>NC_080192.1:53323158-54002388 GCF_030028045.1 Hippopotamus amphibius kiboko | reverse complement strand
TCCTGACATATGTCACACCTCGAGTGTGATTGTCACCTCACATTTGTCACATGTGTTATGGAGTGTCACATCATATCTGTCACATTACACATGGGAGTGAAATATCACATGAGGCACAACCCACTTGTGTGTCACCTCACATGGTCACAACCCACATGTTATTGTCACCACACATCTGTCACACATGCTTATGTGGGTCACGTCAAATCTGTTACAATGCCCATGTGATTGTCACCTCATCTGTGTTATAATATGCAAGTGTCACATCATATCTCTCATATCATGCCTGTGATCATCACATCATTTCTGTCTCAACACACGTGGCAGTGTCACCTGATATCTGTCACACCCACAGTGTGATTGTCACCTCACACTTGTCACACGTCTTCTGGAGTGTCACATCATCCCTGTCACATCTGACATGTGCATGTCACATCACATCAGTCAAAACCCATATGTATGTGATCTCAGATGGTCACAATCTGCATATGATTGTCACCACACACTGTTCACAAGCCACTTATGAGTCTCACATCACAACTGTCACAATGCTCAAGTGACTGTCACCTCACATGTGTCTTCACGCACAACTGTCACATCATACCTGTCACATTGCACATGTGATTGTCACATCACATCAGATCCAACCCAGTTGTGTGTCACCTCCCATTGTCACAATTGGCATATGATTGTCACCACACATCTGTCACACATACTTCTGTGTGTTACATCAAAACTGTTATAACACCCATGTGACTGTCACTTCTCCTATGTCAGAATGCACGTGTCACATCATAGCTGTCACATCGTGCCTGTGACTCTCGCATCATTTCTGTCTCAACACATGTGGCAGTGTCACCTGGCATCTGTCACACCCAGAGTGTGTTTGTCACCTCCCATTTGTCAGGTGCCTTACAAAGTGTCATGTTTCCCTGTCACATCACATATGGGACTGTCACGTCACATCCATCACCACCCATTTGTCACCTCATGTGTTCACCACTGGCATATGATTGTCACCACACATCTGTCACAAGCCTCTTATCAGTGTCATATCACAACTGTCACCACACCCATGTGGCCGTTACCTCACATGTGTCATAACATGAAAGCATTATATCGTATCTATCCCATCACACTTATGATTATCACGTCACTTCTGTCTCAGCCCATGTGGTGTGTCATCTGACATCTGTCATACCCTGAGTGTGAGTGTCACATCACATGTGTCAAATGCCTTCCAGAGTGTCACATCATATCTGTCGCATCACATGTGAGAGTGTCATATCTCATCAGGTACAACCCACTTGTGTCACCTCACATGGTCACAACCAGCATGTGGTTGTCATCACACACCTGTCACACATTGCTTATGTGTGTCACATCACAACTGTCACAACACTCATGTGATTGTTACCTCAACATGTGTCTTAACAGGCAAGTGTCACATCATAGCTATCACATCATGCCTGTGGCTCTCATATCATTTCTGTCTCAACACATGTGGCATTGTCACCTGATACCTGTCACACTCAGAGTGGTATTGTGACCTCAATTTGTCAGAAGACTTCCAGAAGCATTACAGCATACCTGTCACTTCACATGTGCATGTCACATCATGTCCATCACAACCCACATGCATGTCAACTCAGAAGGTCACAATCAGCATACGATTGTCACCACTCATTTGTCCCAAGCCATTTATGATTGTCACATCACAACTGTCACAACGCTTCTGTGGTTGTCATCCCACATGTATCTTAACATGCAAATGCCCCATCATATGTGTCGCATTGCACCTGTGATTGTCATATCACATCTGTCTCAACACGCATGAGAGTGTCTCCTGACATGTGTCACACCCAGAGAGTGATTGTCACCTCATATAAGTCACATGCCATGCAGGAGTGTCACATCATACCTCTCATATCACACATGTGTGTGTCACATCAGATCAGTTCCAATCAACTTGTGTGTCACCTCACATTGTCACTTGCTTTACAGAGCATCGCATCATACCTGTCGTCACACATGAGAGTCATATCACATCAAGCACAAGCCATTTGTGTGTCACCTCACGTGATCACCACACATGTGTCACACATGCTTATGTGTGTCACATCAAAACTGTTACAAGGCCCATGTGATTGTCACATCACCTGTGTTGTAACACGCAAGTGCCATAACATATCAGTCACATCATGTCTGTTATTGTCACAGCATTTCTGCCTCAACAAATGTGGCAGTGTCATCTGACATCTGTTACACCCATAGTGTGTTACCTCACATTTGGCACATGCTTTACAGAGTGACACATCCTATCTGTCATCACACATGAGAGTGTCATATCACATCAGGCACAGCCCACTTGTGTGTCACCTCACATGGTCACAACTGGCATGTGATTGTCACCGCACATCTGTCACAAGCTGCTTATGACGGTCACATCACAACTGTCACAATGTTCATGTATTTGTCACCTCATGTGTCTTAATGCCCAAGGGTCACATCATACCTGTGTCATTGCACATGTGATTGTCACATCACATGGGTCTCAACACACTTGAGAGTGTCACCTGACTCCTGTGACACACAGAGTGTGATTGTCACCTCATATTAGTCACATGCCTCCCAGGAGTGTCACATCACACCAGTCACATTGCACATGCGTGTGTCACACCGTAACAGTTCCTAATTCACTTGTGTGTCACCTCACATGGTCACAATTGGCATGTCAATGTCACCACACATCTGTCACAAGACTCATGATTGTCACATCACACCTGTCCCAATGCCTGTGTGATTGTCACCTCATGGGTGTCATAATGTGCAAGTGTCACAACATTTCAGTCCCATTGTGCCTGTTAGGGTCACACTATTTCTGTCTCGACACACATGGCAGTGTTACCTGACATCTGTCTCAACAAGAGTGTGATTAGCACATCACATTTGTCACATGACTTCTGGAGTGTCATGTCATATGTGTCCCATCACATGAGTGTGTCATAGCACATCAGGCACAACCCACTTGTGTGTCACCTCACATGGTCACAACCAGCAAGTGGTTGACACCACACAGCTGTCACACACCACTTATGTGTGTCCCATCCAAACTGTCACCATGCCCATGTGATGGTCACCTCATCTGTGTCATAACAGGCAAGTGTCACATATCTGTCACATCATGCCTGTGGCTGTCACCTATTTGTCTCAACACACATGTCAGTGTCACATGACATCTGTCACACCAAGAGTGTGATTGTCACCTCACATTTGTCATGTGCTTTATGGAGTGCCACATCATATCTGTCATCACACATGACAGTGTCATATCACATCAGGCACAAGCCCCTTGTGTGTCATCTCACATAGTCACAACCAGCATGTGGGTTTTCTCACACACTGCTTATGTGGGTCACATCACTGCTGTCACTGTGCCCTTGTGATTGTCACCTCCTCTGTGTCATCATGCACAACTGTCACATCATATCTGTCACATTGAGCCTGTGACTGTCATGCCATTTCTGTCTCAACACACATGGCAGTGTCACAATGACATCTGTCACACCAAGACTGTGATTGTCACCTCACATTTGTCACATGCATTACAGAGTATCACACAGTATATGTCATTACACATGAGAATGTCACATAACTTCAGGCACAACCCAGGTGTGTATCAGCTCACCCTGTCACAATTGGCATGTGATTGTCACCACACATCTGTCACAAGCCTCTTATGATTGTCACATCACACCTGTCATAATGCCTGAGTGATTGTCACCTCATGTGTGTCATAACATGCAATTATCCAAAAATGTCAGTCACATTGTGCCTGTTATTGGTCACACCATTTCTACTTCAACACATGTGGCAGTGTCACCTGACATATGTCACACCTCGAGTGTGATTGTCACCTCACATTTGTCACATGTGTTATGGAGTGTCACATCATATCTGTCACATTACACATGGGAGTGAAATATCACATGAGGCACAACCCACTTGTGTGTCACCTCACATGGTCACAACCCACATGTTATTGTCACCACACATCTGTCACACATGCTTATGTGGGTCACGTCAAATCTGTTACAATGCCCATGTGATTGTCACCTCATCTGTGTTATAATATGCAAGTGTCACATCATATCTCTCATATCATGCCTGTGATCATCACATCATTTCTGTCTCAACACACGTGGCAGTGTCACCTGATATCTGTCACACCCACAGTGTGATTGTCACCTCACACTTGTCACACGTCTTCTGGGAGTGTCACATCATCCCTGTCACCTCTGACATGTGCATGTCACATCACATCAGTCAAAACCCATATGTATGTGATCTCAGATGGTCACAATCTGCATATGATTGTCACCACACACTGGTCACAAGCCACTTATGAGTCTCACATCACAACTGTCACAATGCTCAAGTGACTGTCACCTCACATGTGTCTTCACGCACAACTGTCACATCATACCTGTCACATTGCACATGTGATTGTCACATCACATCAGATCCAACCCAGTTGTGTGTCACCTCCCATTGTCACAATTGGCATATGATTGTCACCACACATCTGTCACACATACTTCTGTGTGTTACATCAAAACTGTTATAACACCCATGTGACTGTCACTTCTCCTATGTCAGAATGCACGTGTCACATCATAGCTGTCACATCGTGCCTGTGACTCTCGCATCATTTCTGTCTCAACACATGTGGCAGTGTCACCTGGCATCTGTCACACCCAGAGTGTGTTTGTCACCTCCCATTTGTCAGGTGCCTTACAAAGTGTCATGTTTCCCTGTCACATCACATATGGGACTGTCACGTCACATCCATCACCACCCATTTGTCACCTCATGTGTTCACCACTGGCATATGATTGTCACCACACATCTGTCACAAGCCTCTTATCAGTGTCATATCACAACTGTCACCACACCCATGTGGCCGTTACCTCACATGTGTCATAACATGAAAGCATTATATCGTATCTATCCCATCACACTTATGATTATCACGTCACTTCTGTCTCAGCCCATGTGGGTGTGTCATCTGACATCTGTCATACCCTGAGTGTGAGTGTCACATCACATGTGTCAAATGCCTTCCAGAGTGTCACATCATATCTGTCGCATCACATGTGAGAGTGTCATATCTCATCAGGTACAACCCACTTGTGTCACCTCACATGGTCACAACCAGCATGTGGTTGTCATCACACACCTGTCACACATTGCTTATGTGTGTCACATCACAACTGTCACAACACTCATGTGATTGTTACCTCAACATGTGTCTTAAGAGGCAAGTGTCACATCATAGCTATCACATCATGCCTGTGGCTCTCATATCATTTCTGTCTCAACACATGTGGCATTGTCACCTGATACCTGTCACACTCAGAGTGGTATTGTGACCTCAATTTGTCAGAAGACTTCCAGAAGCATTACAGCATACCTGTCACTTCACATGTGCATGTCACATCATGTCCATCACAACCCACATGCATGTCAACTCAGAAGGTCACAATCAGCATACGATTGTCACCACTCATTTGTCCCAAGCCATTTATGATTGTCACATCACAACTGTCACAACGCTTCTGTGGTTGTCATCCCACATGTATCTTAACATGCAAATGCCCCATCATATGTGTCGCATTGCACCTGTGATTGTCATATCACATCTGTCTCAACACGCATGAGAGTGTCTCCTGACATGTGTCACACCCAGAGAGTGATTGTCACCTCATATAAGTCACATGCCATGCAGGAGTGTCACATCATACCTCTCATATCACACATGTGTGTGTCACATCAGATCAGTTCCAATCAACTTGTGTGTCACCTCACATTGTCACTTGCTTTACAGAGCATCGCATCATACCTGTCGTCACACATGAGAGTCATATCACATCAAGCACAAGCCATTTGTGTGTCACCTCACGTGATCACCACACATGTGTCACACATGCTTATGTGTGTCACATCAAAACTGTTACAAGGCCCATGTGATTGTCACATCACCTGTGTTGTAACACGCAAGTGCCATAACATATCAGTCACATCATGTCTGTTATTGTCACAGCATTTCTGCCTCAACAAATGTGGCAGTGTCATCTGACATCTGTTACACCCATAGTGTGTTACCTCACATTTGGCACATGCTTTACAGAGTGACACATCCTATCTGTCATCACACATGAGAGTGTCATATCACATCAGGCACAGCCCACTTGTGTGTCACCTCACATGGTCACAACTGGCATGTGATTGTCACCGCACATCTGTCACAAGCTGCTTATAACGGTCACATCACAACTGTCACAATGTTCATGTATTTGTCACCTCATGTGTCTTAATGCCCAAGGGTCACATCATACCTGTGTCATTGCACATGTGATTGTCACATCACATGGGTCTCAACACACTTGAGAGTGTCACCTGACTCCTGTGACACACAGAGTGTGATTGTCACCTCATATTAGTCACATGCCTCCCAGGAGTGTCACATCACACCAGTCACATTGCACATGCGTGTGTCACACCGTAACAGTTCCTAATTCACTTGTGTGTCACCTCACATGGTCACAATTGGCATGTCAATGTCACCACACATCTGTCACAAGACTCATGATTGTCACATCACACCTGTCCCAATGCCTGTGTGATTGTCACCTCATGGGTGTCATAATGTGCAAGTGTCACAACATTTCAGTCACATTGTGCCTGTTAGGGTCACACTATTTCTGTCTCGACACACATGGCAGTGTTACCTGACATCTGTCTCAACAAGAGTGTGATTAGCACATCACATTTGTCACATGACTTCTGGAGTGTCATGTCATATGTGTCCCATCACATGAGTGTGTCATAGCACATCAGGCACAACCCACTTGTGTGTCACCTCACATGGTCACAACCAGCAAGTGGTTGACACCACACAGCTGTCACACACCACTTATGTGTGTCCCATCCAAACTGTCACCATGCCCATGTGATGGTCACCTCATCTGTGTCATAACAGGCAAGTGTCACATATCTGTCACATCATGCCTGTGGCTGTCACCTATTTGTCTCAACACACATGTCAGTGTCACATGACATCTGTCACACCAAGAGTGTGATTGTCACCTCACATTTGTCATGTGCTTTATGGAGTGCCACATCATATCTGTCATCACACATGACAGTGTCATATCACATCAGGCACAAGCCCCTTGTGTGTCATCTCACATAGTCACAACCAGCATGTGGGTTTTCTCACACACTGCTTATGTGGGTCACATCACTGCTGTCACTGTGCCCTTGTGATTGTCACCTCCTCTGTGTCATCATGCACAACTGTCACATCATATCTGTCACATTGAGCCTGTGACTGTCATGCCATTTCTGTCTCAACACACATGCAGTGTCACATGACATCTGTCACACCAAGACTGTGATTGTCACCTCACATTTGTCACATGCATTACAGAGTATCACACAGTATATGTCATTACACATGAGAATGTCACATAACTTCAGGCACAACCCAGGTGTGTATCAGCTCACCCTGTCACAATTGGCATGTGATTGTCACCACACATCTGTCACAAGCCTCTTATGATTGTCACATCACACCTGTCATAATGCCTGAGTGATTGTCACCTCATGTGTGTCATAACATGCAATTATCCAAAAATGTCAGTCACATTGTGCCTGTTATTGGTCACACCATTTCTACTTCAACACATGTGGCAGTGTCACCTGACATATGTCACACCTCGAGTGTGATTGTCACCTCACATTTGTCACATGTGTTATGGAGTGTCACATCATATCTGTCACATTACACATGGGAGTGAAATATCACATGAGGCACAACCCACTTGTGTGTCACCTCACATGGTCACAACCCACATGTTATTGTCACCACACATCTGTCACACATGCTTATGTGGGTCACGTCAAATCTGTTACAATGCCCATGTGATTG
This sequence comes from Hippopotamus amphibius kiboko, assembly GCF_030028045.1. Classification (NCBI taxonomy): domain Eukaryota; kingdom Metazoa; phylum Chordata; class Mammalia; order Artiodactyla; family Hippopotamidae; genus Hippopotamus; species Hippopotamus amphibius. The sequence continues at coordinate 53,994,395 of NC_080192.1, read as the reverse complement.
TCACCTCATCTGTGTTATAATATGCAAGTGTCACATCATATCTCTCATATCATGCCTGTGATCATCACATCATTTCTGTCTCAACACACGTGGCAGTGTCACCTGATATCTGTCACACCCACAGTGTGATTGTCACCTCACACTTGTCACACGTCTTCTGGGAGTGTCACATCATCCCTGTCACATCTGACATGTGCATGTCACATCACATCAGTCAAAACCCATATGTATGTGATCTCAGATGGTCACAATCTGCATATGATTGTCACCACACACTGGTCACAAGCCACTTATGAGTCTCACATCACAACTGTCACAATGCTCAAGTGACTGTCACCTCACATGTGTCTTCACGCACAACTGTCACATCATACCTGTCACATTGCACATGTGATTGTCACATCACATCAGATCCAACCCAGTTGTGTGTCACCTCCCATTGTCACAATTGGCATATGATTGTCACCACACATCTGTCACACATACTTCTGTGTGTTACATCAAAACTGTTATAACACCCATGTGACTGTCACTTCTCCTATGTCAGAATGCACGTGTCACATCATATCTGTCACATCGTGCCTGTGACTCTCGCATCATTTCTGTCTCAACACATGTGGCAGTGTCACCTGGCATCTGTCACACCCAGAGTGTGTTTGTCACCTCCCATTTGTCAGGTGCCTTACAAAGTGTCATGTTTCCCTGTCACATCACATATGGGACTGTCACGTCACATCCATCACCACCCATTTGTCACCTCATGTGTTCACCACTGGCATATGATTGTCACCACACATCTGTCACAAGCCTCTTATCAGTGTCATATCACAACTGTCACCACACCCATGTGGCCGTTACCTCACATGTGTCATAACATGAAAGCATTATATCGTATCTATCCCATCACACTTATGATTATCACGTCACTTCTGTCTCAGCCCATGTGGGTGTGTCATCTGACATCTGTCATACCCTGAGTGTGAGTGTCACATCACATGTGTCAAATGCCTTCCAGAGTGTCACATCATATCTGTCGCATCACATGAGAGAGTGTCATATCTCATCAGGTACAACCCACTTGTGTCACCTCACATGGTCACAACCAGCATGTGGTTGTCATCACACACCTGTCACACATTGCTTATGTGTGTCACATCACAACTGTCACAACACTCATGTGATTGTTACCTCAACATGTGTCTTAAGAGGCAAGTGTCACATCATAGCTATCACATCATGCCTGTGGCTCTCATATCATTTCTGTCTCAACACATGTGGCATTGTCACCTGATACCTGTCACACTCAGAGTGGTATTGTGACCTCAATTTGTCAGAAGACTTCCAGAAGCATTACAGCATACCTGTCACTTCACATGTGCATGTCACATCATGTCCATCACAACCCACATGCATGTCAACTCAGAAGGTCACAATCAGCATACGATTGTCACCACTCATTTGTCCCAAGCCATTTATGATTGTCACATCACAACTGTCACAACGCTTCTGTGGTTGTCATCCCACATGTATCTTAACATGCAAATGCCCCATCATATGTGTCGCATTGCACCTGTGATTGTCATATCACATCTGTCTCAACACGCATGAGAGTGTCTCCTGACATGTGTCACACCCAGAGAGTGATTGTCACCTCATATAAGTCACATGCCATGCAGGAGTGTCACATCATGCCTCTCATATCACACATGTGTGTGTCACATCAGATCAGTTCCAATCAACTTGTGTGTCACCTCACATTGTCACTTGCTTTACAGAGCATCGCATCATACCTGTTGTCACACATGAGAGTCATATCACATCAAGCACAAGCCATTTGTGTGTCACCTCACGTGATCACCACACATGTGTCACACATGCTTATGTGTGTCACATCAAAACTGTTACAAGGCCCATGTGATTGTCACATCACCTGTGTTGTAACACGCAAGTGCCATAACATATCAGTCACATCATGTCTGTTATTGTCACAGCATTTCTGCCTCAACAAATGTGGCAGTGTCATCTGACATCTGTTACACCCATAGTGTGTTACCTCACATTTGGCACATGCTTTACAGAGTGACACATCCTATCTGTCATCACACATGAGAGTGTCATATCACATCAGGCACAGCCCACTTGTGTGTCACCTCACATGGTCACAACTGGCATGTGATTGTCACCGCACATCTGTCACAAGCTGCTTATGACGGTCACATCACAACTGTCACAATGTTCATGTATTTGTCACCTCATGTGTCTTAATGCCCAAGGGTCACATCATACCTGTGTCATTGCACATGTGATTGTCACATCACATGGGTCTCAACACACTTGAGAGTGTCACCTGACTCCTGTGACACACAGAGTGTGATTGTCCCCTCATATTAGTCACATGCCTCCCAGGAGTGTCACATCACACCAGTCACATTGCACATGCATGTGTCACATCGTAACAGTTCCAAATTCACTTGTGTGTCACCTCACATGGTCACAATTGGCATGTCAATGTCACCACACATCTGTCACAAGACTCATGATTGTCACATCACACCTGTCCCAATGCCTGTGTGATTGTCACCTCATGGGTGTCATAATGTGCAAGTGTCACAACATTTCAGTCCCATTGTGCCTGTTAGGGTCACACTATTTCTGTCTCGACACACATGGCAGTGTTACCTGACATCTGTCTCAACAAGAGTGTGATTAGCACATCACATTTGTCACATGACTTCTGGAGTGTCATGTCATATGTGTCCCATCACATGAGTGTGTCATAGCACATCAGGCACAACCCACTTGTGTGTCACCTCACATGGTCACAACCAGCAAGTGGTTGACACCACACAGCTGTCACACACCACTTATGTGTGTCCCATCCAAACTGTCACCATGCCCATGTGATGGTCACCTCATCTGTGTCATAACAGGCAAGTGTCACATATCTGTCACATCATGCCTGTGGCTGTCACCTATTTGTCTCAACACACATGTCAGTGTCACATGACATCTGTCACACCAAGAGTGTGATTGTCACCTCACATTTGTCATGTGCTTTATGGAGTGCCACATCATATCTGTCATCACACATGACAGTGTCATATCACATCAGGCACAAGCCCCTTGTGTGTCATCTCACATAGTCACAACCAGCATGTGGGTTTTCTCACACACTGCTTATGTGGGTCACATCACTGCTGTCACTGTGCCCTTGTGATTGTCACCTCCTCTGTGTCATCATGCACAACTGTCACATCATATCTGTCACATTGAGCCTGTGACTGTCATGCCATTTCTGTCTCAACACACATGGCAGTGTCACATGACATCTGTCACACCAAGACTGTGATTGTCACCTCACATTTGTCACATGCATTACAGAGTATCACACAGTATATGTCATTACACATGAGAATGTCACATAACTTCAGGCACAACCCAGGTGTGTATCAGCTCACCCTGTCACAATTGGCATGTGATTGTCACCACACATCTGTCACAAGCCTCTTATGATTGTCACATCACACCTGTCATAATGCCTGAGTGATTGTCACCTCATGTGTGTCATAACATGCAATTATCCAAAAATGTCAGTCACATTGTGCCTGTTATTGGTCACACCATTTCTACTTCAACACATGTGGCAGTGTCACCTGACATATGTCACACCTCGAGTGTGATTGTCACCTCACATTTGTCACATGTGTTATGGAGTGTCACATCATATCTGTCACATTACACATGGGAGTGAAATATCACATGAGGCACAACCCACTTGTGTGTCACCTCACATGGTCACAACCCACATGTTATTGTCACCACACATCTGTCACACATGCTTATGTGGGTCACGTCAAATCTGTTACAATGCCCATGTGATTGTCACCTCATCTGTGTTATAATATGCAAGTGTCACATCATATCTCTCATATCATGCCTGTGATCATCACATCATTTCTGTCTCAACACACGTGGCAGTGTCACCTGATATCTGTCACACCCACAGTGTGATTGTCACCTCACACTTGTCACACGTCTTCTGGGAGTGTCACATCATCCCTGTCACCTCTGACATGTGCATGTCACATCACATCAGTCAAAACCCATATGTATGTGATCTCAGATGGTCACAATCTGCATATGATTGTCACCACACACTGGTCACAAGCCACTTATGAGTCTCACATCACAACTGTCACAATGCTCAAGTGACTGTCACCTCACATGTGTCTTCACGCACAACTGTCACATCATACCTGTCACATTGCACATGTGATTGTCACATCACATCAGATCCAACCCAGTTGTGTGTCACCTCCCATTGTCACAATTGGCATATGATTGTCACCACACATCTGTCACACATACTTCTGTGTGTTACATCAAAACTGTTATAACACCCATGTGACTGTCACTTCTCCTATGTCAGAATGCACGTGTCACTTCATAGCTGTCACATCGTGACTGTGACTCTCGCATCATTTCTGTCTCAACACATGTGGCAGTGTCACCTGGCATCTGTCACACCCAGAGTGTGTTTGTCACCTCCCATTTGTCAGGTGCCTTACAAAGTGTCATGTTTCCCTGTCACATCACATATGGGACTGTCACGTCACATCCATCACCACCCATTTGTCACCTCATGTGTTCACCACTGGCATATGATTGTCACCACACATCTGTCACAAGCCTCTTATCAGTGTCATATCACAACTGTCACCACACCCATGTGGCCGTTACCTCACATGTGTCATAACATGAAAGCATTATATCGTATCTATCCCATCACACTTATGATTATCACGTCACTTCTGTCTCAGCCCATGTGGGTGTGTCATCTGACATCTGTCATACCCTGAGTGTGAGTGTCACATCACATGTGTCAAATGCCTTCCAGAGTGTCACATCATATCTGTCGCATCACATGAGAGAGTGTCATATCTCATCAGGTACAACCCACTTGTGTCACCTCACATGGTCACAACCAGCATGTGGTTGTCATCACACACCTGTCACACATTGCTTATGTGTGTCACATCACAACTGTCACAACACTCATGTGATTGTTACCTCACCATGTGTCTTAAGAGGCAAGTGTCACATCATAGCTATCACATCATGCCTGTGGCTCTCATATCATTTCTGTCTCAACACATGTGGCATTGTCACCTGATACCTGTCACACTCAGAGTGGTATTGTGACCTCAATTTGTCAGAAGACTTCCAGAAGCATTACAGCATACCTGTCACTTCACATGTGCATGTCACATCATGTCCATCACAACCCACATGCATGTCAACTCAGAAGGTCACAATCAGCATACGATTGTCACCACTCATTTGTCCCAAGCCATTTATGATTGTCACATCACAACTGTCACAACGCTTCTGTGGTTGTCATCCCACATGTATCTTAACATGCAAATGCCCCACCATATGTGTCGCATTGCACCTGTGATTGTCATATCACATCTGTCTCAACACGCATGAGAGTGTCTCCTGACATGTGTCACACCCAGAGAGTGATTGTCACCTCATATAAGTCACATGCCATGCAGGAGTGTCACATCATACCTCTCATATCACACATGTGTGTGTCACATCAGATCAGTTCCAATCAACTTGTGTGTCACCTCACATTGTCACTTGCTTTACAGAGCATCGCATCATACCTGTCGTCACACATGAGAGTCATATCACATCAAGCACAAGCCATTTGTGTGTCACCTCACGTGATCACCACACATGTGTCACACATGCTTATGTGTGTCACATCAAAACTGTTACAAGGCCCATGTGATTGTCACATCACCTGTGTTGTAACACGCAAGTGCCATAACATATCAGTCACATCATGTCTGTTATTGTCACAGCATTTCTGCCTCAACAAATGTGGCAGTGTCATCTGACATCTGTTACACCCATAGTGTGTTACCTCACATTTGGCACATGCTTTACAGAGTGACACATCCTATCTGTCATCACACATGAGAGTGTCATATCACATCAGGCACAGCCCACTTGTGTGTCACCTCACATGGTCACAACTGGCATGTGATTGTCACCGCACATCTGTCACAAGCTGCTTATAACGGTCACATCACAACTGTCACAATGTTCATGTATTTGTCACCTCATGTGTCTTAATGCCCAAGGGTCACATCATACCTGTGTCATTGCACATGTGATTGTCACATCACATGGGTCTCAACACACTTGAGAGTGTCACCTGACTCCTGTGACACACAGAGTGTGATTGTCACCTCATATTAGTCACATGCCTCCCAGGAGTGTCACATCACACCAGTCACATTGCACATGCGTGTGTCACACCGTAACAGTTCCTAATTCACTTGTGTGTCACCTCACATGGTCACAATTGGCATGTCAATGTCACCACACATCTGTCACAAGACTCATGATTGTCACATCACACCTGTCCCAATGCCTGTGTGATTGTCACCTCATGGGTGTCATAATGTGCAAGTGTCACAACATTTCAGTCCCATTGTGCCTGTTAGGGTCACACTATTTCTGTCTCGACACACATGGCAGTGTTACCTGACATCTGTCTCAACAAGAGTGTGATTAGCACATCACATTTGTCACATGACTTCTGGAGTGTCATGTCATATGTGTCCCATCACATGAGTGTGTCATAGCACATCAGGCACAACCCACTTGTGTGTCACCTCACATGGTCACAACCAGCAAGTGGTTGACACCACACAGCTGTCACACACCACTTATGTGTGTCCCATCCAAACTGTCACCATGCCCATGTGATGGTCACCTCATCTGTGTCATAACAGGCAAGTGTCACATATCTGTCACATCATGCCTGTGGCTGTCACCTATTTGTCTCAACACACATGTCAGTGTCACATGACATCTGTCACACCAAGAGTGTGATTGTCACCTCACATTTGTCATGTGCTTTATGGAGTGCCACATCATATCTGTCATCACACATGACAGTGTCATATCACATCAGGCACAAGCCCCTTGTGTGTCATCTCACATAGTCACAACCAGCATGTGGGTTTTCACACACACTGCTTATGTGGGTCACATCACTGCTGTCACTGTGCCCTTGTGATTGTCACCTCCTCTGTGTCATCATGCACAACTGTCACATCATATCTGTCACATTGAGCCTGTGACTGTCATGCCATTTCTGTCTCAACACACATGGCAGTGTCACATGACATCTGTCACACCAAGACTGTGATTGTCACCTCACATTTGTCACATGCATTACAGAGTATCACACAGTATATGTCATTACACATGAGAATGTCACATAACTTCAGGCACAACCCACGTGTGTATCAGCTCACCCTGTCACAATTGGCATGTGATTGTCACCACACATCTGTCACAAGCCTCTTATGATTGTCACATCACACCTGTCATAATGCCTGAGTGATTGTCACCTCATGTGTGTCATAACATGCAATTATCCAAAAATGTCAGTCACATTGTGCCTGTTATTGGTCACACCATTTCTACTTCAACACATGTGGCAGTGTCACCTGACATATGTCACACCTCGAGTGTGATTGTCACCTCACATTTGTCACATGTGTTATGGAGTGTCACATCATATCTGTCACATTACACATGGGAGTGAAATATCACATGAGGCACAACCCACTTGTGTGTCACCTCACATGGTCACAACCCACATGTTATTGTCACCACACATCTGTCACACATGCTTATGTGGGTCACGTCAAATCTGTTACAATGCCCATGTGATTGTCACCTCATCTGTGTTATAATATGCAAGTGTCACATCATATCTCTCATATCATGCCTGTGATCATCACATCATTTCTGTCTCAACACACGTGGCAGTGTCACCTGATATCTGTCACACCCACAGTGTGATTGTCACCTCACACTTGTCACACGTCTTCTGGGAGTGTCACATCATCCCTGTCACATCTGACATGTGCATGTCACATCACATCAGTCAAAACCCATATGTATGTGATCTCAGATGGTCACAATCTGCATATGATTGTCACCACACACTGGTCACAAGCCACTTATGAGTCTCACATCACAACTGTCACAATGCTCAAGTGACTGTCACCTCACATGTGTCTTCACGCACAACTGTCACATCATACCTGTCACATTGCACATGTGATTGTCACATCACATCAGATCCAACCCAGTTGTGTGTCACCTCCCATTGTCACAATTGGCATATGATTGTCACCACACATCTGTCACACATACTTCTGTGTGTTACATCAAAACTGTTATAACACCCATGTGACTGTCACTTCTCCTATGTCAGAATGCACGTGTCACATCATATCTGTCACATCGTGCCTGTGACTCTCGCATCATTTCTGTCTCAACACATGTGGCAGTGTCACCTGGCATCTGTCACACCCAGAGTGTGTTTGTCACCTCCCATTTGTCAGGTGCCTTACAAAGTGTCATGTTTCCCTGTCACATCACATATGGGACTGTCACGTCACATCCATCACCACCCATTTGTCACCTCATGTGTTCACCACTGGCATATGATTGTCACCACACATCTGTCACAAGCCTCTTATCAGTGTCATATCACAACTGTCACCACACCCATGTGGCCGTTACCTCACATGTGTCATAACATGAAAGCATTATATCGTATCTATCCCATCACACTTATGATTATCACGTCACTTCTGTCTCAGCCCATGTGGGTGTGTCATCTGACATCTGTCATACCCTGAGTGTGAGTGTCACATCACATGTGTCAAATGCCTTCCAGAGTGTCACATCATATCTGTCGCATCACATGAGAGAGTGTCATATCTCATCAGGTACAACCCACTTGTGTCACCTCACATGGTCACAACCAGCATGTGGTTGTCATCACACACCTGTCACACATTGCTTATGTGTGTCACATCACAACTGTCACAACACTCATGTGATTGTTACCTCACCATGTGTCTTAAGAGGCAAGTGTCACATCATAGCTATCACATCATGCCTGTGGCTCTCATATCATTTCTGTCTCAACACATGTGGCATTGTCACCTGATACCTGTCACACTCAGAGTGTTATTGTGACCTCAATTTGTCAGAAGACTTCCAGAAGCATTACAGCATACCTGTCACTTCACATGTGCATGTCACATCATGTCCATCACAACCCACATGCATGTCAACTCAGAAGGTCACAATCAGCATACGATTGTCACCACTCATTTGTCCCAAGCCATTTATGATTGTCACATCACAACTGTCACAACGCTTCTGTGGTTGTCATCCCACATGTATCTTAACATGCAAATGCCCCATCATATGTGTCGCATTGCACCTGTGATTGTCATATCACATCTGTCTCAACACGCATGAGAGTGTCTCCTGACATGTGTCACACCCAGAGAGTGATTGTCACCTCATATAAGTCACATGCCATGCAGGAGTGTCACATCATACCTCTCATATCACACATGTGTGTGTCACATCAGATCAGTTCCAATCAACTTGTGTGTCACCTCACATTGTCACTTGCTTTACAGAGCATCGCATCATACCTGTCGTCACACATGAGAGTCATATCACATCAAGCACAAGCCATTTGTGTGTCACCTCACGTGATCACCACACATGTGTCACACATGCTTATGTGTGTCACATCAAAACTGTTACAAGGCCCATGTGATTGTCACATCTCCTGTGTTGTAACACGCAAGTGCCATAACATATCAGTCACATCATGTCTGTTATTGTCACAGCATTTCTGCCTCAACAAATGTGGCAGTGTCATCTGACATCTGTTACACCCATAGTGTGTTACCTCACATTTGGCACATGCTTTACAGAGTGACACATCCTATCTGTCATCACACATGAGAGTGTCATATCACATCAGGAACAGCCCACTTGTGTGTCACCTCACATGGTCACAACTGGCATGTGATTGTCACCGCACATCTGTCACAAGCTGCTTATGACGGTCACATCACAACTGTCACAATGTTCATGTATTTGTCACCTCATGTGTCTTAATGCCCAAGGGTCACATTATACCTGTGTCATTGCACATGTGATTGTCACATCACATGGGTCTCAACACACTTGAGAGTGTCACCTGACTCCTGTGACACACAGAGTGTGATTGTCCCCTCATATTAGTCACATGCCTCCCAGGAGTGTCACATCACACCAGTCACATTGCACATGCGTGTGTCACATCGTAACAGTTCCAAATTCACTTGTGTGTCACCTCACATGGTCACAATTGGCATGTCAATGTCACCACACATCTGTCACAAGACTCATGATTGTCACATCACACCTGTCCCAATGCCTGTGTGATTGTCACCTCATGGGTGTCATAATGTGCAAGTGTCACAACATTTCAGTCCCATTGTGCCTGTTAGGGTCACACTATTTCTGTCTCGACACACATGGCAGTGTTACCTGACATCTGTCTCAACAAGAGTGTGATTAGCACATCACATTTGTCACATGACTTCTGGAGTGTCATGTCATATGTGTCCCATCACATGAGTGTGTCATAGCACATCAGGCACAACCCACTTGTGTGTCACCTCACATGGTCACAACCAGCAAGTGGTTGACACCACACAGCTGTCACACACCACTTATGTGTGTCCCATCCAAACTGTCACCATGCCCATGTGATGGTCACCTCATCTGTGTCATAACAGGCAAGTGTCACATATCTGTCACATCATGCCTGTGGCTGTCACCTATTTGTCTCAACACACATGTCAGTGTCACAGGACATCTGTCACACCAAGAGTGTGATTGTCACCTCACATTTGTCATGTGCTTTATGGAGTGCCACATCATATCTGTCATCACACATGACAGTGTCATATCACATCAGGCACAAGCCCCTTGTGTGTCATCTCACATAGTCACAACCAGCATGTGGGTTTTCTCACACACTGCTTATGTGGGTCACATCACTGCTGTCACTGTGCCCTTGTGATTGTCACCTCCTCTGTGTCATCATGCACAACTGTCACATCATATCTGTCACATTGAGCCTGTGACTGTCATGCCATTTCTGTCTCAACACACATGGCAGTGTCACATGACATCTGTCACACCAAGACTGTGATTGTCACCTCACATTTGTCACATGCATTACAGAGTATCACACAGTATATGTCATTACACATGAGAATGTCACATAACTTCAGGCACAACCCACGTGTGTATCAGCTCACCCTGTCACAATTGGCATGTGATTGTCACCACACATCTGTCACAAGCCTCTTATGATTGTCACATCACACCTGTCATAATGCCTGAGTGATTGTCACCTCATGTGTGTCATAACATGCAATTATCCAAAAATGTCAGTCACATTGTGCCTGTTATTGGTCACACCATTTCTACTTCAACACATGTGGCAGTGTCACCTGACATATGTCACACCTCGAGTGTGATTGTCACCTCACATTTGTCACATGTGTTATGGAGTGTCACATCATATCTGTCACATTACACATGGGAGTGAAATATCACATGAGGCACAACCCACTTGTGTGTCACCTCACATGGTCACAACCCACATGTTATTGTCACCACACATCTGTCACACATGCTTATGTGGGTCACGTCAAATCTGTTACAATGCCCATGTGATTGTCACCTCATCTGTGTTATAATATGCAAGTGTCACATCATATCTCTCATATCATGCCTGTGATCATCACATCATTTCTGTCTCAACACACGTGGCAGTGTCACCTGATATCTGTCACACCCACAGTGTGATTGTCACCTCACACTTGTCACACGTCTTCTGGGAGTGTCACATCATCCCTGTCACCTCTGACATGTGCATGTCACATCACATCAGTCAAAACCCATATGTATGTGATCTCAGATGGTCACAATCTGCATATGATTGTCACCACACACTGGTCACAAGCCACTTATGAGTCTCACATCACAACTGTCACAATGCTCAAGTGACTGTCACCTCACATGTGTCTTCACGCACAACTGTCACATCATACCTGTCACATTGCACATGTGATTGTCACATCACATCAGATCCAACCCAGTTGTGTGTCACCTCCCATTGTCACAATTGGCATATGATTGTCACCACACATCTGTCACACATACTTCTGTGTGTTACATCAAAACTGTTATAACACCCATGTGACTGTCACTTCTCCTATGTCAGAATGCACGTGTCACATCATAGCTGTCACATCGTGCCTGTGACTCTCGCATCATTTCTGTCTCAACACATGTGGCAGTGTCACCTGGCATCTGTCACACCCAGAGTGTGTTTGTCACCTCCCATTTGTCAGGTGCCTTACAAAGTGTCATGTTTCCCTGTCACATCACATATGGGACTGTCACGTCACATCCATCACCACCCATTTGTCACCTCATGTGTTCACCACTGGCATATGATTGTCACCACACATCTGTCACAAGCCTCTTATCAGTGTCATATCACAACTGTCACCACACCCATGTGGCCGTTACCTCACATGTGTCATAACATGAAAGCATTATATCGTATCTATCCCATCACACTTATGATTATCACGTCACTTCTGTCTCAGCCCATGTGGGTGTGTCATCTGACATCTGTCATACCCTGAGTGTGAGTGTCACATCACATGTGTCAAATGCCTTCCAGAGTGTCACATCATATCTGTCGCATCACATGTGAGAGTGTCATATCTCATCAGGTACAACCCACTTGTGTCACCTCACATGGTCACAACCAGCATGTGGTTGTCATCACACACCTGTCACACATTGCTTATGTGTGTCACATCACAACTGTCACAACACTCATGTGATTGTTACCTCAACATGTGTCTTAAGAGGCAAGTGTCACATCATAGCTATCACATCATGCCTGTGGCTCTCATATCATTTCTGTCTCAACACATGTGGCATTGTCACCTGATACCTGTCACACTCAGAGTGGTATTGTGACCTCAATTTGTCAGAAGACTTCCAGAAGCATTACAGCATACCTGTCACTTCACATGTGCATGTCACATCATGTCCATCACAACCCACATGCATGTCAACTCAGAAGGTCACAATCAGCATACGATTGTCACCACTCATTTGTCCCAAGCCATTTATGATTGTCACATCACAACTGTCACAACGCTTCTGTGGTTGTCATCCCACATGTATCTTAACATGCAAATGCCCCATCATATGTGTCGCATTGCACCTGTGATTGTCATATCACATCTGTCTCAACACGCATGAGAGTGTCTCCTGACATGTGTCACACCCAGAGAGTGATTGTCACCTCATATAAGTCACATGCCATGCAGGAGTGTCACATCATACCTCTCATATCACACATGTGTGTGTCACATCAGATCAGTTCCAATCAACTTGTGTGTCACCTCACATTGTCACTTGCTTTACAGAGCATCGCATCATACCTGTCGTCACACATGAGAGTCATATCACATCAAGCACAAGCCATTTGTGTGTCACCTCACGTGATCACCACACATGTGTCACACATGCTTATGTGTGTCACATCAAAACTGTTACAAGGCCCATGTGATTGTCACATCACCTGTGTTGTAACACGCAAGTGCCATAACATATCAGTCACATCATGTCTGTTATTGTCACAGCATTTCTGCCTCAACAAATGTGGCAGTGTCATCTGACATCTGTTACACCCATAGTGTGTTACCTCACATTTGGCACATGCTTTACAGAGTGACACATCCTATCTGTCATCACACATGAGAGTGTCATATCACATCAGGCACAGCCCACTTGTGTGTCACCTCACATGGTCACAACTGGCATGTGATTGTCACCGCACATCTGTCACAAGCTGCTTATAACGGTCACATCACAACTGTCACAATGTTCATGTATTTGTCACCTCATGTGTCTTAATGCCCAAGGGTCACATCATACCTGTGTCATTGCACATGTGATTGTCACATCACATGGGTCTCAACACACTTGAGAGTGTCACCTGACTCCTGTGACACACAGAGTGTGATTGTCCCCTCATATTAGTCACATGCCTCCCAGGAGTGTCACATCACACCAGTCACATTGCACATGCGTGTGTCACATCGTAACAGTTCCAAATTCACTTGTGTGTCACCTCACATGGTCACAATTGGCATGTCAATGTCACCACACATCTGTCACAAGACTCATGATTGTCACATCACACCTGTCCCAATGCCTGTGTGATTGTCACCTCATGGGTGTCATAATGTGCAAGTGTCACAACATTTCAGTCCCATTGTGCCTGTTAGGGTCACACTATTTCTGTCTCGACACACATGGCAGTGTTACCTGACATCTGTCTCAACAAGAGTGTGATTAGCACATCACATTTGTCACATGACTTCTGGAGTGTCATGTCATATGTGTCCCATCACATGAGTGTGTCATAGCACATCAGGCACAACCCACTTGTGTGTCACCTCACATGGTCACAACCAGCAAGTGGTTGACACCACACAGCTGTCACACACCACTTATGTGTGTCCCATCCAAACTGTCACCATGCCCATGTGATGGTCACCTCATCTGTGTCATAACAGGCAAGTGTCACATATCTGTCACATCATGCCTGTGGCTGTCACCTATTTGTCTCAACACACATGTCAGTGTCACATGACATCTGTCACACCAAGAGTGTGATTGTCACCTCACATTTGTCATGTGCTTTATGGAGTGCCACATCATATCTGTCATCACACATGACAGTGTCATATCACATCAGGCACAAGCCCCTTGTGTGTCATCTCACATAGTCACAACCAGCATGTGGGTTTTCTCACACACTGCTTATGTGGGTCACATCACTGCTGTCACTGTGCCCTTGTGATTGTCACCTCCTCTGTGTCATCATGCACAACTGTCACATCATATCTGTCACATTGAGCCTGTGACTGTCATGCCATTTCTGTCTCAACACACATGGCAGTGTCACATGACATCTGTCACACCAAGACTGTGATTGTCACCTCACATTTGTCACATGCATTACAGAGTATCACACAGTATATGTCATTACACATGAGAATGTCACATAACTTCAGGCACAACCCAGGTGTGTATCAGCTCACCCTGTCACAATTGGCATGTGATTGTCACCACACATCTGTCACAAGCCTCTTATGATTGTCACATCACACCTGTCATAATGCCTGAGTGATTGTCACCTCATGTGTGTCATAACATGCAATTATCCAAAAATGTCAGTCACATTGTGCCTGTTATTGGTCACACCATTTCTACTTCAACACATGTGGCAGTGTCACCTGACATATGTCACACCTCGAGTGTGATTGTCACCTCACATTTGTCACATGTGTTATGGAGTGTCACATCATATCTGTCACATTACACATGGGAGTGAAATATCACATGAGGCACAACCCACTTGTGTGTCACCTCACATGGTCACAACCCACATGTTATTGTCACCACACATCTGTCACACATGCTTATGTGGGTCACGTCAAATCTGTTACAATGCCCATGTGATTGTCACCTCATCTGTGTTATAATATGCAAGTGTCACATCATATCTCTCATATCATGCCTGTGATCATCACATCATTTCTGTCTCAACACACGTGGCAGTGTCACCTGATATCTGTCACACCCACAGTGTGATTGTCACCTCACACTTGTCACACGTCTTCTGGGAGTGTCACATCATCCCTGTCACATCTGACATGTGCATGTCACATCACATCAGTCAAAACCCATATGTATGTGATCTCAGATGGTCACAATCTGCATATGATTGTCACCACACACTGGTCACAAGCCACTTATGAGTCTCACATCACAACTGTCACAATGCTCAAGTGACTGTCACCTCACATGTGTCTTCACGCACAACTGTCACATCATACCTGTCACATTGCACATGTGATTGTCACATCACATCAGATCCAACCCAGTTGTGTGTCACCTCCCATTGTCACAATTGGCATATGATTGTCACCACACATCTGTCACACATACTTCTGTGTGTTACATCAAAACTGTTATAACACCCATGTGACTGTCACTTCTCCTATGTCAGAATGCACGTGTCACATCATATCTGTCACATCGTGCCTGTGACTCTCGCATCATTTCTGTCTCAACACATGTGGCAGTGTCACCTGGCATCTGTCACACCCAGAGTGTGTTTGTCACCTCCCATTTGTCAGGTGCCTTACAAAGTGTCATGTTTCCCTGTCACATCACATATGGGACTGTCACGTCACATCCATCACCACCCATTTGTCACCTCATGTGTTCACCACTGGCATATGATTGTCACCACACATCTGTCACAAGCCTCTTATCAGTGTCATATCACAACTGTCACCACACCCATGTGGCCGTTACCTCACATGTGTCATAACATGAAAGCATTATATCGTATCTATCCCATCACACTTATGATTATCACGTCACTTCTGTCTCAGCCCATGTGGGTGTGTCATCTGACATCTGTCATACCCTGAGTGTGAGTGTCACATCACATGTGTCAAATGCCTTCCAGAGTGTCACATCATATCTGTCGCATCACATGTGAGAGTGTCATATCTCATCAGGTACAACCCACTTGTGTCACCTCACATGGTCACAACCAGCATGTGGTTGTCATCACACACCTGTCACACATTGCTTATGTGTGTCACATCACAACTGTCACAACACTCATGTGATTGTTACCTCAACATGTGTCTTAACAGGCAAGTGTCACATCATAGCTATCACATCATGCCTGTGGCTCTCATATCATTTCTGTCTCAACACATGTGGCATTGTCACCTGATACCTGTCACACTCAGAGTGGTATTGTGACCTCAATTTGTCAGAAGACTTCCAGAAGCATTACAGCATACCTGTCACTTCACATGTGCATGTCACATCATGTCCATCACAACCCACATGCATGTCAACTCAGAAGGTCACAATCAGCATACGATTGTCACCACTCATTTGTCCCAAGCCATTTATGATTGTCACATCACAACTGTCACAACGCTTCTGTGGTTGTCATCCCACATGTATCTTAACATGCAAATGCCCCATCATATGTGTCGCATTGCACCTGTGATTGTCATATCACATCTGTCTCAACACGCATGAGAGTGTCTCCTGACATGTGTCACACCCAGAGAGTGATTGTCACCTCATATAAGTCACATGCCATGCAGGAGTGTCACATCATACCTCTCATATCACACATGTGTGTGTCACATCAGATCAGTTCCAATCAACTTGTGTGTCACCTCACATTGTCACTTGCTTTACAGAGCATCGCATCATACCTGTCGTCACACATGAGAGTCATATCACATCAAGCACAAGCCATTTGTGTGTCACCTCACGTGATCACCACACATGTGTCACACATGCTTATGTGTGTCACATCAAAACTGTTACAAGGCCCATGTGATTGTCACATCACCTGTGTTGTAACACGCAAGTGCCATAACATATCAGTCACATCATGTCTGTTATTGTCACAGCATTTCTGCCTCAACAAATGTGGCAGTGTCATCTGACATCTGTTACACCCATAGTGTGTTACCTCACATTTGGCACATGCTTTACAGAGTGACACATCCTATCTGTCATCACACATGAGAGTGTCATATCACATCAGGCACAGCCCACTTGTGTGTCACCTCACATGGTCACAACTGGCATGTGATTGTCACCGCACATCTGTCACAAGCTGCTTATAACGGTCACATCACAACTGTCACAATGTTCATGTATTTGTCACCTCATGTGTCTTAATGCCCAAGGGTCACATCATACCTGTGTCATTGCACATGTGATTGTCACATCACATGGGTCTCAACACACTTGAGAGTGTCACCTGACTCCTGTGACACACAGAGTGTGATTGTCACCTCATATTAGTCACATGCCTCCCAGGAGTGTCACATCACACCAGTCACATTGCACATGCGTGTGTCACACCGTAACAGTTCCTAATTCACTTGTGTGTCACCTCACATGGTCACAATTGGCATGTCAATGTCACCACACATCTGTCACAAGACTCATGATTGTCACATCACACCTGTCCCAATGCCTGTGTGATTGTCACCTCATGGGTGTCATAATGTGCAAGTGTCACAACATTTCAGTCCCATTGTGCCTGTTAGGGTCACACTATTTCTGTCTCGACACACATGGCAGTGTTACCTGACATCTGTCTCAACAAGAGTGTGATTAGCACATCACATTTGTCACATGACTTCTGGAGTGTCATGTCATATGTGTCCCATCACATGAGTGTGTCATAGCACATCAGGCACAACCCACTTGTGTGTCACCTCACATGGTCACAACCAGCAAGTGGTTGACACCACACAGCTGTCACACACCACTTATGTGTGTCCCATCCAAACTGTCACCATGCCCATGTGATGGTCACCTCATCTGTGTCATAACAGGCAAGTGTCACATATCTGTCACATCATGCCTGTGGCTGTCACCTATTTGTCTCAACACACATGTCAGTGTCACATGACATCTGTCACACCAAGAGTGTGATTGTCACCTCACATTTGTCATGTGCTTTATGGAGTGCCACATCATATCTGTCATCACACATGACAGTGTCATATCACATCAGGCACAAGCCCCTTGTGTGTCATCTCACATAGTCACAACCAGCATGTGGGTTTTCTCACACACTGCTTATGTGGGTCACATCACTGCTGTCACTGTGCCCTTGTGATTGTCACCTCCTCTGTGTCATCATGCACAACTGTCACATCATATCTGTCACATTGAGCCTGTGACTGTCATGCCATTTCTGTCTCAACACACATGGCAGTGTCACATGACATCTGTCACACCAAGACTGTGATTGTCACCTCACATTTGTCACATGCATTACAGAGTATCACACAGTATATGTCATTACACATGAGAATGTCACATAACTTCAGGCACAACCCACGTGTGTATCAGCTCACCCTGTCACAATTGGCATGTGATTGTCACCACACATCTGTCACAAGCCTCTTATGATTGTCACATCACACCTGTCATAATGCCTGAGTGATTGTCACCTCATGTGTGTCATAACATGCAATTATCCAAAAATGTCAGTCACATTGTGCCTGTTATTGGTCACACCATTTCTACTTCAACACATGTGGCAGTGTCACCTGACATATGTCACACCTCGAGTGTGATTGTCACCTCACATTTGTCACATGTGTTATGGAGTGTCACATCATATCTGTCACATTACACATGGGAGTGAAATATCACATGAGGCACAACCCACTTGTGTGTCACCTCACATGGTCACAACCCACATGTTATTGTCACCACACATCTGTCACACATGCTTATGTGGGTCACGTCAAATCTGTTACAATGCCCATGTGATTGTCACCTCATCTGTGTTATAATATGCAAGTGTCACATCATATCTCTCATATCATGCCTGTGATCATCACATCATTTCTGTCTCAACACACGTGGCAGTGTCACCTGATATCTGTCACACCCACAGTGTGATTGTCACCTCACACTTGTCACACGTCTTCTGGGAGTGTCACATCATCCCTGTCACCTCTGACATGTGCATGTCACATCACATCAGTCAAAACCCATATGTATGTGATCTCAGATGGTCACAATCTGCATATGATTGTCACCACACACTGGTCACAAGCCACTTATGAGTCTCACATCACAACTGTCACAATGCTCAAGTGACTGTCACCTCACATGTGTCTTCACGCACAACTGTCACATCATACCTGTCACATTGCACATGTGATTGTCACATCATATCAGATCCAACCCAGTTGTGTGTCACCTCCCATTGTCACAATTGGCATATGATTGTCACCACACATCTGTCACACATACTTCTGTGTGTTACATCAAAACTGTTATAACACCCATGTGACTGTCACTTCTCCTATGTCAGAATGCACGTGTCACATCATAGCTGTCACATCGTGCCTGTGACTCTCGCATCATTTCTGTCTCAACACATGTGGCAGTGTCACCTGGCATCTGTCACACCCAGAGTGTGTTTGTCACCTCCCATTTGTCAGGTGCCTTACAAAGTGTCATGTTTCCCTGTCACATCACATATGGGACTGTCACGTCACATCCATCACCACCCATTTGTCACCTCATGTGTTCACCACTGGCATATGATTGTCACCACACATCTGTCACAAGCCTCTTATCAGTGTCATATCACAACTGTCACCACACCCATGTGGCCGTTACCTCACATGTGTCATAACATGAAAGCATTATATCGTATCTATCCCATCACACTTATGATTATCACGTCACTTCTGTCTCAGCCCATGTGGGTGTGTCATCTGACATCTGTCATACCCTGAGTGTGAGTGTCACATCACATGTGTCAAATGCCTTCCAGAGTGTCACATCATATCTGTCGCATCACATGTGAGAGTGTCATATCTCATCAGGTACAACCCACTTGTGTCACCTCACATGGTCACAACCAGCATGTGGTTGTCATCACACACCTGTCACACATTGCTTATGTGTGTCACATCACAACTGTCACAACACTCATGTGATTGTTACCTCAACATGTGTCTTAAGAGGCAAGTGTCACATCATAGCTATCACATCATGCCTGTGGCTCTCATATCATTTCTGTCTCAACACATGTGGCATTGTCACCTGATACCTGTCACACTCAGAGTGGTATTGTGACCTCAATTTGTCAGAAGACTTCCAGAAGCATTACAGCATACCTGTCACTTCACATGTGCATGTCACATCATGTCCATCACAACCCACATGCATGTCAACTCAGAAGGTCACAATCAGCATACGATTGTCACCACTCATTTGTCCCAAGCCATTTATGATTGTCACATCACAACTGTCACAACGCTTCTGTGGTTGTCATCCCACATGTATCTTAACATGCAAATGCCCCATCATATGTGTCGCATTGCACCTGTGATTGTCATATCACATCTGTCTCAACACGCATGAGAGTGTCTCCTGACATGTGTCACACCCAGAGAGTGATTGTCACCTCATATAAGTCACATGCCATGCAGGAGTGTCACATCATACCTCTCATATCACACATGTGTGTGTCACATCAGATCAGTTCCAATCAACTTGTGTGTCACCTCACATTGTCACTTGCTTTACAGAGCATCGCATCATACCTGTCGTCACACATGAGAGTCATATCACATCAAGCACAAGCCATTTGTGTGTCACCTCACGTGATCACCACACATGTGTCACACATGCTTATGTGTGTCACATCAAAACTGTTACAAGGCCCATGTGATTGTCACATCACCTGTGTTGTAACACGCAAGTGCCATAACATATCAGTCACATCATGTCTGTTATTGTCACAGCATTTCTGCCTCAACAAATGTGGCAGTGTCATCTGACATCTGTTACACCCATAGTGTGTTACCTCACATTTGGCACATGCTTTACAGAGTGACACATCCTATCTGTCATCACACATGAGAGTGTCATATCACATCAGGCACAGCCCACTTGTGTGTCACCTCACATGGTCACAACTGGCATGTGATTGTCACCGCACATCTGTCACAAGCTGCTTATAACGGTCACATCACAACTGTCACAATGTTCATGTATTTGTCACCTCATGTGTCTTAATGCCCAAGGGTCACATCATACCTGTGTCATTGCACATGTGATTGTCACATCACATGGGTCTCAACACACTTGAGAGTGTCACCTGACTCCTGTGACACACAGAGTGTGATTGTCACCTCATATTAGTCACATGCCTCCCAGGAGTGTCACATCACACCAGTCACATTGCACATGCGTGTGTCACACCGTAACAGTTCCTAATTCACTTGTGTGTCACCTCACATGGTCACAATTGGCATGTCAATGTCACCACACATCTGTCACAAGACTCATGATTGTCACATCACACCTGTCCCAATGCCTGTGTGATTGTCACCTCATGGGTGTCATAATGTGCAAGTGTCACAACATTTCAGTCCCATTGTGCCTGTTAGGGTCACACTATTTCTGTCTCGACACACATGGCAGTGTTACCTGACATCTGTCTCAACAAGAGTGTGATTAGCACATCACATTTGTCACATGACTTCTGGAGTGTCATGTCATATGTGTCCCATCACATGAGTGTGTCATAGCACATCAGGCACAACCCACTTGTGTGTCACCTCACATGGTCACAACCAGCAAGTGGTTGACACCACACAGCTGTCACACACCACTTATGTGTGTCCCATCCAAACTGTCACCATGCCCATGTGATGGTCACCTCATCTGTGTCATAACAGGCAAGTGTCACATATCTGTCACATCATGCCTGTGGCTGTCACCTATTTGTCTCAACACACATGTCAGTGTCACATGACATCTGTCACACCAAGAGTGTGATTGTCACCTCACATTTGTCATGTGCTTTATGGAGTGCCACATCATATCTGTCATCACACATGACAGTGTCATATCACATCAGGCACAAGCCCCTTGTGTGTCATCTCACATAGTCACAACCAGCATGTGGGTTTTCTCACACACTGCTTATGTGGGTCACATCACTGCTGTCACTGTGCCCTTGTGATTGTCACCTCCTCTGTGTCATCATGCACAACTGTCACATCATATCTGTCACATTGAGCCTGTGACTGTCATGCCATTTCTGTCTCAACACACATGGCAGTGTCACATGACATCTGTCACACCAAGACTGTGATTGTCACCTCACATTTGTCACATGCATTACAGAGTATCACACAGTATATGTCATTACACATGAGAATGTCACATAACTTCAGGCACAACCCACGTGTGTATCAGCTCACCCTGTCACAATTGGCATGTGATTGTCACCACACATCTGTCACAAGCCTCTTATGATTGTCACATCACACCTGTCATAATGCCTGAGTGATTGTCACCTCATGTGTGTCATAACATGCAATTATCCAAAAATGTCAGTCACATTGTGCCTGTTATTGGTCACACCATTTCTACTTCAACACATGTGGCAGTGTCACCTGACATATGTCACACCTCGAGTGTGATTGTCACCTCACATTTGTCACATGTGTTATGGAGTGTCACATCATATCTGTCACATTACACATGGGAGTGAAATATCACATGAGGCACAACCCACTTGTGTGTCACCTCACATGGTCACAACCCACATGTTATTGTCACCACACATCTGTCACACATGCTTATGTGGGTCACGTCAAATCTGTTACAATGCCCATGTGATTGTCACCTCATCTGTGTTATAATATGCAAGTGTCACATCATATCTCTCATATCATGCCTGTGATCATCACATCATTTCTGTCTCAACACACGTGGCAGTGTCACCTGATATCTGTCACACCCACAGTGTGATTGTCACCTCACACTTGTCACACGTCTTCTGGGAGTGTCACATCATCCCTGTCACCTCTGACATGTGCATGTCACATCACATCAGTCAAAACCCATATGTATGTGATCTCAGATGGTCACAATCTGCATATGATTGTCACCACACACTGGTCACAAGCCACTTATGAGTCTCACATCACAACTGTCACAATGCTCAAGTGACTGTCACCTCACATGTGTCTTCACGCACAACTGTCACATCATACCTGTCACATTGCACATGTGATTGTCACATCACATCAGATCCAACCCAGTTGTGTGTCACCTCCCATTGTCACAATTGGCATATGATTGTCACCACACATCTGTCACACATACTTCTGTGTGTTACATCAAAACTGTTATAACACCCATGTGACTGTCACTTCTCCTATGTCAGAATGCACGTGTCACATCATAGCTGTCACATCGTGCCTGTGACTCTCGCATCATTTCTGTCTCAACACATGTGGCAGTGTCACCTGGCATCTGTCACACCCAGAGTGTGTTTGTCACCTCCCATTTGTCAGGTGCCTTACAAAGTGTCATGTTTCCCTGTCACATCACATATGGGACTGTCACGTCACATCCATCACCACCCATTTGTCACCTCATGTGTTCACCACTGGCATATGATTGTCACCACACATCTGTCACAAGCCTCTTATCAGTGTCATATCACAACTGTCACCACACCCATGTGGCCGTTACCTCACATGTGTCATAACATGAAAGCATTATATCGTATCTATCCCATCACACTTATGATTATCACGTCACTTCTGTCTCAGCCCATGTGGGTGTGTCATCTGACATCTGTCATACCCTGAGTGTGAGTGTCACATCACATGTGTCAAATGCCTTCCAGAGTGTCACATCATATCTGTCGCATCACATGTGAGAGTGTCATATCTCATCAGGTACAACCCACTTGTGTCACCTCACATGGTCACAACCAGCATGTGGTTGTCATCACACACCTGTCACACATTGCTTATGTGTGTCACATCACAACTGTCACAACACTCATGTGATTGTTACCTCAACATGTGTCTTAAGAGGCAAGTGTCACATCATAGCTATCACATCATGCCTGTGGCTCTCATATCATTTCTGTCTCAACACATGTGGCATTGTCACCTGATACCTGTCACACTCAGAGTGGTATTGTGACCTCAATTTGTCAGAAGACTTCCAGAAGCATTACAGCATACCTGTCACTTCACATGTGCATGTCACATCATGTCCATCACAACCCACATGCATGTCAACTCAGAAGGTCACAATCAGCATACGATTGTCACCACTCATTTGTCCCAAGCCATTTATGATTGTCACATCACAACTGTCACAACGCTTCTGTGGTTGTCATCCCACATGTATCTTAACATGCAAATGCCCCATCATATGTGTCGCATTGCACCTGTGATTGTCATATCACATCTGTCTCAACACGCATGAGAGTGTCTCCTGACATGTGTCACACCCAGAGAGTGATTGTCACCTCATATAAGTCACATGCCATGCAGGAGTGTCACATCATACCTCTCATATCACACATGTGTGTGTCACATCAGATCAGTTCCAATCAACTTGTGTGTCACCTCACATTGTCACTTGCTTTACAGAGCATCGCATCATACCTGTCGTCACACATGAGAGTCATATCACATCAAGCACAAGCCATTTGTGTGTCACCTCACGTGATCACCACACATGTGTCACACATGCTTATGTGTGTCACATCAAAACTGTTACAAGGCCCATGTGATTGTCACATCACCTGTGTTGTAACACGCAAGTGCCATAACATATCAGTCACATCATGTCTGTTATTGTCACAGCATTTCTGCCTCAACAAATGTGGCAGTGTCATCTGACATCTGTTACACCCATAGTGTGTTACCTCACATTTGGCACATGCTTTACAGAGTGACACATCCTATCTGTCATCACACATGAGAGTGTCATATCACATCAGGCACAGCCCACTTGTGTGTCACCTCACATGGTCACAACTGGCATGTGATTGTCACCGCACATCTGTCACAAGCTGCTTATAACGGTCACATCACAACTGTCACAATGTTCATGTATTTGTCACCTCATGTGTCTTAATGCCCAAGGGTCACATCATACCTGTGTCATTGCACATGTGATTGTCACATCACATGGGTCTCAACACACTTGAGAGTGTCACCTGACTCCTGTGACACACAGAGTGTGATTGTCACCTCATATTAGTCACATGCCTCCCAGGAGTGTCACATCACACCAGTCACATTGCACATGCGTGTGTCACACCGTAACAGTTCCTAATTCACTTGTGTGTCACCTCACATGGTCACAATTGGCATGTCAATGTCACCACACATCTGTCACAAGACTCATGATTGTCACATCACACCTGTCCCAATGCCTGTGTGATTGTCACCTCATGGGTGTCATAATGTGCAAGTGTCACAACATTTCAGTCCCATTGTGCCTGTTAGGGTCACACTATTTCTGTCTCGACACACATGGCAGTGTTACCTGACATCTGTCTCAACAAGAGTGTGATTAGCACATCACATTTGTCACATGACTTCTGGAGTGTCATGTCATATGTGTCCCATCACATGAGTGTGTCATAGCACATCAGGCACAACCCACTTGTGTGTCACCTCACATGGTCACAACCAGCAAGTGGTTGACACCACACAGCTGTCACACACCACTTATGTGTGTCCCATCCAAACTGTCACCATGCCCATGTGATGGTCACCTCATCTGTGTCATAACAGGCAAGTGTCACATATCTGTCACATCATGCCTGTGGCTGTCACCTATTTGTCTCAACACACATGTCAGTGTCACATGACATCTGTCACACCAAGAGTGTGATTGTCACCTCACATTTGTCATGTGCTTTATGGAGTGCCACATCATATCTGTCATCACACATGACAGTGTCATATCACATCAGGCACAAGCCCCTTGTGTGTCATCTCACATAGTCACAACCAGCATGTGGGTTTTCTCACACACTGCTTATGTGGGTCACATCACTGCTGTCACTGTGCCCTTGTGATTGTCACCTCCTCTGTGTCATCATGCACAACTGTCACATCATATCTGTCACATTGAGCCTGTGACTGTCATGCCATTTCTGTCTCAACACACATGGCAGTGTCACATGACATCTGTCACACCAAGACTGTGATTGTCACCTCACATTTGTCACATGCATTACAGAGTATCACACAGTATATGTCATTACACATGAGAATGTCACATAACTTCAGGCACAACCCAGGTGTGTATCAGCTCACCCTGTCACAATTGGCATGTGATTGTCACCACACATCTGTCACAAGCCTCTTATGATTGTCACATCACACCTGTCATAATGCCTGAGTGATTGTCACCTCATGTGTGTCATAACATGCAATTATCCAAAAATGTCAGTCACATTGTGCCTGTTATTGGTCACACCATTTCTACTTCAACACATGTGGCAGTGTCACCTGACATATGTCACACCTCGAGTGTGATTGTCACCTCACATTTGTCACATGTGTTATGGAGTGTCACATCATATCTGTCACATTACACATGGGAGTGAAATATCACATGAGGCACAACCCACTTGTGTGTCACCTCACATGGTCACAACCCACATGTTATTGTCACCACACATCTGTCACACATGCTTATGTGGGTCACGTCAAATCTGTTACAATGCCCATGTGATTGTCACCTCATCTGTGTTATAATATGCAAGTGTCACATCATATCTCTCATATCATGCCTGTGATCATCACATCATTTCTGTCTCAACACACGTGGCAGTGTCACCTGATATCTGTCACACCCACAGTGTGATTGTCACCTCACACTTGTCACACGTCTTCTGGGAGTGTCACATCATCCCTGTCACCTCTGACATGTGCATGTCACATCACATCAGTCAAAACCCATATGTATGTGATCTCAGATGGTCACA
The DNA here is from genome assembly GCF_030028045.1 of Hippopotamus amphibius kiboko. Classification (NCBI taxonomy): domain Eukaryota; kingdom Metazoa; phylum Chordata; class Mammalia; order Artiodactyla; family Hippopotamidae; genus Hippopotamus; species Hippopotamus amphibius. The sequence continues at coordinate 53,966,971 of NC_080192.1, read as the reverse complement.
ATCTGCATATGATTGTCACCACACACTGGTCACAAGCCACTTATGAGTCTCACATCACAACTGTCACAATGCTCAAGTGACTGTCACCTCACATGTGTCTTCACGCACAACTGTCACATCATACCTGTCACATTGCACATGTGATTGTCACATCACATCAGATCCAACCCAGTTGTGTGTCACCTCCCATTGTCACAATTGGCATATGATTGTCACCACACATCTGTCACACATACTTCTGTGTGTTACATCAAAACTGTTATAACACCCATGTGACTGTCACTTCTCCTATGTCAGAATGCACGTGTCACATCATAGCTGTCACATCGTGCCTGTGACTCTCGCATCATTTCTGTCTCAACACATGTGGCAGTGTCACCTGGCATCTGTCACACCCAGAGTGTGTTTGTCACCTCCCATTTGTCAGGTGCCTTACAAAGTGTCATGTTTCCCTGTCACATCACATATGGGACTGTCACGTCACATCCATCACCACCCATTTGTCACCTCATGTGTTCACCACTGGCATATGATTGTCACCACACATCTGTCACAAGCCTCTTATCAGTGTCATATCACAACTGTCACCACACCCATGTGGCCGTTACCTCACATGTGTCATAACATGAAAGCATTATATCGTATCTATCCCATCACACTTATGATTATCACGTCACTTCTGTCTCAGCCCATGTGGGTGTGTCATCTGACATCTGTCATACCCTGAGTGTGAGTGTCACATCACATGTGTCAAATGCCTTCCAGAGTGTCACATCATATCTGTCGCATCACATGTGAGAGTGTCATATCTCATCAGGTACAACCCACTTGTGTCACCTCACATGGTCACAACCAGCATGTGGTTGTCATCACACACCTGTCACACATTGCTTATGTGTGTCACATCACAACTGTCACAACACTCATGTGATTGTTACCTCAACATGTGTCTTAAGAGGCAAGTGTCACATCATAGCTATCACATCATGCCTGTGGCTCTCATATCATTTCTGTCTCAACACATGTGGCATTGTCACCTGATACCTGTCACACTCAGAGTGGTATTGTGACCTCAATTTGTCAGAAGACTTCCAGAAGCATTACAGCATACCTGTCACTTCACATGTGCATGTCACATCATGTCCATCACAACCCACATGCATGTCAACTCAGAAGGTCACAATCAGCATACGATTGTCACCACTCATTTGTCCCAAGCCATTTATGATTGTCACATCACAACTGTCACAACGCTTCTGTGGTTGTCATCCCACATGTATCTTAACATGCAAATGCCCCACCATATGTGTCGCATTGCACCTGTGATTGTCATATCACATCTGTCTCAACACGCATGAGAGTGTCTCCTGACATGTGTCACACCCAGAGAGTGATTGTCACCTCATATAAGTCACATGCCATGCAGGAGTGTCACATCATACCTCTCATATCACACATGTGTGTGTCACATCAGATCAGTTCCAATCAACTTGTGTGTCACCTCACATTGTCACTTGCTTTACAGAGCATCGCATCATACCTGTCGTCACACATGAGAGTCATATCACATCAAGCACAAGCCATTTGTGTGTCACCTCACGTGATCACCACACATGTGTCACACATGCTTATGTGTGTCACATCAAAACTGTTACAAGGCCCATGTGATTGTCACATCACCTGTGTTGTAACACGCAAGTGCCATAACATATCAGTCACATCATGTCTGTTATTGTCACAGCATTTCTGCCTCAACAAATGTGGCAATGTCATCTGACATCTGTTACACCCATAGTGTGTTACCTCACATTTGGCACATGCTTTACAGAGTGACACATCCTATCTGTCATCACACATGAGAGTGTCATATCACATCAGGCACAGCCCACTTGTGTGTCACCTCACATGGTCACAACTGGCATGTGATTGTCACCGCACATCTGTCACAAGCTGCTTATAACGGTCACATCACAACTGTCACAATGTTCATGTATTTGTCACCTCATGTGTCTTAATGCCCAAGGGTCACATCATACCTGTGTCATTGCACATGTGATTGTCACATCACATGGGTCTCAACACACTTGAGAGTGTCACCTGACTCCTGTGACACACAGAGTGTGATTGTCACCTCATATTAGTCACATGCCTCCCAGGAGTGTCACATCACACCAGTCACATTGCACATGCGTGTGTCACACCGTAACAGTTCCTAATTCACTTGTGTGTCACCTCACATGGTCACAATTGGCATGTCAATGTCACCACACATCTGTCACAAGACTCATGATTGTCACATCACACCTGTCCCAATGCCTGTGTGATTGTCACCTCATGGGTGTCATAATGTGCAAGTGTCACAACATTTCAGTCCCATTGTGCCTGTTAGGGTCACACTATTTCTGTCTCGACACACATGGCAGTGTTACCTGACATCTGTCTCAACAAGAGTGTGATTAGCACATCACATTTGTCACATGACTTCTGGAGTGTCATGTCATATGTGTCCCATCACATGAGTGTGTCATAGCACATCAGGCACAACCCACTTGTGTGTCACCTCACATGGTCACAACCAGCAAGTGGTTGACACCACACAGCTGTCACACACCACTTATGTGTGTCCCATCCAAACTGTCACCATGCCCATGTGATGGTCACCTCATCTGTGTCATAACAGGCAAGTGTCACATATCTGTCACATCATGCCTGTGGCTGTCACCTATTTGTCTCAACACACATGTCAGTGTCACATGACATCTGTCACACCAAGAGTGTGATTGTCACCTCACATTTGTCATGTGCTTTATGGAGTGCCACATCATATCTGTCATCACACATGACAGTGTCATATCACATCAGGCACAAGCCCCTTGTGTGTCATCTCACATAGTCACAACCAGCATGTGGGTTTTCTCACACACTGCTTATGTGGGTCACATCACTGCTGTCACTGTGCCCTTGTGATTGTCACCTCCTCTGTGTCATCATGCACAACTGTCACATCATATCTGTCACATTGAGCCTGTGACTGTCATGCCATTTCTGTCTCAACACACATGGCAGTGTCACATGACATCTGTCACACCAAGACTGTGATTGTCACCTCACATTTGTCACATGCATTACAGAGTATCACACAGTATATGTCATTACACATGAGAATGTCACATAACTTCAGGCACAACCCACGTGTGTATCAGCTCACCCTGTCACAATTGGCATGTGATTGTCACCACACATCTGTCACAAGCCTCTTATGATTGTCACATCACACCTGTCATAATGCCTGAGTGATTGTCACCTCATGTGTGTCATAACATGCAATTATCCAAAAATGTCAGTCACATTGTGCCTGTTATTGGTCACACCATTTCTACTTCAACACATGTGGCAGTGTCACCTGACATATGTCACACCTCGAGTGTGATTGTCACCTCACATTTGTCACATGTGTTATGGAGTGTCACATCATATCTGTCACATTACACATGGGAGTGAAATATCACATGAGGCACAACCCACTTGTGTGTCACCTCACATGGTCACAACCCACATGTTATTGTCACCACACATCTGTCACACATGCTTATGTGGGTCACGTCAAATCTGTTACAATGCCCATGTGATTGTCACCTCATCTGTGTTATAATATGCAAGTGTCACATCATATCTCTCATATCATGCCTGTGATCATCACATCATTTCTGTCTCAACACACGTGGCAGTGTCACCTGATATCTGTCACACCCACAGTGTGATTGTCACCTCACACTTGTCACACGTCTTCTGGGAGTGTCACATCATCCCTGTCACATCTGACATGTGCATGTCACATCACATCAGTCAAAACCCATATGTATGTGATCTCAGATGGTCACAATCTGCATATGATTGTCACCACACACTGGTCACAAGCCACTTATGAGTCTCACATCACAACTGTCACAATGCTCAAGTGACTGTCACCTCACATGTGTCTTCACGCACAACTGTCACATCATACCTGTCACATTGCACATGTGATTGTCACATCACATCAGATCCAACCCAGTTGTGTGTCACCTCCCATTGTCACAATTGGCATATGATTGTCACCACACATCTGTCACACATACTTCTGTGTGTTACATCAAAACTGTTATAACACCCATGTGACTGTCACTTCTCCTATGTCAGAATGCACGTGTCACATCATATCTGTCACATCGTGCCTGTGACTCTCGCATCATTTCTGTCTCAACACATGTGGCAGTGTCACCTGGCATCTGTCACACCCAGAGTGTGTTTGTCACCTCCCATTTGTCAGGTGCCTTACAAAGTGTCATGTTTCCCTGTCACATCACATATGGGACTGTCACGTCACATCCATCACCACCCATTTGTCACCTCATGTGTTCACCACTGGCATATGATTGTCACCACACATCTGTCACAAGCCTCTTATCAGTGTCATATCACAACTGTCACCACACCCATGTGGCCGTTACCTCACATGTGTCATAACATGAAAGCATTATATCGTATCTATCCCATCACACTTATGATTATCACGTCACTTCTGTCTCAGCCCATGTGGGTGTGTCATCTGACATCTGTCATACCCTGAGTGTGAGTGTCACATCACATGTGTCAAATGCCTTCCAGAGTGTCACATCATATCTGTCGCATCACATGAGAGAGTGTCATATCTCATCAGGTACAACCCACTTGTGTCACCTCACATGGTCACAACCAGCATGTGGTTGTCATCACACACCTGTCACACATTGCTTATGTGTGTCACATCACAACTGTCACAACACTCATGTGATTGTTACCTCACCATGTGTCTTAAGAGGCAAGTGTCACATCATAGCTATCACATCATGCCTGTGGCTCTCATATCATTTCTGTCTCAACACATGTGGCATTGTCACCTGATACCTGTCACACTCAGAGTGTTATTGTGACCTCAATTTGTCAGAAGACTTCCAGAAGCATTACAGCATACCTGTCACTTCACATGTGCATGTCACATCATGTCCATCACAACCCACATGCATGTCAACTCAGAAGGTCACAATCAGCATACGATTGTCACCACTCATTTGTCCCAAGCCATTTATGATTGTCACATCACAACTGTCACAACGCTTCTGTGGTTGTCATCCCACATGTATCTTAACATGCAAATGCCCCATCATATGTGTCGCATTGCACCTGTGATTGTCATATCACATCTGTCTCAACACGCATGAGAGTGTCTCCTGACATGTGTCACACCCAGAGAGTGATTGTCACCTCATATAAGTCACATGCCATGCAGGAGTGTCACATCATACCTCTCATATCACACATGTGTGTGTCACATCAGATCAGTTCCAATCAACTTGTGTGTCACCTCACATTGTCACTTGCTTTACAGAGCATCGCATCATACCTGTCGTCACACATGAGAGTCATATCACATCAAGCACAAGCCATTTGTGTGTCACCTCACGTGATCACCACACATGTGTCACACATGCTTATGTGTGTCACATCAAAACTGTTACAAGGCCCATGTGATTGTCACATCTCCTGTGTTGTAACACGCAAGTGCCATAACATATCAGTCACATCATGTCTGTTATTGTCACAGCATTTCTGCCTCAACAAATGTGGCAGTGTCATCTGACATCTGTTACACCCATAGTGTGTTACCTCACATTTGGCACATGCTTTACAGAGTGACACATCCTATCTGTCATCACACATGAGAGTGTCATATCACATCAGGAACAGCCCACTTGTGTGTCACCTCACATGGTCACAACTGGCATGTGATTGTCACCGCACATCTGTCACAAGCTGCTTATGACGGTCACATCACAACTGTCACAATGTTCATGTATTTGTCACCTCATGTGTCTTAATGCCCAAGGGTCACATCATACCTGTGTCATTGCACATGTGATTGTCACATCACATGGGTCTCAACACACTTGAGAGTGTCACCTGACTCCTGTGACACACAGAGTGTGATTGTCCCCTCATATTAGTCACATGCCTCCCAGGAGTGTCACATCACACCAGTCACATTGCACATGCGTGTGTCACATCGTAACAGTTCCAAATTCACTTGTGTGTCACCTCACATGGTCACAATTGGCATGTCAATGTCACCACACATCTGTCACAAGACTCATGATTGTCACATCACACCTGTCCCAATGCCTGTGTGATTGTCACCTCATGGGTGTCATAATGTGCAAGTGTCACAACATTTCAGTCCCATTGTGCCTGTTAGGGTCACACTATTTCTGTCTCGACACACATGGCAGTGTTACCTGACATCTGTCTCAACAAGAGTGTGATTAGCACATCACATTTGTCACATGACTTCTGGAGTGTCATGTCATATGTGTCCCATCACATGAGTGTGTCATAGCACATCAGGCACAACCCACTTGTGTGTCACCTCACATGGTCACAACCAGCAAGTGGTTGACACCACACAGCTGTCACACACCACTTATGTGTGTCCCATCCAAACTGTCACCATGCCCATGTGATGGTCACCTCATCTGTGTCATAACAGGCAAGTGTCACATATCTGTCACATCATGCCTGTGGCTGTCACCTATTTGTCTCAACACACATGTCAGTGTCACAGGACATCTGTCACACCAAGAGTGTGATTGTCACCTCACATTTGTCATGTGCTTTATGGAGTGCCACATCATATCTGTCATCACACATGACAGTGTCATATCACATCAGGCACAAGCCCCTTGTGTGTCATCTCACATAGTCACAACCAGCATGTGGGTTTTCTCACACACTGCTTATGTGGGTCACATCACTGCTGTCACTGTGCCCTTGTGATTGTCACCTCCTCTGTGTCATCATGCACAACTGTCACATCATATCTGTCACATTGAGCCTGTGACTGTCATGCCATTTCTGTCTCAACACACATGGCAGTGTCACATGACATCTGTCACACCAAGACTGTGATTGTCACCTCACATTTGTCACATGCATTACAGAGTATCACACAGTATATGTCATTACACATGAGAATGTCACATAACTTCAGGCACAACCCACGTGTGTATCAGCTCACCCTGTCACAATTGGCATGTGATTGTCACCACACATCTGTCACAAGCCTCTTATGATTGTCACATCACACCTGTCATAATGCCTGAGTGATTGTCACCTCATGTGTGTCATAACATGCAATTATCCAAAAATGTCAGTCACATTGTGCCTGTTATTGGTCACACCATTTCTACTTCAACACATGTGGCAGTGTCACCTGACATATGTCACACCTCGAGTGTGATTGTCACCTCACATTTGTCACATGTGTTATGGAGTGTCACATCATATCTGTCACATTACACATGGGAGTGAAATATCACATGAGGCACAACCCACTTGTGTGTCACCTCACATGGTCACAACCCACATGTTATTGTCACCACACATCTGTCACACATGCTTATGTGGGTCACGTCAAATCTGTTACAATGCCCATGTGATTGTCACCTCATCTGTGTTATAATATGCAAGTGTCACATCATATCTCTCATATCATGCCTGTGATCATCACATCATTTCTGTCTCAACACACGTGGCAGTGTCACCTGATATCTGTCACACCCACAGTGTGATTGTCACCTCACACTTGTCACACGTCTTCTGGGAGTGTCACATCATCCCTGTCACCTCTGACATGTGCATGTCACATCACATCAGTCAAAACCCATATGTATGTGATCTCAGATGGTCACAATCTGCATATGATTGTCACCACACACTGGTCACAAGCCACTTATGAGTCTCACATCACAACTGTCACAATGCTCAAGTGACTGTCACCTCACATGTGTCTTCACGCACAACTGTCACATCATACCTGTCACATTGCACATGTGATTGTCACATCACATCAGATCCAACCCAGTTGTGTGTCACCTCCCATTGTCACAATTGGCATATGATTGTCACCACACATCTGTCACACATACTTCTGTGTGTTACATCAAAACTGTTATAACACCCATGTGACTGTCACTTCTCCTATGTCAGAATGCACGTGTCACATCATAGCTGTCACATCGTGCCTGTGACTCTCGCATCATTTCTGTCTCAACACATGTGGCAGTGTCACCTGGCATCTGTCACACCCAGAGTGTGTTTGTCACCTCCCATTTGTCAGGTGCCTTACAAAGTGTCATGTTTCCCTGTCACATCACATATGGGACTGTCACGTCACATCCATCACCACCCATTTGTCACCTCATGTGTTCACCACTGGCATATGATTGTCACCACACATCTGTCACAAGCCTCTTATCAGTGTCATATCACAACTGTCACCACACCCATGTGGCCGTTACCTCACATGTGTCATAACATGAAAGCATTATATCGTATCTATCCCATCACACTTATGATTATCACGTCACTTCTGTCTCAGCCCATGTGGGTGTGTCATCTGACATCTGTCATACCCTGAGTGTGAGTGTCACATCACATGTGTCAAATGCCTTCCAGAGTGTCACATCATATCTGTCGCATCACATGTGAGAGTGTCATATCTCATCAGGTACAACCCACTTGTGTCACCTCACATGGTCACAACCAGCATGTGGTTGTCATCACACACCTGTCACACATTGCTTATGTGTGTCACATCACAACTGTCACAACACTCATGTGATTGTTACCTCAACATGTGTCTTAAGAGGCAAGTGTCACATCATAGCTATCACATCATGCCTGTGGCTCTCATATCATTTCTGTCTCAACACATGTGGCATTGTCACCTGATACCTGTCACACTCAGAGTGGTATTGTGACCTCAATTTGTCAGAAGACTTCCAGAAGCATTACAGCATACCTGTCACTTCACATGTGCATGTCACATCATGTCCATCACAACCCACATGCATGTCAACTCAGAAGGTCACAATCAGCATACGATTGTCACCACTCATTTGTCCCAAGCCATTTATGATTGTCACATCACAACTGTCACAACGCTTCTGTGGTTGTCATCCCACATGTATCTTAACATGCAAATGCCCCATCATATGTGTCGCATTGCACCTGTGATTGTCATATCACATCTGTCTCAACACGCATGAGAGTGTCTCCTGACATGTGTCACACCCAGAGAGTGATTGTCACCTCATATAAGTCACATGCCATGCAGGAGTGTCACATCATACCTCTCATATCACACATGTGTGTGTCACATCAGATCAGTTCCAATCAACTTGTGTGTCACCTCACATTGTCACTTGCTTTACAGAGCATCGCATCATACCTGTCGTCACACATGAGAGTCATATCACATCAAGCACAAGCCATTTGTGTGTCACCTCACGTGATCACCACACATGTGTCACACATGCTTATGTGTGTCACATCAAAACTGTTACAAGGCCCATGTGATTGTCACATCACCTGTGTTGTAACACGCAAGTGCCATAACATATCAGTCACATCATGTCTGTTATTGTCACAGCATTTCTGCCTCAACAAATGTGGCAGTGTCATCTGACATCTGTTACACCCATAGTGTGTTACCTCACATTTGGCACATGCTTTACAGAGTGACACATCCTATCTGTCATCACACATGAGAGTGTCATATCACATCAGGCACAGCCCACTTGTGTGTCACCTCACATGGTCACAACTGGCATGTGATTGTCACCGCACATCTGTCACAAGCTGCTTATAACGGTCACATCACAACTGTCACAATGTTCATGTATTTGTCACCTCATGTGTCTTAATGCCCAAGGGTCACATCATACCTGTGTCATTGCACATGTGATTGTCACATCACATGGGTCTCAACACACTTGAGAGTGTCACCTGACTCCTGTGACACACAGAGTGTGATTGTCCCCTCATATTAGTCACATGCCTCCCAGGAGTGTCACATCACACCAGTCACATTGCACATGCGTGTGTCACATCGTAACAGTTCCAAATTCACTTGTGTGTCACCTCACATGGTCACAATTGGCATGTCAATGTCACCACACATCTGTCACAAGACTCATGATTGTCACATCACACCTGTCCCAATGCCTGTGTGATTGTCACCTCATGGGTGTCATAATGTGCAAGTGTCACAACATTTCAGTCCCATTGTGCCTGTTAGGGTCACACTATTTCTGTCTCGACACACATGGCAGTGTTACCTGACATCTGTCTCAACAAGAGTGTGATTAGCACATCACATTTGTCACATGACTTCTGGAGTGTCATGTCATATGTGTCCCATCACATGAGTGTGTCATAGCACATCAGGCACAACCCACTTGTGTGTCACCTCACATGGTCACAACCAGCAAGTGGTTGACACCACACAGCTGTCACACACCACTTATGTGTGTCCCATCCAAACTGTCACCATGCCCATGTGATGGTCACCTCATCTGTGTCATAACAGGCAAGTGTCACATATCTGTCACATCATGCCTGTGGCTGTCACCTATTTGTCTCAACACACATGTCAGTGTCACATGACATCTGTCACACCAAGAGTGTGATTGTCACCTCACATTTGTCATGTGCTTTATGGAGTGCCACATCATATCTGTCATCACACATGACAGTGTCATATCACATCAGGCACAAGCCCCTTGTGTGTCATCTCACATAGTCACAACCAGCATGTGGGTTTTCTCACACACTGCTTATGTGGGTCACATCACTGCTGTCACTGTGCCCTTGTGATTGTCACCTCCTCTGTGTCATCATGCACAACTGTCACATCATATCTGTCACATTGAGCCTGTGACTGTCATGCCATTTCTGTCTCAACACACATGGCAGTGTCACATGACATCTGTCACACCAAGACTGTGATTGTCACCTCACATTTGTCACATGCATTACAGAGTATCACACAGTATATGTCATTACACATGAGAATGTCACATAACTTCAGGCACAACCCAGGTGTGTATCAGCTCACCCTGTCACAATTGGCATGTGATTGTCACCACACATCTGTCACAAGCCTCTTATGATTGTCACATCACACCTGTCATAATGCCTGAGTGATTGTCACCTCATGTGTGTCATAACATGCAATTATCCAACAATGTCAGTCACATTGTGCCTGTTATTGGTCACACCATTTCTACTTCAACACATGTGGCAGTGTCACCTGACATATGTCACACCTCGAGTGTGATTGTCACCTCACATTTGTCACATGTGTTATGGAGTGTCACATCATATCTGTCACATTACACATGGGAGTGAAATATCACATGAGGCACAACCCACTTGTGTGTCACCTCACATGGTCACAACCCACATGTTATTGTCACCACACATCTGTCACACATGCTTATGTGGGTCACGTCAAATCTGTTACAATGCCCATGTGATTGTCACCTCATCTGTGTTATAATATGCAAGTGTCACATCATATCTCTCATATCATGCCTGTGATCATCACATCATTTCTGTCTCAACACACGTGGCAGTGTCACCTGATATCTGTCACACCCACAGTGTGATTGTCACCTCACACTTGTCACACGTCTTCTGGGAGTGTCACATCATCCCTGTCACATCTGACATGTGCATGTCACATCACATCAGTCAAAACCCATATGTATGTGATCTCAGATGGTCACAATCTGCATATGATTGTCACCACACACTGGTCACAAGCCACTTATGAGTCTCACATCACAACTGTCACAATGCTCAAGTGACTGTCACCTCACATGTGTCTTCACGCACAACTGTCACATCATACCTGTCACATTGCACATGTGATTGTCACATCACATCAGATCCAACCCAGTTGTGTGTCACCTCCCATTGTCACAATTGGCATATGATTGTCACCACACATCTGTCACACATACTTCTGTGTGTTACATCAAAACTGTTATAACACCCATGTGACTGTCACTTCTCCTATGTCAGAATGCACGTGTCACATCATAGCTGTCACATCGTGCCTGTGACTCTCGCATCATTTCTGTCTCAACACATGTGGCAGTGTCACCTGGCATCTGTCACACCCAGAGTGTGTTTGTCACCTCCCATTTGTCAGGTGCCTTACAAAGTGTCATGTTTCCCTGTCACATCACATATGGGACTGTCACGTCACATCCATCACCACCCATTTGTCACCTCATGTGTTCACCACTGGCATATGATTGTCACCACACATCTGTCACAAGCCTCTTATCAGTGTCATATCACAACTGTCACCACACCCATGTGGCCGTTACCTCACATGTGTCATAACATGAAAGCATTATATCGTATCTATCCCATCACACTTATGATTATCACGTCACTTCTGTCTCAGCCCATGTGGGTGTGTCATCTGACATCTGTCATACCCTGAGTGTGAGTGTCACATCACATGTGTCAAATGCCTTCCAGAGTGTCACATCATATCTGTCGCATCACATGTGAGAGTGTCATATCTCATCAGGTACAACCCACTTGTGTCACCTCACATGGTCACAACCAGCATGTGGTTGTCATCACACACCTGTCACACATTGCTTATGTGTGTCACATCACAACTGTCACAACACTCATGTGATTGTTACCTCAACATGTGTCTTAACAGGCAAGTGTCACATCATAGCTATCACATCATGCCTGTGGCTCTCATATCATTTCTGTCTCAACACATGTGGCATTGTCACCTGATACCTGTCACACTCAGAGTGGTATTGTGACCTCAATTTGTCAGAAGACTTCCAGAAGCATTACAGCATACCTGTCACTTCACATGTGCATGTCACATCATGTCCATCACAACCCACATGCATGTCAACTCAGAAGGTCACAATCAGCATACGATTGTCACCACTCATTTGTCCCAAGCCATTTATGATTGTCACATCACAACTGTCACAACGCTTCTGTGGTTGTCATCCCACATGTATCTTAACATGCAAATGCCCCATCATATGTGTCGCATTGCACCTGTGATTGTCATATCACATCTGTCTCAACACGCATGAGAGTGTCTCCTGACATGTGTCACACCCAGAGAGTGATTGTCACCTCATATAAGTCACATGCCATGCAGGAGTGTCACATCATACCTCTCATATCACACATGTGTGTGTCACATCAGATCAGTTCCAATCAACTTGTGTGTCACCTCACATTGTCACTTGCTTTACAGAGCATCGCATCATACCTGTCGTCACACATGAGAGTCATATCACATCAAGCACAAGCCATTTGTGTGTCACCTCACGTGATCACCACACATGTGTCACACATGCTTATGTGTGTCACATCAAAACTGTTACAAGGCCCATGTGATTGTCACATCACCTGTGTTGTAACACGCAAGTGCCATAACATATCAGTCACATCATGTCTGTTATTGTCACAGCATTTCTGCCTCAACAAATGTGGCAGTGTCATCTGACATCTGTTACACCCATAGTGTGTTACCTCACATTTGGCACATGCTTTACAGAGTGACACATCCTATCTGTCATCACACATGAGAGTGTCATATCACATCAGGCACAGCCCACTTGTGTGTCACCTCACATGGTCACAACTGGCATGTGATTGTCACCGCACATCTGTCACAAGCTGCTTATAACGGTCACATCACAACTGTCACAATGTTCATGTATTTGTCACCTCATGTGTCTTAATGCCCAAGGGTCACATCATACCTGTGTCATTGCACATGTGATTGTCACATCACATGGGTCTCAACACACTTGAGAGTGTCACCTGACTCCTGTGACACACAGAGTGTGATTGTCACCTCATATTAGTCACATGCCTCCCAGGAGTGTCACATCACACCAGTCACATTGCACATGCGTGTGTCACACCGTAACAGTTCCTAATTCACTTGTGTGTCACCTCACATGGTCACAATTGGCATGTCAATGTCACCACACATCTGTCACAAGACTCATGATTGTCACATCACACCTGTCCCAATGCCTGTGTGATTGTCACCTCATGGGTGTCATAATGTGCAAGTGTCACAACATTTCAGTCCCATTGTGCCTGTTAGGGTCACACTATTTCTGTCTCGACACACATGGCAGTGTTACCTGACATCTGTCTCAACAAGAGTGTGATTAGCACATCACATTTGTCACATGACTTCTGGAGTGTCATGTCATATGTGTCCCATCACATGAGTGTGTCATAGCACATCAGGCACAACCCACTTGTGTGTCACCTCACATGGTCACAACCAGCAAGTGGTTGACACCACACAGCTGTCACACACCACTTATGTGTGTCCCATCCAAACTGTCACCATGCCCATGTGATGGTCACCTCATCTGTGTCATAACAGGCAAGTGTCACATATCTGTCACATCATGCCTGTGGCTGTCACCTATTTGTCTCAACACACATGTCAGTGTCACATGACATCTGTCACACCAAGAGTGTGATTGTCACCTCACATTTGTCATGTGCTTTATGGAGTGCCACATCATATCTGTCATCACACATGACAGTGTCATATCACATCAGGCACAAGCCCCTTGTGTGTCATCTCACATAGTCACAACCAGCATGTGGGTTTTCTCACACACTGCTTATGTGGGTCACATCACTGCTGTCACTGTGCCCTTGTGATTGTCACCTCCTCTGTGTCATCATGCACAACTGTCACATCATATCTGTCACATTGAGCCTGTGACTGTCATGCCATTTCTGTCTCAACACACATGGCAGTGTCACATGACATCTGTCACACCAAGACTGTGATTGTCACCTCACATTTGTCACATGCATTACAGAGTATCACACAGTATATGTCATTACACATGAGAATGTCACATAACTTCAGGCACAACCCAGGTGTGTATCAGCTCACCCTGTCACAATTGGCATGTGATTGTCACCACACATCTGTCACAAGCCTCTTATGATTGTCACATCACACCTGTCATAATGCCTGAGTGATTGTCACCTCATGTGTGTCATAACATGCAATTATCCAAAAATGTCAGTCACATTGTGCCTGTTATTGGTCACACCATTTCTACTTCAACACATGTGGCAGTGTCACCTGACATATGTCACACCTCGAGTGTGATTGTCACCTCACATTTGTCACATGTGTTATGGAGTGTCACATCATATCTGTCACATTACACATGGGAGTGAAATATCACATGAGGCACAACCCACTTGTGTGTCACCTCACATGGTCACAACCCACATGTTATTGTCACCACACATCTGTCACACATGCTTATGTGGGTCACGTCAAATCTGTTACAATGCCCATGTGATTGTCACCTCATCTGTGTTATAATATGCAAGTGTCACATCATATCTCTCATATCATGCCTGTGATCATCACATCATTTCTGTCTCAACACACGTGGCAGTGTCACCTGATATCTGTCACACCCACAGTGTGATTGTCACCTCACACTTGTCACACGTCTTCTGGGAGTGTCACATCATCCCTGTCACCTCTGACATGTGCATGTCACATCACATCAGTCAAAACCCATATGTATGTGATCTCAGATGGTCACAATCTGCATATGATTGTCACCACACACTGGTCACAAGCCACTTATGAGTCTCACATCACAACTGTCACAATGCTCAAGTGACTGTCACCTCACATGTGTCTTCACGCACAACTGTCACATCATACCTGTCACATTGCACATGTGATTGTCACATCACATCAGATCCAACCCAGTTGTGTGTCACCTCCCATTGTCACAATTGGCATATGATTGTCACCACACATCTGTCACACATACTTCTGTGTGTTACATCAAAACTGTTATAACACCCATGTGACTGTCACTTCTCCTATGTCAGAATGCACGTGTCACATCATAGCTGTCACATCGTGCCTGTGACTCTCGCATCATTTCTGTCTCAACACATGTGGCAGTGTCACCTGGCATCTGTCACACCCAGAGTGTGTTTGTCACCTCCCATTTGTCAGGTGCCTTACAAAGTGTCATGTTTCCCTGTCACATCACATATGGGACTGTCACGTCACATCCATCACCACCCATTTGTCACCTCATGTGTTCACCACTGGCATATGATTGTCACCACACATCTGTCACAAGCCTCTTATCAGTGTCATATCACAACTGTCACCACACCCATGTGGCCGTTACCTCACATGTGTCATAACATGAAAGCATTATATCGTATCTATCCCATCACACTTATGATTATCACGTCACTTCTGTCTCAGCCCATGTGGGTGTGTCATCTGACATCTGTCATACCCTGAGTGTGAGTGTCACATCACATGTGTCAAATGCCTTCCAGAGTGTCACATCATATCTGTCGCATCACATGTGAGAGTGTCATATCTCATCAGGTACAACCCACTTGTGTCACCTCACATGGTCACAACCAGCATGTGGTTGTCATCACACACCTGTCACACATTGCTTATGTGTGTCACATCACAACTGTCACAACACTCATGTGATTGTTACCTCAACATGTGTCTTAAGAGGCAAGTGTCACATCATAGCTATCACATCATGCCTGTGGCTCTCATATCATTTCTGTCTCAACACATGTGGCATTGTCACCTGATACCTGTCACACTCAGAGTGGTATTGTGACCTCAATTTGTCAGAAGACTTCCAGAAGCATTACAGCATACCTGTCACTTCACATGTGCATGTCACATCATGTCCATCACAACCCACATGCATGTCAACTCAGAAGGTCACAATCAGCATACGATTGTCACCACTCATTTGTCCCAAGCCATTTATGATTGTCACATCACAACTGTCACAACGCTTCTGTGGTTGTCATCCCACATGTATCTTAACATGCAAATGCCCCATCATATGTGTCGCATTGCACCTGTGATTGTCATATCACATCTGTCTCAACACGCATGAGAGTGTCTCCTGACATGTGTCACACCCAGAGAGTGATTGTCACCTCATATAAGTCACATGCCATGCAGGAGTGTCACATCATACCTCTCATATCACACATGTGTGTGTCACATCAGATCAGTTCCAATCAACTTGTGTGTCACCTCACATTGTCACTTGCTTTACAGAGCATCGCATCATACCTGTCGTCACACATGAGAGTCATATCACATCAAGCACAAGCCATTTGTGTGTCACCTCACGTGATCACCACACATGTGTCACACATGCTTATGTGTGTCACATCAAAACTGTTACAAGGCCCATGTGATTGTCACATCTCCTGTGTTGTAACACGCAAGTGCCATAACATATCAGTCACATCATGTCTGTTATTGTCACAGCATTTCTGCCTCAACAAATGTGGCAGTGTCATCTGACATCTGTTACACCCATAGTGTGTTACCTCACATTTGGCACATGCTTTACAGAGTGACACATCCTATCTGTCATCACACATGAGAGTGTCATATCACATCAGGCACAGCCCACTTGTGTGTCACCTCACATGGTCACAACTGGCATGTGATTGTCACCGCACATCTGTCACAAGCTGCTTATAACGGTCACATCACAACTGTCACAATGTTCATGTATTTGTCACCTCATGTGTCTTAATGCCCAAGGGTCACATCATACCTGTGTCATTGCACATGTGATTGTCACATCACATGGGTCTCAACACACTTGAGAGTGTCACCTGACTCCTGTGACACACAGAGTGTGATTGTCACCTCATATTAGTCACATGCCTCCCAGGAGTGTCACATCACACCAGTCACATTGCACATGCGTGTGTCACACCGTAACAGTTCCTAATTCACTTGTGTGTCACCTCACATGGTCACAATTGGCATGTCAATGTCACCACACATCTGTCACAAGACTCATGATTGTCACATCACACCTGTCCCAATGCCTGTGTGATTGTCACCTCATGGGTGTCATAATGTGCAAGTGTCACAACATTTCAGTCCCATTGTGCCTGTTAGGGTCACACTATTTCTGTCTCGACACACATGGCAGTGTTACCTGACATCTGTCTCAACAAGAGTGTGATTAGCACATCACATTTGTCACATGACTTCTGGAGTGTCATGTCATATGTGTCCCATCACATGAGTGTGTCATAGCACATCAGGCACAACCCACTTGTGTGTCACCTCACATGGTCACAACCAGCAAGTGGTTGACACCACACAGCTGTCACACACCACTTATGTGTGTCCCATCCAAACTGTCACCATGCCCATGTGATGGTCACCTCATCTGTGTCATAACAGGCAAGTGTCACATATCTGTCACATCATGCCTGTGGCTGTCACCTATTTGTCTCAACACACATGTCAGTGTCACATGACATCTGTCACACCAAGAGTGTGATTGTCACCTCACATTTGTCATGTGCTTTATGGAGTGCCACATCATATCTGTCATCACACATGACAGTGTCATATCACATCAGGCACAAGCCCCTTGTGTGTCATCTCACATAGTCACAACCAGCATGTGGGTTTTCTCACACACTGCTTATGTGGGTCACATCACTGCTGTCACTGTGCCCTTGTGATTGTCACCTCCTCTGTGTCATCATGCACAACTGTCACATCATATCTGTCACATTGAGCCTGTGACTGTCATGCCATTTCTGTCTCAACACACATGGCAGTGTCACATGACATCTGTCACACCAAGACTGTGATTGTCACCTCACATTTGTCACATGCATTACAGAGTATCACACAGTATATGTCATTACACATGAGAATGTCACATAACTTCAGGCACAACCCAGGTGTGTATCAGCTCACCCTGTCACAATTGGCATGTGATTGTCACCACACATCTGTCACAAGCCTCTTATGATTGTCACATCACACCTGTCATAATGCCTGAGTGATTGTCACCTCATGTGTGTCATAACATGCAATTATCCAAAAATGTCAGTCACATTGTGCCTGTTATTGGTCACACCATTTCTACTTCAACACATGTGGCAGTGTCACCTGACATATGTCACACCTCGAGTGTGATTGTCACCTCACATTTGTCACATGTGTTATGGAGTGTCACATCATATCTGTCACATTACACATGGGAGTGAAATATCACATGAGGCACAACCCACTTGTGTGTCACCTCACATGGTCACAACCCACATGTTATTGTCACCACACATCTGTCACACATGCTTATGTGGGTCACGTCAAATCTGTTACAATGCCCATGTGATTGTCACCTCATCTGTGTTATAATATGCAAGTGTCACATCATATCTCTCATATCATGCCTGTGATCATCACATCATTTCTGTCTCAACACATGTGGCAGTGTCACCTGATATCTGTCACACCCACAGTGTGATTGTCACCTCACACTTGTCACACGTCTTCTGGGAGTGTCACATCATCCCTGTCACATCTGACATGTGCATGTCACATCACATCAGTCAAAACCCATATGTATGTGATCTCAGATGGTCACAATCTGCATATGATTGTCACCACACACTGGTCACAAGCCACTTATGAGTCTCACATCACAACTGTCACAATGCTCAAGTGACTGTCACCTCACATGTGTCTTCACGCACAACTGTCACATCATACCTGTCACATTGCACATGTGATTGTCACATCACATCAGATCCAACCCAGTTGTGTGTCACCTCCCATTGTCACAATTGGCATATGATTGTCACCACACATCTGTCACACATACTTCTGTGTGTTACATCAAAACTGTTATAACACCCATGTGACTGTCACTTCTCCTATGTCAGAATGCACGTGTCACATCATATCTGTCACATCGTGCCTGTGACTCTCGCATCATTTCTGTCTCAACACATGTGGCAGTGTCACCTGGCATCTGTCACACCCAGAGTGTGTTTGTCACCTCCCATTTGTCAGGTGCCTTACAAAGTGTCATGTTTCCCTGTCACATCACATATGGGACTGTCACGTCACATCCATCACCACCCATTTGTCACCTCATGTGTTCACCACTGGCATATGATTGTCACCACACATCTGTCACAAGCCTCTTATCAGTGTCATATCACAACTGTCACCACACCCATGTGGCCGTTACCTCACATGTGTCATAACATGAAAGCATTATATCGTATCTATCCCATCACACTTATGATTATCACGTCACTTCTGTCTCAGCCCATGTGGGTGTGTCATCTGACATCTGTCATACCCTGAGTGTGAGTGTCACATCACATGTGTCAAATGCCTTCCAGAGTGTCACATCATATCTGTCGCATCACATGAGAGAGTGTCATATCTCATCAGGTACAACCCACTTGTGTCACCTCACATGGTCACAACCAGCATGTGGTTGTCATCACACACCTGTCACACATTGCTTATGTGTGTCACATCACAACTGTCACAACACTCATGTGATTGTTACCTCAACATGTGTCTTAACAGGCAAGTGTCACATCATAGCTATCACATCATGCCTGTGGCTCTCATATCATTTCTGTCTCAACACATGTGGCATTGTCACCTGATACCTGTCACACTCAGAGTGGTATTGTGACCTCAATTTGTCAGAAGACTTCCAGAAGCATTACAGCATACCTGTCACTTCACATGTGCATGTCACATCATGTCCATCACAACCCACATGCATGTCAACTCAGAAGGTCACAATCAGCATACGATTGTCACCACTCATTTGTCCCAAGCCATTTATGATTGTCACATCACAACTGTCACAACGCTTCTGTGGTTGTCATCCCACATGTATCTTAACATGCAAATGCCCCATCATATGTGTCGCATTGCACCTGTGATTGTCATATCACATCTGTCTCAACACGCATGAGAGTGTCTCCTGACATGTGTCACACCCAGAGAGTGATTGTCACCTCATATAAGTCACATGCCATGCAGGAGTGTCACATCATACCTCTCATATCACACATGTGTGTGTCACATCAGATCAGTTCCAATCAACTTGTGTGTCACCTCACATTGTCACTTGCTTTACAGAGCATCGCATCATACCTGTCGTCACACATGAGAGTCATATCACATCAAGCACAAGCCATTTGTGTGTCACCTCACGTGATCACCACACATGTGTCACACATGCTTATGTGTGTCACATCAAAACTGTTACAAGGCCCATGTGATTGTCACATCACCTGTGTTGTAACACGCAAGTGCCATAACATATCAGTCACATCATGTCTGTTATTGTCACAGCATTTCTGCCTCAACAAATGTGGCAGTGTCATCTGACATCTGTTACACCCATAGTGTGTTACCTCACATTTGGCACATGCTTTACAGAGTGACACATCCTATCTGTCATCACACATGAGAGTGTCATATCACATCAGGCACAGCCCACTTGTGTGTCACCTCACATGGTCACAACTGGCATGTGATTGTCACCGCACATCTGTCACAAGCTGCTTATAACGGTCACATCACAACTGTCACAATGTTCATGTATTTGTCACCTCATGTGTCTTAATGCCCAAGGGTCACATCATACCTGTGTCATTGCACATGTGATTGTCACATCACATGGGTCTCAACACACTTGAGAGTGTCACCTGACTCCTGTGACACACAGAGTGTGATTGTCACCTCATATTAGTCACATGCCTCCCAGGAGTGTCACATCACACCAGTCACATTGCACATGCGTGTGTCACACCGTAACAGTTCCTAATTCACTTGTGTGTCACCTCACATGGTCACAATTGGCATGTCAATGTCACCACACATCTGTCACAAGACTCATGATTGTCACATCACACCTGTCCCAATGCCTGTGTGATTGTCACCTCATGGGTGTCATAATGTGCAAGTGTCACAACATTTCAGTCCCATTGTGCCTGTTAGGGTCACACTATTTCTGTCTCGACACACATGGCAGTGTTACCTGACATCTGTCTCAACAAGAGTGTGATTAGCACATCACATTTGTCACATGACTTCTGGAGTGTCATGTCATATGTGTCCCATCACATGAGTGTGTCATAGCACATCAGGCACAACCCACTTGTGTGTCACCTCACATGGTCACAACCAGCAAGTGGTTGACACCACACAGCTGTCACACACCACTTATGTGTGTCCCATCCAAACTGTCACCATGCCCATGTGATGGTCACCTCATCTGTGTCATAACAGGCAAGTGTCACATATCTGTCACATCATGCCTGTGGCTGTCACCTATTTGTCTCAACACACATGTCAGTGTCACATGACATCTGTCACACCAAGAGTGTGATTGTCACCTCACATTTGTCATGTGCTTTATGGAGTGCCACATCATATCTGTCATCACACATGACAGTGTCATATCACATCAGGCACAAGCCCCTTGTGTGTCATCTCACATAGTCACAACCAGCATGTGGGTTTTCTCACACACTGCTTATGTGGGTCACATCACTGCTGTCACTGTGCCCTTGTGATTGTCACCTCCTCTGTGTCATCATGCACAACTGTCACATCATATCTGTCACATTGAGCCTGTGACTGTCATGCCATTTCTGTCTCAACACACATGGCAGTGTCACATGACATCTGTCACACCAAGACTGTGATTGTCACCTCACATTTGTCACATGCATTACAGAGTATCACACAGTATATGTCATTACACATGAGAATGTCACATAACTTCAGGCACAACCCACGTGTGTATCAGCTCACCCTGTCACAATTGGCATGTGATTGTCACCACACATCTGTCACAAGCCTCTTATGATTGTCACATCACACCTGTCATAATGCCTGAGTGATTGTCACCTCATGTGTGTCATAACATGCAATTATCCAAAAATGTCAGTCACATTGTGCCTGTTATTGGTCACACCATTTCTACTTCAACACATGTGGCAGTGTCACCTGACATATGTCACACCTCGAGTGTGATTGTCACCTCACATTTGTCACATGTGTTATGGAGTGTCACATCATATCTGTCACATTACACATGGGAGTGAAATATCACATGAGGCACAACCCACTTGTGTGTCACCTCACATGGTCACAACCCACATGTTATTGTCACCACACATCTGTCACACATGCTTATGTGGGTCACGTCAAATCTGTTACAATGCCCATGTGATTGTCACCTCATCTGTGTTATAATATGCAAGTGTCACATCATATCTCTCATATCATGCCTGTGATCATCACATCATTTCTGTCTCAACACACGTGGCAGTGTCACCTGATATCTGTCACACCCACAGTGTGATTGTCACCTCACACTTGTCACACGTCTTCTGGGAGTGTCACATCATCCCTGTCACCTCTGACATGTGCATGTCACATCACATCAGTCAAAACCCATATGTATGTGATCTCAGATGGTCACAATCTGCATATGATTGTCACCACACACTGGTCACAAGCCACTTATGAGTCTCACATCACAACTGTCACAATGCTCAAGTGACTGTCACCTCACATGTGTCTTCACGCACAACTGTCACATCATACCTGTCACATTGCACATGTGATTGTCACATCATATCAGATCCAACCCAGTTGTGTGTCACCTCCCATTGTCACAATTGGCATATGATTGTCACCACACATCTGTCACACATACTTCTGTGTGTTACATCAAAACTGTTATAACACCCATGTGACTGTCACTTCTCCTATGTCAGAATGCACGTGTCACATCATAGCTGTCACATCGTGCCTGTGACTCTCGCATCATTTCTGTCTCAACACATGTGGCAGTGTCACCTGGCATCTGTCACACCCAGAGTGTGTTTGTCACCTCCCATTTGTCAGGTGCCTTACAAAGTGTCATGTTTCCCTGTCACATCACATATGGGACTGTCACGTCACATCCATCACCACCCATTTGTCACCTCATGTGTTCACCACTGGCATATGATTGTCACCACACATCTGTCACAAGCCTCTTATCAGTGTCATATCACAACTGTCACCACACCCATGTGGCCGTTACCTCACATGTGTCATAACATGAAAGCATTATATCGTATCTATCCCATCACACTTATGATTATCACGTCACTTCTGTCTCAGCCCATGTGGGTGTGTCATCTGACATCTGTCATACCCTGAGTGTGAGTGTCACATCACATGTGTCAAATGCCTTCCAGAGTGTCACATCATATCTGTCGCATCACATGTGAGAGTGTCATATCTCATCAGGTACAACCCACTTGTGTCACCTCACATGGTCACAACCAGCATGTGGTTGTCATCACACACCTGTCACACATTGCTTATGTGTGTCACATCACAACTGTCACAACACTCATGTGATTGTTACCTCAACATGTGTCTTAAGAGGCAAGTGTCACATCATAGCTATCACATCATGCCTGTGGCTCTCATATCATTTCTGTCTCAACACATGTGGCATTGTCACCTGATACCTGTCACACTCAGAGTGGTATTGTGACCTCAATTTGTCAGAAGACTTCCAGAAGCATTACAGCATACCTGTCACTTCACATGTGCATGTCACATCATGTCCATCACAACCCACATGCATGTCAACTCAGAAGGTCACAATCAGCATACGATTGTCACCACTCATTTGTCCCAAGCCATTTATGATTGTCACATCACAACTGTCACAACGCTTCTGTGGTTGTCATCCCACATGTATCTTAACATGCAAATGCCCCATCATATGTGTCGCATTGCACCTGTGATTGTCATATCACATCTGTCTCAACACGCATGAGAGTGTCTCCTGACATGTGTCACACCCAGAGAGTGATTGTCACCTCATATAAGTCACATGCCATGCAGGAGTGTCACATCATACCTCTCATATCACACATGTGTGTGTCACATCAGATCAGTTCCAATCAACTTGTGTGTCACCTCACATTGTCACTTGCTTTACAGAGCATCGCATCATACCTGTCGTCACACATGAGAGTCATATCACATCAAGCACAAGCCATTTGTGTGTCACCTCACGTGATCACCACACATGTGTCACACATGCTTATGTGTGTCACATCAAAACTGTTACAAGGCCCATGTGATTGTCACATCACCTGTGTTGTAACACGCAAGTGCCATAACATATCAGTCACATCATGTCTGTTATTGTCACAGCATTTCTGCCTCAACAAATGTGGCAGTGTCATCTGACATCTGTTACACCCATAGTGTGTTACCTCACATTTGGCACATGCTTTACAGAGTGACACATCCTATCTGTCATCACACATGAGAGTGTCATATCACATCAGGCACAGCCCACTTGTGTGTCACCTCACATGGTCACAACTGGCATGTGATTGTCACCGCACATCTGTCACAAGCTGCTTATAACGGTCACATCACAACTGTCACAATGTTCATGTATTTGTCACCTCATGTGTCTTAATGCCCAAGGGTCACATCATACCTGTGTCATTGCACATGTGATTGTCACATCACATGGGTCTCAACACACTTGAGAGTGTCACCTGACTCCTGTGACACACAGAGTGTGATTGTCACCTCATATTAGTCACATGCCTCCCAGGAGTGTCACATCACACCAGTCACATTGCACATGCGTGTGTCACACCGTAACAGTTCCTAATTCACTTGTGTGTCACCTCACATGGTCACAATTGGCATGTCAATGTCACCACACATCTGTCACAAGACTCATGATTGTCACATCACACCTGTCCCAATGCCTGTGTGATTGTCACCTCATGGGTGTCATAATGTGCAAGTGTCACAACATTTCAGTCCCATTGTGCCTGTTAGGGTCACACTATTTCTGTCTCGACACACATGGCAGTGTTACCTGACATCTGTCTCAACAAGAGTGTGATTAGCACATCACATTTGTCACATGACTTCTGGAGTGTCATGTCATATGTGTCCCATCACATGAGTGTGTCATAGCACATCAGGCACAACCCACTTGTGTGTCACCTCACATGGTCACAACCAGCAAGTGGTTGACACCACACAGCTGTCACACACCACTTATGTGTGTCCCATCCAAACTGTCACCATGCCCATGTGATGGTCACCTCATCTGTGTCATAACAGGCAAGTGTCACATATCTGTCACATCATGCCTGTGGCTGTCACCTATTTGTCTCAACACACATGTCAGTGTCACATGACATCTGTCACACCAAGAGTGTGATTGTCACCTCACATTTGTCATGTGCTTTATGGAGTGCCACATCATATCTGTCATCACACATGACAGTGTCATATCACATCAGGCACAAGCCCCTTGTGTGTCATCTCACATAGTCACAACCAGCATGTGGGTTTTCTCACACACTGCTTATGTGGGTCACATCACTGCTGTCACTGTGCCCTTGTGATTGTCACCTCCTCTGTGTCATCATGCACAACTGTCACATCATATCTGTCACATTGAGCCTGTGACTGTCATGCCATTTCTGTCTCAACACACATGGCAGTGTCACATGACATCTGTCACACCAAGACTGTGATTGTCACCTCACATTTGTCACATGCATTACAGAGTATCACACAGTATATGTCATTACACATGAGAATGTCACATAACTTCAGGCACAACCCAGGTGTGTATCAGCTCACCCTGTCACAATTGGCATGTGATTGTCACCACACATCTGTCACAAGCCTCTTATGATTGTCACATCACACCTGTCATAATGCCTGAGTGATTGTCACCTCATGTGTGTCATAACATGCAATTATCCAAAAATGTCAGTCACATTGTGCCTGTTATTGGTCACACCATTTCTACTTCAACACATGTGGCAGTGTCACCTGACATATGTCACACCTCGAGTGTGATTGTCACCTCACATTTGTCACATGTGTTATGGAGTGTCACATCATATCTGTCACATTACACATGGGAGTGAAATATCACATGAGGCACAACCCACTTGTGTGTCACCTCACATGGTCACAACCCACATGTTATTGTCACCACACATCTGTCACACATGCTTATGTGGGTCACGTCAAATCTGTTACAATGCCCATGTGATTGTCACCTCATCT
Source organism: Hippopotamus amphibius kiboko (assembly GCF_030028045.1). Lineage (NCBI taxonomy): Eukaryota > Metazoa > Chordata > Mammalia > Artiodactyla > Hippopotamidae > Hippopotamus > Hippopotamus amphibius. Next base: position 53,940,036 of record NC_080192.1, on the reverse strand, counting down.
GTGTTATAATATGCAAGTGTCACATCATATCTCTCATATCATGCCTGTGATCATCACATCATTTCTGTCTCAACACATGTGGCAGTGTCACCTGATATCTGTCACACCCACAGTGTGATTGTCACCTCACACTTGTCACACGTCTTCTGGGAGTGTCACATCATCCCTGTCACATCTGACATGTGCATGTCACATCACATCAGTCAAAACCCATATGTATGTGATCTCAGATGGTCACAATCTGCATATGATTGTCACCACACACTGGTCACAAGCCACTTATGAGTCTCACATCACAACTGTCACAATGCTCAAGTGACTGTCACCTCACATGTGTCTTCACGCACAACTGTCACATCATACCTGTCACATTGCACATGTGATTGTCACATCACATCAGATCCAACCCAGTTGTGTGTCACCTCCCATTGTCACAATTGGCATATGATTGTCACCACACATCTGTCACACATACTTCTGTGTGTTACATCAAAACTGTTATAACACCCATGTGACTGTCACTTCTCCTATGTCAGAATGCACGTGTCACATCATATCTGTCACATCGTGCCTGTGACGCTCGCATCATTTCTGTCTCAACACATGTGGCAGTGTCACCTGGCATCTGTCACACCCAGAGTGTGTTTGTCACCTCCCATTTGTCAGGTGCCTTACAAAGTGTCATGTTTCCCTGTCACATCACATATGGGACTGTCACGTCACATCCATCACCACCCATTTGTCACCTCATGTGTTCACCACTGGCATATGATTGTCACCACACATCTGTCACAAGCCTCTTATCAGTGTCATATCACAACTGTCACCACACCCATGTGGCCGTTACCTCACATGTGTCATAACATGAAAGCATTATATCGTATCTATCCCATCACACTTATGATTATCACGTCACTTCTGTCTCAGCCCATGTGGGTGTGTCATCTGACATCTGTCATACCCTGAGTGTGAGTGTCACATCACATGTGTCAAATGCCTTCCAGAGTGTCACATCATATCTGTCGCATCACATGAGAGAGTGTCATATCTCATCAGGTACAACCCACTTGTGTCACCTCACATGGTCACAACCAGCATGTGGTTGTCATCACACACCTGTCACACATTGCTTATGTGTGTCACATCACAACTGTCACAACACTCATGTGATTGTTACCTCAACATGTGTCTTAACAGGCAAGTGTCACATCATAGCTATCACATCATGCCTGTGGCTCTCATATCATTTCTGTCTCAACACATGTGGCATTGTCACCTGATACCTGTCACACTCAGAGTGGTATTGTGACCTCAATTTGTCAGAAGACTTCCAGAAGCATTACAGCATACCTGTCACTTCACATGTGCATGTCACATCATGTCCATCACAACCCACATGCATGTCAACTCAGAAGGTCACAATCAGCATACGATTGTCACCACTCATTTGTCCCAAGCCATTTATGATTGTCACATCACAACTGTCACAACGCTTCTGTGGTTGTCATCCCACATGTATCTTAACATGCAAATGCCCCATCATATGTGTCGCATTGCACCTGTGATTGTCATATCACATCTGTCTCAACACGCATGAGAGTGTCTCCTGACATGTGTCACACCCAGAGAGTGATTGTCACCTCATATAAGTCACATGCCATGCAGGAGTGTCACATCATGCCTCTCATATCACACATGTGTGTGTCACATCAGATCAGTTCCAATCAACTTGTGTGTCACCTCACATTGTCACTTGCTTTACAGAGCATCGCATCATACCTGTTGTCACACATGAGAGTCATATCACATCAAGCACAAGCCATTTGTGTGTCACCTCACGTGATCACCACACATGTGTCACACATGCTTATGTGTGTCACATCAAAACTGTTACAAGGCCCATGTGATTGTCACATCTCCTGTGTTGTAACACGCAAGTGCCATAACATATCAGTCACATCATGTCTGTTATTGTCACAGCATTTCTGCCTCAACAAATGTGGCAGTGTCATCTGACATCTGTTACACCCATAGTGTGTTACCTCACATTTGGCACATGCTTTACAGAGTGACACATCCTATCTGTCATCACACATGAGAGTGTCATATCACATCAGGCACAGCCCACTTGTGTGTCACCTCACATGGTCACAACTGGCATGTGATTGTCACCGCACATCTGTCACAAGCTGCTTATGACGGTCACATCACAACTGTCACAATGTTCATGTATTTGTCACCTCATGTGTCTTAATGCCCAAGGGTCACATCATACCTGTGTCATTGCACATGTGATTGTCACATCACATGGGTCTCAACACACTTGAGAGTGTCACCTGACTCCTGTGACACACAGAGTGTGATTGTCCCCTCATATTAGTCACATGCCTCCCAGGAGTGTCACATCACACCAGTCACATTGCACATGCGTGTGTCACATCGTAACAGTTCCAAATTCACTTGTGTGTCACCTCACATGGTCACAATTGGCATGTCAATGTCACCACACATCTGTCACAAGACTCATGATTGTCACATCACACCTGTCCCAATGCCTGTGTGATTGTCACCTCATGGGTGTCATAATGTGCAAGTGTCACAACATTTCAGTCCCATTGTGCCTGTTAGGGTCACACTATTTCTGTCTCGACACACATGGCAGTGTTACCTGACATCTGTCTCAACAAGAGTGTGATTAGCACATCACATTTGTCACATGACTTCTGGAGTGTCATGTCATATGTGTCCCATCACATGAGTGTGTCATAGCACATCAGGCACAACCCACTTGTGTGTCACCTCACATGGTCACAACCAGCAAGTGGTTGACACCACACAGCTGTCACACACCACTTATGTGTGTCCCATCCAAACTGTCACCATGCCCATGTGATGGTCACCTCATCTGTGTCATAACAGGCAAGTGTCACATATCTGTCACATCATGCCTGTGGCTGTCACCTATTTGTCTCAACACACATGTCAGTGTCACATGACATCTGTCACACCAAGAGTGTGATTGTCACCTCACATTTGTCATGTGCTTTATGGAGTGCCACATCATATCTGTCATCACACATGACAGTGTCATATCACATCAGGCACAAGCCCCTTGTGTGTCATCTCACATAGTCACAACCAGCATGTGGGTTTTCTCACACACTGCTTATGTGGGTCACATCACTGCTGTCACTGTGCCCTTGTGATTGTCACCTCCTCTGTGTCATCATGCACAACTGTCACATCATATCTGTCACATTGAGCCTGTGACTGTCATGCCATTTCTGTCTCAACACACATGGCAGTGTCACATGACATCTGTCACACCAAGACTGTGATTGTCACCTCACATTTGTCACATGCATTACAGAGTATCACACAGTATATGTCATTACACATGAGAATGTCACATAACTTCAGGCACAACCCAGGTGTGTATCAGCTCACCCTGTCACAATTGGCATGTGATTGTCACCACACATCTGTCACAAGCCTCTTATGATTGTCACATCACACCTGTCATAATGCCTGAGTGATTGTCACCTCATGTGTGTCATAACATGCAATTATCCAACAATGTCAGTCACATTGTGCCTGTTATTGGTCACACCATTTCTACTTCAACACATGTGGCAGTGTCACCTGACATATGTCACACCTCGAGTGTGATTGTCACCTCACATTTGTCACATGTGTTATGGAGTGTCACATCATATCTGTCACATTACACATGGGAGTGAAATATCACATGAGGCACAACCCACTTGTGTGTCACCTCACATGGTCACAACCCACATGTTATTGTCACCACACATCTGTCACACATGCTTATGTGGGTCACGTCAAATCTGTTACAATGCCCATGTGATTGTCACCTCATCTGTGTTATAATATGCAAGTGTCACATCATATCTCTCATATCATGCCTGTGATCATCACATCATTTCTGTCTCAACACACGTGGCAGTGTCACCTGATATCTGTCACACCCACAGTGTGATTGTCACCTCACACTTGTCACACGTCTTCTGGGAGTGTCACATCATCCCTGTCACCTCTGACATGTGCATGTCACATCACATCAGTCAAAACCCATATGTATGTGATCTCAGATGGTCACAATCTGCATATGATTGTCACCACACACTGGTCACAAGCCACTTATGAGTCTCACATCACAACTGTCACAATGCTCAAGTGACTGTCACCTCACATGTGTCTTCACGCACAACTGTCACATCATACCTGTCACATTGCACATGTGATTGTCACATCACATCAGATCCAACCCAGTTGTGTGTCACCTCCCATTGTCACAATTGGCATATGATTGTCACCACACATCTGTCACACATACTTCTGTGTGTTACATCAAAACTGTTATAACACCCATGTGACTGTCACTTCTCCTATGTCAGAATGCACGTGTCACATCATAGCTGTCACATCGTGCCTGTGACTCTCGCATCATTTCTGTCTCAACACATGTGGCAGTGTCACCTGGCATCTGTCACACCCAGAGTGTGTTTGTCACCTCCCATTTGTCAGGTGCCTTACAAAGTGTCATGTTTCCCTGTCACATCACATATGGGACTGTCACGTCACATCCATCACCACCCATTTGTCACCTCATGTGTTCACCACTGGCATATGATTGTCACCACACATCTGTCACAAGCCTCTTATCAGTGTCATATCACAACTGTCACCACACCCATGTGGCCGTTACCTCACATGTGTCATAACATGAAAGCATTATATCGTATCTATCCCATCACACTTATGATTATCACGTCACTTCTGTCTCAGCCCATGTGGGTGTGTCATCTGACATCTGTCATACCCTGAGTGTGAGTGTCACATCACATGTGTCAAATGCCTTCCAGAGTGTCACATCATATCTGTCGCATCACATGAGAGAGTGTCATATCTCATCAGGTACAACCCACTTGTGTCACCTCACATGGTCACAACCAGCATGTGGTTGTCATCACACACCTGTCACACATTGCTTATGTGTGTCACATCACAACTGTCACAACACTCATGTGATTGTTACCTCACCATGTGTCTTAAGAGGCAAGTGTCACATCATAGCTATCACATCATGCCTGTGGCTCTCATATCATTTCTGTCTCAACACATGTGGCATTGTCACCTGATACCTGTCACACTCAGAGTGTTATTGTGACCTCAATTTGTCAGAAGACTTCCAGAAGCATTACAGCATACCTGTCACTTCACATGTGCATGTCACATCATGTCCATCACAACCCACATGCATGTCAACTCAGAAGGTCACAATCAGCATACGATTGTCACCACTCATTTGTCCCAAGCCATTTATGATTGTCACATCACAACTGTCACAACGCTTCTGTGGTTGTCATCCCACATGTATCTTAACATGCAAATGCCCCATCATATGTGTCGCATTGCACCTGTGATTGTCATATCACATCTGTCTCAACACGCATGAGAGTGTCTCCTGACATGTGTCACACCCAGAGAGTGATTGTCACCTCATATAAGTCACATGCCATGCAGGAGTGTCACATCATACCTCTCATATCACACATGTGTGTGTCACATCAGATCAGTTCCAATCAACTTGTGTGTCACCTCACATTGTCACTTGCTTTACAGAGCATCGCATCATACCTGTTGTCACACATGAGAGTCATATCACATCAAGCACAAGCCATTTGTGTGTCACCTCACGTGATCACCACACATGTGTCACACATGCTTATGTGTGTCACATCAAAACTGTTACAAGGCCCATGTGATTGTCACATCTCCTGTGTTGTAACACGCAAGTGCCATAACATATCAGTCACATCATGTCTGTTATTGTCACAGCATTTCTGCCTCAACAAATGTGGCAGTGTCATCTGACATCTGTTACACCCATAGTGTGTTACCTCACATTTGGCACATGCTTTACAGAGTGACACATCCTATCTGTCATCACACATGAGAGTGTCATATCACATCAGGCACAGCCCACTTGTGTGTCACCTCACATGGTCACAACTGGCATGTGATTGTCACCGCACATCTGTCACAAGCTGCTTATGACGGTCACATCACAACTGTCACAATGTTCATGTATTTGTCACCTCATGTGTCTTAATGCCCAAGGGTCACATCATACCTGTGTCATTGCACATGTGATTGTCACATCACATGGGTCTCAACACACTTGAGAGTGTCACCTGACTCCTGTGACACACAGAGTGTGATTGTCCCCTCATATTAGTCACATGCCTCCCAGGAGTGTCACATCACACCAGTCACATTGCACATGCGTGTGTCACATCGTAACAGTTCCAAATTCACTTGTGTGTCACCTCACATGGTCACAATTGGCATGTCAATGTCACCACACATCTGTCACAAGACTCATGATTGTCACATCACACCTGTCCCAATGCCTGTGTGATTGTCACCTCATGGGTGTCATAATGTGCAAGTGTCACAACATTTCAGTCCCATTGTGCCTGTTAGGGTCACACTATTTCTGTCTCGACACACATGGCAGTGTTACCTGACATCTGTCTCAACAAGAGTGTGATTAGCACATCACATTTGTCACATGACTTCTGGAGTGTCATGTCATATGTGTCCCATCACATGAGTGTGTCATAGCACATCAGGCACAACCCACTTGTGTGTCACCTCACATGGTCACAACCAGCAAGTGGTTGACACCACACAGCTGTCACACACCACTTATGTGTGTCACATCCAAACTGTCACCATGCCCATGTGATGGTCACCTCATCTGTGTCATAACAGGCAAGTGTCACATATCTGTCACATCATGCCTGTGGCTGTCACCTATTTGTCTCAACACACATGTCAGTGTCACATGACATCTGTCACACCAAGAGTGTGATTGTCACCTCACATTTGTCATGTGCTTTATGGAGTGCCACATCATATCTGTCATCACACATGACAGTGTCATATCACATCAGGCACAAGCCCCTTGTGTGTCATCTCACATAGTCACAACCAGCATGTGGGTTTTCTCACACACTGCTTATGTGGGTCACATCACTGCTGTCACTGTGCCCTTGTGATTGTCACCTCCTCTGTGTCATCATGCACAACTGTCACATCATATCTGTCACATTGAGCCTGTGACTGTCATGCCATTTCTGTCTCAACACACATGGCAGTGTCACATGACATCTGTCACACCAAGACTGTGATTGTCACCTCACATTTGTCACATGCATTACAGAGTATCACACAGTATATGTCATTACACATGAGAATGTCACATAACTTCAGGCACAACCCACGTGTGTATCAGCTCACCCTGTCACAATTGGCATGTGATTGTCACCACACATCTGTCACAAGCCTCTTATGATTGTCACATCACACCTGTCATAATGCCTGAGTGATTGTCACCTCATGTGTGTCATAACATGCAATTATCCAAAAATGTCAGTCACATTGTGCCTGTTATTGGTCACACCATTTCTACTTCAACACATGTGGCAGTGTCACCTGACATATGTCACACCTCGAGTGTGATTGTCACCTCACATTTGTCACATGTGTTATGGAGTGTCACATCATATCTGTCACATTACACATGGGAGTGAAATATCACATGAGGCACAACCCACTTGTGTGTCACCTCACATGGTCACAACCCACATGTTATTGTCACCACACATCTGTCACACATGCTTATGTGGGTCACGTCAAATCTGTTACAATGCCCATGTGATTGTCACCTCATCTGTGTTATAATATGCAAGTGTCACATCATATCTCTCATATCATGCCTGTGATCATCACATCATTTCTGTCTCAACACACGTGGCAGTGTCACCTGATATCTGTCACACCCACAGTGTGATTGTCACCTCACACTTGTCACACGTCTTCTGGGAGTGTCACATCATCCCTGTCACCTCTGACATGTGCATGTCACATCACATCAGTCAAAACCCATATGTATGTGATCTCAGATGGTCACAATCTGCATATGATTGTCACCACACACTGGTCACAAGCCACTTATGAGTCTCACATCACAACTGTCACAATGCTCAAGTGACTGTCACCTCACATGTGTCTTCACGCACAACTGTCACATCATACCTGTCACATTGCACATGTGATTGTCACATCACATCAGATCCAACCCAGTTGTGTGTCACCTCCCATTGTCACAATTGGCATATGATTGTCACCACACATCTGTCACACATACTTCTGTGTGTTACATCAAAACTGTTATAACACCCATGTGACTGTCACTTCTCCTATGTCAGAATGCACGTGTCACATCATAGCTGTCACATCGTGCCTGTGACTCTCGCATCATTTCTGTCTCAACACATGTGGCAGTGTCACCTGGCATCTGTCACACCCAGAGTGTGTTTGTCACCTCCCATTTGTCAGGTGCCTTACAAAGTGTCATGTTTCCCTGTCACATCACATATGGGACTGTCACGTCACATCCATCACCACCCATTTGTCACCTCATGTGTTCACCACTGGCATATGATTGTCACCACACATCTGTCACAAGCCTCTTATCAGTGTCATATCACAACTGTCACCACACCCATGTGGCCGTTACCTCACATGTGTCATAACATGAAAGCATTATATCGTATCTATCCCATCACACTTATGATTATCACGTCACTTCTGTCTCAGCCCATGTGGGTGTGTCATCTGACATCTGTCATACCCTGAGTGTGAGTGTCACATCACATGTGTCAAATGCCTTCCAGAGTGTCACATCATATCTGTCGCATCACATGTGAGAGTGTCATATCTCATCAGGTACAACCCACTTGTGTCACCTCACATGGTCACAACCAGCATGTGGTTGTCATCACACACCTGTCACACATTGCTTATGTGTGTCACATCACAACTGTCACAACACTCATGTGATTGTTACCTCAACATGTGTCTTAACAGGCAAGTGTCACATCATAGCTATCACATCATGCCTGTGGCTCTCATATCATTTCTGTCTCAACACATGTGGCATTGTCACCTGATACCTGTCACACTCAGAGTGGTATTGTGACCTCAATTTGTCAGAAGACTTCCAGAAGCATTACAGCATACCTGTCACTTCACATGTGCATGTCACATCATGTCCATCACAACCCACATGCATGTCAACTCAGAAGGTCACAATCAGCATACGATTGTCACCACTCATTTGTCCCAAGCCATTTATGATTGTCACATCACAACTGTCACAACGCTTCTGTGGTTGTCATCCCACATGTATCTTAACATGCAAATGCCCCATCATATGTGTCGCATTGCACCTGTGATTGTCATATCACATCTGTCTCAACACGCATGAGAGTGTCTCCTGACATGTGTCACACCCAGAGAGTGATTGTCACCTCATATAAGTCACATGCCATGCAGGAGTGTCACATCATACCTCTCATATCACACATGTGTGTGTCACATCAGATCAGTTCCAATCAACTTGTGTGTCACCTCACATTGTCACTTGCTTTACAGAGCATCGCATCATACCTGTCGTCACACATGAGAGTCATATCACATCAAGCACAAGCCATTTGTGTGTCACCTCACGTGATCACCACACATGTGTCACACATGCTTATGTGTGTCACATCAAAACTGTTACAAGGCCCATGTGATTGTCACATCACCTGTGTTGTAACACGCAAGTGCCATAACATATCAGTCACATCATGTCTGTTATTGTCACAGCATTTCTGCCTCAACAAATGTGGCAGTGTCATCTGACATCTGTTACACCCATAGTGTGTTACCTCACATTTGGCACATGCTTTACAGAGTGACACATCCTATCTGTCATCACACATGAGAGTGTCATATCACATCAGGCACAGCCCACTTGTGTGTCACCTCACATGGTCACAACTGGCATGTGATTGTCACCGCACATCTGTCACAAGCTGCTTATAACGGTCACATCACAACTGTCACAATGTTCATGTATTTGTCGCCTCATGTGTCTTAATGCCCAAGGGTCACATCATACCTGTGTCATTGCACATGTGATTGTCACATCACATGGGTCTCAACACACTTGAGAGTGTCACCTGACTCCTGTGACACACAGAGTGTGATTGTCCCCTCATATTAGTCACATGCCTCCCAGGAGTGTCACATCACACCAGTCACATTGCACATGCGTGTGTCACACCGTAACAGTTCCAAATTCACTTGTGTGTCACCTCACATGGTCACAATTGGCATGTCAATGTCAACACATCATCTGTCACAAGACTCATGATTGTCACATCACACCTGTCCCAATGCCTGTGTGATTGTCACCTCATGGGTGTCATAATGTGCAAGTGTCACAACATTTCAGTCCCATTGTGCCTGTTAGGGTCACACTATTTCTGTCTCGACACACATGGCAGTGTTACCTGACATCTGTCTCAACAAGAGTGTGATTAGCACATCACATTTGTCACATGACTTCTGGAGTGTCATGTCATATGTGTCCCATCACATGAGTGTGTCATAGCACATCAGGCACAACCCACTTGTGTGTCACCTCACATGGTCACAACCAGCAAGTGGTTGACACCACACAGCTGTCACACACCACTTATGTGTGTCCCATCCAAACTGTCACCATGCCCATGTGATGGTCACCTCATCTGTGTCATAACAGGCAAGTGTCACATATCTGTCACATCATGCCTGTGGCTGTCACCTATTTGTCTCAACACACATGTCAGTGTCACATGACATCTGTCACACCAAGAGTGTGATTGTCACCTCACATTTGTCATGTGCTTTATGGAGTGCCACATCATATCTGTCATCACACATGACAGTGTCATATCACATCAGGCACAAGCCCCTTGTGTGTCATCTCACATAGTCACAACCAGCATGTGGGTTTTCTCACACACTGCTTATGTGGGTCACATCACTGCTGTCACTGTGCCCTTGTGATTGTCACCTCCTCTGTGTCATCATGCACAACTGTCACATCATATCTGTCACATTGAGCCTGTGACTGTCATGCCATTTCTGTCTCAACACACATGGCAGTGTCACATGACATCTGTCACACCAAGACTGTGATTGTCACCTCACATTTGTCACATGCATTACAGAGTATCACACAGTATATGTCATTACACATGAGAATGTCACATAACTTCAGGCACAACCCACGTGTGTATCAGCTCACCCTGTCACAATTGGCATGTGATTGTCACCACACATCTGTCACAAGCCTCTTATGATTGTCACATCACACCTGTCATAATGCCTGAGTGATTGTCACCTCATGTGTGTCATAACATGCAATTATCCAAAAATGTCAGTCACATTGTGCCTGTTATTGGTCACACCATTTCTACTTCAACACATGTGGCAGTGTCACCTGACATATGTCACACCTCGAGTGTGATTGTCACCTCACATTTGTCACATGTGTTATGGAGTGTCACATCATATCTGTCACATTACACATGGGAGTGAAATATCACATGAGGCACAACCCACTTGTGTGTCACCTCACATGGTCACAACCCACATGTTATTGTCACCACACATCTGTCACACATGCTTATGTGGGTCACGTCAAATCTGTTACAATGCCCATGTGATTGTCACCTCATCTGTGTTATAATATGCAAGTGTCACATCATATCTCTCATATCATGCCTGTGATCATCACATCATTTCTGTCTCAACACACGTGGCAGTGTCACCTGATATCTGTCACACCCACAGTGTGATTGTCACCTCACACTTGTCACACGTCTTCTGGGAGTGTCACATCATCCCTGTCACATCTGACATGTGCATGTCACATCACATCAGTCAAAACCCATATGTATGTGATCTCAGATGGTCACAATCTGCATATGATTGTCACCACACACTGTTCACAAGCCACTTATGAGTCTCACATCACAACTGTCACAATGCTCAAGTGACTGTCACCTCACATGTGTCTTCACGCACAACTGTCACATCATACCTGTCACATTGCACATGTGATTGTCACATCACATCAGATCCAACCCAGTTGTGTGTCACCTCCCATTGTCACAATTGGCATATGATTGTCACCACACATCTGTCACACATACTTCTGTGTGTTACATCAAAACTGTTATAACACCCATGTGACTGTCACTTCTCCTATGTCAGAATGCACGTGTCACATCATAGCTGTCACATCGTGCCTGTGACTCTCGCATCATTTCTGTCTCAACACATGTGGCAGTGTCACCTGGCATCTGTCACACCCAGAGTGTGTTTGTCACCTCCCATTTGTCAGGTGCCTTACAAAGTGTCATGTTTCCCTGTCACATCACATATGGGACTGTCACGTCACATCCATCACCACCCATTTGTCACCTCATGTGTTCACCACTGGCATATGATTGTCACCACACATCTGTCACAAGCCTCTTATCAGTGTCATATCACAACTGTCACCACACCCATGTGGCCGTTACCTCACATGTGTCATAACATGAAAGCATTATATCGTATCTATCCCATCACACTTATGATTATCACGTCACTTCTGTCTCAGCCCATGTGGGTGTGTCATCTGACATCTGTCATACCCTGAGTGTGAGTGTCACATCACATGTGTCAAATGCCTTCCAGAGTGTCACATCATATCTGTCGCATCACATGTGAGAGTGTCATATCTCATCAGGTACAACCCACTTGTGTCACCTCACATGGTCACAACCAGCATGTGGTTGTCATCACACACCTGTCACACATTGCTTATGTGTGTCACATCACAACTGTCACAACACTCATGTGATTGTTACCTCAACATGTGTCTTAACAGGCAAGTGTCACATCATAGCTATCACATCATGCCTGTGGCTCTCATATCATTTCTGTCTCAACACATGTGGCATTGTCACCTGATACCTGTCACACTCAGAGTGGTATTGTGACCTCAATTTGTCAGAAGACTTCCAGAAGCATTACAGCATACCTGTCACTTCACATGTGCATGTCACATCATGTCCATCACAACCCACATGCATGTCAACTCAGAAGGTCACAATCAGCATACGATTGTCACCACTCATTTGTCCCAAGCCATTTATGATTGTCACATCACAACTGTCACAACGCTTCTGTGGTTGTCATCCCACATGTATCTTAACATGCAAATGCCCCATCATATGTGTCGCATTGCACCTGTGATTGTCATATCACATCTGTCTCAACACGCATGAGAGTGTCTCCTGACATGTGTCACACCCAGAGAGTGATTGTCACCTCATATAAGTCACATGCCATGCAGGAGTGTCACATCATACCTCTCATATCACACATGTGTGTGTCACATCAGATCAGTTCCAATCAACTTGTGTGTCACCTCACATTGTCACTTGCTTTACAGAGCATCGCATCATACCTGTCGTCACACATGAGAGTCATATCACATCAAGCACAAGCCATTTGTGTGTCACCTCACGTGATCACCACACATGTGTCACACATGCTTATGTGTGTCACATCAAAACTGTTACAAGGCCCATGTGATTGTCACATCACCTGTGTTGTAACACGCAAGTGCCATAACATATCAGTCACATCATGTCTGTTATTGTCACAGCATTTCTGCCTCAACAAATGTGGCAGTGTCATCTGACATCTGTTACACCCATAGTGTGTTACCTCACATTTGGCACATGCTTTACAGAGTGACACATCCTATCTGTCATCACACATGAGAGTGTCATATCACATCAGGCACAGCCCACTTGTGTGTCACCTCACATGGTCACAACTGGCATGTGATTGTCACCGCACATCTGTCACAAGCTGCTTATGACGGTCACATCACAACTGTCACAATGTTCATGTATTTGTCACCTCATGTGTCTTAATGCCCAAGGGTCACATCATACCTGTGTCATTGCACATGTGATTGTCACATCACATGGGTCTCAACACACTTGAGAGTGTCACCTGACTCCTGTGACACACAGAGTGTGATTGTCACCTCATATTAGTCACATGCCTCCCAGGAGTGTCACATCACACCAGTCACATTGCACATGCGTGTGTCACACCGTAACAGTTCCTAATTCACTTGTGTGTCACCTCACATGGTCACAATTGGCATGTCAATGTCACCACACATCTGTCACAAGACTCATGATTGTCACATCACACCTGTCCCAATGCCTGTGTGATTGTCACCTCATGGGTGTCATAATGTGCAAGTGTCACAACATTTCAGTCCCATTGTGCCTGTTAGGGTCACACTATTTCTGTCTCGACACACATGGCAGTGTTACCTGACATCTGTCTCAACAAGAGTGTGATTAGCACATCACATTTGTCACATGACTTCTGGAGTGTCATGTCATATGTGTCCCATCACATGAGTGTGTCATAGCACATCAGGCACAACCCACTTGTGTGTCACCTCACATGGTCACAACCAGCAAGTGGTTGACACCACACAGCTGTCACACACCACTTATGTGTGTCCCATCCAAACTGTCACCATGCCCATGTGATGGTCACCTCATCTGTGTCATAACAGGCAAGTGTCACATATCTGTCACATCATGCCTGTGGCTGTCACCTATTTGTCTCAACACACATGTCAGTGTCACATGACATCTGTCACACCAAGAGTGTGATTGTCACCTCACATTTGTCATGTGCTTTATGGAGTGCCACATCATATCTGTCATCACACATGACAGTGTCATATCACATCAGGCACAAGCCCCTTGTGTGTCATCTCACATAGTCACAACCAGCATGTGGGTTTTCTCACACACTGCTTATGTGGGTCACATCACTGCTGTCACTGTGCCCTTGTGATTGTCACCTCCTCTGTGTCATCATGCACAACTGTCACATCATATCTGTCACATTGAGCCTGTGACTGTCATGCCATTTCTGTCTCAACACACATGGCAGTGTCACATGACATCTGTCACACCAAGACTGTGATTGTCACCTCACATTTGTCACATGCATTACAGAGTATCACACAGTATATGTCATTACACATGAGAATGTCACATAACTTCAGGCACAACCCAGGTGTGTATCAGCTCACCCTGTCACAATTGGCATGTGATTGTCACCACACATCTGTCACAAGCCTCTTATGATTGTCACATCACACCTGTCATAATGCCTGAGTGATTGTCACCTCATGTGTGTCATAACATGCAATTATCCAAAAATGTCAGTCACATTGTGCCTGTTATTGGTCACACCATTTCTACTTCAACACATGTGGCAGTGTCACCTGACATATGTCACACCTCGAGTGTGATTGTCACCTCACATTTGTCACATGTGTTATGGAGTGTCACATCATATCTGTCACATTACACATGGGAGTGAAATATCACATGAGGCACAACCCACTTGTGTGTCACCTCACATGGTCACAACCCACATGTTATTGTCACCACACATCTGTCACACATGCTTATGTGGGTCACGTCAAATCTGTTACAATGCCCATGTGATTGTCACCTCATCTGTGTTATAATATGCAAGTGTCACATCATATCTCTCATATCATGCCTGTGATCATCACATCATTTCTGTCTCAACACACGTGGCAGTGTCACCTGATATCTGTCACACCCACAGTGTGATTGTCACCTCACACTTGTCACACGTCTTCTGGGAGTGTCACATCATCCCTGTCACCTCTGACATGTGCATGTCACATCACATCAGTCAAAACCCATATGTATGTGATCTCAGATGGTCACAATCTGCATATGATTGTCACCACACACTGGTCACAAGCCACTTATGAGTCTCACATCACAACTGTCACAATGCTCAAGTGACTGTCACCTCACATGTGTCTTCACGCACAACTGTCACATCATACCTGTCACATTGCACATGTGATTGTCACATCACATCAGATCCAACCCAGTTGTGTGTCACCTCCCATTGTCACAATTGGCATATGATTGTCACCACACATCTGTCACACATACTTCTGTGTGTTACATCAAAACTGTTATAACACCCATGTGACTGTCACTTCTCCTATGTCAGAATGCACGTGTCACATCATAGCTGTCACATCGTGCCTGTGACTCTCGCATCATTTCTGTCTCAACACATGTGGCAGTGTCACCTGGCATCTGTCACACCCAGAGTGTGTTTGTCACCTCCCATTTGTCAGGTGCCTTACAAAGTGTCATGTTTCCCTGTCACATCACATATGGGACTGTCACGTCACATCCATCACCACCCATTTGTCACCTCATGTGTTCACCACTGGCATATGATTGTCACCACACATCTGTCACAAGCCTCTTATCAGTGTCATATCACAACTGTCACCACACCCATGTGGCCGTTACCTCACATGTGTCATAACATGAAAGCATTATATCGTATCTATCCCATCACACTTATGATTATCACGTCACTTCTGTCTCAGCCCATGTGGGTGTGTCATCTGACATCTGTCATACCCTGAGTGTGAGTGTCACATCACATGTGTCAAATGCCTTCCAGAGTGTCACATCATATCTGTCGCATCACATGTGAGAGTGTCATATCTCATCAGGTACAACCCACTTGTGTCACCTCACATGGTCACAACCAGCATGTGGTTGTCATCACACACCTGTCACACATTGCTTATGTGTGTCACATCACAACTGTCACAACACTCATGTGATTGTTACCTCAACATGTGTCTTAAGAGGCAAGTGTCACATCATAGCTATCACATCATGCCTGTGGCTCTCATATCATTTCTGTCTCAACACATGTGGCATTGTCACCTGATACCTGTCACACTCAGAGTGGTATTGTGACCTCAATTTGTCAGAAGACTTCCAGAAGCATTACAGCATACCTGTCACTTCACATGTGCATGTCACATCATGTCCATCACAACCCACATGCATGTCAACTCAGAAGGTCACAATCAGCATACGATTGTCACCACTCATTTGTCCCAAGCCATTTATGATTGTCACATCACAACTGTCACAACGCTTCTGTGGTTGTCATCCCACATGTATCTTAACATGCAAATGCCCCATCATATGTGTCGCATTGCACCTGTGATTGTCATATCACATCTGTCTCAACACGCATGAGAGTGTCTCCTGACATGTGTCACACCCAGAGAGTGATTGTCACCTCATATAAGTCACATGCCATGCAGGAGTGTCACATCATACCTCTCATATCACACATGTGTGTGTCACATCAGATCAGTTCCAATCAACTTGTGTGTCACCTCACATTGTCACTTGCTTTACAGAGCATCGCATCATACCTGTCGTCACACATGAGAGTCATATCACATCAAGCACAAGCCATTTGTGTGTCACCTCACGTGATCACCACACATGTGTCACACATGCTTATGTGTGTCACATCAAAACTGTTACAAGGCCCATGTGATTGTCACATCACCTGTGTTGTAACACGCAAGTGCCATAACATATCA
Organism: Hippopotamus amphibius kiboko; assembly: GCF_030028045.1. Classification (NCBI taxonomy): domain Eukaryota; kingdom Metazoa; phylum Chordata; class Mammalia; order Artiodactyla; family Hippopotamidae; genus Hippopotamus; species Hippopotamus amphibius. The sequence goes on along the minus strand of NC_080192.1, from coordinate 53,922,554 downwards.
GTCACATCATGTCTGTTATTGTCACAGCATTTCTGCCTCAACAAATGTGGCAGTGTCATCTGACATCTGTTACACCCATAGTGTGTTACCTCACATTTGGCACATGCTTTACAGAGTGACACATCCTATCTGTCATCACACATGAGAGTGTCATATCACATCAGGCACAGCCCACTTGTGTGTCACCTCACATGGTCACAACTGGCATGTGATTGTCACCGCACATCTGTCACAAGCTGCTTATAACGGTCACATCACAACTGTCACAATGTTCATGTATTTGTCACCTCATGTGTCTTAATGCCCAAGGGTCACATCATACCTGTGTCATTGCACATGTGATTGTCACATCACATGGGTCTCAACACACTTGAGAGTGTCACCTGACTCCTGTGACACACAGAGTGTGATTGTCACCTCATATTAGTCACATGCCTCCCAGGAGTGTCACATCACACCAGTCACATTGCACATGCGTGTGTCACACCGTAACAGTTCCTAATTCACTTGTGTGTCACCTCACATGGTCACAATTGGCATGTCAATGTCACCACACATCTGTCACAAGACTCATGATTGTCACATCACACCTGTCCCAATGCCTGTGTGATTGTCACCTCATGGGTGTCATAATGTGCAAGTGTCACAACATTTCAGTCACATTGTGCCTGTTAGGGTCACACTATTTCTGTCTCGACACACATGGCAGTGTTACCTGACATCTGTCTCAACAAGAGTGTGATTAGCACATCACATTTGTCACATGACTTCTGGAGTGTCATGTCATATGTGTCCCATCACATGAGTGTGTCATAGCACATCAGGCACAACCCACTTGTGTGTCACCTCACATGGTCACAACCAGCAAGTGGTTGACACCACACAGCTGTCACACACCACTTATGTGTGTCCCATCCAAACTGTCACCATGCCCATGTGATGGTCACCTCATCTGTGTCATAACAGGCAAGTGTCACATATCTGTCACATCATGCCTGTGGCTGTCACCTATTTGTCTCAACACACATGTCAGTGTCACATGACATCTGTCACACCAAGAGTGTGATTGTCACCTCACATTTGTCATGTGCTTTATGGAGTGCCACATCATATCTGTCATCACACATGACAGTGTCATATCACATCAGGCACAAGCCCCTTGTGTGTCATCTCACATAGTCACAACCAGCATGTGGGTTTTCTCACACACTGCTTATGTGGGTCACATCACTGCTGTCACTGTGCCCTTGTGATTGTCACCTCCTCTGTGTCATCATGCACAACTGTCACATCATATCTGTCACATTGAGCCTGTGACTGTCATGCCATTTCTGTCTCAACACACATGGCAGTGTCACATGACATCTGTCACACCAAGACTGTGATTGTCACCTCACATTTGTCACATGCATTACAGAGTATCACACAGTATATGTCATTACACATGAGAATGTCACATAACTTCAGGCACAACCCAGGTGTGTATCAGCTCACCCTGTCACAATTGGCATGTGATTGTCACCACACATCTGTCACAAGCCTCTTATGATTGTCACATCACACCTGTCATAATGCCTGAGTGATTGTCACCTCATGTGTGTCATAACATGCAATTATCCAAAAATGTCAGTCACATTGTGCCTGTTATTGGTCACACCATTTCTACTTCAACACATGTGGCAGTGTCACCTGACATATGTCACACCTCGAGTGTGATTGTCACCTCACATTTGTCACATGTGTTATGGAGTGTCACATCATATCTGTCACATTACACATGGGAGTGAAATATCACATGAGGCACAACCCACTTGTGTGTCACCTCACATGGTCACAACCCACATGTTATTGTCACCACACATCTGTCACACATGCTTATGTGGGTCACGTCAAATCTGTTACAATGCCCATGTGATTGTCACCTCATCTGTGTTATAATATGCAAGTGTCACATCATATCTCTCATATCATGCCTGTGATCATCACATCATTTCTGTCTCAACACACGTGGCAGTGTCACCTGATATCTGTCACACCCACAGTGTGATTGTCACCTCACACTTGTCACACGTCTTCTGGGAGTGTCACATCATCCCTGTCACATCTGACATGTGCATGTCACATCACATCAGTCAAAACCCATATGTATGTGATCTCAGATGGTCACAATCTGCATATGATTGTCACCACACACTGGTCACAAGCCACTTATGAGTCTCACATCACAACTGTCACAATGCTCAAGTGACTGTCACCTCACATGTGTCTTCACGCACAACTGTCACATCATACCTGTCACATTGCACATGTGATTGTCACATCACATCAGATCCAACCCAGTTGTGTGTCACCTCCCATTGTCACAATTGGCATATGATTGTCACCACACATCTGTCACACATACTTCTGTGTGTTACATCAAAACTGTTATAACACCCATGTGACTGTCACTTCTCCTATGTCAGAATGCACGTGTCACATCATATCTGTCACATCGTGCCTGTGACTCTCGCATCATTTCTGTCTCAACACATGTGGCAGTGTCACCTGGCATCTGTCACACCCAGAGTGTGTTTGTCACCTCCCATTTGTCAGGTGCCTTACAAAGTGTCATGTTTCCCTGTCACATCACATATGGGACTGTCACGTCACATCCATCACCACCCATTTGTCACCTCATGTGTTCACCACTGGCATATGATTGTCACCACACATCTGTCACAAGCCTCTTATCAGTGTCATATCACAACTGTCACCACACCCATGTGGCCGTTACCTCACATGTGTCATAACATGAAAGCATTATATCGTATCTATCCCATCACACTTATGATTATCACGTCACTTCTGTCTCAGCCCATGTGGGTGTGTCATCTGACATCTGTCATACCCTGAGTGTGAGTGTCACATCACATGTGTCAAATGCCTTCCAGAGTGTCACATCATATCTGTCGCATCACATGAGAGAGTGTCATATCTCATCAGGTACAACCCACTTGTGTCACCTCACATGGTCACAACCAGCATGTGGTTGTCATCACACACCTGTCACACATTGCTTATGTGTGTCACATCACAACTGTCACAACACTCATGTGATTGTTACCTCAACATGTGTCTTAAGAGGCAAGTGTCACATCATAGCTATCACATCATGCCTGTGGCTCTCATATCATTTCTGTCTCAACACATGTGGCATTGTCACCTGATACCTGTCACACTCAGAGTGGTATTGTGACCTCAATTTGTCAGAAGACTTCCAGAAGCATTACAGCATACCTGTCACTTCACATGTGCATGTCACATCATGTCCATCACAACCCACATGCATGTCAACTCAGAAGGTCACAATCAGCATACGATTGTCACCACTCATTTGTCCCAAGCCATTTATGATTGTCACATCACAACTGTCACAACGCTTCTGTGGTTGTCATCCCACATGTATCTTAACATGCAAATGCCCCATCATATGTGTCGCATTGCACCTGTGATTGTCATATCACATCTGTCTCAACACGCATGAGAGTGTCTCCTGACATGTGTCACACCCAGAGAGTGATTGTCACCTCATATAAGTCACATGCCATGCAGGAGTGTCACATCATGCCTCTCATATCACACATGTGTGTGTCACATCAGATCAGTTCCAATCAACTTGTGTGTCACCTCACATTGTCACTTGCTTTACAGAGCATCGCATCATACCTGTTGTCACACATGAGAGTCATATCACATCAAGCACAAGCCATTTGTGTGTCACCTCACGTGATCACCACACATGTGTCACACATGCTTATGTGTGTCACATCAAAACTGTTACAAGGCCCATGTGATTGTCACATCACCTGTGTTGTAACACGCAAGTGCCATAACATATCAGTCACATCATGTCTGTTATTGTCACAGCATTTCTGCCTCAACAAATGTGGCAGTGTCATCTGACATCTGTTACACCCATAGTGTGTTACCTCACATTTGGCACATGCTTTACAGAGTGACACATCCTATCTGTCATCACACATGAGAGTGTCATATCACATCAGGCACAGCCCACTTGTGTGTCACCTCACATGGTCACAACTGGCATGTGATTGTCACCGCACATCTGTCACAAGCTGCTTATGACGGTCACATCACAACTGTCACAATGTTCATGTATTTGTCACCTCATGTGTCTTAATGCCCAAGGGTCACATCATACCTGTGTCATTGCACATGTGATTGTCACATCACATGGGTCTCAACACACTTGAGAGTGTCACCTGACTCCTGTGACACACAGAGTGTGATTGTCCCCTCATATTAGTCACATGCCTCCCAGGAGTGTCACATCACACCAGTCACATTGCACATGCATGTGTCACATCGTAACAGTTCCAAATTCACTTGTGTGTCACCTCACATGGTCACAATTGGCATGTCAATGTCACCACACATCTGTCACAAGACTCATGATTGTCACATCACACCTGTCCCAATGCCTGTGTGATTGTCACCTCATGGGTGTCATAATGTGCAAGTGTCACAACATTTCAGTCACATTGTGCCTGTTAGGGTCACACTATTTCTGTCTCGACACACATGGCAGTGTTACCTGACATCTGTCTCAACAAGAGTGTGATTAGCACATCACATTTGTCACATGACTTCTGGAGTGTCATGTCATATGTGTCCCATCACATGAGTGTGTCATAGCACATCAGGCACAACCCACTTGTGTGTCACCTCACATGGTCACAACCAGCAAGTGGTTGACACCACACAGCTGTCACACACCACTTATGTGTGTCCCATCCAAACTGTCACCATGCCCATGTGATGGTCACCTCATCTGTGTCATAACAGGCAAGTGTCACATATCTGTCACATCATGCCTGTGGCTGTCACCTATTTGTCTCAACACACATGTCAGTGTCACATGACATCTGTCACACCAAGAGTGTGATTGTCACCTCACATTTGTCATGTGCTTTATGGAGTGCCACATCATATCTGTCATCACACATGACAGTGTCATATCACATCAGGCACAAGCCCCTTGTGTGTCATCTCACATAGTCACAACCAGCATGTGGGTTTTCTCACACACTGCTTATGTGGGTCACATCACTGCTGTCACTGTGCCCTTGTGATTGTCACCTCCTCTGTGTCATCATGCACAACTGTCACATCATATCTGTCACATTGAGCCTGTGACTGTCATGCCATTTCTGTCTCAACACACATGGCAGTGTCACATGACATCTGTCACACCAAGACTGTGATTGTCACCTCACATTTGTCACATGCATTACAGAGTATCACACAGTATATGTCATTACACATGAGAATGTCACATAACTTCAGGCACAACCCAGGTGTGTATCAGCTCACCCTGTCACAATTGGCATGTGATTGTCACCACACATCTGTCACAAGCCTCTTATGATTGTCACATCACACCTGTCATAATGCCTGAGTGATTGTCACCTCATGTGTGTCATAACATGCAATTATCCAAAAATGTCAGTCACATTGTGCCTGTTATTGGTCACACCATTTCTACTTCAACACATGTGGCAGTGTCACCTGACATATGTCACACCTCGAGTGTGATTGTCACCTCACATTTGTCACATGTGTTATGGAGTGTCACATCATATCTGTCACATTACACATGGGAGTGAAATATCACATGAGGCACAACCCACTTGTGTGTCACCTCACATGGTCACAACCCACATGTTATTGTCACCACACATCTGTCACACATGCTTATGTGGGTCACGTCAAATCTGTTACAATGCCCATGTGATTGTCACCTCATCTGTGTTATAATATGCAAGTGTCACATCATATCTCTCATATCATGCCTGTGATCATCACATCATTTCTGTCTCAACACACGTGGCAGTGTCACCTGATATCTGTCACACCCACAGTGTGATTGTCACCTCACACTTGTCACACGTCTTCTGGGAGTGTCACATCATCCCTGTCACCTCTGACATGTGCATGTCACATCACATCAGTCAAAACCCATATGTATGTGATCTCAGATGGTCACAATCTGCATATGATTGTCACCACACACTGGTCACAAGCCACTTATGAGTCTCACATCACAACTGTCACAATGCTCAAGTGACTGTCACCTCACATGTGTCTTCACGCACAACTGTCACATCATACCTGTCACATTGCACATGTGATTGTCACATCACATCAGATCCAACCCAGTTGTGTGTCACCTCCCATTGTCACAATTGGCATATGATTGTCACCACACATCTGTCACACATACTTCTGTGTGTTACATCAAAACTGTTATAACACCCATGTGACTGTCACTTCTCCTATGTCAGAATGCACGTGTCACTTCATAGCTGTCACATCGTGACTGTGACTCTCGCATCATTTCTGTCTCAACACATGTGGCAGTGTCACCTGGCATCTGTCACACCCAGAGTGTGTTTGTCACCTCCCATTTGTCAGGTGCCTTACAAAGTGTCATGTTTCCCTGTCACATCACATATGGGACTGTCACGTCACATCCATCACCACCCATTTGTCACCTCATGTGTTCACCACTGGCATATGATTGTCACCACACATCTGTCACAAGCCTCTTATCAGTGTCATATCACAACTGTCACCACACCCATGTGGCCGTTACCTCACATGTGTCATAACATGAAAGCATTATATCGTATCTATCCCATCACACTTATGATTATCACGTCACTTCTGTCTCAGCCCATGTGGGTGTGTCATCTGACATCTGTCATACCCTGAGTGTGAGTGTCACATCACATGTGTCAAATGCCTTCCAGAGTGTCACATCATATCTGTCGCATCACATGAGAGAGTGTCATATCTCATCAGGTACAACCCACTTGTGTCACCTCACATGGTCACAACCAGCATGTGGTTGTCATCACACACCTGTCACACATTGCTTATGTGTGTCACATCACAACTGTCACAACACTCATGTGATTGTTACCTCACCATGTGTCTTAAGAGGCAAGTGTCACATCATAGCTATCACATCATGCCTGTGGCTCTCATATCATTTCTGTCTCAACACATGTGGCATTGTCACCTGATACCTGTCACACTCAGAGTGTTATTGTGACCTCAATTTGTCAGAAGACTTCCAGAAGCATTACAGCATACCTGTCACTTCACATGTGCATGTCACATCATGTCCATCACAACCCACATGCATGTCAACTCAGAAGGTCACAATCAGCATACGATTGTCACCACTCATTTGTCCCAAGCCATTTATGATTGTCACATCACAACTGTCACAACGCTTCTGTGGTTGTCATCCCACATGTATCTTAACATGCAAATGCCCCATCATATGTGTCGCATTGCACCTGTGATTGTCATATCACATCTGTCTCAACACGCATGAGAGTGTCTCCTGACATGTGTCACACCCAGAGAGTGATTGTCACCTCATATAAGTCACATGCCATGCAGGAGTGTCACATCATACCTCTCATATCACACATGTGTGTGTCACATCAGATCAGTTCCAATCAACTTGTGTGTCACCTCACATTGTCACTTGCTTTACAGAGCATCGCATCATACCTGTTGTCACACATGAGAGTCATATCACATCAAGCACAAGCCATTTGTGTGTCACCTCACGTGATCAACACACATGTGTCACACATGCTTATGTGTGTCACATCAAAACTGTTACAAGGCCCATGTGATTGTCACATCTCCTGTGTTGTAACACGCAAGTGCCATAACATATCAGTCACATCATGTCTGTTATTGTCACAGCATTTCTGCCTCAACAAATGTGGCAGTGTCATCTGACATCTGTTACACCCATAGTGTGTTACCTCACATTTGGCACATGCTTTACAGAGTGACACATCCTATCTGTCATCACACATGAGAGTGTCATATCACATCAGGCACAGCCCACTTGTGTGTCACCTCACATGGTCACAACTGGCATGTGATTGTCACTGCACATCTGTCACAAGCTGCTTATGACGGTCACATCACAACTGTCACAATGTTCATGTATTTGTCACCTCATGTGTCTTAATGCCCAAGGGTCACATCATACCTGTGTCATTGCACATGTGATTGTCACATCACATGGGTCTCAACACACTTGAGAGTGTCACCTGACTCCTGTGACACACAGAGTGTGATTGTCCCCTCATATTAGTCACATGCCTCCCAGGAGTGTCACATCACACCAGTCACATTGCACATGCGTGTGTCACATCGTAACAGTTCCAAATTCACTTGTGTGTCACCTCACATGGTCACAATTGGCATGTCAATGTCACCACACATCTGTCACAAGACTCATGATTGTCACATCACACCTGTCCCAATGCCTGTGTGATTGTCACCTCATGGGTGTCATAATGTGCAAGTGTCACAACATTTCAGTCCCATTGTGCCTGTTAGGGTCACACTATTTCTGTCTCGACACACATGGCAGTGTTACCTGACATCTGTCTCAACAAGAGTGTGATTAGCACATCACATTTGTCACATGACTTCTGGAGTGTCATGTCATATGTGTCCCATCACATGAGTGTGTCATAGCACATCAGGCACAACCCACTTGTGTGTCACCTCACATGGTCACAACCAGCAAGTGGTTGACACCACACAGCTGTCACACACCACTTATGTGTGTCCCATCCAAACTGTCACCATGCCCATGTGATGGTCACCTCATCTGTGTCATAACAGGCAAGTGTCACATATCTGTCACATCATGCCTGTGGCTGTCACCTATTTGTCTCAACACACATGTCAGTGTCACATGACATCTGTCACACCAAGAGTGTGATTGTCACCTCACATTTGTCATGTGCTTTATGGAGTGCCACATCATATCTGTCATCACACATGACAGTGTCATATCACATCAGGCACAAGCCCCTTGTGTGTCATCTCACATAGTCACAACCAGCATGTGGGTTTTCTCACACACTGCTTATGTGGGTCACATCACTGCTGTCACTGTGCCCTTGTGATTGTCACCTCCTCTGTGTCATCATGCACAACTGTCACATCATATCTGTCACATTGAGCCTGTGACTGTCATGCCATTTCTGTCTCAACACACATGGCAGTGTCACATGACATCTGTCACACCAAGACTGTGATTGTCACCTCACATTTGTCACATGCATTACAGAGTATCACACAGTATATGTCATTACACATGAGAATGTCACATAACTTCAGGCACAACCCAGGTGTGTATCAGCTCACCCTGTCACAATTGGCATGTGATTGTCACCACACATCTGTCACAAGCCTCTTATGATTGTCACATCACACCTGTCATAATGCCTGAGTGATTGTCACCTCATGTGTGTCATAACATGCAATTATCCAACAATGTCAGTCACATTGTGCCTGTTATTGGTCACACCATTTCTACTTCAACACATGTGGCAGTGTCACCTGACATATGTCACACCTCGAGTGTGATTGTCACCTCACATTTGTCACATGTGTTATGGAGTGTCACATCATATCTGTCACATTACACATGGGAGTGAAATATCACATGAGGCACAACCCACTTGTGTGTCACCTCACATGGTCACAACCCACATGTTATTGTCACCACACATCTGTCACACATGCTTATGTGGGTCACGTCAAATCTGTTACAATGCCCATGTGATTGTCACCTCATCTGTGTTATAATATGCAAGTGTCACATCATATCTCTCATATCATGCCTGTGATCATCACATCATTTCTGTCTCAACACACGTGGCAGTGTCACCTGATATCTGTCACACCCACAGTGTGATTGTCACCTCACACTTGTCACACGTCTTCTGGGAGTGTCACATCATCCCTGTCACATCTGACATGTGCATGTCACATCACATCAGTCAAAACCCATATGTATGTGATCTCAGATGGTCACAATCTGCATATGATTGTCACCACACACTGGTCACAAGCCACTTATGAGTCTCACATCACAACTGTCACAATGCTCAAGTGACTGTCACCTCACATGTGTCTTCACGCACAACTGTCACATCATACCTGTCACATTGCACATGTGATTGTCACATCACATCAGATCCAACCCAGTTGTGTGTCACCTCCCATTGTCACAATTGGCATATGATTGTCACCACACATCTGTCACACATACTTCTGTGTGTTACATCAAAACTGTTATAACACCCATGTGACTGTCACTTCTCCTATGTCAGAATGCACGTGTCACATCATAGCTGTCACATCGTGCCTGTGACTCTCGCATCATTTCTGTCTCAACACATGTGGCAGTGTCACCTGGCATCTGTCACACCCAGAGTGTGTTTGTCACCTCCCATTTGTCAGGTGCCTTACAAAGTGTCATGTTTCCCTGTCACATCACATATGGGACTGTCACGTCACATCCATCACCACCCATTTGTCACCTCATGTGTTCACCACTGGCATATGATTGTCACCACACATCTGTCACAAGCCTCTTATCAGTGTCATATCACAACTGTCACCACACCCATGTGGCCGTTACCTCACATGTGTCATAACATGAAAGCATTATATCGTATCTATCCCATCACACTTATGATTATCACGTCACTTCTGTCTCAGCCCATGTGGGTGTGTCATCTGACATCTGTCATACCCTGAGTGTGAGTGTCACATCACATGTGTCAAATGCCTTCCAGAGTGTCACATCATATCTGTCGCATCACATGTGAGAGTGTCATATCTCATCAGGTACAACCCACTTGTGTCACCTCACATGGTCACAACCAGCATGTGGTTGTCATCACACACCTGTCACACATTGCTTATGTGTGTCACATCACAACTGTCACAACACTCATGTGATTGTTACCTCAACATGTGTCTTAAGAGGCAAGTGTCACATCATAGCTATCACATCATGCCTGTGGCTCTCATATCATTTCTGTCTCAACACATGTGGCATTGTCACCTGATACCTGTCACACTCAGAGTGGTATTGTGACCTCAATTTGTCAGAAGACTTCCAGAAGCATTACAGCATACCTGTCACTTCACATGTGCATGTCACATCATGTCCATCACAACCCACATGCATGTCAACTCAGAAGGTCACAATCAGCATACGATTGTCACCACTCATTTGTCCCAAGCCATTTATGATTGTCACATCACAACTGTCACAACGCTTCTGTGGTTGTCATCCCACATGTATCTTAACATGCAAATGCCCCATCATATGTGTCGCATTGCACCTGTGATTGTCATATCACATCTGTCTCAACACGCATGAGAGTGTCTCCTGACATGTGTCACACCCAGAGAGTGATTGTCACCTCATATAAGTCACATGCCATGCAGGAGTGTCACATCATACCTCTCATATCACACATGTGTGTGTCACATCAGATCAGTTCCAATCAACTTGTGTGTCACCTCACATTGTCACTTGCTTTACAGAGCATCGCATCATACCTGTCGTCACACATGAGAGTCATATCACATCAAGCACAAGCCATTTGTGTGTCACCTCACGTGATCACCACACATGTGTCACACATGCTTATGTGTGTCACATCAAAACTGTTACAAGGCCCATGTGATTGTCACATCACCTGTGTTGTAACACGCAAGTGCCATAACATATCAGTCACATCATGTCTGTTATTGTCACAGCATTTCTGCCTCAACAAATGTGGCAGTGTCATCTGACATCTGTTACACCCATAGTGTGTTACCTCACATTTGGCACATGCTTTACAGAGTGACACATCCTATCTGTCATCACACATGAGAGTGTCATATCACATCAGGCACAGCCCACTTGTGTGTCACCTCACATGGTCACAACTGGCATGTGATTGTCACCGCACATCTGTCACAAGCTGCTTATGACGGTCACATCACAACTGTCACAATGTTCATGTATTTGTCACCTCATGTGTCTTAATGCCCAAGGGTCACATCATACCTGTGTCATTGCACATGTGATTGTCACATCACATGGGTCTCAACACACTTGAGAGTGTCACCTGACTCCTGTGACACACAGAGTGTGATTGTCCCCTCATATTAGTCACATGCCTCCCAGGAGTGTCACATCACACCAGTCACATTGCACATGCGTGTGTCACACCGTAACAGTTCCAAATTCACTTGTGTGTCACCTCACATGGTCACAATTGGCATGTCAATGTCAACACATCATCTGTCACAAGACTCATGATTGTCACATCACACCTGTCCCAATGCCTGTGTGATTGTCACCTCATGGGTGTCATAATGTGCAAGTGTCACAACATTTCAGTCCCATTGTGCCTGTTAGGGTCACACTATTTCTGTCTCGACACACATGGCAGTGTTACCTGACATCTGTCTCAACAAGAGTGTGATTAGCACATCACATTTGTCACATGACTTCTGGAGTGTCATGTCATATGTGTCCCATCACATGAGTGTGTCATAGCACATCAGGCACAACCCACTTGTGTGTCACCTCACATGGTCACAACCAGCAAGTGGTTGACACCACACAGCTGTCACACACCACTTATGTGTGTCCCATCCAAACTGTCACCATGCCCATGTGATGGTCACCTCATCTGTGTCATAACAGGCAAGTGTCACATATCTGTCACATCATGCCTGTGGCTGTCACCTATTTGTCTCAACACACATGTCAGTGTCACAGGACATCTGTCACACCAAGAGTGTGATTGTCACCTCACATTTGTCATGTGCTTTATGGAGTGCCACATCATATCTGTCATCACACATGACAGTGTCATATCACATCAGGCACAAGCCCCTTGTGTGTCATCTCACATAGTCACAACCAGCATGTGGGTTTTCTCACACACTGCTTATGTGGGTCACATCACTGCTGTCACTGTGCCCTTGTGATTGTCACCTCCTCTGTGTCATCATGCACAACTGTCACATCATATCTGTCACATTGAGCCTGTGACTGTCATGCCATTTCTGTCTCAACACACATGGCAGTGTCACATGACATCTGTCACACCAAGACTGTGATTGTCACCTCACATTTGTCACATGCATTACAGAGTATCACACAGTATATGTCATTACACATGAGAATGTCACATAACTTCAGGCACAACCCAGGTGTGTATCAGCTCACCCTGTCACAATTGGCATGTGATTGTCACCACACATCTGTCACAAGCCTCTTATGATTGTCACATCACACCTGTCATAATGCCTGAGTGATTGTCACCTCATGTGTGTCATAACATGCAATTATCCAAAAATGTCAGTCACATTGTGCCTGTTATTGGTCACACCATTTCTACTTCAACACATGTGGCAGTGTCACCTGACATATGTCACACCTCGAGTGTGATTGTCACCTCACATTTGTCACATGTGTTATGGAGTGTCACATCATATCTGTCACATTACACATGGGAGTGAAATATCACATGAGGCACAACCCACTTGTGTGTCACCTCACATGGTCACAACCCACATGTTATTGTCACCACACATCTGTCACACATGCTTATGTGGGTCACGTCAAATCTGTTACAATGCCCATGTGATTGTCACCTCATCTGTGTTATAATATGCAAGTGTCACATCATATCTCTCATATCATGCCTGTGATCATCACATCATTTCTGTCTCAACACACGTGGCAGTGTCACCTGATATCTGTCACACCCACAGTGTGATTGTCACCTCACACTTGTCACACGTCTTCTGGGAGTGTCACATCATCCCTGTCACATCTGACATGTGCATGTCACATCACATCAGTCAAAACCCATATGTATGTGATCTCAGATGGTCACAATCTGCATATGATTGTCACCACACACTGTTCACAAGCCACTTATGAGTCTCACATCACAACTGTCACAATGCTCAAGTGACTGTCACCTCACATGTGTCTTCACGCACAACTGTCACATCATACCTGTCACATTGCACATGTGATTGTCACATCACATCAGATCCAACCCAGTTGTGTGTCACCTCCCATTGTCACAATTGGCATATGATTGTCACCACACATCTGTCACACATACTTCTGTGTGTTACATCAAAACTGTTATAACACCCATGTGACTGTCACTTCTCCTATGTCAGAATGCACGTGTCACTTCATAGCTGTCACATCGTGCCTGTGACTCTCGCATCATTTCTGTCTCAACACATGTGGCAGTGTCACCTGGCATCTGTCACACCCAGAGTGTGTTTGTCACCTCCCATTTGTCAGGTGCCTTACAAAGTGTCATGTTTCCCTGTCACATCACATATGGGACTGTCACGTCACATCCATCACCACCCATTTGTCACCTCATGTGTTCACCACTGGCATATGATTGTCACCACACATCTGTCACAAGCCTCTTATCAGTGTCATATCACAACTGTCACCACACCCATGTGGCCGTTACCTCACATGTGTCATAACATGAAAGCATTATATCGTATCTATCCCATCACACTTATGATTATCACGTCACTTCTGTCTCAGCCCATGTGGGTGTGTCATCTGACATCTGTCATACCCTGAGTGTGAGTGTCACATCACATGTGTCAAATGCCTTCCAGAGTGTCACATCATATCTGTCGCATCACATGTGAGAGTGTCATATCTCATCAGGTACAACCCACTTGTGTCACCTCACATGGTCACAACCAGCATGTGGTTGTCATCACACACCTGTCACACATTGCTTATGTGTGTCACATCACAACTGTCACAACACTCATGTGATTGTTACCTCAACATGTGTCTTAAGAGGCAAGTGTCACATCATAGCTATCACATCATGCCTGTGGCTCTCATATCATTTCTGTCTCAACACATGTGGCATTGTCACCTGATACCTGTCACACTCAGAGTGGTATTGTGACCTCAATTTGTCAGAAGACTTCCAGAAGCATTACAGCATACCTGTCACTTCACATGTGCATGTCACATCATGTCCATCACAACCCACATGCATGTCAACTCAGAAGGTCACAATCAGCATACGATTGTCACCACTCATTTGTCCCAAGCCATTTATGATTGTCACATCACAACTGTCACAACGCTTCTGTGGTTGTCATCCCACATGTATCTTAACATGCAAATGCCCCATCATATGTGTCGCATTGCACCTGTGATTGTCATATCACATCTGTCTCAACACGCATGAGAGTGTCTCCTGACATGTGTCACACCCAGAGAGTGATTGTCACCTCATATAAGTCACATGCCATGCAGGAGTGTCACATCATACCTCTCATATCACACATGTGTGTGTCACATCAGATCAGTTCCAATCAACTTGTGTGTCACCTCACATTGTCACTTGCTTTACAGAGCATCGCATCATACCTGTCGTCACACATGAGAGTCATATCACATCAAGCACAAGCCATTTGTGTGTCACCTCACGTGATCACCACACATGTGTCACACATGCTTATGTGTGTCACATCAAAACTGTTACAAGGCCCATGTGATTGTCACATCACCTGTGTTGTAACACGCAAGTGCCATAACATATCAGTCACATCATATCTGTTATTGTCACAGCATTTCTGCCTCAACAAATGTGGCAGTGTCATCTGACATCTGTTACACCCATAGTGTGTTACCTCACATTTGGCACATGCTTTACAGAGTGACACATCCTATCTGTCATCACACATGAGAGTGTCATATCACATCAGGCACAGCCCACTTGTGTGTCACCTCACATGGTCACAACTGGCATGTGATTGTCACCGCACATCTGTCACAAGCTGCTTATAACGGTCACATCACAACTGTCACAATGTTCATGTATTTGTCACCTCATGTGTCTTAATGCCCAAGGGTCACATCATACCTGTGTCATTGCACATGTGATTGTCACATCACATGGGTCTCAACACACTTGAGAGTGTCACCTGACTCCTGTGACACACAGAGTGTGATTGTCACCTCATATTAGTCACATGCCTCCCAGGAGTGTCACATCACACCAGTCACATTGCACATGCGTGTGTCACACCGTAACAGTTCCTAATTCACTTGTGTGTCACCTCACATGGTCACAATTGGCATGTCAATGTCACCACACATCTGTCACAAGACTCATGATTGTCACATCACACCTGTCCCAATGCCTGTGTGATTGTCACCTCATGGGTGTCATAATGTGCAAGTGTCACAACATTTCAGTCCCATTGTGCCTGTTAGGGTCACACTATTTCTGTCTCGACACACATGGCAGTGTTACCTGACATCTGTCTCAACAAGAGTGTGATTAGCACATCACATTTGTCACATGACTTCTGGAGTGTCATGTCATATGTGTCCCATCACATGAGTGTGTCATAGCACATCAGGCACAACCCACTTGTGTGTCACCTCACATGGTCACAACCAGCAAGTGGTTGACACCACACAGCTGTCACACACCACTTATGTGTGTCACATCCAAACTGTCACCATGCCCATGTGATGGTCACCTCATCTGTGTCATAACAGGCAAGTGTCACATATCTGTCACATCATGCCTGTGGCTGTCACCTATTTGTCTCAACACACATGTCAGTGTCACATGACATCTGTCACACCAAGAGTGTGATTGTCACCTCACATTTGTCATGTGCTTTATGGAGTGCCACATCATATCTGTCATCACACATGACAGTGTCATATCACATCAGGCACAAGCCCCTTGTGTGTCATCTCACATAGTCACAACCAGCATGTGGGTTTTCTCACACACTGCTTATGTGGGTCACATCACTGCTGTCACTGTGCCCTTGTGATTGTCACCTCCTCTGTGTCATCATGCACAACTGTCACATCATATCTGTCACATTGAGCCTGTGACTGTCATGCCATTTCTGTCTCAACACACATGGCAGTGTCACATGACATCTGTCACACCAAGACTGTGATTGTCACCTCACATTTGTCACATGCATTACAGAGTATCACACAGTATATGTCATTACACATGAGAATGTCACATAACTTCAGGCACAACCCACGTGTGTATCAGCTCACCCTGTCACAATTGGCATGTGATTGTCACCACACATCTGTCACAAGCCTCTTATGATTGTCACATCACACCTGTCATAATGCCTGAGTGATTGTCACCTCATGTGTGTCATAACATGCAATTATCCAAAAATGTCAGTCACATTGTGCCTGTTATTGGTCACACCATTTCTACTTCAACACATGTGGCAGTGTCACCTGACATATGTCACACCTCGAGTGTGATTGTCACCTCACATTTGTCACATGTGTTATGGAGTGTCACATCATATCTGTCACATTACACATGGGAGTGAAATATCACATGAGGCACAACCCACTTGTGTGTCACCTCACATGGTCACAACCCACATGTTATTGTCACCACACATCTGTCACACATGCTTATGTGGGTCACGTCAAATCTGTTACAATGCCCATGTGATGGTCACCTCATCTGTGTTATAATATGCAAGTGTCACATCATATCTCTCATATCATGCCTGTGATCATCACATCATTTCTGTCTCAACACACGTGGCAGTGTCACCTGATATCTGTCACACCCACAGTGTGATTGTCACCTCACACTTGTCACACGTCTTCTGGGAGTGTCACATCATCCCTGTCACCTCTGACATGTGCATGTCACATCACATCAGTCAAAACCCATATGTATGTGATCTCAGATGGTCACAATCTGCATATGATTGTCACCACACACTGGTCACAAGCCACTTATGAGTCTCACATCACAACTGTCACAATGCTCAAGTGACTGTCACCTCACATGTGTCTTCACGCACAACTGTCACATCATACCTGTCACATTGCACATGTGATTGTCACATCACATCAGATCCAACCCAGTTGTGTGTCACCTCCCATTGTCACAATTGGCATATGATTGTCACCACACATCTGTCACACATACTTCTGTGTGTTACATCAAAACTGTTATAACACCCATGTGACTGTCACTTCTCCTATGTCAGAATGCACGTGTCACTTCATAGCTGTCACATCGTGCCTGTGACTCTCGCATCATTTCTGTCTCAACACATGTGGCAGTGTCACCTGGCATCTGTCACACCCAGAGTGTGTTTGTCACCTCCCATTTGTCAGGTGCCTTACAAAGTGTCATGTTTCCCTGTCACATCACATATGGGACTGTCACGTCACATCCATCACCACCCATTTGTCACCTCATGTGTTCACCACTGGCATATGATTGTCACCACACATCTGTCACAAGCCTCTTATCAGTGTCATATCACAACTGTCACCACACCCATGTGGCCGTTACCTCACATGTGTCATAACATGAAAGCATTATATCGTATCTATCCCATCACACTTATGATTATCACGTCACTTCTGTCTCAGCCCATGTGGGTGTGTCATCTGACATCTGTCATACCCTGAGTGTGAGTGTCACATCACATGTGTCAAATGCCTTCCAGAGTGTCACATCATATCTGTCGCATCACATGTGAGAGTGTCATATCTCATCAGGTACAACCCACTTGTGTCACCTCACATGGTCACAACCAGCATGTGGTTGTCATCACACACCTGTCACACATTGCTTATGTGTGTCACATCACAACTGTCACAACACTCATGTGATTGTTACCTCAACATGTGTCTTAAGAGGCAAGTGTCACATCATAGCTATCACATCATGCCTGTGGCTCTCATATCATTTCTGTCTCAACACATGTGGCATTGTCACCTGATACCTGTCACACTCAGAGTGGTATTGTGACCTCAATTTGTCAGAAGACTTCCAGAAGCATTACAGCATACCTGTCACTTCACATGTGCATGTCACATCATGTCCATCACAACCCACATGCATGTCAACTCAGAAGGTCACAATCAGCATACGATTGTCACCACTCATTTGTCCCAAGCCATTTATGATTGTCACATCACAACTGTCACAACGCTTCTGTGGTTGTCATCCCACATGTATCTTAACATGCAAATGCCCCATCATATGTGTCGCATTGCACCTGTGATTGTCATATCACATCTGTCTCAACACGCATGAGAGTGTCTCCTGACATGTGTCACACCCAGAGAGTGATTGTCACCTCATATAAGTCACATGCCATGCAGGAGTGTCACATCATACCTCTCATATCACACATGTGTGTGTCACATCAGATCAGTTCCAATCAACTTGTGTGTCACCTCACATTGTCACTTGCTTTACAGAGCATCGCATCATACCTGTCGTCACACATGAGAGTCATATCACATCAAGCACAAGCCATTTGTGTGTCACCTCACGTGATCACCACACATGTGTCACACATGCTTATGTGTGTCACATCAAAACTGTTACAAGGCCCATGTGATTGTCACATCACCTGTGTTGTAACACGCAAGTGCCATAACATATCAGTCACATCATGTCTGTTATTGTCACAGCATTTCTGCCTCAACAAATGTGGCAGTGTCATCTGACATCTGTTACACCCATAGTGTGTTACCTCACAGTTGGCACATGCTTTACAGAGTGACACATCCTATCTGTCATCACACATGAGAGTGTCATATCACATCAGGCACAGCCCACTTGTGTGTCACCTCACATGGTCACAACTGGCATGTGATTGTCACCGCACATCTGTCACAAGCTGCTTATGACGGTCACATCACAACTGTCACAATGTTCATGTATTTGTCACCTCATGTGTCTTAATGCCCAAGGGTCACATCATACCTGTGTCATTGCACATGTGATTGTCACATCACATGGGTCTCAACACACTTGAGAGTGTCACCTGACTCCTGTGACACACAGAGTGTGATTGTCACCTCATATTAGTCACATGCCTCCCAGGAGTGTCACATCACACCAGTCACATTGCACATGCGTGTGTCACACCGTAACAGTTCCTAATTCACTTGTGTGTCACCTCACATGGTCACAATTGGCATGTCAATGTCACCACACATCTGTCACAAGACTCATGATTGTCACATCACACCTGTCCCAATGCCTGTGTGATTGTCACCTCATGGGTGTCATAATGTGCAAGTGTCACAACATTTCAGTCCCATTGTGCCTGTTAGGGTCACACTATTTCTGTCTCGACACACATGGCAGTGTTACCTGACATCTGTCTCAACAAGAGTGTGATTAGCACATCACATTTGTCACATGACTTCTGGAGTGTCATGTCATATGTGTCCCATCACATGAGTGTGTCATAGCACATCAGGCACAACCCACTTGTGTGTCACCTCACATGGTCACAACCAGCAAGTGGTTGACACCACACAGCTGTCACACACCACTTATGTGTGTCCCATCCAAACTGTCACCATGCCCATGTGATGGTCACCTCATCTGTGTCATAACAGGCAAGTGTCACATATCTGTCACATCATGCCTGTGGCTGTCACCTATTTGTCTCAACACACATGTCAGTGTCACATGACATCTGTCACACCAAGAGTGTGATTGTCACCTCACATTTGTCATGTGCTTTATGGAGTGCCACATCATATCTGTCATCACACATGACAGTGTCATATCACATCAGGCACAAGCCCCTTGTGTGTCATCTCACATAGTCACAACCAGCATGTGGGTTTTCTCACACACTGCTTATGTGGGTCACATCACTGCTGTCACTGTGCCCTTGTGATTGTCACCTCCTCTGTGTCATCATGCACAACTGTCACATCATATCTGTCACATTGAGCCTGTGACTGTCATGCCATTTCTGTCTCAACACACATGGCAGTGTCACATGACATCTGTCACACCAAGACTGTGATTGTCACCTCACATTTGTCACATGCATTACAGAGTATCACACAGTATATGTCATTACACATGAGAATGTCACATAACTTCAGGCACAACCCAGGTGTGTATCAGCTCACCCTGTCACAATTGGCATGTGATTGTCACCACACATCTGTCACAAGCCTCTTATGATTGTCACATCACACCTGTCATAATGCCTGAGTGATTGTCACCTCATGTGTGTCATAACATGCAATTATCCAAAAATGTCAGTCACATTGTGCCTGTTATTGGTCACACCATTTCTACTTCAACACATGTGGCAGTGTCACCTGACATATGTCACACCTCGAGTGTGATTGTCACCTCACATTTGTCACATGTGTTATGGAGTGTCACATCATATCTGTCACATTACACATGGGAGTGAAATATCACATGAGGCACAACCCACTTGTGTGTCACCTCACATGGTCACAACCCACATGTTATTGTCACCACACATCTGTCACACATGCTTATGTGGGTCACGTCAAATCTGTTACAATGCCCATGTGATTGTCACCTCATCTGTGTTATAATATGCAAGTGTCACATCATATCTCTCATATCATGCCTGTGATCATCACATCATTTCTGTCTCAACACACGTGGCAGTGTCACCTGATATCTGTCACACCCACAGTGTGATTGTCACCTCACACTTGTCACACGTCTTCTGGGAGTGTCACATCATCCCTGTCACCTCTGACATGTGCATGTCACATCACATCAGTCAAAACCCATATGTATGTGATCTCAGATGGTCACAATCTGCATATGATTGTCACCACACACTGGTCACAAGCCACTTATGAGTCTCACATCACAACTGTCACAATGCTCAAGTGACTGTCACCTCACATGTGTCTTCACGCACAACTGTCACATCATACCTGTCACATTGCACATGTGATTGTCACATCACATCAGATCCAACCCAGTTGTGTGTCACCTCCCATTGTCACAATTGGCATATGATTGTCACCACACATCTGTCACACATACTTCTGTGTGTTACATCAAAACTGTTATAACACCCATGTGACTGTCACTTCTCCTATGTCAGAATGCACGTGTCACATCATAGCTGTCACATCGTGCCTGTGACTCTCGCATCATTTCTGTCTCAACACATGTGGCAGTGTCACCTGGCATCTGTCACACCCAGAGTGTGTTTGTCACCTCCCATTTGTCAGGTGCCTTACAAAGTGTCATGTTTCCCTGTCACATCACATATGGGACTGTCACGTCACATCCATCACCACCCATTTGTCACCTCATGTGTTCACCACTGGCATATGATTGTCACCACACATCTGTCACAAGCCTCTTATCAGTGTCATATCACAACTGTCACCACACCCATGTGGCCGTTACCTCACATGTGTCATAACATGAAAGCATTATATCGTATCTATCCCATCACACTTATGATTATCACGTCACTTCTGTCTCAGCCCATGTGGGTGTGTCATCTGACATCTGTCATACCCTGAGTGTGAGTGTCACATCACATGTGTCAAATGCCTTCCAGAGTGTCACATCATATCTGTCGCATCACATGTGAGAGTGTCATATCTCATCAGGTACAACCCACTTGTGTCACCTCACATGGTCACAACCAGCATGTGGTTGTCATCACACACCTGTCACACATTGCTTATGTGTGTCACATCACAACTGTCACAACACTCATGTGATTGTTACCTCAACATGTGTCTTAAGAGGCAAGTGTCACATCATAGCTATCACATCATGCCTGTGGCTCTCATATCATTTCTGTCTCAACACATGTGGCATTGTCACCTGATACCTGTCACACTCAGAGTGGTATTGTGACCTCAATTTGTCAGAAGACTTCCAGAAGCATTACAGCATACCTGTCACTTCACATGTGCATGTCACATCATGTCCATCACAACCCACATGCATGTCAACTCAGAAGGTCACAATCAGCATACGATTGTCACCACTCATTTGTCCCAAGCCATTTATGATTGTCACATCACAACTGTCACAACGCTTCTGTGGTTGTCATCCCACATGTATCTTAACATGCAAATGCCCCATCATATGTGTCGCATTGCACCTGTGATTGTCATATCACATCTGTCTCAACACGCATGAGAGTGTCTCCTGACATGTGTCACACCCAGAGAGTGATTGTCACCTCATATAAGTCACATGCCATGCAGGAGTGTCACATCATACCTCTCATATCACACATGTGTGTGTCACATCAGATCAGTTCCAATCAACTTGTGTGTCACCTCACATTGTCACTTGCTTTACAGAGCATCGCATCATACCTGTCGTCACACATGAGAGTCATATCACATCAAGCACAAGCCATTTGTGTGTCACCTCACGTGATCACCACACATGTGTCACACATGCTTATGTGTGTCACATCAAAACTGTTACAAGGCCCATGTGATTGTCACATCACCTGTGTTGTAACACGCAAGTGCCATAACATATCAGTCACATCATGTCTGTTATTGTCACAGCATTTCTGCCTCAACAAATGTGGCAGTGTCATCTGACATCTGTTACACCCATAGTGTGTTACCTCACATTTGGCACATGCTTTACAGAGTGACACATCCTATCTGTCATCACACATGAGAGTGTCATATCACATCAGGCACAGCCCACTTGTGTGTCACCTCACATGGTCACAACTGGCATGTGATTGTCACCGCACATCTGTCACAAGCTGCTTATAACGGTCACATCACAACTGTCACAATGTTCATGTATTTGTCACCTCATGTGTCTTAATGCCCAAGGGTCACATCATACCTGTGTCATTGCACATGTGATTGTCACATCACATGGGTCTCAACACACTTGAGAGTGTCACCTGACTCCTGTGACACACAGAGTGTGATTGTCACCTCATATTAGTCACATGCCTCCCAGGAGTGTCACATCACACCAGTCACATTGCACATGCGTGTGTCACACCGTAACAGTTCCTAATTCACTTGTGTGTCACCTCACATGGTCACAATTGGCATGTCAATGTCACCACACATCTGTCACAAGACTCATGATTGTCACATCACACCTGTCCCAATGCCTGTGTGATTGTCACCTCATGGGTGTCATAATGTGCAAGTGTCACAACATTTCAGTCCCATTGTGCCTGTTAGGGTCACACTATTTCTGTCTCGACACACATGGCAGTGTTACCTGACATCTGTCTCAACAAGAGTGTGATTAGCACATCACATTTGTCACATGACTTCTGGAGTGTCATGTCATATGTGTCCCATCACATGAGTGTGTCATAGCACATCAGGCACAACCCACTTGTGTGTCACCTCACATGGTCACAACCAGCAAGTGGTTGACACCACACAGCTGTCACACACCACTTATGTGTGTCCCATCCAAACTGTCACCATGCCCATGTGATGGTCACCTCATCTGTGTCATAACAGGCAAGTGTCACATATCTGTCACATCATGCCTGTGGCTGTCACCTATTTGTCTCAACACACATGTCAGTGTCACATGACATCTGTCACACCAAGAGTGTGATTGTCACCTCACATTTGTCATGTGCTTTATGGAGTGCCACATCATATCTGTCATCACACATGACAGTGTCATATCACATCAGGCACAAGCCCCTTGTGTGTCATCTCACATAGTCACAACCAGCATGTGGGTTTTCTCACACACTGCTTATGTGGGTCACATCACTGCTGTCACTGTGCCCTTGTGATTGTCACCTCCTCTGTGTCATCATGCACAACTGTCACATCATATCTGTCACATTGAGCCTGTGACTGTCATGCCATTTCTGTCTCAACACACATGGCAGTGTCACATGACATCTGTCACACCAAGACTGTGATTGTCACCTCACATTTGTCACATGCATTACAGAGTATCACACAGTATATGTCATTACACATGAGAATGTCACATAACTTCAGGCACAACCCACGTGTGTATCAGCTCACCCTGTCACAATTGGCATGTGATTGTCACCACACATCTGTCACAAGCCTCTTATGATTGTCACATCACACCTGTCATAATGCCTGAGTGATTGTCACCTCATGTGTGTCATAACATGCAATTATCCAAAAATGTCAGTCACATTGTGCCTGTTATTGGTCACACCATTTCTACTTCAACACATGTGGCAGTGTCACCTGACATATGTCACACCTCGAGTGTGATTGTCACCTCACATTTGTCACATGTGTTATGGAGTGTCACATCATATCTGTCACATTACACATGGGAGTGAAATATCACATGAGGCACAACCCACTTGTGTGTCACCTCACATGGTCACAACCCACATGTTATTGTCACCACACATCTGTCACACATGCTTATGTGGGTCACGTCAAATCTGTTACAATGCCCATGTGATTGTCACCTCATCTGTGTTATAATATGCAAGTGTCACATCATATCTCTCATATCATGCCTGTGATCATCACATCATTTCTGTCTCAACACACGTGGCAGTGTCACCTGATATCTGTCACACCCACAGTGTGATTGTCACCTCACACTTGTCACACGTCTTCTGGGAGTGTCACATCATCCCTGTCACATCTGACATGTGCATGTCACATCACATCAGTCAAAACCCATATGTATGTGATCTCAGATGGTCACAATCTGCATATGATTGTCACCACACACTGGTCACAAGCCACTTATGAGTCTCACATCACAACTGTCACAATGCTCAAGTGACTGTCACCTCACATGTGTCTTCACGCACAACTGTCACATCATACCTGTCACATTGCACATGTGATTGTCACATCACATCAGATCCAACCCAGTTGTGTGTCACCTCCCATTGTCACAATTGGCATATGATTGTCACCACACATCTGTCACACATACTTCTGTGTGTTACATCAAAACTGTTATAACACCCATGTGACTGTCACTTCTCCTATGTCAGAATGCACGTGTCACATCATATCTGTCACATCGTGCCTGTGACTCTCGCATCATTTCTGTCTCAACACATGTGGCAGTGTCACCTGGCATCTGTCACACCCAGAGTGTGTTTGTCACCTCCCATTTGTCAGGTGCCTTACAAAGTGTCATGTTTCCCTGTCACATCACATATGGGACTGTCACGTCACATCCATCACCACCCATTTGTCACCTCATGTGTTCACCACTGGCATATGATTGTCACCACACATCTGTCACAAGCCTCTTATCAGTGTCATATCACAACTGTCACCACACCCATGTGGCCGTTACCTCACATGTGTCATAACATGAAAGCATTATATCGTATCTATCCCATCACACTTATGATTATCACGTCACTTCTGTCTCAGCCCATGTGGGTGTGTCATCTGACATCTGTCATACCCTGAGTGTGAGTGTCACATCACATGTGTCAAATGCCTTCCAGAGTGTCACATCATATCTGTCGCATCACATGAGAGAGTGTCATATCTCATCAGGTACAACCCACTTGTGTCACCTCACATGGTCACAACCAGCATGTGGTTGTCATCACACACCTGTCACACATTGCTTATGTGTGTCACATCACAACTGTCACAACACTCATGTGATTGTTACCTCACCATGTGTCTTAAGAGGCAAGTGTCACATCATAGCTATCACATCATGCCTGTGGCTCTCATATCATTTCTGTCTCAACACATGTGGCATTGTCACCTGATACCTGTCACACTCAGAGTGTTATTGTGACCTCAATTTGTCAGAAGACTTCCAGAAGCATTACAGCATACCTGTCACTTCACATGTGCATGTCACATCATGTCCATCACAACCCACATGCATGTCAACTCAGAAGGTCACAATCAGCATACGATTGTCACCACTCATTTGTCCCAAGCCATTTATGATTGTCACATCACAACTGTCACAACGCTTCTGTGGTTGTCATCCCACATGTATCTTAACATGCAAATGCCCCATCATATGTGTCGCATTGCACCTGTGATTGTCATATCACATCTGTCTCAACACGCATGAGAGTGTCTCCTGACATGTGTCACACCCAGAGAGTGATTGTCACCTCATATAAGTCACATGCCATGCAGGAGTGTCACATCATACCTCTCATATCACACATGTGTGTGTCACATCAGATCAGTTCCAATCAACTTGTGTGTCACCTCACATTGTCACTTGCTTTACAGAGCATCGCATCATACCTGTCGTCACACATGAGAGTCATATCACATCAAGCACAAGCCATTTGTGTGTCACCTCACGTGATCACCACACATGTGTCACACATGCTTATGTGTGTCACATCAAAACTGTTACAAGGCCCATGTGATTGTCACATCTCCTGTGTTGTAACACGCAAGTGCCATAACATATCAGTCACATCATGTCTGTTATTGTCACAGCATTTCTGCCTCAACAAATGTGGCAGTGTCATCTGACATCTGTTACACCCATAGTGTGTTACCTCACATTTGGCACATGCTTTACAGAGTGACACATCCTATCTGTCATCACACATGAGAGTGTCATATCACATCAGGAACAGCCCACTTGTGTGTCACCTCACATGGTCACAACTGGCATGTGATTGTCACCGCACATCTGTCACAAGCTGCTTATGACGGTCACATCACAACTGTCACAATGTTCATGTATTTGTCACCTCATGTGTCTTAATGCCCAAGGGTCACATCATACCTGTGTCATTGCACATGTGATTGTCACATCACATGGGTCTCAACACACTTGAGAGTGTCACCTGACTCCTGTGACACACAGAGTGTGATTGTCCCCTCATATTAGTCACATGCCTCCCAGGAGTGTCACATCACACCAGTCACATTGCACATGCGTGTGTCACATCGTAACAGTTCCAAATTCACTTGTGTGTCACCTCACATGGTCACAATTGGCATGTCAATGTCACCACACATCTGTCACAAGACTCATGATTGTCACATCACACCTGTCCCAATGCCTGTGTGATTGTCACCTCATGGGTGTCATAATGTGCAAGTGTCACAACATTTCAGTCCCATTGTGCCTGTTAGGGTCACACTATTTCTGTCTCGACACACATGGCAGTGTTACCTGACATCTGTCTCAACAAGAGTGTGATTAGCACATCACATTTGTCACATGACTTCTGGAGTGTCATGTCATATGTGTCCCATCACATGAGTGTGTCATAGCACATCAGGCACAACCCACTTGTGTGTCACCTCACATGGTCACAACCAGCAAGTGGTTGACACCACACAGCTGTCACACACCACTTATGTGTGTCCCATCCAAACTGTCACCATGCCCATGTGATGGTCACCTCATCTGTGTCATAACAGGCAAGTGTCACATATCTGTCACATCATGCCTGTGGCTGTCACCTATTTGTCTCAACACACATGTCAGTGTCACAGGACATCTGTCACACCAAGAGTGTGATTGTCACCTCACATTTGTCATGTGCTTTATGGAGTGCCACATCATATCTGTCATCACACATGACAGTGTCATATCACATCAGGCACAAGCCCCTTGTGTGTCATCTCACATAGTCACAACCAGCATGTGGGTTTTCTCACACACTGCTTATGTGGGTCACATCACTGCTGTCACTGTGCCCTTGTGATTGTCACCTCCTCTGTGTCATCATGCACAACTGTCACATCATATCTGTCACATTGAGCCTGTGACTGTCATGCCATTTCTGTCTCAACACACATGGCAGTGTCACATGACATCTGTCACACCAAGACTGTGATTGTCACCTCACATTTGTCACATGCATTACAGAGTATCACACAGTATATGTCATTACACATGAGAATGTCACATAACTTCAGGCACAACCCAGGTGTGTATCAGCTCACCCTGTCACAATTGGCATGTGATTGTCACCACACATCTGTCACAAGCCTCTTATGATTGTCACATCACACCTGTCATAATGCCTGAGTGATTGTCACCTCATGTGTGTCATAACATGCAATTATCCAAAAATGTCAGTCACATTGTGCCTGTTATTGGTCACACCATTTCTACTTCAACACATGTGGCAGTGTCACCTGACATATGTCACACCTCGAGTGTGATTGTCACCTCACATTTGTCACATGTGTTATGGAGTGTCACATCATATCTGTCACATTACACATGGGAGTGAAATATCACATGAGGCACAACCCACTTGTGTGTCACCTCACATGGTCACAACCCACATGTTATTGTCACCACACATCTGTCACACATGCTTATGTGGGTCACGTCAAATCTGTTACAATGCCCATGTGATTGTCACCTCATCTGTGTTATAATATGCAAGTGTCACATCATATCTCTCATATCATGCCTGTGATCATCACATCATTTCTGTCTCAACACACGTGGCAGTGTCACCTGATATCTGTCACACCCACAGTGTGATTGTCACCTCACACTTGTCACACGTCTTCTGGGAGTGTCACATCATCCCTGTCACCTCTGACATGTGCATGTCACATCACATCAGTCAAAACCCATATGTATGTGATCTCAGATGGTCACAATCTGCATATGATTGTCACCACACACTGGTCACAAGCCACTTATGAGTCTCACATCACAACTGTCACAATGCTCAAGTGACTGTCACCTCACATGTGTCTTCACGCACAACTGTCACATCATACCTGTCACATTGCACATGTGATTGTCACATCACATCAGATCCAACCCAGTTGTGTGTCACCTCCCATTGTCACAATTGGCATATGATTGTCACCACACATCTGTCACACATACTTCTGTGTGTTACATCAAAACTGTTATAACACCCATGTGACTGTCACTTCTCCTATGTCAGAATGCACGTGTCACATCATAGCTGTCACATCGTGCCTGTGACTCTCGCATCATTTCTGTCTCAACACATGTGGCAGTGTCACCTGGCATCTGTCACACCCAGAGTGTGTTTGTCACCTCCCATTTGTCAGGTGCCTTACAAAGTGTCATGTTTCCCTGTCACATCACATATGGGACTGTCACGTCACATCCATCACCACCCATTTGTCACCTCATGTGTTCACCACTGGCATATGATTGTCACCACACATCTGTCACAAGCCTCTTATCAGTGTCATATCACAACTGTCACCACACCCATGTGGCCGTTACCTCACATGTGTCATAACATGAAAGCATTATATCGTATCTATCCCATCACACTTATGATTATCACGTCACTTCTGTCTCAGCCCATGTGGGTGTGTCATCTGACATCTGTCATACCCTGAGTGTGAGTGTCACATCACATGTGTCAAATGCCTTCCAGAGTGTCACATCATATCTGTCGCATCACATGTGAGAGTGTCATATCTCATCAGGTACAACCCACTTGTGTCACCTCACATGGTCACAACCAGCATGTGGTTGTCATCACACACCTGTCACACATTGCTTATGTGTGTCACATCACAACTGTCACAACACTCATGTGATTGTTACCTCAACATGTGTCTTAAGAGGCAAGTGTCACATCATAGCTATCACATCATGCCTGTGGCTCTCATATCATTTCTGTCTCAACACATGTGGCATTGTCACCTGATACCTGTCACACTCAGAGTGGTATTGTGACCTCAATTTGTCAGAAGACTTCCAGAAGCATTACAGCATACCTGTCACTTCACATGTGCATGTCACATCATGTCCATCACAACCCACATGCATGTCAACTCAGAAGGTCACAATCAGCATACGATTGTCACCACTCATTTGTCCCAAGCCATTTATGATTGTCACATCACAACTGTCACAACGCTTCTGTGGTTGTCATCCCACATGTATCTTAACATGCAAATGCCCCATCATATGTGTCGCATTGCACCTGTGATTGTCATATCACATCTGTCTCAACACGCATGAGAGTGTCTCCTGACATGTGTCACACCCAGAGAGTGATTGTCACCTCATATAAGTCACATGCCATGCAGGAGTGTCACATCATACCTCTCATATCACACATGTGTGTGTCACATCAGATCAGTTCCAATCAACTTGTGTGTCACCTCACATTGTCACTTGCTTTACAGAGCATCGCATCATACCTGTCGTCACACATGAGAGTCATATCACATCAAGCACAAGCCATTTGTGTGTCACCTCACGTGATCACCACACATGTGTCACACATGCTTATGTGTGTCACATCAAAACTGTTACAAGGCCCATGTGATTGTCACATCACCTGTGTTGTAACACGCAAGTGCCATAACATATCAGTCACATCATGTCTGTTATTGTCACAGCATTTCTGCCTCAACAAATGTGGCAGTGTCATCTGACATCTGTTACACCCATAGTGTGTTACCTCACATTTGGCACATGCTTTACAGAGTGACACATCCTATCTGTCATCACACATGAGAGTGTCATATCACATCAGGCACAGCCCACTTGTGTGTCACCTCACATGGTCACAACTGGCATGTGATTGTCACCGCACATCTGTCACAAGCTGCTTATAACGGTCACATCACAACTGTCAAAATGTTCATGTATTTGTCACCTCATGTGTCTTAATGCCCAAGGGTCACATCATACCTGTGTCATTGCACATGTGATTGTCACATCACATGGGTCTCAACACACTTGAGAGTGTCACCTGACTCCTGTGACACACAGAGTGTGATTGTCACCTCATATTAGTCACATGCCTCCCAGGAGTGTCACATCACACCAGTCACATTGCACATGCGTGTGTCACATCGTAACAGTTCCAAATTCACTTGTGTGTCACCTCACATGGTCACAATTGGCATGTCAATGTCACCACACATCTGTCACAAGACTCATGATTGTCACATCACACCTGTCCCAATGCCTGTGTGATTGTCACCTCATGGGTGTCATAATGTGCAAGTGTCACAACATTTCAGTCCCATTGTGCCTGTTAGGGTCACACTATTTCTGTCTCGACACACATGGCAGTGTTACCTGACATCTGTCTCAACAAGAGTGTGATTAGCACATCACATTTGTCACATGACTTCTGGAGTGTCATGTCATATGTGTCCCATCACATGAGTGTGTCATAGCACATCAGGCACAACCCACTTGTGTGTCACCTCACATGGTCACAACCAGCAAGTGGTTGACACCACACAGCTGTCACACACCACTTATGTGTGTCCCATCCAAACTGTCACCATGCCCATGTGATGGTCACCTCATCTGTGTCATAACAGGCAAGTGTCACATATCTGTCACATCATGCCTGTGGCTGTCACCTATTTGTCTCAACACACATGTCAGTGTCACATGACATCTGTCACACCAAGAGTGTGATTGTCACCTCACATTTGTCATGTGCTTTATGGAGTGCCACATCATATCTGTCATCACACATGACAGTGTCATATCACATCAGGCACAAGCCCCTTGTGTGTCATCTCACATAGTCACAACCAGCATGTGGGTTTTCTCACACACTGCTTATGTGGGTCACATCACTGCTGTCACTGTGCCCTTGTGATTGTCACCTCCTCTGTGTCATCATGCACAACTGTCACATCATATCTGTCACATTGAGCCTGTGACTGTCATGCCATTTCTGTCTCAACACACATGGCAGTGTCACATGACATCTGTCACACCAAGACTGTGATTGTCACCTCACATTTGTCACATGCATTACAGAGTATCACACAGTATATGTCATTACACATGAGAATGTCACATAACTTCAGGCACAACCCACGTGTGTATCAGCTCACCCTGTCACAATTGGCATGTGATTGTCACCACACATCTGTCACAAGCCTCTTATGATTGTCACATCACACCTGTCATAATGCCTGAGTGATTGTCACCTCATGTGTGTCATAACATGCAATTATCCAAAAATGTCAGTCACATTGTGCCTGTTATTGGTCACACCATTTCTACTTCAACACATGTGGCAGTGTCACCTGACATATGTCACACCTCGAGTGTGATTGTCACCTCACATTTGTCACATGTGTTATGGAGTGTCACATCATATCTGTCACATTACACATGGGAGTGAAATATCACATGAGGCACAACCCACTTGTGTGTCACCTCACATGGTCACAACCCACATGTTATTGTCACCACACATCTGTCACACATGCTTATGTGGGTCACGTCAAATCTGTTACAATGCCCATGTGATTGTCACCTCATCTGTGTTATAATATGCAAGTGTCACATCATATCTCTCATATCATGCCTGTGATCATCACATCATTTCTGTCTCAACACACGTGGCAGTGTCACCTGATATCTGTCACACCCACAGTGTGATTGTCACCTCACACTTGTCACACGTCTTCTGGGAGTGTCACATCATCCCTGTCACATCTGACATGTGCATGTCACATCACATCAGTCAAAACCCATATGTATGTGATCTCAGATGGTCACAATCTGCATATGATTGTCACCACACACTGGTCACAAGCCACTTATGAGTCTCACATCACAACTGTCACAATGCTCAAGTGACTGTCACCTCACATGTGTCTTCACGCACAACTGTCACATCATACCTGTCACATTGCACATGTGATTGTCACATCACATCAGATCCAACCCAGTTGTGTGTCACCTCCCATTGTCACAATTGGCATATGATTGTCACCACACATCTGTCACACATACTTCTGTGTGTTACATCAAAACTGTTATAACACCCATGTGACTGTCACTTCTCCTATGTCAGAATGCACGTGTCACATCATAGCTGTCACATCGTGCCTGTGACTCTCGCATCATTTCTGTCTCAACACATGTGGCAGTGTCACCTGGCATCTGTCACACCCAGAGTGTGTTTGTCACCTCCCATTTGTCAGGTGCCTTACAAAGTGTCATGTTTCCCTGTCACATCACATATGGGACTGTCACGTCACATCCATCACCACCCATTTGTCACCTCATGTGTTCACCACTGGCATATGATTGTCACCACACATCTGTCACAAGCCTCTTATCAGTGTCATATCACAACTGTCACCACACCCATGTGGCCGTTACCTCACATGTGTCATAACATGAAAGCATTATATCGTATCTATCCCATCACACTTATGATTATCACGTCACTTCTGTCTCAGCCCATGTGGGTGTGTCATCTGACATCTGTCATACCCTGAGTGTGAGTGTCACATCACATGTGTCAAATGCCTTCCAGAGTGTCACATCATATCTGTCGCATCACATGTGAGAGTGTCATATCTCATCAGGTACAACCCACTTGTGTCACCTCACATGGTCACAACCAGCATGTGGTTGTCATCACACACCTGTCACACATTGCTTATGTGTGTCACATCACAACTGTCACAACACTCATGTGATTGTTACCTCAACATGTGTCTTAAGAGGCAAGTGTCACATCATAGCTATCACATCATGCCTGTGGCTCTCATATCATTTCTGTCTCAACACATGTGGCATTGTCACCTGATACCTGTCACACTCAGAGTGTTATTGTGACCTCAATTTGTCAGAAGACTTCCAGAAGCATTACAGCATACCTGTCACTTCACATGTGCATGTCACATCATGTCCATCACAACCCACATGCATGTCAACTCAGAAGGTCACAATCAGCATACGATTGTCACCACTCATTTGTCCCAAGCCATTTATGATTGTCACATCACAACTGTCACAACGCTTCTGTGGTTGTCATCCCACATGTATCTTAACATGCAAATGCCCCATCATATGTGTCGCATTGCACCTGTGATTGTCATATCACATCTGTCTCAACACGCATGAGAGTGTCTCCTGACATGTGTCACACCCAGAGAGTGATTGTCACCTCATATAAGTCACATGCCATGCAGGAGTGTCACATCATACCTCTCATATCACACATGTGTGTGTCACATCAGATCAGTTCCAATCAACTTGTGTGTCACCTCACATTGTCACTTGCTTTACAGAGCATCGCATCATACCTGTCGTCACACATGAGAGTCATATCACATCAAGCACAAGCCATTTGTGTGTCACCTCACGTGATCACCACACATGTGTCACACATGCTTATGTGTGTCACATCAAAACTGTTACAAGGCCCATGTGATTGTCACATCACCTGTGTTGTAACACGCAAGTGCCATAACATATCAGTCACATCATGTCTGTTATTGTCACAGCATTTCTGCCTCAACAAATGTGGCAGTGTCATCTGACATCTGTTACACCCATAGTGTGTTACCTCACATTTGGCACATGCTTTACAGAGTGACACATCCTATCTGTCATCACACATGAGAGTGTCATATCACATCAGGCACAGCCCACTTGTGTGTCACCTCACATGGTCACAACTGGCATGTGATTGTCACCGCACATCTGTCACAAGCTGCTTATAACGGTCACATCACAACTGTCACAATGTTCATGTATTTGTCACCTCATGTGTCTTAATGCCCAAGGGTCACATCATACCTGTGTCATTGCACATGTGATTGTCACATCACATGGGTCTCAACACACTTGAGAGTGTCACCTGACTCCTGTGACACACAGAGTGTGATTGTCACCTCATATTAGTCACATGCCTCCCAGGAGTGTCACATCACACCAGTCACATTGCACATGCGTGTGTCACACCGTAACAGTTCCTAATTCACTTGTGTGTCACCTCACATGGTCACAATTGGCATGTCAATGTCACCACACATCTGTCACAAGACTCATGATTGTCACATCACACCTGTCCCAATGCCTGTGTGATTGTCACCTCATGGGTGTCATAATGTGCAAGTGTCACAACATTTCAGTCCCATTGTGCCTGTTAGGGTCACACTATTTCTGTCTCGACACACATGGCAGTGTTACCTGACATCTGTCTCAACAAGAGTGTGATTAGCACATCACATTTGTCACATGACTTCTGGAGTGTCATGTCATATGTGTCCCATCACATGAGTGTGTCATAGCACATCAGGCACAACCCACTTGTGTGTCACCTCACATGGTCACAACCAGCAAGTGGTTGACACCACACAGCTGTCACACACCACTTATGTGTGTCCCATCCAAACTGTCACCATGCCCATGTGATGGTCACCTCATCTGTGTCATAACAGGCAAGTGTCACATATCTGTCACATCATGCCTGTGGCTGTCACCTATTTGTCTCAACACACATGTCAGTGTCACATGACATCTGTCACACCAAGAGTGTGATTGTCACCTCACATTTGTCATGTGCTTTATGGAGTGCCACATCATATCTGTCATCACACATGACAGTGTCATATCACATCAGGCACAAGCCCCTTGTGTGTCATCTCACATAGTCACAACCAGCATGTGGGTTTTCTCACACACTGCTTATGTGGGTCACATCACTGCTGTCACTGTGCCCTTGTGATTGTCACCTCCTCTGTGTCATCATGCACAACTGTCACATCATATCTGTCACATTGAGCCTGTGACTGTCATGCCATTTCTGTCTCAACACACATGGCAGTGTCACATGACATCTGTCACACCAAGACTGTGATTGTCACCTCACATTTGTCACATGCATTACAGAGTATCACACAGTATATGTCATTACACATGAGAATGTCACATAACTTCAGGCACAACCCACGTGTGTATCAGCTCACCCTGTCACAATTGGCATGTGATTGTCACCACACATCTGTCACAAGCCTCTTATGATTGTCACATCACACCTGTCATAATGCCTGAGTGATTGTCACCTCATGTGTGTCATAACATGCAATTATCCAAAAATGTCAGTCACATTGTGCCTGTTATTGGTCACACCATTTCTACTTCAACACATGTGGCAGTGTCACCTGACATATGTCACACCTCGAGTGTGATTGTCACCTCACATTTGTCACATGTGTTATGGAGTGTCACATCATATCTGTCACATTACACATGGGAGTGAAATATCACATGAGGCACAACCCACTTGTGTGTCACCTCACATGGTCACAACCCACATGTTATTGTCACCACACATCTGTCACACATGCTTATGTGGGTCACGTCAAATCTGTTACAATGCCCATGTGATGGTCACCTCATCTGTGTTATAATATGCAAGTGTCACATCATATCTCTCATATCATGCCTGTGATCATCACATCATTTCTGTCTCAACACACGTGGCAGTGTCACCTGATATCTGTCACACCCACAGTGTGATTGTCACCTCACACTTGTCACACGTCTTCTGGGAGTGTCACATCATCCCTGTCACCTCTGACATGTGCATGTCACATCACATCAGTCAAAACCCATATGTATGTGATCTCAGATGGTCACAATCTGCATATGATTGTCACCACACACTGGTCACAAGCCACTTATGAGTCTCACATCACAACTGTCACAATGCTCAAGTGACTGTCACCTCACATGTGTCTTCACGCACAACTGTCACATCATACCTGTCACATTGCACATGTGATTGTCACATCATATCAGATCCAACCCAGTTGTGTGTCACCTCCCATTGTCACAATTGGCATATGATTGTCACCACACATCTGTCACACATACTTCTGTGTGTTACATCAAAACTGTTATAACACCCATGTGACTGTCACTTCTCCTATGTCAGAATGCACGTGTCACATCATAGCTGTCACATCGTGCCTGTGACTCTCGCATCATTTCTGTCTCAACACATGTGGCAGTGTCACCTGGCATCTGTCACACCCAGAGTGTGTTTGTCACCTCCCATTTGTCAGGTGCCTTACAAAGTGTCATGTTTCCCTGTCACATCACATATGGGACTGTCACGTCACATCCATCACCACCCATTTGTCACCTCATGTGTTCACCACTGGCATATGATTGTCACCACACATCTGTCACAAGCCTCTTATCAGTGTCATATCACAACTGTCACCACACCCATGTGGCCGTTACCTCACATGTGTCATAACATGAAAGCATTATATCGTATCTATCCCATCACACTTATGATTATCACGTCACTTCTGTCTCAGCCCATGTGGGTGTGTCATCTGACATCTGTCATACCCTGAGTGTGAGTGTCACATCACATGTGTCAAATGCCTTCCAGAGTGTCACATCATATCTGTCGCATCACATGTGAGAGTGTCATATCTCATCAGGTACAACCCACTTGTGTCACCTCACATGGTCACAACCAGCATGTGGTTGTCATCACACACCTGTCACACATTGCTTATGTGTGTCACATCACAACTGTCACAACACTCATGTGATTGTTACCTCAACATGTGTCTTAACAGGCAAGTGTCACATCATAGCTATCACATCATGCCTGTGGCTCTCATATCATTTCTGTCTCAACACATGTGGCATTGTCACCTGATACCTGTCACACTCAGAGTGGTATTGTGACCTCAATTTGTCAGAAGACTTCCAGAAGCATTACAGCATACCTGTCACTTCACATGTGCATGTCACATCATGTCCATCACAACCCACATGCATGTCAACTCAGAAGGTCACAATCAGCATACGATTGTCACCACTCATTTGTCCCAAGCCATTTATGATTGTCACATCACAACTGTCACAACGCTTCTGTGGTTGTCATCCCACATGTATCTTAACATGCAAATGCCCCATCATATGTGTCGCATTGCACCTGTGATTGTCATATCACATCTGTCTCAACACGCATGAGAGTGTCTCCTGACATGTGTCACACCCAGAGAGTGATTGTCACCTCATATAAGTCACATGCCATGCAGGAGTGTCACATCATACCTCTCATATCACACATGTGTGTGTCACATCAGATCAGTTCCAATCAACTTGTGTGTCACCTCACATTGTCACT
This sequence comes from Hippopotamus amphibius kiboko, assembly GCF_030028045.1. Lineage (NCBI taxonomy): Eukaryota > Metazoa > Chordata > Mammalia > Artiodactyla > Hippopotamidae > Hippopotamus > Hippopotamus amphibius. The sequence continues at coordinate 53,883,932 of NC_080192.1, read as the reverse complement.
TGCTTTACAGAGCATCGCATCATACCTGTCGTCACACATGAGAGTCATATCACATCAAGCACAAGCCATTTGTGTGTCACCTCACGTGATCACCACACATGTGTCACACATGCTTATGTGTGTCACATCAAAACTGTTACAAGGCCCATGTGATTGTCACATCACCTGTGTTGTAACACGCAAGTGCCATAACATATCAGTCACATCATGTCTGTTATTGTCACAGCATTTCTGCCTCAACAAATGTGGCAGTGTCATCTGACATCTGTTACACCCATAGTGTGTTACCTCACATTTGGCACATGCTTTACAGAGTGACACATCCTATCTGTCATCACACATGAGAGTGTCATATCACATCAGGCACAGCCCACTTGTGTGTCACCTCACATGGTCACAACTGGCATGTGATTGTCACCGCACATCTGTCACAAGCTGCTTATGACGGTCACATCACAACTGTCACAATGTTCATGTATTTGTCACCTCATGTGTCTTAATGCCCAAGGGTCACATCATACCTGTGTCATTGCACATGTGATTGTCACATCACATGGGTCTCAACACACTTGAGAGTGTCACCTGACTCCTGTGACACACAGAGTGTGATTGTCACCTCATATTAGTCACATGCCTCCCAGGAGTGTCACATCACACCAGTCACATTGCACATGCGTGTGTCACACCGTAACAGTTCCTAATTCACTTGTGTGTCACCTCACATGGTCACAATTGGCATGTCAATGTCACCACACATCTGTCACAAGACTCATGATTGTCACATCACACCTGTCCCAATGCCTGTGTGATTGTCACCTCATGGGTGTCATAATGTGCAAGTGTCACAACATTTCAGTCCCATTGTGCCTGTTAGGGTCACACTATTTCTGTCTCGACACACATGGCAGTGTTACCTGACATCTGTCTCAACAAGAGTGTGATTAGCACATCACATGTGTCACATGACTTCTGGAGTGTCATGTCATATGTGTCCCATCACATGAGTGTGTCATAGCACATCAGGCACAACCCACTTGTGTGTCACCTCACATGGTCACAACCAGCAAGTGGTTGACACCACACAGCTGTCACACACCACTTATGTGTGTCCCATCCAAACTGTCACCATGCCCATGTGATGGTCACCTCATCTGTGTCATAACAGGCAAGTGTCACATATCTGTCACATCATGCCTGTGGCTGTCACCTATTTGTCTCAACACACATGTCAGTGTCACATGACATCTGTCACACCAAGAGTGTGATTGTCACCTCACATTTGTCATGTGCTTTATGGAGTGCCACATCATATCTGTCATCACACATGACAGTGTCATATCACATCAGGCACAAGCCCCTTGTGTGTCATCTCACATAGTCACAACCAGCATGTGGGTTTTCTCACACACTGCTTATGTGGGTCACATCACTGCTGTCACTGTGCCCTTGTGATTGTCACCTCCTCTGTGTCATCATGCACAACTGTCACATCATATCTGTCACATTGAGCCTGTGACTGTCATGCCATTTCTGTCTCAACACACATGGCAGTGTCACATGACATCTGTCACACCAAGACTGTGATTGTCACCTCACATTTGTCACATGCATTACAGAGTATCACACAGTATATGTCATTACACATGAGAATGTCACATAACTTCAGGCACAACCCAGGTGTGTATCAGCTCACCCTGTCACAATTGGCATGTGATTGTCACCACACATCTGTCACAAGCCTCTTATGATTGTCACATCACACCTGTCATAATGCCTGAGTGATTGTCACCTCATGTGTGTCATAACATGCAATTATCCAAAAATGTCAGTCACATTGTGCCTGTTATTGGTCACACCATTTCTACTTCAACACATGTGGCAGTGTCACCTGACATATGTCACACCTCGAGTGTGATTGTCACCTCACATTTGTCACATGTGTTATGGAGTGTCACATCATATCTGTCACATTACACATGGGAGTGAAATATCACATGAGGCACAACCCACTTGTGTGTCACCTCACATGGTCACAACCCACATGTTATTGTCACCACACATCTGTCACACATGCTTATGTGGGTCACGTCAAATCTGTTACAATGCCCATGTGATGGTCACCTCATCTGTGTTATAATATGCAAGTGTCACATCATATCTCTCATATCATGCCTGTGATCATCACATCATTTCTGTCTCAACACACGTGGCAGTGTCACCTGATATCTGTCACACCCACAGTGTGATTGTCACCTCACACTTGTCACACGTCTTCTGGGAGTGTCACATCATCCCTGTCACATCTGACATGTGCATGTCACATCACATCAGTCAAAACCCATATGTATGTGATCTCAGATGGTCACAATCTGCATATGATTGTCACCACACACTGGTCACAAGCCACTTATGAGTCTCACATCACAACTGTCACAATGCTCAAGTGACTGTCACCTCACATGTGTCTTCACGCACAACTGTCACATCATACCTGTCACATTGCACATGTGATTGTCACATCACATCAGATCCAACCCAGTTGTGTGTCACCTCCCATTGTCACAATTGGCATATGATTGTCACCACACATCTGTCACACATACTTCTGTGTGTTACATCAAAACTGTTATAACACCCATGTGACTGTCACTTCTCCTATGTCAGAATGCACGTGTCACATCATAGCTGTCACATCGTGCCTGTGACTCTCGCATCATTTCTGTCTCAACACATGTGGCAGTGTCACCTGGCATCTGTCACACCCAGAGTGTGTTTGTCACCTCCCATTTGTCAGGTGCCTTACAAAGTGTCATGTTTCCCTGTCACATCACATATGGGACTGTCACGTCACATCCATCACCACCCATTTGTCACCTCATGTGTTCACCACTGGCATATGATTGTCACCACACATCTGTCACAAGCCTCTTATCAGTGTCATATCACAACTGTCACCACACCCATGTGGCCGTTACCTCACATGTGTCATAACATGAAAGCATTATATCGTATCTATCCCATCACACTTATGATTATCACGTCACTTCTGTCTCAGCCCATGTGGGTGTGTCATCTGACATCTGTCATACCCTGAGTGTGAGTGTCACATCACATGTGTCAAATGCCTTCCAGAGTGTCACATCATATCTGTCGCATCACATGAGAGAGTGTCATATCTCATCAGGTACAACCCACTTGTGTCACCTCACATGGTCACAACCAGCATGTGGTTGTCATCACACACCTGTCACACATTGCTTATGTGTGTCACATCACAACTGTCACAACACTCATGTGATTGTTACCTCAACATGTGTCTTAACAGGCAAGTGTCACATCATAGCTATCACATCATGCCTGTGGCTCTCATATCATTTCTGTCTCAACACATGTGGCATTGTCACCTGATACCTGTCACACTCAGAGTGGTATTGTGACCTCAATTTGTCAGAAGACTTCCAGAAGCATTACAGCATACCTGTCACTTCACATGTGCATGTCACATCATGTCCATCACAACCCACATGCATGTCAACTCAGAAGGTCACAATCAGCATACGATTGTCACCACTCATTTGTCCCAAGCCATTTATGATTGTCACATCACAACTGTCACAACGCTTCTGTGGTTGTCATCCCACATGTATCTTAACATGCAAATGCCCCATCATATGTGTCGCATTGCACCTGTGATTGTCATATCACATCTGTCTCAACACGCATGAGAGTGTCTCCTGACATGTGTCACACCCAGAGAGTGATTGTCACCTCATATAAGTCACATGCCATGCAGGAGTGTCACATCATGCCTCTCATATCACACATGTGTGTGTCACATCAGATCAGTTCCAATCAACTTGTGTGTCACCTCACATTGTCACTTGCTTTACAGAGCATCGCATCATACCTGTTGTCACACATGAGAGTCATATCACATCAAGCACAAGCCATTTGTGTGTCACCTCACGTGATCACCACACATGTGTCACACATGCTTATGTGTGTCACATCAAAACTGTTACAAGGCCCATGTGATTGTCACATCTCCTGTGTTGTAACACGCAAGTGCCATAACATATCAGTCACATCATGTCTGTTATTGTCACAGCATTTCTGCCTCAACAAATGTGGCAGTGTCATCTGACATCTGTTACACCCATAGTGTGTTACCTCACATTTGGCACATGCTTTACAGAGTGACACATCCTATCTGTCATCACACATGAGAGTGTCATATCACATCAGGCACAGCCCACTTGTGTGTCACCTCACATGGTCACAACTGGCATGTGATTGTCACCGCACATCTGTCACAAGCTGCTTATGACGGTCACATCACAACTGTCACAATGTTCATGTATTTGTCACCTCATGTGTCTTAATGCCCAAGGGTCACATCATACCTGTGTCATTGCACATGTGATTGTCACATCACATGGGTCTCAACACACTTGAGAGTGTCACCTGACTCCTGTGACACACAGAGTGTGATTGTCCCCTCATATTAGTCACATGCCTCCCAGGAGTGTCACATCACACCAGTCACATTGCACATGCGTGTGTCACATCGTAACAGTTCCAAATTCACTTGTGTGTCACCTCACATGGTCACAATTGGCATGTCAATGTCACCACACATCGGTCACAAGACTCATGATTGTCACATCACACCTGTCCCAATGCCTGTGTGATTGTCACCTCATGGGTGTCATAATGTGCAAGTGTCACAACATTTCAGTCCCATTGTGCCTGTTAGGGTCACACTATTTCTGTCTCGACACACATGGCAGTGTTACCTGACATCTGTCTCAACAAGAGTGTGATTAGCACATCACATTTGTCACATGACTTCTGGAGTGTCATGTCATATGTGTCCCATCACATGAGTGTGTCATAGCACATCAGGCACAACCCACTTGTGTGTCACCTCACATGGTCACAACCAGCAAGTGGTTGACACCACACAGCTGTCACACACCACTTATGTGTGTCACATCCAAACTGTCACCATGCCCATGTGATGGTCACCTCATCTGTGTCATAACAGGCAAGTGTCACATATCTGTCACATCATGCCTGTGGCTGTCACCTATTTGTCTCAACACACATGTCAGTGTCACATGACATCTGTCACACCAAGAGTGTGATTGTCACCTCACATTTGTCATGTGCTTTATGGAGTGCCACATCATATCTGTCATCACACATGACAGTGTCATATCACATCAGGCACAAGCCCCTTGTGTGTCATCTCACATAGTCACAACCAGCATGTGGGTTTTCTCACACACTGCTTATGTGGGTCACATCACTGCTGTCACTGTGCCCTTGTGATTGTCACCTCCTCTGTGTCATCATGCACAACTGTCACATCATATCTGTCACATTGAGCCTGTGACTGTCATGCCATTTCTGTCTCAACACACATGGCAGTGTCACATGACATCTGTCACACCAAGACTGTGATTGTCACCTCACATTTGTCACATGCATTACAGAGTATCACACAGTATATGTCATTACACATGAGAATGTCACATAACTTCAGGCACAACCCAGGTGTGTATCAGCTCACCCTGTCACAATTGGCATGTGATTGTCACCACACATCTGTCACAAGCCTCTTATGATTGTCACATCACACCTGTCATAATGCCTGAGTGATTGTCACCTCATGTGTGTCATAACATGCAATTATCCAAAAATGTCAGTCACATTGTGCCTGTTATTGGTCACACCATTTCTACTTCAACACATGTGGCAGTGTCACCTGACATATGTCACACCTCGAGTGTGATTGTCACCTCACATTTGTCACATGTGTTATGGAGTGTCACATCATATCTGTCACATTACACATGGGAGTGAAATATCACATGAGGCACAACCCACTTGTGTGTCACCTCACATGGTCACAACCCACATGTTATTGTCACCACACATCTGTCACACATGCTTATGTGGGTCACGTCAAATCTGTTACAATGCCCATGTGATTGTCACCTCATCTGTGTTATAATATGCAAGTGTCACATCATATCTCTCATATCATGCCTGTGATCATCACATCATTTCTGTCTCAACACACGTGGCAGTGTCACCTGATATCTGTCACACCCACAGTGTGATTGTCACCTCACACTTGTCACACGTCTTCTGGGAGTGTCACATCATCCCTGTCACCTCTGACATGTGCATGTCACATCACATCAGTCAAAACCCATATGTATGTGATCTCAGATGGTCACAATCTGCATATGATTGTCACCACACACTGGTCACAAGCCACTTATGAGTCTCACATCACAACTGTCACAATGCTCAAGTGACTGTCACCTCACATGTGTCTTCACGCACAACTGTCACATCATACCTGTCACATTGCACATGTGATTGTCACATCACATCAGATCCAACCCAGTTGTGTGTCACCTCCCATTGTCACAATTGGCATATGATTGTCACCACACATCTGTCACACATACTTCTGTGTGTTACATCAAAACTGTTATAACACCCATGTGACTGTCACTTCTCCTATGTCAGAATGCACGTGTCACATCATAGCTGTCACATCGTGCCTGTGACTCTCGCATCATTTCTGTCTCAACACATGTGGCAGTGTCACCTGGCATCTGTCACACCCAGAGTGTGTTTGTCACCTCCCATTTGTCAGGTGCCTTACAAAGTGTCATGTTTCCCTGTCACATCACATATGGGACTGTCACGTCACATCCATCACCACCCATTTGTCACCTCATGTGTTCACCACTGGCATATGATTGTCACCACACATCTGTCACAAGCCTCTTATCAGTGTCATATCACAACTGTCACCACACCCATGTGGCCGTTACCTCACATGTGTCATAACATGAAAGCATTATATCGTATCTATCCCATCACACTTATGATTATCACGTCACTTCTGTCTCAGCCCATGTGGGTGTGTCATCTGACATCTGTCATACCCTGAGTGTGAGTGTCACATCACATGTGTCAAATGCCTTCCAGAGTGTCACATCATATCTGTCGCATCACATGTGAGAGTGTCATATCTCATCAGGTACAACCCACTTGTGTCACCTCACATGGTCACAACCAGCATGTGGTTGTCATCACACACCTGTCACACATTGCTTATGTGTGTCACATCACAACTGTCACAACACTCATGTGATTGTTACCTCAACATGTGTCTTAAGAGGCAAGTGTCACATCATAGCTATCACATCATGCCTGTGGCTCTCATATCATTTCTGTCTCAACACATGTGGCATTGTCACCTGATACCTGTCACACTCAGAGTGGTATTGTGACCTCAATTTGTCAGAAGACTTCCAGAAGCATTACAGCATACCTGTCACTTCACATGTGCATGTCACATCATGTCCATCACAACCCACATGCATGTCAACTCAGAAGGTCACAATCAGCATACGATTGTCACCACTCATTTGTCCCAAGCCATTTATGATTGTCACATCACAACTGTCACAACGCTTCTGTGGTTGTCATCCCACATGTATCTTAACATGCAAATGCCCCATCATATGTGTCGCATTGCACCTGTGATTGTCATATCACATCTGTCTCAACACGCATGAGAGTGTCTCCTGACATGTGTCACACCCAGAGAGTGATTGTCACCTCATATAAGTCACATGCCATGCAGGAGTGTCACATCATACCTCTCATATCACACATGTGTGTGTCACATCAGATCAGTTCCAATCAACTTGTGTGTCACCTCACATTGTCACTTGCTTTACAGAGCATCGCATCATACCTGTCGTCACACATGAGAGTCATATCACATCAAGCACAAGCCATTTGTGTGTCACCTCACGTGATCACCACACATGTGTCACACATGCTTATGTGTGTCACATCAAAACTGTTACAAGGCCCATGTGATTGTCACATCACCTGTGTTGTAACACGCAAGTGCCATAACATATCAGTCACATCATGTCTGTTATTGTCACAGCATTTCTGCCTCAACAAATGTGGCAGTGTCATCTGACATCTGTTACACCCATAGTGTGTTACCTCACATTTGGCACATGCTTTACAGAGTGACACATCCTATCTGTCATCACACATGAGAGTGTCATATCACATCAGGCACAGCCCACTTGTGTGTCACCTCACATGGTCACAACTGGCATGTGATTGTCACCGCACATCTGTCACAAGCTGCTTATAACGGTCACATCACAACTGTCACAATGTTCATGTATTTGTCACCTCATGTGTCTTAATGCCCAAGGGTCACATCATACCTGTGTCATTGCACATGTGATTGTCACATCACATGGGTCTCAACACACTTGAGAGTGTCACCTGACTCCTGTGACACACAGAGTGTGATTGTCCCCTCATATTAGTCACATGCCTCCCAGGAGTGTCACATCACACCAGTCACATTGCACATGCGTGTGTCACACCGTAACAGTTCCAAATTCACTTGTGTGTCACCTCACATGGTCACAATTGGCATGTCAATGTCAACACATCATCTGTCACAAGACTCATGATTGTCACATCACACCTGTCCCAATGCCTGTGTGATTGTCACCTCATGGGTGTCATAATGTGCAAGTGTCACAACATTTCAGTCCCATTGTGCCTGTTAGGGTCACACTATTTCTGTCTCGACACACATGGCAGTGTTACCTGACATCTGTCTCAACAAGAGTGTGATTAGCACATCACATTTGTCACATGACTTCTGGAGTGTCATGTCATATGTGTCCCATCACATGAGTGTGTCATAGCACATCAGGCACAACCCACTTGTGTGTCACCTCACATGGTCACAACCAGCAAGTGGTTGACACCACACAGCTGTCACACACCACTTATGTGTGTCCCATCCAAACTGTCACCATGCCCATGTGATGGTCACCTCATCTGTGTCATAACAGGCAAGTGTCACATATCTGTCACATCATGCCTGTGGCTGTCACCTATTTGTCTCAACACACATGTCAGTGTCACATGACATCTGTCACACCAAGAGTGTGATTGTCACCTCACATTTGTCATGTGCTTTATGGAGTGCCACATCATATCTGTCATCACACATGACAGTGTCATATCACATCAGGCACAAGCCCCTTGTGTGTCATCTCACATAGTCACAACCAGCATGTGGGTTTTCTCACACACTGCTTATGTGGGTCACATCACTGCTGTCACTGTGCCCTTGTGATTGTCACCTCCTCTGTGTCATCATGCACAACTGTCACATCATATCTGTCACATTGAGCCTGTGACTGTCATGCCATTTCTGTCTCAACACACATGGCAGTGTCACATGACATCTGTCACACCAAGACTGTGATTGTCACCTCACATTTGTCACATGCATTACAGAGTATCACACAGTATATGTCATTACACATGAGAATGTCACATAACTTCAGGCACAACCCACGTGTGTATCAGCTCACCCTGTCACAATTGGCATGTGATTGTCACCACACATCTGTCACAAGCCTCTTATGATTGTCACATCACACCTGTCATAATGCCTGAGTGATTGTCACCTCATGTGTGTCATAACATGCAATTATCCAACAATGTCAGTCACATTGTGCCTGTTATTGGTCACACCATTTCTACTTCAACACATGTGGCAGTGTCACCTGACATATGTCACACCTCGAGTGTGATTGTCACCTCACATTTGTCACATGTGTTATGGAGTGTCACATCATATCTGTCACATTACACATGGGAGTGAAATATCACATGAGGCACAACCCACTTGTGTGTCACCTCACATGGTCACAACCCACATGTTATTGTCACCACACATCTGTCACACATGCTTATGTGGGTCACGTCAAATCTGTTACAATGCCCATGTGATTGTCACCTCATCTGTGTTATAATATGCAAGTGTCACATCATATCTCTCATATCATGCCTGTGATCATCACATCATTTCTGTCTCAACACACGTGGCAGTGTCACCTGATATCTGTCACACCCACAGTGTGATTGTCACCTCACACTTGTCACACGTCTTCTGGGAGTGTCACATCATCCCTGTCACATCTGACATGTGCATGTCACATCACATCAGTCAAAACCCATATGTATGTGATCTCAGATGGTCACAATCTGCATATGATTGTCACCACACACTGTTCACAAGCCACTTATGAGTCTCACATCACAACTGTCACAATGCTCAAGTGACTGTCACCTCACATGTGTCTTCACGCACAACTGTCACATCATACCTGTCACATTGCACATGTGATTGTCACATCACATCAGATCCAACCCAGTTGTGTGTCACCTCCCATTGTCACAATTGGCATATGATTGTCACCACACATCTGTCACACATACTTCTGTGTGTTACATCAAAACTGTTATAACACCCATGTGACTGTCACTTCTCCTATGTCAGAATGCACGTGTCACATCATAGCTGTCACATCGTGCCTGTGACTCTCGCATCATTTCTGTCTCAACACATGTGGCAGTGTCACCTGGCATCTGTCACACCCAGAGTGTGTTTGTCACCTCCCATTTGTCAGGTGCCTTACAAAGTGTCATGTTTCCCTGTCACATCACATATGGGACTGTCACGTCACATCCATCACCACCCATTTGTCACCTCATGTGTTCACCACTGGCATATGATTGTCACCACACATCTGTCACAAGCCTCTTATCAGTGTCATATCACAACTGTCACCACACCCATGTGGCCGTTACCTCACATGTGTCATAACATGAAAGCATTATATCGTATCTATCCCATCACACTTATGATTATCACGTCACTTCTGTCTCAGCCCATGTGGGTGTGTCATCTGACATCTGTCATACCCTGAGTGTGAGTGTCACATCACATGTGTCAAATGCCTTCCAGAGTGTCACATCATATCTGTCGCATCACATGTGAGAGTGTCATATCTCATCAGGTACAACCCACTTGTGTCACCTCACATGGTCACAACCAGCATGTGGTTGTCATCACACACCTGTCACACATTGCTTATGTGTGTCACATCACAACTGTCACAACACTCATGTGATTGTTACCTCAACATGTGTCTTAACAGGCAAGTGTCACATCATAGCTATCACATCATGCCTGTGGCTCTCATATCATTTCTGTCTCAACACATGTGGCATTGTCACCTGATACCTGTCACACTCAGAGTGGTATTGTGACCTCAATTTGTCAGAAGACTTCCAGAAGCATTACAGCATACCTGTCACTTCACATGTGCATGTCACATCATGTCCATCACAACCCACATGCATGTCAACTCAGAAGGTCACAATCAGCATACGATTGTCACCACTCATTTGTCCCAAGCCATTTATGATTGTCACATCACAACTGTCACAACGCTTCTGTGGTTGTCATCCCACATGTATCTTAACATGCAAATGCCCCATCATATGTGTCGCATTGCACCTGTGATTGTCATATCACATCTGTCTCAACACGCATGAGAGTGTCTCCTGACATGTGTCACACCCAGAGAGTGATTGTCACCTCATATAAGTCACATGCCATGCAGGAGTGTCACATCATACCTCTCATATCACACATGTGTGTGTCACATCAGATCAGTTCCAATCAACTTGTGTGTCACCTCACATTGTCACTTGCTTTACAGAGCATCGCATCATACCTGTCGTCACACATGAGAGTCATATCACATCAAGCACAAGCCATTTGTGTGTCACCTCACGTGATCACCACACATGTGTCACACATGCTTATGTGTGTCACATCAAAACTGTTACAAGGCCCATGTGATTGTCACATCACCTGTGTTGTAACACGCAAGTGCCATAACATATCAGTCACATCATGTCTGTTATTGTCACAGCATTTCTGCCTCAACAAATGTGGCAGTGTCATCTGACATCTGTTACACCCATAGTGTGTTACCTCACATTTGGCACATGCTTTACAGAGTGACACATCCTATCTGTCATCACACATGAGAGTGTCATATCACATCAGGCACAGCCCACTTGTGTGTCACCTCACATGGTCACAACTGGCATGTGATTGTCACCGCACATCTGTCACAAGCTGCTTATGACGGTCACATCACAACTGTCACAATGTTCATGTATTTGTCACCTCATGTGTCTTAATGCCCAAGGGTCACATCATACCTGTGTCATTGCACATGTGATTGTCACATCACATGGGTCTCAACACACTTGAGAGTGTCACCTGACTCCTGTGACACACAGAGTGTGATTGTCACCTCATATTAGTCACATGCCTCCCAGGAGTGTCACATCACACCAGTCACATTGCACATGCGTGTGTCACACCGTAACAGTTCCTAATTCACTTGTGTGTCACCTCACATGGTCACAATTGGCATGTCAATGTCACCACACATCTGTCACAAGACTCATGATTGTCACATCACACCTGTCCCAATGCCTGTGTGATTGTCACCTCATGGGTGTCATAATGTGCAAGTGTCACAACATTTCAGTCCCATTGTGCCTGTTAGGGTCACACTATTTCTGTCTCGACACACATGGCAGTGTTACCTGACATCTGTCTCAACAAGAGTGTGATTAGCACATCACATTTGTCACATGACTTCTGGAGTGTCATGTCATATGTGTCCCATCACATGAGTGTGTCATAGCACATCAGGCACAACCCACTTGTGTGTCACCTCACATGGTCACAACCAGCAAGTGGTTGACACCACACAGCTGTCACACACCACTTATGTGTGTCCCATCCAAACTGTCACCATGCCCATGTGATGGTCACCTCATCTGTGTCATAACAGGCAAGTGTCACATATCTGTCACATCATGCCTGTGGCTGTCACCTATTTGTCTCAACACACATGTCAGTGTCACATGACATCTGTCACACCAAGAGTGTGATTGTCACCTCACATTTGTCATGTGCTTTATGGAGTGCCACATCATATCTGTCATCACACATGACAGTGTCATATCACATCAGGCACAAGCCCCTTGTGTGTCATCTCACATAGTCACAACCAGCATGTGGGTTTTCTCACACACTGCTTATGTGGGTCACATCACTGCTGTCACTGTGCCCTTGTGATTGTCACCTCCTCTGTGTCATCATGCACAACTGTCACATCATATCTGTCACATTGAGCCTGTGACTGTCATGCCATTTCTGTCTCAACACACATGGCAGTGTCACATGACATCTGTCACACCAAGACTGTGATTGTCACCTCACATTTGTCACATGCATTACAGAGTATCACACAGTATATGTCATTACACATGAGAATGTCACATAACTTCAGGCACAACCCACGTGTGTATCAGCTCACCCTGTCACAATTGGCATGTGATTGTCACCACACATCTGTCACAAGCCTCTTATGATTGTCACATCACACCTGTCATAATGCCTGAGTGATTGTCACCTCATGTGTGTCATAACATGCAATTATCCAAAAATGTCAGTCACATTGTGCCTGTTATTGGTCACACCATTTCTACTTCAACACATGTGGCAGTGTCACCTGACATATGTCACACCTCGAGTGTGATTGTCACCTCACATTTGTCACATGTGTTATGGAGTGTCACATCATATCTGTCACATTACACATGGGAGTGAAATATCACATGAGGCACAACCCACTTGTGTGTCACCTCACATGGTCACAACCCACATGTTATTGTCACCACACATCTGTCACACATGCTTATGTGGGTCACGTCAAATCTGTTACAATGCCCATGTGATGGTCACCTCATCTGTGTTATAATATGCAAGTGTCACATCATATCTCTCATATCATGCCTGTGATCATCACATCATTTCTGTCTCAACACACGTGGCAGTGTCACCTGATATCTGTCACACCCACAGTGTGATTGTCACCTCACACTTGTCACACGTCTTCTGGGAGTGTCACATCATCCCTGTCACCTCTGACATGTGCATGTCACATCACATCAGTCAAAACCCATATGTATGTGATCTCAGATGGTCACAATCTGCATATGATTGTCACCACACACTGGTCACAAGCCACTTATGAGTCTCACATCACAACTGTCACAATGCTCAAGTGACTGTCACCTCACATGTGTCTTCACGCACAACTGTCACATCATACCTGTCACATTGCACATGTGATTGTCACATCACATCAGATCCAACCCAGTTGTGTGTCACCTCCCATTGTCACAATTGGCATATGATTGTCACCACACATCTGTCACACATACTTCTGTGTGTTACATCAAAACTGTTATAACACCCATGTGACTGTCACTTCTCCTATGTCAGAATGCACGTGTCACATCATAGCTGTCACATCGTGCCTGTGACTCTCGCATCATTTCTGTCTCAACACATGTGGCAGTGTCACCTGGCATCTGTCACACCCAGAGTGTGTTTGTCACCTCCCATTTGTCAGGTGCCTTACAAAGTGTCATGTTTCCCTGTCACATCACATATGGGACTGTCACGTCACATCCATCACCACCCATTTGTCACCTCATGTGTTCACCACTGGCATATGATTGTCACCACACATCTGTCACAAGCCTCTTATCAGTGTCATATCACAACTGTCACCACACCCATGTGGCCGTTACCTCACATGTGTCATAACATGAAAGCATTATATCGTATCTATCCCATCACACTTATGATTATCACGTCACTTCTGTCTCAGCCCATGTGGGTGTGTCATCTGACATCTGTCATACCCTGAGTGTGAGTGTCACATCACATGTGTCAAATGCCTTCCAGAGTGTCACATCATATCTGTCGCATCACATGTGAGAGTGTCATATCTCATCAGGTACAACCCACTTGTGTCACCTCACATGGTCACAACCAGCATGTGGTTGTCATCACACACCTGTCACACATTGCTTATGTGTGTCACATCACAACTGTCACAACACTCATGTGATTGTTACCTCAACATGTGTCTTAACAGGCAAGTGTCACATCATAGCTATCACATCATGCCTGTGGCTCTCATATCATTTCTGTCTCAACACATGTGGCATTGTCACCTGATACCTGTCACACTCAGAGTGGTATTGTGACCTCAATTTGTCAGAAGACTTCCAGAAGCATTACAGCATACCTGTCACTTCACATGTGCATGTCACATCATGTCCATCACAACCCACATGCATGTCAACTCAGAAGGTCACAATCAGCATACGATTGTCACCACTCATTTGTCCCAAGCCATTTATGATTGTCACATCACAACTGTCACAACGCTTCTGTGGTTGTCATCCCACATGTATCTTAACATGCAAATGCCCCATCATATGTGTCGCATTGCACCTGTGATTGTCATATCACATCTGTCTCAACACGCATGAGAGTGTCTCCTGACATGTGTCACACCCAGAGAGTGATTGTCACCTCATATAAGTCACATGCCATGCAGGAGTGTCACATCATACCTCTCATATCACACATGTGTGTGTCACATCAGATCAGTTCCAATCAACTTGTGTGTCACCTCACATTGTCACTTGCTTTACAGAGCATCGCATCATACCTGTCGTCACACATGAGAGTCATATCACATCAAGCACAAGCCATTTGTGTGTCACCTCACGTGATCACCACACATGTGTCACACATGCTTATGTGTGTCACATCAAAACTGTTACAAGGCCCATGTGATTGTCACATCACCTGTGTTGTAACACGCAAGTGCCATAACATATCAGTCACATCATGTCTGTTATTGTCACAGCATTTCTGCCTCAACAAATGTGGCAGTGTCATCTGACATCTGTTACACCCATAGTGTGTTACCTCACATTTGGCACATGCTTTACAGAGTGACACATCCTATCTGTCATCACACATGAGAGTGTCATATCACATCAGGCACAGCCCACTTGTGTGTCACCTCACATGGTCACAACTGGCATGTGATTGTCACCGCACATCTGTCACAAGCTGCTTATAACGGTCACATCACAACTGTCACAATGTTCATGTATTTGTCACCTCATGTGTCTTAATGCCCAAGGGTCACATCATACCTGTGTCATTGCACATGTGATTGTCACATCACATGGGTCTCAACACACTTGAGAGTGTCACCTGACTCCTGTGACACACAGAGTGTGATTGTCACCTCATATTAGTCACATGCCTCCCAGGAGTGTCACATCACACCAGTCACATTGCACATGCGTGTGTCACACCGTAACAGTTCCTAATTCACTTGTGTGTCACCTCACATGGTCACAATTGGCATGTCAATGTCACCACACATCTGTCACAAGACTCATGATTGTCACATCACACCTGTCCCAATGCCTGTGTGATTGTCACCTCATGGGTGTCATAATGTGCAAGTGTCACAACATTTCAGTCCCATTGTGCCTGTTAGGGTCACACTATTTCTGTCTCGACACACATGGCAGTGTTACCTGACATCTGTCTCAACAAGAGTGTGATTAGCACATCACATTTGTCACATGACTTCTGGAGTGTCATGTCATATGTGTCCCATCACATGAGTGTGTCATAGCACATCAGGCACAACCCACTTGTGTGTCACCTCACATGGTCACAACCAGCAAGTGGTTGACACCACACAGCTGTCACACACCACTTATGTGTGTCCCATCCAAACTGTCACCATGCCCATGTGATGGTCACCTCATCTGTGTCATAACAGGCAAGTGTCACATATCTGTCACATCATGCCTGTGGCTGTCACCTATTTGTCTCAACACACATGTCAGTGTCACATGACATCTGTCACACCAAGAGTGTGATTGTCACCTCACATTTGTCATGTGCTTTATGGAGTGCCACATCATATCTGTCATCACACATGACAGTGTCATATCACATCAGGCACAAGCCCCTTGTGTGTCATCTCACATAGTCACAACCAGCATGTGGGTTTTCTCACACACTGCTTATGTGGGTCACATCACTGCTGTCACTGTGCCCTTGTGATTGTCACCTCCTCTGTGTCATCATGCACAACTGTCACATCATATCTGTCACATTGAGCCTGTGACTGTCATGCCATTTCTGTCTCAACACACATGGCAGTGTCACATGACATCTGTCACACCAAGACTGTGATTGTCACCTCACATTTGTCACATGCATTACAGAGTATCACACAGTATATGTCATTACACATGAGAATGTCACATAACTTCAGGCACAACCCACGTGTGTATCAGCTCACCCTGTCACAATTGGCATGTGATTGTCACCACACATCTGTCACAAGCCTCTTATGATTGTCACATCACACCTGTCATAATGCCTGAGTGATTGTCACCTCATGTGTGTCATAACATGCAATTATCCAAAAATGTCAGTCACATTGTGCCTGTTATTGGTCACACCATTTCTACTTCAACACATGTGGCAGTGTCACCTGACATATGTCACACCTCGAGTGTGATTGTCACCTCACATTTGTCACATGTGTTATGGAGTGTCACATCATATCTGTCACATTACACATGGGAGTGAAATATCACATGAGGCACAACCCACTTGTGTGTCACCTCACATGGTCACAACCCACATGTTATTGTCACCACACATCTGTCACACATGCTTATGTGGGTCACGTCAAATCTGTTACAATGCCCATGTGATTGTCACCTCATCTGTGTTATAATATGCAAGTGTCACATCATATCTCTCATATCATGCCTGTGATCATCACATCATTTCTGTCTCAACACACGTGGCAGTGTCACCTGATATCTGTCACACCCACAGTGTGATTGTCACCTCACACTTGTCACACGTCTTCTGGGAGTGTCACATCATCCCTGTCACCTCTGACATGTGCATGTCACATCACATCAGTCAAAACCCATATGTATGTGATCTCAGATGGTCACAATCTGCATATGATTGTCACCACACACTGGTCACAAGCCACTTATGAGTCTCACATCACAACTGTCACAATGCTCAAGTGACTGTCACCTCACATGTGTCTTCACGCACAACTGTCACATCATACCTGTCACATTGCACATGTGATTGTCACATCACATCAGATCCAACCCAGTTGTGTGTCACCTCCCATTGTCACAATTGGCATATGATTGTCACCACACATCTGTCACACATACTTCTGTGTGTTACATCAAAACTGTTATAACACCCATGTGACTGTCACTTCTCCTATGTCAGAATGCACGTGTCACATCATAGCTGTCACATCGTGCCTGTGACTCTCGCATCATTTCTGTCTCAACACATGTGGCAGTGTCACCTGGCATCTGTCACACCCAGAGTGTGTTTGTCACCTCCCATTTGTCAGGTGCCTTACAAAGTGTCATGTTTCCCTGTCACATCACATATGGGACTGTCACGTCACATCCATCACCACCCATTTGTCACCTCATGTGTTCACCACTGGCATATGATTGTCACCACACATCTGTCACAAGCCTCTTATCAGTGTCATATCACAACTGTCACCACACCCATGTGGCCGTTACCTCACATGTGTCATAACATGAAAGCATTATATCGTATCTATCCCATCACACTTATGATTATCACGTCACTTCTGTCTCAGCCCATGTGGGTGTGTCATCTGACATCTGTCATACCCTGAGTGTGAGTGTCACATCACATGTGTCAAATGCCTTCCAGAGTGTCACATCATATCTGTCGCATCACATGTGAGAGTGTCATATCTCATCAGGTACAACCCACTTGTGTCACCTCACATGGTCACAACCAGCATGTGGTTGTCATCACACACCTGTCACACATTGCTTATGTGTGTCACATCACAACTGTCACAACACTCATGTGATTGTTACCTCAACATGTGTCTTAAGAGGCAAGTGTCACATCATAGCTATCACATCATGCCTGTGGCTCTCATATCATTTCTGTCTCAACACATGTGGCATTGTCACCTGATACCTGTCACACTCAGAGTGGTATTGTGACCTCAATTTGTCAGAAGACTTCCAGAAGCATTACAGCATACCTGTCACTTCACATGTGCATGTCACATCATGTCCATCACAACCCACATGCATGTCAACTCAGAAGGTCACAATCAGCATACGATTGTCACCACTCATTTGTCCCAAGCCATTTATGATTGTCACATCACAACTGTCACAACGCTTCTGTGGTTGTCATCCCACATGTATCTTAACATGCAAATGCCCCATCATATGTGTCGCATTGCACCTGTGATTGTCATATCACATCTGTCTCAACACGCATGAGAGTGTCTCCTGACATGTGTCACACCCAGAGAGTGATTGTCACCTCATATAAGTCACATGCCATGCAGGAGTGTCACATCATACCTCTCATATCACACATGTGTGTGTCACATCAGATCAGTTCCAATCAACTTGTGTGTCACCTCACATTGTCACTTGCTTTACAGAGCATCGCATCATACCTGTCGTCACACATGAGAGTCATATCACATCAAGCACAAGCCATTTGTGTGTCACCTCACGTGATCACCACACATGTGTCACACATGCTTATGTGTGTCACATCAAAACTGTTACAAGGCCCATGTGATTGTCACATCTCCTGTGTTGTAACACGCAAGTGCCATAACATATCAGTCACATCATGTCTGTTATTGTCACAGCATTTCTGCCTCAACAAATGTGGCAGTGTCATCTGACATCTGTTACACCCATAGTGTGTTACCTCACATTTGGCACATGCTTTACAGAGTGACACATCCTATCTGTCATCACACATGAGAGTGTCATATCACATCAGGCACAGCCCACTTGTGTGTCACCTCACATGGTCACAACTGGCATGTGATTGTCACCGCACATCTGTCACAAGCTGCTTATGACGGTCACATCACAACTGTCACAATGTTCATGTATTTGTCACCTCATGTGTCTTAATGCCCAAGGGTCACATCATACCTGTGTCATTGCACATGTGATTGTCACATCACATGGGTCTCAACACACTTGAGAGTGTCACCTGACTCCTGTGACACACAGAGTGTGATTGTCCCCTCATATTAGTCACATGCCTCCCAGGAGTGTCACATCACACCAGTCACATTGCACATGCATGTGTCACACCGTAACAGTTCCAAATTCACTTGTGTGTCACCTCACATGGTCACAATTGGCATGTCAATGTCACCACACATCTGTCACAAGACTCATGATTGTCACATCACACCTGTCCCAATGCCTGTGTGATTGTCACCTCATGGGTGTCATAATGTGCAAGTGTCACAACATTTCAGTCACATTGTGCCTGTTAGGGTCACACTATTTCTGTCTCGACACACATGGCAGTGTTACCTGACATCTGTCTCAACAAGAGTGTGATTAGCACATCACATTTGTCACATGACTTCTGGAGTGTCATGTCATATGTGTCCCATCACATGAGTGTGTCATAGCACATCAGGCACAACCCACTTGTGTGTCACCTCACATGGTCACAACCAGCAAGTGGTTGACACCACACAGCTGTCACACACCACTTATGTGTGTCCCATCCAAACTGTCACCATGCCCATGTGATGGTCACCTCATCTGTGTCATAACAGGCAAGTGTCACATATCTGTCACATCATGCCTGTGGCTGTCACCTATTTGTCTCAACACACATGTCAGTGTCACATGACATCTGTCACACCAAGAGTGTGATTGTCACCTCACATTTGTCATGTGCTTTATGGAGTGCCACATCATATCTGTCATCACACATGACAGTGTCATATCACATCAGGCACAAGCCCCTTGTGTGTCATCTCACATAGTCACAACCAGCATGTGGGTTTTCTCACACACTGCTTATGTGGGTCACATCACTGCTGTCACTGTGCCCTTGTGATTGTCACCTCCTCTGTGTCATCATGCACAACTGTCACATCATATCTGTCACATTGAGCCTGTGACTGTCATGCCATTTCTGTCTCAACACACATGGCAGTGTCACATGACATCTGTCACACCAAGACTGTGATTGTCACCTCACATTTGTCACATGCATTACAGAGTATCACACAGTATATGTCATTACACATGAGAATGTCACATAACTTCAGGCACAACCCACGTGTGTATCAGCTCACCCTGTCACAATTGGCATGTGATTGTCACCACACATCTGTCACAAGCCTCTTATGATTGTCACATCACACCTGTCATAATGCCTGAGTGATTGTCACCTCATGTGTGTCATAACATGCAATTATCCAACAATGTCAGTCACATTGTGCCTGTTATTGGTCACACCATTTCTACTTCAACACATGTGGCAGTGTCACCTGACATATGTCACACCTCGAGTGTGATTGTCACCTCACATTTGTCACATGTGTTATGGAGTGTCACATCATATCTGTCACATTACACATGGGAGTGAAATATCACATGAGGCACAACCCACTTGTGTGTCACCTCACATGGTCACAACCCACATGTTATTGTCACCACACATCTGTCACACATGCTTATGTGGGTCACGTCAAATCTGTTACAATGCCCATGTGATTGTCACCTCATCTGTGTTATAATATGCAAGTGTCACATCATATCTCTCATATCATGCCTGTGATCATCACATCATTTCTGTCTCAACACACGTGGCAGTGTCACCTGATATCTGTCACACCCACAGTGTGATTGTCACCTCACACTTGTCACACGTCTTCTGGGAGTGTCACATCATCCCTGTCACATCTGACATGTGCATGTCACATCACATCAGTCAAAACCCATATGTATGTGATCTCAGATGGTCACAATCTGCATATGATTGTCACCACACACTGGTCACAAGCCACTTATGAGTCTCACATCACAACTGTCACAATGCTCAAGTGACTGTCACCTCACATGTGTCTTCACGCACAACTGTCACATCATACCTGTCACATTGCACATGTGATTGTCACATCACATCAGATCCAACCCAGTTGTGTGTCACCTCCCATTGTCACAATTGGCATATGATTGTCACCACACATCTGTCACACATACTTCTGTGTGTTACATCAAAACTGTTATAACACCCATGTGACTGTCACTTCTCCTATGTCAGAATGCACGTGTCACATCATATCTGTCACATCGTGCCTGTGACTCTCGCATCATTTCTGTCTCAACACATGTGGCAGTGTCACCTGGCATCTGTCACACCCAGAGTGTGTTTGTCACCTCCCATTTGTCAGGTGCCTTACAAAGTGTCATGTTTCCCTGTCACATCACATATGGGACTGTCACGTCACATCCATCACCACCCATTTGTCACCTCATGTGTTCACCACTGGCATATGATTGTCACCACACATCTGTCACAAGCCTCTTATCAGTGTCATATCACAACTGTCACCACACCCATGTGGCCGTTACCTCACATGTGTCATAACATGAAAGCATTATATCGTATCTATCCCATCACACTTATGATTATCACGTCACTTCTGTCTCAGCCCATGTGGGTGTGTCATCTGACATCTGTCATACCCTGAGTGTGAGTGTCACATCACATGTGTCAAATGCCTTCCAGAGTGTCACATCATATCTGTCGCATCACATGAGAGAGTGTCATATCTCATCAGGTACAACCCACTTGTGTCACCTCACATGGTCACAACCAGCATGTGGTTGTCATCACACACCTGTCACACATTGCTTATGTGTGTCACATCACAACTGTCACAACACTCATGTGATTGTTACCTCACCATGTGTCTTAAGAGGCAAGTGTCACATCATAGCTATCACATCATGCCTGTGGCTCTCATATCATTTCTGTCTCAACACATGTGGCATTGTCACCTGATACCTGTCACACTCAGAGTGGTATTGTGACCTCAATTTGTCAGAAGACTTCCAGAAGCATTACAGCATACCTGTCACTTCACATGTGCATGTCACATCATGTCCATCACAACCCACATGCATGTCAACTCAGAAGGTCACAATCAGCATACGATTGTCACCACTCATTTGTCCCAAGCCATTTATGATTGTCACATCACAACTGTCACAACGCTTCTGTGGTTGTCATCCCACATGTATCTTAACATGCAAATGCCCCATCATATGTGTCGCATTGCACCTGTGATTGTCATATCACATCTGTCTCAACACGCATGAGAGTGTCTCCTGACATGTGTCACACCCAGAGAGTGATTGTCACCTCATATAAGTCACATGCCATGCAGGAGTGTCACATCATGCCTCTCATATCACACATGTGTGTGTCACATCAGATCAGTTCCAATCAACTTGTGTGTCACCTCACATTGTCACTTGCTTTACAGAGCATCGCATCATACCTGTTGTCACACATGAGAGTCATATCACATCAAGCACAAGCCATTTGTGTGTCACCTCACGTGATCACCACACATGTGTCACACATGCTTATGTGTGTCACATCAAAACTGTTACAAGGCCCATGTGATTGTCACATCTCCTGTGTTGTAACACGCAAGTGCCATAACATATCAGTCACATCATGTCTGTTATTGTCACAGCATTTCTGCCTCAACAAATGTGGCAGTGTCATCTGACATCTGTTACACCCATAGTGTGTTACCTCACATTTGGCACATGCTTTACAGAGTGACACATCCTATCTGTCATCACACATGAGAGTGTC
Source organism: Hippopotamus amphibius kiboko (assembly GCF_030028045.1). Classification (NCBI taxonomy): domain Eukaryota; kingdom Metazoa; phylum Chordata; class Mammalia; order Artiodactyla; family Hippopotamidae; genus Hippopotamus; species Hippopotamus amphibius. The sequence continues at coordinate 53,860,288 of NC_080192.1, read as the reverse complement.
ATATCACATCAGGCACAGCCCACTTGTGTGTCACCTCACATGGTCACAACTGGCATGTGATTGTCACCGCACATCTGTCACAAGCTGCTTATGACGGTCACATCACAACTGTCACAATGTTCATGTATTTGTCACCTCATGTGTCTTAATGCCCAAGGGTCACATCATACCTGTGTCATTGCACATGTGATTGTCACATCACATGGGTCTCAACACACTTGAGAGTGTCACCTGACTCCTGTGACACACAGAGTGTGATTGTCCCCTCATATTAGTCACATGCCTCCCAGGAGTGTCACATCACACCAGTCACATTGCACATGCATGTGTCACATCGTAACAGTTCCAAATTCACTTGTGTGTCACCTCACATGGTCACAATTGGCATGTCAATGTCACCACACATCTGTCACAAGACTCATGATTGTCACATCACACCTGTCCCAATGCCTGTGTGATTGTCACCTCATGGGTGTCATAATGTGCAAGTGTCACAACATTTCAGTCACATTGTGCCTGTTAGGGTCACACTATTTCTGTCTCGACACACATGGCAGTGTTACCTGACATCTGTCTCAACAAGAGTGTGATTAGCACATCACATTTGTCACATGACTTCTGGAGTGTCATGTCATATGTGTCCCATCACATGAGTGTGTCATAGCACATCAGGCACAACCCACTTGTGTGTCACCTCACATGGTCACAACCAGCAAGTGGTTGACACCACACAGCTGTCACACACCACTTATGTGTGTCCCATCCAAACTGTCACCATGCCCATGTGATGGTCACCTCATCTGTGTCATAACAGGCAAGTGTCACATATCTGTCACATCATGCCTGTGGCTGTCACCTATTTGTCTCAACACACATGTCAGTGTCACATGACATCTGTCACACCAAGAGTGTGATTGTCACCTCACATTTGTCATGTGCTTTATGGAGTGCCACATCATATCTGTCATCACACATGACAGTGTCATATCACATCAGGCACAAGCCCCTTGTGTGTCATCTCACATAGTCACAACCAGCATGTGGGTTTTCTCACACACTGCTTATGTGGGTCACATCACTGCTGTCACTGTGCCCTTGTGATTGTCACCTCCTCTGTGTCATCATGCACAACTGTCACATCATATCTGTCACATTGAGCCTGTGACTGTCATGCCATTTCTGTCTCAACACACATGGCAGTGTCACATGACATCTGTCACACCAAGACTGTGATTGTCACCTCACATTTGTCACATGCATTACAGAGTATCACACAGTATATGTCATTACACATGAGAATGTCACATAACTTCAGGCACAACCCAGGTGTGTATCAGCTCACCCTGTCACAATTGGCATGTGATTGTCACCACACATCTGTCACAAGCCTCTTATGATTGTCACATCACACCTGTCATAATGCCTGAGTGATTGTCACCTCATGTGTGTCATAACATGCAATTATCCAAAAATGTCAGTCACATTGTGCCTGTTATTGGTCACACCATTTCTACTTCAACACATGTGGCAGTGTCACCTGACATATGTCACACCTCGAGTGTGATTGTCACCTCACATTTGTCACATGTGTTATGGAGTGTCACATCATATCTGTCACATTACACATGGGAGTGAAATATCACATGAGGCACAACCCACTTGTGTGTCACCTCACATGGTCACAACCCACATGTTATTGTCACCACACATCTGTCACACATGCTTATGTGGGTCACGTCAAATCTGTTACAATGCCCATGTGATTGTCACCTCATCTGTGTTATAATATGCAAGTGTCACATCATATCTCTCATATCATGCCTGTGATCATCACATCATTTCTGTCTCAACACACGTGGCAGTGTCACCTGATATCTGTCACACCCACAGTGTGATTGTCACCTCACACTTGTCACACGTCTTCTGGGAGTGTCACATCATCCCTGTCACCTCTGACATGTGCATGTCACATCACATCAGTCAAAACCCATATGTATGTGATCTCAGATGGTCACAATCTGCATATGATTGTCACCACACACTGGTCACAAGCCACTTATGAGTCTCACATCACAACTGTCACAATGCTCAAGTGACTGTCACCTCACATGTGTCTTCACGCACAACTGTCACATCATACCTGTCACATTGCACATGTGATTGTCACATCACATCAGATCCAACCCAGTTGTGTGTCACCTCCCATTGTCACAATTGGCATATGATTGTCACCACACATCTGTCACACATACTTCTGTGTGTTACATCAAAACTGTTATAACACCCATGTGACTGTCACTTCTCCTATGTCAGAATGCACGTGTCACATCATATCTGTCACATCGTGCCTGTGACTCTCGCATCATTTCTGTCTCAACACATGTGGCAGTGTCACCTGGCATCTGTCACACCCAGAGTGTGTTTGTCACCTCCCATTTGTCAGGTGCCTTACAAAGTGTCATGTTTCCCTGTCACATCACATATGGGACTGTCACGTCACATCCATCACCACCCATTTGTCACCTCATGTGTTCACCACTGGCATATGATTGTCACCACACATCTGTCACAAGCCTCTTATCAGTGTCATATCACAACTGTCACCACACCCATGTGGCCGTTACCTCACATGTGTCATAACATGAAAGCATTATATCGTATCTATCCCATCACACTTATGATTATCACGTCACTTCTGTCTCAGCCCATGTGGGTGTGTCATCTGACATCTGTCATACCCTGAGTGTGAGTGTCACATCACATGTGTCAAATGCCTTCCAGAGTGTCACATCATATCTGTCGCATCACATGAGAGAGTGTCATATCTCATCAGGTACAACCCACTTGTGTCACCTCACATGGTCACAACCAGCATGTGGTTGTCATCACACACCTGTCACACATTGCTTATGTGTGTCACATCACAACTGTCACAACACTCATGTGATTGTTACCTCACCATGTGTCTTAAGAGGCAAGTGTCACATCATAGCTATCACATCATGCCTGTGGCTCTCATATCATTTCTGTCTCAACACATGTGGCATTGTCACCTGATACCTGTCACACTCAGAGTGTTATTGTGACCTCAATTTGTCAGAAGACTTCCAGAAGCATTACAGCATACCTGTCACTTCACATGTGCATGTCACATCATGTCCATCACAACCCACATGCATGTCAACTCAGAAGGTCACAATCAGCATACGATTGTCACCACTCATTTGTCCCAAGCCATTTATGATTGTCACATCACAACTGTCACAACGCTTCTGTGGTTGTCATCCCACATGTATCTTAACATGCAAATGCCCCATCATATGTGTCGCATTGCACCTGTGATTGTCATATCACATCTGTCTCAACACGCATGAGAGTGTCTCCTGACATGTGTCACACCCAGAGAGTGATTGTCACCTCATATAAGTCACATGCCATGCAGGAGTGTCACATCATACCTCTCATATCACACATGTGTGTGTCACATCAGATCAGTTCCAATCAACTTGTGTGTCACCTCACATTGTCACTTGCTTTACAGAGCATCGCATCATACCTGTTGTCACACATGAGAGTCATATCACATCAAGCACAAGCCATTTGTGTGTCACCTCACGTGATCACCACACATGTGTCACACATGCTTATGTGTGTCACATCAAAACTGTTACAAGGCCCATGTGATTGTCACATCTCCTGTGTTGTAACACGCAAGTGCCATAACATATCAGTCACATCATGTCTGTTATTGTCACAGCATTTCTGCCTCAACAAATGTGGCAGTGTCATCTGACATCTGTTACACCCATAGTGTGTTACCTCACATTTGGCACATGCTTTACAGAGTGACACATCCTATCTGTCATCACACATGAGAGTGTCATATCACATCAGGCACAGCCCACTTGTGTGTCACCTCACATGGTCACAACTGGCATGTGATTGTCACCGCACATCTGTCACAAGCTGCTTATGACGGTCACATCACAACTGTCACAATGTTCATGTATTTGTCACCTCATGTGTCTTAATGCCCAAGGGTCACATCATACCTGTGTCATTGCACATGTGATTGTCACATCACATGGGTCTCAACACACTTGAGAGTGTCACCTGACTCCTGTGACACACAGAGTGTGATTGTCCCCTCATATTAGTCACATGCCTCCCAGGAGTGTCACATCACACCAGTCACATTGCACATGCGTGTGTCACATCGTAACAGTTCCAAATTCACTTGTGTGTCACCTCACATGGTCACAATTGGCATGTCAATGTCACCACACATCTGTCACAAGACTCATGATTGTCACATCACACCTGTCCCAATGCCTGTGTGATTGTCACCTCATGGGTGTCATAATGTGCAAGTGTCACAACATTTCAGTCCCATTGTGCCTGTTAGGGTCACACTATTTCTGTCTCGACACACATGGCAGTGTTACCTGACATCTGTCTCAACAAGAGTGTGATTAGCACATCACATTTGTCACATGACTTCTGGAGTGTCATGTCATATGTGTCCCATCACATGAGTGTGTCATAGCACATCAGGCACAACCCACTTGTGTGTCACCTCACATGGTCACAACCAGCAAGTGGTTGACACCACACAGCTGTCACACACCACTTATGTGTGTCCCATCCAAACTGTCACCATGCCCATGTGATGGTCACCTCATCTGTGTCATAACAGGCAAGTGTCACATATCTGTCACATCATGCCTGTGGCTGTCACCTATTTGTCTCAACACACATGTCAGTGTCACATGACATCTGTCACACCAAGAGTGTGATTGTCACCTCACATTTGTCATGTGCTTTATGGAGTGCCACATCATATCTGTCATCACACATGACAGTGTCATATCACATCAGGCACAAGCCCCTTGTGTGTCATCTCACATAGTCACAACCAGCATGTGGGTTTTCTCACACACTGCTTATGTGGGTCACATCACTGCTGTCACTGTGCCCTTGTGATTGTCACCTCCTCTGTGTCATCATGCACAACTGTCACATCATATCTGTCACATTGAGCCTGTGACTGTCATGCCATTTCTGTCTCAACACACATGGCAGTGTCACATGACATCTGTCACACCAAGACTGTGATTGTCACCTCACATTTGTCACATGCATTACAGAGTATCACACAGTATATGTCATTACACATGAGAATGTCACATAACTTCAGGCACAACCCACGTGTGTATCAGCTCACCCTGTCACAATTGGCATGTGATTGTCACCACACATCTGTCACAAGCCTCTTATGATTGTCACATCACACCTGTCATAATGCCTGAGTGATTGTCACCTCATGTGTGTCATAACATGCAATTATCCAACAATGTCAGTCACATTGTGCCTGTTATTGGTCACACCATTTCTACTTCAACACATGTGGCAGTGTCACCTGACATATGTCACACCTCGAGTGTGATTGTCACCTCACATTTGTCACATGTGTTATGGAGTGTCACATCATATCTGTCACATTACACATGGGAGTGAAATATCACATGAGGCACAACCCACTTGTGTGTCACCTCACATGGTCACAACCCACATGTTATTGTCACCACACATCTGTCACACATGCTTATGTGGGTCACGTCAAATCTGTTACAATGCCCATGTGATTGTCACCTCATCTGTGTTATAATATGCAAGTGTCACATCATATCTCTCATATCATGCCTGTGATCATCACATCATTTCTGTCTCAACACACGTGGCAGTGTCACCTGATATCTGTCACACCCACAGTGTGATTGTCACCTCACACTTGTCACACGTCTTCTGGGAGTGTCACATCATCCCTTTCACCTCTGACATGTGCATGTCACATCACATCAGTCAAAACCCATATGTATGTGATCTCAGATGGTCACAATCTGCATATGATTGTCACCACACACTGGTCACAAGCCACTTATGAGTCTCACATCACAACTGTCACAATGCTCAAGTGACTGTCACCTCACATGTGTCTTCACGCACAACTGTCACATCATACCTGTCACATTGCACATGTGATTGTCACATCACATCAGATCCAACCCAGTTGTGTGTCACCTCCCATTGTCACAATTGGCATATGATTGTCACCACACATCTGTCACACATACTTCTGTGTGTTACATCAAAACTGTTATAACACCCATGTGACTGTCACTTCTCCTATGTCAGAATGCACGTGTCACATCATAGCTGTCACATCGTGCCTGTGACTCTCGCATCATTTCTGTCTCAACACATGTGGCAGTGTCACCTGGCATCTGTCACACCCAGAGTGTGTTTGTCACCTCCCATTTGTCAGGTGCCTTACAAAGTGTCATGTTTCCCTGTCACATCACATATGGGACTGTCACGTCACATCCATCACCACCCATTTGTCACCTCATGTGTTCACCACTGGCATATGATTGTCACCACACATCTGTCACAAGCCTCTTATCAGTGTCATATCACAACTGTCACCACACCCATGTGGCCGTTACCTCACATGTGTCATAACATGAAAGCATTATATCGTATCTATCCCATCACACTTATGATTATCACGTCACTTCTGTCTCAGCCCATGTGGGTGTGTCATCTGACATCTGTCATACCCTGAGTGTGAGTGTCACATCACATGTGTCAAATGCCTTCCAGAGTGTCACATCATATCTGTCGCATCACATGTGAGAGTGTCATATCTCATCAGGTACAACCCACTTGTGTCACCTCACATGGTCACAACCAGCATGTGGTTGTCATCACACACCTGTCACACATTGCTTATGTGTGTCACATCACAACTGTCACAACACTCATGTGATTGTTACCTCAACATGTGTCTTAACAGGCAAGTGTCACATCATAGCTATCACATCATGCCTGTGGCTCTCATATCATTTCTGTCTCAACACATGTGGCATTGTCACCTGATACCTGTCACACTCAGAGTGGTATTGTGACCTCAATTTGTCAGAAGACTTCCAGAAGCATTACAGCATACCTGTCACTTCACATGTGCATGTCACATCATGTCCATCACAACCCACATGCATGTCAACTCAGAAGGTCACAATCAGCATACGATTGTCACCACTCATTTGTCCCAAGCCATTTATGATTGTCACATCACAACTGTCACAACGCTTCTGTGGTTGTCATCCCACATGTATCTTAACATGCAAATGCCCCATCATATGTGTCGCATTGCACCTGTGATTGTCATATCACATCTGTCTCAACACGCATGAGAGTGTCTCCTGACATGTGTCACACCCAGAGAGTGATTGTCACCTCATATAAGTCACATGCCATGCAGGAGTGTCACATCATACCTCTCATATCACACATGTGTGTGTCACATCAGATCAGTTCCAATCAACTTGTGTGTCACCTCACATTGTCACTTGCTTTACAGAGCATCGCATCATACCTGTCGTCACACATGAGAGTCATATCACATCAAGCACAAGCCATTTGTGTGTCACCTCACGTGATCACCACACATGTGTCACACATGCTTATGTGTGTCACATCAAAACTGTTACAAGGCCCATGTGATTGTCACATCACCTGTGTTGTAACACGCAAGTGCCATAACATATCAGTCACATCATGTCTGTTATTGTCACAGCATTTCTGCCTCAACAAATGTGGCAGTGTCATCTGACATCTGTTACACCCATAGTGTGTTACCTCACATTTGGCACATGCTTTACAGAGTGACACATCCTATCTGTCATCACACATGAGAGTGTCATATCACATCAGGCACAGCCCACTTGTGTGTCACCTCACATGGTCACAACTGGCATGTGATTGTCACCGCACATCTGTCACAAGCTGCTTATAACGGTCACATCACAACTGTCACAATGTTCATGTATTTGTCACCTCATGTGTCTTAATGCCCAAGGGTCACATCATACCTGTGTCATTGCACATGTGATTGTCACATCACATGGGTCTCAACACACTTGAGAGTGTCACCTGACTCCTGTGACACACAGAGTGTGATTGTCCCCTCATATTAGTCACATGCCTCCCAGGAGTGTCACATCACACCAGTCACATTGCACATGCGTGTGTCACACCGTAACAGTTCCAAATTCACTTGTGTGTCACCTCACATGGTCACAATTGGCATGTCAATGTCAACACATCATCTGTCACAAGACTCATGATTGTCACATCACACCTGTCCCAATGCCTGTGTGATTGTCACCTCATGGGTGTCATAATGTGCAAGTGTCACAACATTTCAGTCCCATTGTGCCTGTTAGGGTCACACTATTTCTGTCTCGACACACATGGCAGTGTTACCTGACATCTGTCTCAACAAGAGTGTGATTAGCACATCACATTTGTCACATGACTTCTGGAGTGTCATGTCATATGTGTCCCATCACATGAGTGTGTCATAGCACATCAGGCACAACCCACTTGTGTGTCACCTCACATGGTCACAACCAGCAAGTGGTTGACACCACACAGCTGTCACACACCACTTATGTGTGTCCCATCCAAACTGTCACCATGCCCATGTGATGGTCACCTCATCTGTGTCATAACAGGCAAGTGTCACATATCTGTCACATCATGCCTGTGGCTGTCACCTATTTGTCTCAACACACATGTCAGTGTCACATGACATCTGTCACACCAAGAGTGTGATTGTCACCTCACATTTGTCATGTGCTTTATGGAGTGCCACATCATATCTGTCATCACACATGACAGTGTCATATCACATCAGGCACAAGCCCCTTGTGTGTCATCTCACATAGTCACAACCAGCATGTGGGTTTTCTCACACACTGCTTATGTGGGTCACATCACTGCTGTCACTGTGCCCTTGTGATTGTCACCTCCTCTGTGTCATCATGCACAACTGTCACATCATATCTGTCACATTGAGCCTGTGACTGTCATGCCATTTCTGTCTCAACACACATGGCAGTGTCACATGACATCTGTCACACCAAGACTGTGATTGTCACCTCACATTTGTCACATGCATTACAGAGTATCACACAGTATATGTCATTACACATGAGAATGTCACATAACTTCAGGCACAACCCAGGTGTGTATCAGCTCACCCTGTCACAATTGGCATGTGATTGTCACCACACATCTGTCACAAGCCTCTTATGATTGTCACATCACACCTGTCATAATGCCTGAGTGATTGTCACCTCATGTGTGTCATAACATGCAATTATCCAAAAATGTCAGTCACATTGTGCCTGTTATTGGTCACACCATTTCTACTTCAACACATGTGGCAGTGTCACCTGACATATGTCACACCTCGAGTGTGATTGTCACCTCACATTTGTCACATGTGTTATGGAGTGTCACATCATATCTGTCACATTACACATGGGAGTGAAATATCACATGAGGCACAACCCACTTGTGTGTCACCTCACATGGTCACAACCCACATGTTATTGTCACCACACATCTGTCACACATGCTTATGTGGGTCACGTCAAATCTGTTACAATGCCCATGTGATTGTCACCTCATCTGTGTTATAATATGCAAGTGTCACATCATATCTCTCATATCATGCCTGTGATCATCACATCATTTCTGTCTCAACACACGTGGCAGTGTCACCTGATATCTGTCACACCCACAGTGTGATTGTCACCTCACACTTGTCACACGTCTTCTGGGAGTGTCACATCATCCCTGTCACATCTGACATGTGCATGTCACATCACATCAGTCAAAACCCATATGTATGTGATCTCAGATGGTCACAATCTGCATATGATTGTCACCACACACTGTTCACAAGCCACTTATGAGTCTCACATCACAACTGTCACAATGCTCAAGTGACTGTCACCTCACATGTGTCTTCACGCACAACTGTCACATCATACCTGTCACATTGCACATGTGATTGTCACATCACATCAGATCCAACCCAGTTGTGTGTCACCTCCCATTGTCACAATTGGCATATGATTGTCACCACACATCTGTCACACATACTTCTGTGTGTTACATCAAAACTGTTATAACACCCATGTGACTGTCACTTCTCCTATGTCAGAATGCACGTGTCACTTCATAGCTGTCACATCGTGCCTGTGACTCTCGCATCATTTCTGTCTCAACACATGTGGCAGTGTCACCTGGCATCTGTCACACCCAGAGTGTGTTTGTCACCTCCCATTTGTCAGGTGCCTTACAAAGTGTCATGTTTCCCTGTCACATCACATATGGGACTGTCACGTCACATCCATCACCACCCATTTGTCACCTCATGTGTTCACCACTGGCATATGATTGTCACCACACATCTGTCACAAGCCTCTTATCAGTGTCATATCACAACTGTCACCACACCCATGTGGCCGTTACCTCACATGTGTCATAACATGAAAGCATTATATCGTATCTATCCCATCACACTTATGATTATCACGTCACTTCTGTCTCAGCCCATGTGGGTGTGTCATCTGACATCTGTCATACCCTGAGTGTGAGTGTCACATCACATGTGTCAAATGCCTTCCAGAGTGTCACATCATATCTGTCGCATCACATGTGAGAGTGTCATATCTCATCAGGTACAACCCACTTGTGTCACCTCACATGGTCACAACCAGCATGTGGTTGTCATCACACACCTGTCACACATTGCTTATGTGTGTCACATCACAACTGTCACAACACTCATGTGATTGTTACCTCAACATGTGTCTTAACAGGCAAGTGTCACATCATAGCTATCACATCATGCCTGTGGCTCTCATATCATTTCTGTCTCAACACATGTGGCATTGTCACCTGATACCTGTCACACTCAGAGTGGTATTGTGACCTCAATTTGTCAGAAGACTTCCAGAAGCATTACAGCATACCTGTCACTTCACATGTGCATGTCACATCATGTCCATCACAACCCACATGCATGTCAACTCAGAAGGTCACAATCAGCATACGATTGTCACCACTCATTTGTCCCAAGCCATTTATGATTGTCACATCACAACTGTCACAACGCTTCTGTGGTTGTCATCCCACATGTATCTTAACATGCAAATGCCCCATCATATGTGTCGCATTGCACCTGTGATTGTCATATCACATCTGTCTCAACACGCATGAGAGTGTCTCCTGACATGTGTCACACCCAGAGAGTGATTGTCACCTCATATAAGTCACATGCCATGCAGGAGTGTCACATCATACCTCTCATATCACACATGTGTGTGTCACATCAGATCAGTTCCAATCAACTTGTGTGTCACCTCACATTGTCACTTGCTTTACAGAGCATCGCATCATACCTGTCGTCACACATGAGAGTCATATCACATCAAGCACAAGCCATTTGTGTGTCACCTCACGTGATCACCACACATGTGTCACACATGCTTATGTGTGTCACATCAAAACTGTTACAAGGCCCATGTGATTGTCACATCACCTGTGTTGTAACACGCAAGTGCCATAACATATCAGTCACATCATGTCTGTTATTGTCACAGCATTTCTGCCTCAACAAATGTGGCAGTGTCATCTGACATCTGTTACACCCATAGTGTGTTACCTCACATTTGGCACATGCTTTACAGAGTGACACATCCTATCTGTCATCACACATGAGAGTGTCATATCACATCAGGCACAGCCCACTTGTGTGTCACCTCACATGGTCACAACTGGCATGTGATTGTCACCGCACATCTGTCACAAGCTGCTTATAACGGTCACATCACAACTGTCACAATGTTCATGTATTTGTCACCTCATGTGTCTTAATGCCCAAGGGTCACATCATACCTGTGTCATTGCACATGTGATTGTCACATCACATGGGTCTCAACACACTTGAGAGTGTCACCTGACTCCTGTGACACACAGAGTGTGATTGTCACCTCATATTAGTCACATGCCTCCCAGGAGTGTCACATCACACCAGTCACATTGCACATGCGTGTGTCACACCGTAACAGTTCCTAATTCACTTGTGTGTCACCTCACATGGTCACAATTGGCATGTCAATGTCACCACACATCTGTCACAAGACTCATGATTGTCACATCACACCTGTCCCAATGCCTGTGTGATTGTCACCTCATGGGTGTCATAATGTGCAAGTGTCACAACATTTCAGTCCCATTGTGCCTGTTAGGGTCACACTATTTCTGTCTCGACACACATGGCAGTGTTACCTGACATCTGTCTCAACAAGAGTGTGATTAGCACATCACATTTGTCACATGACTTCTGGAGTGTCATGTCATATGTGTCCCATCACATGAGTGTGTCATAGCACATCAGGCACAACCCACTTGTGTGTCACCTCACATGGTCACAACCAGCAAGTGGTTGACACCACACAGCTGTCACACACCACTTATGTGTGTCACATCCAAACTGTCACCATGCCCATGTGATGGTCACCTCATCTGTGTCATAACAGGCAAGTGTCACATATCTGTCACATCATGCCTGTGGCTGTCACCTATTTGTCTCAACACACATGTCAGTGTCACATGACATCTGTCACACCAAGAGTGTGATTGTCACCTCACATTTGTCATGTGCTTTATGGAGTGCCACATCATATCTGTCATCACACATGACAGTGTCATATCACATCAGGCACAAGCCCCTTGTGTGTCATCTCACATAGTCACAACCAGCATGTGGGTTTTCTCACACACTGCTTATGTGGGTCACATCACTGCTGTCACTGTGCCCTTGTGATTGTCACCTCCTCTGTGTCATCATGCACAACTGTCACATCATATCTGTCACATTGAGCCTGTGACTGTCATGCCATTTCTGTCTCAACACACATGGCAGTGTCACATGACATCTGTCACACCAAGACTGTGATTGTCACCTCACATTTGTCACATGCATTACAGAGTATCACACAGTATATGTCATTACACATGAGAATGTCACATAACTTCAGGCACAACCCACGTGTGTATCAGCTCACCCTGTCACAATTGGCATGTGATTGTCACCACACATCTGTCACAAGCCTCTTATGATTGTCACATCACACCTGTCATAATGCCTGAGTGATTGTCACCTCATGTGTGTCATAACATGCAATTATCCAAAAATGTCAGTCACATTGTGCCTGTTATTGGTCACACCATTTCTACTTCAACACATGTGGCAGTGTCACCTGACATATGTCACACCTCGAGTGTGATTGTCACCTCACATTTGTCACATGTGTTATGGAGTGTCACATCATATCTGTCACATTACACATGGGAGTGAAATATCACATGAGGCACAACCCACTTGTGTGTCACCTCACATGGTCACAACCCACATGTTATTGTCACCACACATCTGTCACACATGCTTATGTGGGTCACGTCAAATCTGTTACAATGCCCATGTGATTGTCACCTCATCTGTGTTATAATATGCAAGTGTCACATCATATCTCTCATATCATGCCTGTGATCATCACATCATTTCTGTCTCAACACACGTGGCAGTGTCACCTGATATCTGTCACACCCACAGTGTGATTGTCACCTCACACTTGTCACACGTCTTCTGGGAGTGTCACATCATCCCTGTCACCTCTGACATGTGCATGTCACATCACATCAGTCAAAACCCATATGTATGTGATCTCAGATGGTCACAATCTGCATATGATTGTCACCACACACTGGTCACAAGCCACTTATGAGTCTCACATCACAACTGTCACAATGCTCAAGTGACTGTCACCTCATATGTGTCTTCACGCACAACTGTCACATCATACCTGTCACATTGCACATGTGATTGTCACATCACATCAGATCCAACCCAGTTGTGTGTCACCTCCCATTGTCACAATTGGCATATGATTGTCACCACACATCTGTCACACATACTTCTGTGTGTTACATCAAAACTGTTATAACACCCATGTGACTGTCACTTCTCCTATGTCAGAATGCACGTGTCACTTCATAGCTGTCACATCGTGCCTGTGACTCTCGCATCATTTCTGTCTCAACACATGTGGCAGTGTCACCTGGCATCTGTCACACCCAGAGTGTGTTTGTCACCTCCCATTTGTCAGGTGCCTTACAAAGTGTCATGTTTCCCTGTCACATCACATATGGGACTGTCACGTCACATCCATCACCACCCATTTGTCACCTCATGTGTTCACCACTGGCATATGATTGTCACCACACATCTGTCACAAGCCTCTTATCAGTGTCATATCACAACTGTCACCACACCCATGTGGCCGTTACCTCACATGTGTCATAACATGAAAGCATTATATCGTATCTATCCCATCACACTTATGATTATCACGTCACTTCTGTCTCAGCCCATGTGGGTGTGTCATCTGACATCTGTCATACCCTGAGTGTGAGTGTCACATCACATGTGTCAAATGCCTTCCAGAGTGTCACATCATATCTGTCGCATCACATGTGAGAGTGTCATATCTCATCAGGTACAACCCACTTGTGTCACCTCACATGGTCACAACCAGCATGTGGTTGTCATCACACACCTGTCACACATTGCTTATGTGTGTCACATCACAACTGTCACAACACTCATGTGATTGTTACCTCAACATGTGTCTTAAGAGGCAAGTGTCACATCATAGCTATCACATCATGCCTGTGGCTCTCATATCATTTCTGTCTCAACACATGTGGCATTGTCACCTGATACCTGTCACACTCAGAGTGGTATTGTGACCTCAATTTGTCAGAAGACTTCCAGAAGCATTACAGCATACCTGTCACTTCACATGTGCATGTCACATCATGTCCATCACAACCCACATGCATGTCAACTCAGAAGGTCACAATCAGCATACGATTGTCACCACTCATTTGTCCCAAGCCATTTATGATTGTCACATCACAACTGTCACAACGCTTCTGTGGTTGTCATCCCACATGTATCTTAACATGCAAATGCCCCATCATATGTGTCGCATTGCACCTGTGATTGTCATATCACATCTGTCTCAACACGCATGAGAGTGTCTCCTGACATGTGTCACACCCAGAGAGTGATTGTCACCTCATATAAGTCACATGCCATGCAGGAGTGTCACATCATACCTCTCATATCACACATGTGTGTGTCACATCAGATCAGTTCCAATCAACTTGTGTGTCACCTCACATTGTCACTTGCTTTACAGAGCATCGCATCATACCTGTCGTCACACATGAGAGTCATATCACATCAAGCACAAGCCATTTGTGTGTCACCTCACGTGATCACCACACATGTGTCACACATGCTTATGTGTGTCACATCAAAACTGTTACAAGGCCCATGTGATTGTCACATCACCTGTGTTGTAACACGCAAGTGCCATAACATATCAGTCACATCATGTCTGTTATTGTCACAGCATTTCTGCCTCAACAAATGTGGCAGTGTCATCTGACATCTGTTACACCCATAGTGTGTTACCTCACAGTTGGCACATGCTTTACAGAGTGACACATCCTATCTGTCATCACACATGAGAGTGTCATATCACATCAGGCACAGCCCACTTGTGTGTCACCTCACATGGTCACAACTGGCATGTGATTGTCACCGCACATCTGTCACAAGCTGCTTATGACGGTCACATCACAACTGTCACAATGTTCATGTATTTGTCACCTCATGTGTCTTAATGCCCAAGGGTCACATCATACCTGTGTCATTGCACATGTGATTGTCACATCACATGGGTCTCAACACACTTGAGAGTGTCACCTGACTCCTGTGACACACAGAGTGTGATTGTCACCTCATATTAGTCACATGCCTCCCAGGAGTGTCACATCACACCAGTCACATTGCACATGCGTGTGTCACACCGTAACAGTTCCTAATTCACTTGTGTGTCACCTCACATGGTCACAATTGGCATGTCAATGTCACCACACATCTGTCACAAGACTCATGATTGTCACATCACACCTGTCCCAATGCCTGTGTGATTGTCACCTCATGGGTGTCATAATGTGCAAGTGTCACAACATTTCAGTCCCATTGTGCCTGTTAGGGTCACACTATTTCTGTCTCGACACACATGGCAGTGTTACCTGACATCTGTCTCAACAAGAGTGTGATTAGCACATCACATTTGTCACATGACTTCTGGAGTGTCATGTCATATGTGTCCCATCACATGAGTGTGTCATAGCACATCAGGCACAACCCACTTGTGTGTCACCTCACATGGTCACAACCAGCAAGTGGTTGACACCACACAGCTGTCACACACCACTTATGTGTGTCCCATCCAAACTGTCACCATGCCCATGTGATGGTCACCTCATCTGTGTCATAACAGGCAAGTGTCACATATCTGTCACATCATGCCTGTGGCTGTCACCTATTTGTCTCAACACACATGTCAGTGTCACATGACATCTGTCACACCAAGAGTGTGATTGTCACCTCACATTTGTCATGTGCTTTATGGAGTGCCACATCATATCTGTCATCACACATGACAGTGTCATATCACATCAGGCACAAGCCCCTTGTGTGTCATCTCACATAGTCACAACCAGCATGTGGGTTTTCTCACACACTGCTTATGTGGGTCACATCACTGCTGTCACTGTGCCCTTGTGATTGTCACCTCCTCTGTGTCATCATGCACAACTGTCACATCATATCTGTCACATTGAGCCTGTGACTGTCATGCCATTTCTGTCTCAACACACATGGCAGTGTCACATGACATCTGTCACACCAAGACTGTGATTGTCACCTCACATTTGTCACATGCATTACAGAGTATCACACAGTATATGTCATTACACATGAGAATGTCACATAACTTCAGGCACAACCCAGGTGTGTATCAGCTCACCCTGTCACAATTGGCATGTGATTGTCACCACACATCTGTCACAAGCCTCTTATGATTGTCACATCACACCTGTCATAATGCCTGAGTGATTGTCACCTCATGTGTGTCATAACATGCAATTATCCAAAAATGTCAGTCACATTGTGCCTGTTATTGGTCACACCATTTCTACTTCAACACATGTGGCAGTGTCACCTGACATATGTCACACCTCGAGTGTGATTGTCACCTCACATTTGTCACATGTGTTATGGAGTGTCACATCATATCTGTCACATTACACATGGGAGTGAAATATCACATGAGGCACAACCCACTTGTGTGTCACCTCACATGGTCACAACCCACATGTTATTGTCACCACACATCTGTCACACATGCTTATGTGGGTCACGTCAAATCTGTTACAATGCCCATGTGATTGTCACCTCATCTGTGTTATAATATGCAAGTGTCACATCATATCTCTCATATCATGCCTGTGATCATCACATCATTTCTGTCTCAACACACGTGGCAGTGTCACCTGATATCTGTCACACCCACAGTGTGATTGTCACCTCACACTTGTCACACGTCTTCTGGGAGTGTCACATCATCCCTGTCACCTCTGACATGTGCATGTCACATCACATCAGTCAAAACCCATATGTATGTGATCTCAGATGGTCACAATCTGCATATGATTGTCACCACACACTGGTCACAAGCCACTTATGAGTCTCACATCACAAC
Organism: Hippopotamus amphibius kiboko; assembly: GCF_030028045.1. Classification (NCBI taxonomy): domain Eukaryota; kingdom Metazoa; phylum Chordata; class Mammalia; order Artiodactyla; family Hippopotamidae; genus Hippopotamus; species Hippopotamus amphibius. The sequence continues at coordinate 53,842,682 of NC_080192.1, read as the reverse complement.
TGTCACAATGCTCAAGTGACTGTCACCTCACATGTGTCTTCACGCACAACTGTCACATCATACCTGTCACATTGCACATGTGATTGTCACATCACATCAGATCCAACCCAGTTGTGTGTCACCTCCCATTGTCACAATTGGCATATGATTGTCACCACACATCTGTCACACATACTTCTGTGTGTTACATCAAAACTGTTATAACACCCATGTGACTGTCACTTCTCCTATGTCAGAATGCACGTGTCACATCATAGCTGTCACATCGTGCCTGTGACTCTCGCATCATTTCTGTCTCAACACATGTGGCAGTGTCACCTGGCATCTGTCACACCCAGAGTGTGTTTGTCACCTCCCATTTGTCAGGTGCCTTACAAAGTGTCATGTTTCCCTGTCACATCACATATGGGACTGTCACGTCACATCCATCACCACCCATTTGTCACCTCATGTGTTCACCACTGGCATATGATTGTCACCACACATCTGTCACAAGCCTCTTATCAGTGTCATATCACAACTGTCACCACACCCATGTGGCCGTTACCTCACATGTGTCATAACATGAAAGCATTATATCGTATCTATCCCATCACACTTATGATTATCACGTCACTTCTGTCTCAGCCCATGTGGGTGTGTCATCTGACATCTGTCATACCCTGAGTGTGAGTGTCACATCACATGTGTCAAATGCCTTCCAGAGTGTCACATCATATCTGTCGCATCACATGTGAGAGTGTCATATCTCATCAGGTACAACCCACTTGTGTCACCTCACATGGTCACAACCAGCATGTGGTTGTCATCACACACCTGTCACACATTGCTTATGTGTGTCACATCACAACTGTCACAACACTCATGTGATTGTTACCTCAACATGTGTCTTAAGAGGCAAGTGTCACATCATAGCTATCACATCATGCCTGTGGCTCTCATATCATTTCTGTCTCAACACATGTGGCATTGTCACCTGATACCTGTCACACTCAGAGTGGTATTGTGACCTCAATTTGTCAGAAGACTTCCAGAAGCATTACAGCATACCTGTCACTTCACATGTGCATGTCACATCATGTCCATCACAACCCACATGCATGTCAACTCAGAAGGTCACAATCAGCATACGATTGTCACCACTCATTTGTCCCAAGCCATTTATGATTGTCACATCACAACTGTCACAACGCTTCTGTGGTTGTCATCCCACATGTATCTTAACATGCAAATGCCCCACCATATGTGTCGCATTGCACCTGTGATTGTCATATCACATCTGTCTCAACACGCATGAGAGTGTCTCCTGACATGTGTCACACCCAGAGAGTGATTGTCACCTCATATAAGTCACATGCCATGCAGGAGTGTCACATCATACCTCTCATATCACACATGTGTGTGTCACATCAGATCAGTTCCAATCAACTTGTGTGTCACCTCACATTGTCACTTGCTTTACAGAGCATCGCATCATACCTGTCGTCACACATGAGAGTCATATCACATCAAGCACAAGCCATTTGTGTGTCACCTCACGTGATCACCACACATGTGTCACACATGCTTATGTGTGTCACATCAAAACTGTTACAAGGCCCATGTGATTGTCACATCACCTGTGTTGTAACACGCAAGTGCCATAACATATCAGTCACATCATGTCTGTTATTGTCACAGCATTTCTGCCTCAACAAATGTGGCAGTGTCATCTGACATCTGTTACACCCATAGTGTGTTACCTCACATTTGGCACATGCTTTACAGAGTGACACATCCTATCTGTCATCACACATGAGAGTGTCATATCACATCAGGCACAGCCCACTTGTGTGTCACCTCACATGGTCACAACTGGCATGTGATTGTCACCGCACATCTGTCACAAGCTGCTTATAACGGTCACATCACAACTGTCACAATGTTCATGTATTTGTCACCTCATGTGTCTTAATGCCCAAGGGTCACATCATACCTGTGTCATTGCACATGTGATTGTCACATCACATGGGTCTCAACACACTTGAGAGTGTCACCTGACTCCTGTGACACACAGAGTGTGATTGTCACCTCATATTAGTCACATGCCTCCCAGGAGTGTCACATCACACCAGTCACATTGCACATGCGTGTGTCACACCGTAACAGTTCCTAATTCACTTGTGTGTCACCTCACATGGTCACAATTGGCATGTCAATGTCACCACACATCTGTCACAAGACTCATGATTGTCACATCACACCTGTCCCAATGCCTGTGTGATTGTCACCTCATGGGTGTCATAATGTGCAAGTGTCACAACATTTCAGTCCCATTGTGCCTGTTAGGGTCACACTATTTCTGTCTCGACACACATGGCAGTGTTACCTGACATCTGTCTCAACAAGAGTGTGATTAGCACATCACATTTGTCACATGACTTCTGGAGTGTCATGTCATATGTGTCCCATCACATGAGTGTGTCATAGCACATCAGGCACAACCCACTTGTGTGTCACCTCACATGGTCACAACCAGCAAGTGGTTGACACCACACAGCTGTCACACACCACTTATGTGTGTCCCATCCAAACTGTCACCATGCCCATGTGATGGTCACCTCATCTGTGTCATAACAGGCAAGTGTCACATATCTGTCACATCATGCCTGTGGCTGTCACCTATTTGTCTCAACACACATGTCAGTGTCACATGACATCTGTCACACCAAGAGTGTGATTGTCACCTCACATTTGTCATGTGCTTTATGGAGTGCCACATCATATCTGTCATCACACATGACAGTGTCATATCACATCAGGCACAAGCCCCTTGTGTGTCATCTCACATAGTCACAACCAGCATGTGGGTTTTCTCACACACTGCTTATGTGGGTCACATCACTGCTGTCACTGTGCCCTTGTGATTGTCACCTCCTCTGTGTCATCATGCACAACTGTCACATCATATCTGTCACATTGAGCCTGTGACTGTCATGCCATTTCTGTCTCAACACACATGGCAGTGTCACATGACATCTGTCACACCAAGACTGTGATTGTCACCTCACATTTGTCACATGCATTACAGAGTATCACACAGTATATGTCATTACACATGAGAATGTCACATAACTTCAGGCACAACCCACGTGTGTATCAGCTCACCCTGTCACAATTGGCATGTGATTGTCACCACACATCTATCACAAGCCTCTTATGATTGTCACATCACACCTGTCATAATGCCTGAGTGATTGTCACCTCATGTGTGTCATAACATGCAATTATCCAAAAATGTCAGTCACATTGTGCCTGTTATTGGTCACACCACTTCTACTTCAACACATGTGGCAGTGTCACCTGACATATGTCACACCTCGAGTGTGATTGTCACCTCACATTTGTCACATGTGTTATGGAGTGTCACATCATATCTGTCACATTACACATGGGAGTGAAATATCACATGAGGCACAACCCACTTGTGTGTCACCTCACATGGTCACAACCCACATGTTATTGTCACCACACATCTGTCACACATGCTTATGTGGGTCACGTCAAATCTGTTACAATGCCCATGTGATTGTCACCTCATCTGTGTTATAATATGCAAGTGTCACATCATATCTCTCATATCATGCCTGTGATCATCACATCATTTCTGTCTCAACACACGTGGCAGTGTCACCTGATATCTGTCACACCCACAGTGTGATTGTCACCTCACACTTGTCACACGTCTTCTGGGAGTGTCACATCATCCCTGTCACATCTGACATGTGCATGTCACATCACATCAGTCAAAACCCATATGTATGTGATCTCAGATGGTCACAATCTGCATATGATTGTCACCACACACTGTTCACAAGCCACTTATGAGTCTCACATCACAACTGTCACAATGCTCAAGTGACTGTCACCTCACATGTGTCTTCACGCACAACTGTCACATCATACCTGTCACATTGCACATGTGATTGTCACATCACATCAGATCCAACCCAGTTGTGTGTCACCTCCCATTGTCACAATTGGCATATGATTGTCACCACACATCTGTCACACATACTTCTGTGTGTTACATCAAAACTGTTATAACACCCATGTGACTGTCACTTCTCCTATGTCAGAATGCACGTGTCACATCATATCTGTCACATCGTGCCTGTGACTCTCGCATCATTTCTGTCTCAACACATGTGGCAGTGTCACCTGGCATCTGTCACACCCAGAGTGTGTTTGTCACCTCCCATTTGTCAGGTGCCTTACAAAGTGTCATGTTTCCCTGTCACATCACATATGGGACTGTCACGTCACATCCATCACCACCCATTTGTCACCTCATGTGTTCACCACTGGCATATGATTGTCACCACACATCTGTCACAAGCCTCTTATCAGTGTCATATCACAACTGTCACCACACCCATGTGGCCGTTACCTCACATGTGTCATAACATGAAAGCATTATATCGTATCTATCCCATCACACTTATGATTATCACGTCACTTCTGTCTCAGCCCATGTGGGTGTGTCATCTGACATCTGTCATACCCTGAGTGTGAGTGTCACATCACATGTGTCAAATGCCTTCCAGAGTGTCACATCATATCTGTCGCATCACATGAGAGAGTGTCATATCTCATCAGGTACAACCCACTTGTGTCACCTCACATGGTCACAACCAGCATGTGGTTGTCATCACACACCTGTCACACATTGCTTATGTGTGTCACATCACAACTGTCACAACACTCATGTGATTGTTACCTCACCATGTGTCTTAAGAGGCAAGTGTCACATCATAGCTATCACATCATGCCTGTGGCTCTCATATCATTTCTGTCTCAACACATGTGGCATTGTCACCTGATACCTGTCACACTCAGAGTGGTATTGTGACCTCAATTTGTCAGAAGACTTCCAGAAGCATTACAGCATACCTGTCACTTCACATGTGCATGTCACATCATGTCCATCACAACCCACATGCATGTCAACTCAGAAGGTCACAATCAGCATACGATTGTCACCACTCATTTGTCCCAAGCCATTTATGATTGTCACATCACAACTGTCACAACGCTTCTGTGGTTGTCATCCCACATGTATCTTAACATGCAAATGCCCCATCATATGTGTCGCATTGCACCTGTGATTGTCATATCACATCTGTCTCAACACGCATGAGAGTGTCTCCTGACATGTGTCACACCCAGAGAGTGATTGTCACCTCATATAAGTCACATGCCATGCAGGAGTGTCACATCATACCTCTCATATCACACATGTGTGTGTCACATCAGATCAGTTCCAATCAACTTGTGTGTCACCTCACATTGTCACTTGCTTTACAGAGCATCGCATCATACCTGTCGTCACACATGAGAGTCATATCACATCAAGCACAAGCCATTTGTGTGTCACCTCACGTGATCACCACACATGTGTCACACATGCTTATGTGTGTCACATCAAAACTGTTACAAGGCCCATGTGATTGTCACATCTCCTGTGTTGTAACACGCAAGTGCCATAACATATCAGTCACATCATGTCTGTTATTGTCACAGCATTTCTGCCTCAACAAATGTGGCAGTGTCATCTGACATCTGTTACACCCATAGTGTGTTACCTCACATTTGGCACATGCTTTACAGAGTGACACATCCTATCTGTCATCACACATGAGAGTGTCATATCACATCAGGAACAGCCCACTTGTGTGTCACCTCACATGGTCACAACTGGCATGTGATTGTCACCGCACATCTGTCACAAGCTGCTTATGACGGTCACATCACAACTGTCACAATGTTCATGTATTTGTCACCTCATGTGTCTTAATGCCCAAGGGTCACATCATACCTGTGTCATTGCACATGTGATTGTCACATCACATGGGTCTCAACACACTTGAGAGTGTCACCTGACTCCTGTGACACACAGAGTGTGATTGTCCCCTCATATTAGTCACATGCCTCCCAGGAGTGTCACATCACACCAGTCACATTGCACATGCGTGTGTCACATCGTAACAGTTCCAAATTCACTTGTGTGTCACCTCACATGGTCACAATTGGCATGTCAATGTCACCACACATCTGTCACAAGACTCATGATTGTCACATCACACCTGTCCCAATGCCTGTGTGATTGTCACCTCATGGGTGTCATAATGTGCAAGTGTCACAACATTTCAGTCCCATTGTGCCTGTTAGGGTCACACTATTTCTGTCTCGACACACATGGCAGTGTTACCTGACATCTGTCTCAACAAGAGTGTGATTAGCACATCACATTTGTCACATGACTTCTGGAGTGTCATGTCATATGTGTCCCATCACATGAGTGTGTCATAGCACATCAGGCACAACCCACTTGTGTGTCACCTCACATGGTCACAACCAGCAAGTGGTTGACACCACACAGCTGTCACACACCACTTATGTGTGTCCCATCCAAACTGTCACCATGCCCATGTGATGGTCACCTCATCTGTGTCATAACAGGCAAGTGTCACATATCTGTCACATCATGCCTGTGGCTGTCACCTATTTGTCTCAACACACATGTCAGTGTCACAGGACATCTGTCACACCAAGAGTGTGATTGTCACCTCACATTTGTCATGTGCTTTATGGAGTGCCACATCATATCTGTCATCACACATGACAGTGTCATATCACATCAGGCACAAGCCCCTTGTGTGTCATCTCACATAGTCACAACCAGCATGTGGGTTTTCTCACACACTGCTTATGTGGGTCACATCACTGCTGTCACTGTGCCCTTGTGATTGTCACCTCCTCTGTGTCATCATGCACAACTGTCACATCATATCTGTCACATTGAGCCTGTGACTGTCATGCCATTTCTGTCTCAACACACATGGCAGTGTCACATGACATCTGTCACACCAAGACTGTGATTGTCACCTCACATTTGTCACATGCATTACAGAGTATCACACAGTATATGTCATTACACATGAGAATGTCACATAACTTCAGGCACAACCCAGGTGTGTATCAGCTCACCCTGTCACAATTGGCATGTGATTGTCACCACACATCTGTCACAAGCCTCTTATGATTGTCACATCACACCTGTCATAATGCCTGAGTGATTGTCACCTCATGTGTGTCATAACATGCAATTATCCAAAAATGTCAGTCACATTGTGCCTGTTATTGGTCACACCATTTCTACTTCAACACATGTGGCAGTGTCACCTGACATATGTCACACCTCGAGTGTGATTGTCACCTCACATTTGTCACATGTGTTATGGAGTGTCACATCATATCTGTCACATTACACATGGGAGTGAAATATCACATGAGGCACAACCCACTTGTGTGTCACCTCACATGGTCACAACCCACATGTTATTGTCACCACACATCTGTCACACATGCTTATGTGGGTCACGTCAAATCTGTTACAATGCCCATGTGATTGTCACCTCATCTGTGTTATAATATGCAAGTGTCACATCATATCTCTCATATCATGCCTGTGATCATCACATCATTTCTGTCTCAACACACGTGGCAGTGTCACCTGATATCTGTCACACCCACAGTGTGATTGTCACCTCACACTTGTCACACGTCTTCTGGGAGTGTCACATCATCCCTGTCACCTCTGACATGTGCATGTCACATCACATCAGTCAAAACCCATATGTATGTGATCTCAGATGGTCACAATCTGCATATGATTGTCACCACACACTGGTCACAAGCCACTTATGAGTCTCACATCACAACTGTCACAATGCTCAAGTGACTGTCACCTCACATGTGTCTTCACGCACAACTGTCACATCATACCTGTCACATTGCACATGTGATTGTCACATCACATCAGATCCAACCCAGTTGTGTGTCACCTCCCATTGTCACAATTGGCATATGATTGTCACCACACATCTGTCACACATACTTCTGTGTGTTACATCAAAACTGTTATAACACCCATGTGACTGTCACTTCTCCTATGTCAGAATGCACGTGTCACATCATAGCTGTCACATCGTGCCTGTGACTCTCGCATCATTTCTGTCTCAACACATGTGGCAGTGTCACCTGGCATCTGTCACACCCAGAGTGTGTTTGTCACCTCCCATTTGTCAGGTGCCTTACAAAGTGTCATGTTTCCCTGTCACATCACATATGGGACTGTCACGTCACATCCATCACCACCCATTTGTCACCTCATGTGTTCACCACTGGCATATGATTGTCACCACACATCTGTCACAAGCCTCTTATCAGTGTCATATCACAACTGTCACCACACCCATGTGGCCGTTACCTCACATGTGTCATAACATGAAAGCATTATATCGTATCTATCCCATCACACTTATGATTATCACGTCACTTCTGTCTCAGCCCATGTGGGTGTGTCATCTGACATCTGTCATACCCTGAGTGTGAGTGTCACATCACATGTGTCAAATGCCTTCCAGAGTGTCACATCATATCTGTCGCATCACATGTGAGAGTGTCATATCTCATCAGGTACAACCCACTTGTGTCACCTCACATGGTCACAACCAGCATGTGGTTGTCATCACACACCTGTCACACATTGCTTATGTGTGTCACATCACAACTGTCACAACACTCATGTGATTGTTACCTCAACATGTGTCTTAAGAGGCAAGTGTCACATCATAGCTATCACATCATGCCTGTGGCTCTCATATCATTTCTGTCTCAACACATGTGGCATTGTCACCTGATACCTGTCACACTCAGAGTGGTATTGTGACCTCAATTTGTCAGAAGACTTCCAGAAGCATTACAGCATACCTGTCACTTCACATGTGCATGTCACATCATGTCCATCACAACCCACATGCATGTCAACTCAGAAGGTCACAATCAGCATACGATTGTCACCACTCATTTGTCCCAAGCCATTTATGATTGTCACATCACAACTGTCACAACGCTTCTGTGGTTGTCATCCCACATGTATCTTAACATGCAAATGCCCCATCATATGTGTCGCATTGCACCTGTGATTGTCATATCACATCTGTCTCAACACGCATGAGAGTGTCTCCTGACATGTGTCACACCCAGAGAGTGATTGTCACCTCATATAAGTCACATGCCATGCAGGAGTGTCACATCATACCTCTCATATCACACATGTGTGTGTCACATCAGATCAGTTCCAATCAACTTGTGTGTCACCTCACATTGTCACTTGCTTTACAGAGCATCGCATCATACCTGTCGTCACACATGAGAGTCATATCACATCAAGCACAAGCCATTTGTGTGTCACCTCACGTGATCACCACACATGTGTCACACATGCTTATGTGTGTCACATCAAAACTGTTACAAGGCCCATGTGATTGTCACATCACCTGTGTTGTAACACGCAAGTGCCATAACATATCAGTCACATCATGTCTGTTATTGTCACAGCATTTCTGCCTCAACAAATGTGGCAGTGTCATCTGACATCTGTTACACCCATAGTGTGTTACCTCACATTTGGCACATGCTTTACAGAGTGACACATCCTATCTGTCATCACACATGAGAGTGTCATATCACATCAGGCACAGCCCACTTGTGTGTCACCTCACATGGTCACAACTGGCATGTGATTGTCACCGCACATCTGTCACAAGCTGCTTATAACGGTCACATCACAACTGTCACAATGTTCATGTATTTGTCACCTCATGTGTCTTAATGCCCAAGGGTCACATCATACCTGTGTCATTGCACATGTGATTGTCACATCACATGGGTCTCAACACACTTGAGAGTGTCACCTGACTCCTGTGACACACAGAGTGTGATTGTCCCCTCATATTAGTCACATGCCTCCCAGGAGTGTCACATCACACCAGTCACATTGCACATGCGTGTGTCACATCGTAACAGTTCCAAATTCACTTGTGTGTCACCTCACATGGTCACAATTGGCATGTCAATGTCACCACACATCTGTCACAAGACTCATGATTGTCACATCACACCTGTCCCAATGCCTGTGTGATTGTCACCTCATGGGTGTCATAATGTGCAAGTGTCACAACATTTCAGTCCCATTGTGCCTGTTAGGGTCACACTATTTCTGTCTCGACACACATGGCAGTGTTACCTGACATCTGTCTCAACAAGAGTGTGATTAGCACATCACATTTGTCACATGACTTCTGGAGTGTCATGTCATATGTGTCCCATCACATGAGTGTGTCATAGCACATCAGGCACAACCCACTTGTGTGTCACCTCACATGGTCACAACCAGCAAGTGGTTGACACCACACAGCTGTCACACACCACTTATGTGTGTCCCATCCAAACTGTCACCATGCCCATGTGATGGTCACCTCATCTGTGTCATAACAGGCAAGTGTCACATATCTGTCACATCATGCCTGTGGCTGTCACCTATTTGTCTCAACACACATGTCAGTGTCACATGACATCTGTCACACCAAGAGTGTGATTGTCACCTCACATTTGTCATGTGCTTTATGGAGTGCCACATCATATCTGTCATCACACATGACAGTGTCATATCACATCAGGCACAAGCCCCTTGTGTGTCATCTCACATAGTCACAACCAGCATGTGGGTTTTCTCACACACTGCTTATGTGGGTCACATCACTGCTGTCACTGTGCCCTTGTGATTGTCACCTCCTCTGTGTCATCATGCACAACTGTCACATCATATCTGTCACATTGAGCCTGTGACTGTCATGCCATTTCTGTCTCAACACACATGGCAGTGTCACATGACATCTGTCACACCAAGACTGTGATTGTCACCTCACATTTGTCACATGCATTACAGAGTATCACACAGTATATGTCATTACACATGAGAATGTCACATAACTTCAGGCACAACCCAGGTGTGTATCAGCTCACCCTGTCACAATTGGCATGTGATTGTCACCACACATCTGTCACAAGCCTCTTATGATTGTCACATCACACCTGTCATAATGCCTGAGTGATTGTCACCTCATGTGTGTCATAACATGCAATTATCCAAAAATGTCAGTCACATTGTGCCTGTTATTGGTCACACCATTTCTACTTCAACACATGTGGCAGTGTCACCTGACATATGTCACACCTCGAGTGTGATTGTCACCTCACATTTGTCACATGTGTTATGGAGTGTCACATCATATCTGTCACATTACACATGGGAGTGAAATATCACATGAGGCACAACCCACTTGTGTGTCACCTCACATGGTCACAGCCCACATGTTATTGTCACCACACATCTGTCACACATGCTTATGTGGGTCACGTCAAATCTGTTACAATGCCCATGTGATTGTCACCTCATCTGTGTTATAATATGCAAGTGTCACATCATATCTCTCATATCATGCCTGTGATCATCACATCATTTCTGTCTCAACACACGTGGCAGTGTCACCTGATATCTGTCACACCCACAGTGTGATTGTCACCTCACACTTGTCACACGTCTTCTGGGAGTGTCACATCATCCCTGTCACATCTGACATGTGCATGTCACATCACATCAGTCAAAACCCATATGTATGTGATCTCAGATGGTCACAATCTGCATATGATTGTCACCACACACTGGTCACAAGCCACTTATGAGTCTCACATCACAACTGTCACAATGCTCAAGTGACTGTCACCTCACATGTGTCTTCACGCACAACTGTCACATCATACCTGTCACATTGCACATGTGATTGTCACATCACATCAGATCCAACCCAGTTGTGTGTCACCTCCCATTGTCACAATTGGCATATGATTGTCACCACACATCTGTCACACATACTTCTGTGTGTTACATCAAAACTGTTATAACACCCATGTGACTGTCACTTCTCCTATGTCAGAATGCACGTGTCACATCATAGCTGTCACATCGTGCCTGTGACTCTCGCATCATTTCTGTCTCAACACATGTGGCAGTGTCACCTGGCATCTGTCACACCCAGAGTGTGTTTGTCACCTCCCATTTGTCAGGTGCCTTACAAAGTGTCATGTTTCCCTGTCACATCACATATGGGACTGTCACGTCACATCCATCACCACCCATTTGTCACCTCATGTGTTCACCACTGGCATATGATTGTCACCACACATCTGTCACAAGCCTCTTATCAGTGTCATATCACAACTGTCACCACACCCATGTGGCCGTTACCTCACATGTGTCATAACATGAAAGCATTATATCGTATCTATCCCATCACACTTATGATTATCACGTCACTTCTGTCTCAGCCCATGTGGGTGTGTCATCTGACATCTGTCATACCCTGAGTGTGAGTGTCACATCACATGTGTCAAATGCCTTCCAGAGTGTCACATCATATCTGTCGCATCACATGTGAGAGTGTCATATCTCATCAGGTACAACCCACTTGTGTCACCTCACATGGTCACAACCAGCATGTGGTTGTCATCACACACCTGTCACACATTGCTTATGTGTGTCACATCACAACTGTCACAACACTCATGTGATTGTTACCTCAACATGTGTCTTAACAGGCAAGTGTCACATCATAGCTATCACATCATGCCTGTGGCTCTCATATCATTTCTGTCTCAACACATGTGGCATTGTCACCTGATACCTGTCACACTCAGAGTGGTATTGTGACCTCAATTTGTCAGAAGACTTCCAGAAGCATTACAGCATACCTGTCACTTCACATGTGCATGTCACATCATGTCCATCACAACCCACATGCATGTCAACTCAGAAGGTCACAATCAGCATACGATTGTCACCACTCATTTGTCCCAAGCCATTTATGATTGTCACATCACAACTGTCACAACACTTCTGTGGTTGTCATCCCACATGTATCTTAACATGCAAATGCCCCATCATATGTGTCGCATTGCACCTGTGATTGTCATATCACATCTGTCTCAACACGCATGAGAGTGTCTCCTGACATGTGTCACACCCAGAGAGTGATTGTCACCTCATATAAGTCACATGCCATGCAGGAGTGTCACATCATACCTCTCATATCACACATGTGTGTGTCACATCAGATCAGTTCCAATCAACTTGTGTGTCACCTCACATTGTCACTTGCTTTACAGAGCATCGCATCATACCTGTCGTCACACATGAGAGTCATATCACATCAAGCACAAGCCATTTGTGTGTCACCTCACGTGATCACCACACATGTGTCACACATGCTTATGTGTGTCACATCAAAACTGTTACAAGGCCCATGTGATTGTCACATCACCTGTGTTGTAACACGCAAGTGCCATAACATATCAGTCACATCATGTCTGTTATTGTCACAGCATTTCTGCCTCAACAAATGTGGCAGTGTCATCTGACATCTGTTACACCCATAGTGTGTTACCTCACATTTGGCACATGCTTTACAGAGTGACACATCCTATCTGTCATCACACATGAGAGTGTCATATCACATCAGGCACAGCCCACTTGTGTGTCACCTCACATGGTCACAACTGGCATGTGATTGTCACCGCACATCTGTCACAAGCTGCTTATAACGGTCACATCACAACTGTCACAATGTTCATGTATTTGTCACCTCATGTGTCTTAATGCCCAAGGGTCACATCATACCTGTGTCATTGCACATGTGATTGTCACATCACATGGGTCTCAACACACTTGAGAGTGTCACCTGACTCCTGTGACACACAGAGTGTGATTGTCACCTCATATTAGTCACATGCCTCCCAGGAGTGTCACATCACACCAGTCACATTGCACATGCGTGTGTCACACCGTAACAGTTCCTAATTCACTTGTGTGTCACCTCACATGGTCACAATTGGCATGTCAATGTCACCACACATCTGTCACAAGACTCATGATTGTCACATCACACCTGTCCCAATGCCTGTGTGATTGTCACCTCATGGGTGTCATAATGTGCAAGTGTCACAACATTTCAGTCCCATTGTGCCTGTTAGGGTCACACTATTTCTGTCTCGACACACATGGCAGTGTTACCTGACATCTGTCTCAACAAGAGTGTGATTAGCACATCACATTTGTCACATGACTTCTGGAGTGTCATGTCATATGTGTCCCATCACATGAGTGTGTCATAGCACATCAGGCACAACCCACTTGTGTGTCACCTCACATGGTCACAACCAGCAAGTGGTTGACACCACACAGCTGTCACACACCACTTATGTGTGTCCCATCCAAACTGTCACCATGCCCATGTGATGGTCACCTCATCTGTGTCATAACAGGCAAGTGTCACATATCTGTCACATCATGCCTGTGGCTGTCACCTATTTGTCTCAACACACATGTCAGTGTCACATGACATCTGTCACACCAAGAGTGTGATTGTCACCTCACATTTGTCATGTGCTTTATGGAGTGCCACATCATATCTGTCATCACACATGACAGTGTCATATCACATCAGGCACAAGCCCCTTGTGTGTCATCTCACATAGTCACAACCAGCATGTGGGTTTTCTCACACACTGCTTATGTGGGTCACATCACTGCTGTCACTGTGCCCTTGTGATTGTCACCTCCTCTGTGTCATCATGCACAACTGTCACATCATATCTGTCACATTGAGCCTGTGACTGTCATGCCATTTCTGTCTCAACACACATGGCAGTGTCACATGACATCTGTCACACCAAGACTGTGATTGTCACCTCACATTTGTCACATGCATTACAGAGTATCACACAGTATATGTCATTACACATGAGAATGTCACATAACTTCAGGCACAACCCACGTGTGTATCAGCTCACCCTGTCACAATTGGCATGTGATTGTCACCACACATCTGTCACAAGCCTCTTATGATTGTCACATCACACCTGTCATAATGCCTGAGTGATTGTCACCTCATGTGTGTCATAACATGCAATTATCCAAAAATGTCAGTCACATTGTGCCTGTTATTGGTCACACCATTTCTACTTCAACACATGTGGCAGTGTCACCTGACATATGTCACACCTCGAGTGTGATTGTCACCTCACATTTGTCACATGTGTTATGGAGTGTCACATCATATCTGTCACATTACACATGGGAGTGAAATATCACATGAGGCACAACCCACTTGTGTGTCACCTCACATGGTCACAACCCACATGTTATTGTCACCACACATCTGTCACACATGCTTATGTGGGTCACGTCAAATCTGTTACAATGCCCATGTGATGGTCACCTCATCTGTGTTATAATATGCAAGTGTCACATCATATCTCTCATATCATGCCTGTGATCATCACATCATTTCTGTCTCAACACACGTGGCAGTGTCACCTGATATCTGTCACACCCACAGTGTGATTGTCACCTCACACTTGTCACACGTCTTCTGGGAGTGTCACATCATCCCTGTCACCTCTGACATGTGCATGTCACATCACATCAGTCAAAACCCATATGTATGTGATCTCAGATGGTCACAATCTGCATATGATTGTCACCACACACTGGTCACAAGCCACTTATGAGTCTCACATCACAACTGTCACAATGCTCAAGTGACTGTCACCTCACATATGTCTTCACGCACAACTGTCACATCATACCTGTCACATTGCACATGTGATTGTCACATCATATCAGATCCAACCCAGTTGTGTGTCACCTCCCATTGTCACAATTGGCATATGATTGTCACCACACATCTGTCACACATACTTCTGTGTGTTACATCAAAACTGTTATAACACCCATGTGACTGTCACTTCTCCTATGTCAGAATGCACGTGTCACATCATAGCTGTCACATCGTGCCTGTGACTCTCGCATCATTTCTGTCTCAACACATGTGGCAGTGTCACCTGGCATCTGTCACACCCAGAGTGTGTTTGTCACCTCCCATTTGTCAGGTGCCTTACAAAGTGTCATGTTTCCCTGTCACATCACATATGGGACTGTCACGTCACATCCATCACCACCCATTTGTCACCTCATGTGTTCACCACTGGCATATGATTGTCACCACACATCTGTCACAAGCCTCTTATCAGTGTCATATCACAACTGTCACCACACCCATGTGGCCGTTACCTCACATGTGTCATAACATGAAAGCATTATATCGTATCTATCCCATCACACTTATGATTATCACGTCACTTCTGTCTCAGCCCATGTGGGTGTGTCATCTGACATCTGTCATACCCTGAGTGTGAGTGTCACATCACATGTGTCAAATGCCTTCCAGAGTGTCACATCATATCTGTCGCATCACATGTGAGAGTGTCATATCTCATCAGGTACAACCCACTTGTGTCACCTCACATGGTCACAACCAGCATGTGGTTGTCATCACACACCTGTCACACATTGCTTATGTGTGTCACATCACAACTGTCACAACACTCATGTGATTGTTACCTCAACATGTGTCTTAAGAGGCAAGTGTCACATCATAGCTATCACATCATGCCTGTGGCTCTCATATCATTTCTGTCTCAACACATGTGGCATTGTCACCTGATACCTGTCACACTCAGAGTGGTATTGTGACCTCAATTTGTCAGAAGACTTCCAGAAGCATTACAGCATACCTGTCACTTCACATGTGCATGTCACATCATGTCCATCACAACCCACATGCATGTCAACTCAGAAGGTCACAATCAGCATACGATTGTCACCACTCATTTGTCCCAAGCCATTTATGATTGTCACATCACAACTGTCACAACGCTTCTGTGGTTGTCATCCCACATGTATCTTAACATGCAAATGCCCCATCATATGTGTCGCATTGCACCTGTGATTGTCATATCACATCTGTCTCAACACGCATGAGAGTGTCTCCTGACATGTGTCACACCCAGAGAGTGATTGTCACCTCATATAAGTCACATGCCATGCAGGAGTGTCACATCATACCTCTCATATCACACATGTGTGTGTCACATCAGATCAGTTCCAATCAACTTGTGTGTCACCTCACATTGTCACTTGCTTTACAGAGCATCGCATCATACCTGTCGTCACACATGAGAGTCATATCACATCAAGCACAAGCCATTTGTGTGTCACCTCACGTGATCACCACACATGTGTCACACATGCTTATGTGTGTCACATCAAAACTGTTACAAGGCCCATGTGATTGTCACATCACCTGTGTTGTAACACGCAAGTGCCATAACATATCAGTCACATCATGTCTGTTATTGTCACAGCATTTCTGCCTCAACAAATGTGGCAGTGTCATCTGACATCTGTTACACCCATAGTGTGTTACCTCACATTTGGCACATGCTTTACAGAGTGACACATCCTATCTGTCATCACACATGAGAGTGTCATATCACATCAGGCACAGCCCACTTGTGTGTCACCTCACATGGTCACAACTGGCATGTGATTGTCACCGCACATCTGTCACAAGCTGCTTATGACGGTCACATCACAACTGTCACAATGTTCATGTATTTGTCACCTCATGTGTCTTAATGCCCAAGGGTCACATCATACCTGTGTCATTGCACATGTGATTGTCACATCACATGGGTCTCAACACACTTGAGAGTGTCACCTGACTCCTGTGACACACAGAGTGTGATTGTCACCTCATATTAGTCACATGCCTCCCAGGAGTGTCACATCACACCAGTCACATTGCACATGCGTGTGTCACACCGTAACAGTTCCTAATTCACTTGTGTGTCACCTCACATGGTCACAATTGGCATGTCAATGTCACCACACATCTGTCACAAGACTCATGATTGTCACATCACACCTGTCCCAATGCCTGTGTGATTGTCACCTCATGGGTGTCATAATGTGCAAGTGTCACAACATTTCAGTCCCATTGTGCCTGTTAGGGTCACACTATTTCTGTCTCGACACACATGGCAGTGTTACCTGACATCTGTCTCAACAAGAGTGTGATTAGCACATCACATGTGTCACATGACTTCTGGAGTGTCATGTCATATGTGTCCCATCACATGAGTGTGTCATAGCACATCAGGCACAACCCACTTGTGTGTCACCTCACATGGTCACAACCAGCAAGTGGTTGACACCACACAGCTGTCACACACCACTTATGTGTGTCCCATCCAAACTGTCACCATGCCCATGTGATGGTCACCTCATCTGTGTCATAACAGGCAAGTGTCACATATCTGTCACATCATGCCTGTGGCTGTCACCTATTTGTCTCAACACACATGTCAGTGTCACATGACATCTGTCACACCAAGAGTGTGATTGTCACCTCACATTTGTCATGTGCTTTATGGAGTGCCACATCATATCTGTCATCACACATGACAGTGTCATATCACATCAGGCACAAGCCCCTTGTGTGTCATCTCACATAGTCACAACCAGCATGTGGGTTTTCTCACACACTGCTTATGTGGGTCACATCACTGCTGTCACTGTGCCCTTGTGATTGTCACCTCCTCTGTGTCATCATGCACAACTGTCACATCATATCTGTCACATTGAGCCTGTGACTGTCATGCCATTTCTGTCTCAACACACATGGCAGTGTCACATGACATCTGTCACACCAAGACTGTGATTGTCACCTCACATTTGTCACATGCATTACAGAGTATCACACAGTATATGTCATTACACATGAGAATGTCACATAACTTCAGGCACAACCCAGGTGTGTATCAGCTCACCCTGTCACAATTGGCATGTGATTGTCACCACACATCTGTCACAAGCCTCTTATGATTGTCACATCACACCTGTCATAATGCCTGAGTGATTGTCACCTCATGTGTGTCATAACATGCAATTATCCAAAAATGTCAGTCACATTGTGCCTGTTATTGGTCACACCATTTCTACTTCAACACATGTGGCAGTGTCACCTGACATATGTCACACCTCGAGTGTGATTGTCACCTCACATTTGTCACATGTGTTATGGAGTGTCACATCATATCTGTCACATTACACATGGGAGTGAAATATCACATGAGGCACAACCCACTTGTGTGTCACCTCACATGGTCACAACCCACATGTTATTGTCACCACACATCTGTCACACATGCTTATGTGGGTCACGTCAAATCTGTTACAATGCCCATGTGATGGTCACCTCATCTGTGTTATAATATGCAAGTGTCACATCATATCTCTCATATCATGCCTGTGATCATCACATCATTTCTGTCTCAACACACGTGGCAGTGTCACCTGATATCTGTCACACCCACAGTGTGATTGTCACCTCACACTTGTCACACGTCTTCTGGGAGTGTCACATCATCCCTGTCACATCTGACATGTGCATGTCACATCACATCAGTCAAAACCCATATGTATGTGATCTCAGATGGTCACAATCTGCATATGATTGTCACCACACACTGGTCACAAGCCACTTATGAGTCTCACATCACAACTGTCACAATGCTCAAGTGACTGTCACCTCACATGTGTCTTCACGCACAACTGTCACATCATACCTGTCACATTGCACATGTGATTGTCACATCACATCAGATCCAACCCAGTTGTGTGTCACCTCCCATTGTCACAATTGGCATATGATTGTCACCACACATCTGTCACACATACTTCTGTGTGTTACATCAAAACTGTTATAACACCCATGTGACTGTCACTTCTCCTATGTCAGAATGCACGTGTCACATCATAGCTGTCACATCGTGCCTGTGACTCTCGCATCATTTCTGTCTCAACACATGTGGCAGTGTCACCTGGCATCTGTCACACCCAGAGTGTGTTTGTCACCTCCCATTTGTCAGGTGCCTTACAAAGTGTCATGTTTCCCTGTCACATCACATATGGGACTGTCACGTCACATCCATCACCACCCATTTGTCACCTCATGTGTTCACCACTGGCATATGATTGTCACCACACATCTGTCACAAGCCTCTTATCAGTGTCATATCACAACTGTCACCACACCCATGTGGCCGTTACCTCACATGTGTCATAACATGAAAGCATTATATCGTATCTATCCCATCACACTTATGATTATCACGTCACTTCTGTCTCAGCCCATGTGGGTGTGTCATCTGACATCTGTCATACCCTGAGTGTGAGTGTCACATCACATGTGTCAAATGCCTTCCAGAGTGTCACATCATATCTGTCGCATCACATGAGAGAGTGTCATATCTCATCAGGTACAACCCACTTGTGTCACCTCACATGGTCACAACCAGCATGTGGTTGTCATCACACACCTGTCACACATTGCTTATGTGTGTCACATCACAACTGTCACAACACTCATGTGATTGTTACCTCAACATGTGTCTTAACAGGCAAGTGTCACATCATAGCTATCACATCATGCCTGTGGCTCTCATATCATTTCTGTCTCAACACATGTGGCATTGTCACCTGATACCTGTCACACTCAGAGTGGTATTGTGACCTCAATTTGTCAGAAGACTTCCAGAAGCATTACAGCATACCTGTCACTTCACATGTGCATGTCACATCATGTCCATCACAACCCACATGCATGTCAACTCAGAAGGTCACAATCAGCATACGATTGTCACCACTCATTTGTCCCAAGCCATTTATGATTGTCACATCACAACTGTCACAACGCTTCTGTGGTTGTCATCCCACATGTATCTTAACATGCAAATGCCCCATCATATGTGTCGCATTGCACCTGTGATTGTCATATCACATCTGTCTCAACACGCATGAGAGTGTCTCCTGACATGTGTCACACCCAGAGAGTGATTGTCACCTCATATAAGTCACATGCCATGCAGGAGTGTCACATCATGCCTCTCATATCACACATGTGTGTGTCACATCAGATCAGTTCCAATCAACTTGTGTGTCACCTCACATTGTCACTTGCTTTACAGAGCATCGCATCATACCTGTTGTCACACATGAGAGTCATATCACATCAAGCACAAGCCATTTGTGTGTCACCTCACGTGATCACCACACATGTGTCACACATGCTTATGTGTGTCACATCAAAACTGTTACAAGGCCCATGTGATTGTCACATCTCCTGTGTTGTAACACGCAAGTGCCATAACATATCAGTCACATCATGTCTGTTATTGTCACAGCATTTCTGCCTCAACAAATGTGGCAGTGTCATCTGACATCTGTTACACCCATAGTGTGTTACCTCACATTTGGCACATGCTTTACAGAGTGACACATCCTATCTGTCATCACACATGAGAGTGTCATATCACATCAGGCACAGCCCACTTGTGTGTCACCTCACATGGTCACAACTGGCATGTGATTGTCACCGCACATCTGTCACAAGCTGCTTATGACGGTCACATCACAACTGTCACAATGTTCATGTATTTGTCACCTCATGTGTCT
The DNA here is from genome assembly GCF_030028045.1 of Hippopotamus amphibius kiboko. Classification (NCBI taxonomy): domain Eukaryota; kingdom Metazoa; phylum Chordata; class Mammalia; order Artiodactyla; family Hippopotamidae; genus Hippopotamus; species Hippopotamus amphibius. The sequence goes on along the minus strand of NC_080192.1, from coordinate 53,821,321 downwards.
TAATGCCCAAGGGTCACATCATACCTGTGTCATTGCACATGTGATTGTCACATCACATGGGTCTCAACACACTTGAGAGTGTCACCTGACTCCTGTGACACACAGAGTGTGATTGTCCCCTCATATTAGTCACATGCCTCCCAGGAGTGTCACATCACACCAGTCACATTGCACATGCGTGTGTCACATCGTAACAGTTCCAAATTCACTTGTGTGTCACCTCACATGGTCACAATTGGCATGTCAATGTCACCACACATCTGTCACAAGACTCATGATTGTCACATCACACCTGTCCCAATGCCTGTGTGATTGTCACCTCATGGGTGTCATAATGTGCAAGTGTCACAACATTTCAGTCCCATTGTGCCTGTTAGGGTCACACTATTTCTGTCTCGACACACATGGCAGTGTTACCTGACATCTGTCTCAACAAGAGTGTGATTAGCACATCACATTTGTCACATGACTTCTGGAGTGTCATGTCATATGTGTCCCATCACATGAGTGTGTCATAGCACATCAGGCACAACCCACTTGTGTGTCACCTCACATGGTCACAACCAGCAAGTGGTTGACACCACACAGCTGTCACACACCACTTATGTGTGTCCCATCCAAACTGTCACCATGCCCATGTGATGGTCACCTCATCTGTGTCATAACAGGCAAGTGTCACATATCTGTCACATCATGCCTGTGGCTGTCACCTATTTGTCTCAACACACATGTCAGTGTCACATGACATCTGTCACACCAAGAGTGTGATTGTCACCTCACATTTGTCATGTGCTTTATGGAGTGCCACATCATATCTGTCATCACACATGACAGTGTCATATCACATCAGGCACAAGCCCCTTGTGTGTCATCTCACATAGTCACAACCAGCATGTGGGTTTTCTCACACACTGCTTATGTGGGTCACATCACTGCTGTCACTGTGCCCTTGTGATTGTCACCTCCTCTGTGTCATCATGCACAACTGTCACATCATATCTGTCACATTGAGCCTGTGACTGTCATGCCATTTCTGTCTCAACACACATGGCAGTGTCACATGACATCTGTCACACCAAGACTGTGATTGTCACCTCACATTTGTCACATGCATTACAGAGTATCACACAGTATATGTCATTACACATGAGAATGTCACATAACTTCAGGCACAACCCAGGTGTGTATCAGCTCACCCTGTCACAATTGGCATGTGATTGTCACCACACATCTGTCACAAGCCTCTTATGATTGTCACATCACACCTGTCATAATGCCTGAGTGATTGTCACCTCATGTGTGTCATAACATGCAATTATCCAACAATGTCAGTCACATTGTGCCTGTTATTGGTCACACCATTTCTACTTCAACACATGTGGCAGTGTCACCTGACATATGTCACACCTCGAGTGTGATTGTCACCTCACATTTGTCACATGTGTTATGGAGTGTCACATCATATCTGTCACATTACACATGGGAGTGAAATATCACATGAGGCACAACCCACTTGTGTGTCACCTCACATGGTCACAACCCACATGTTATTGTCACCACACATCTGTCACACATGCTTATGTGGGTCACGTCAAATCTGTTACAATGCCCATGTGATTGTCACCTCATCTGTGTTATAATATGCAAGTGTCACATCATATCTCTCATATCATGCCTGTGATCATCACATCATTTCTGTCTCAACACACGTGGCAGTGTCACCTGATATCTGTCACACCCACAGTGTGATTGTCACCTCACACTTGTCACACGTCTTCTGGGAGTGTCACATCATCCCTGTCACCTCTGACATGTGCATGTCACATCACATCAGTCAAAACCCATATGTATGTGATCTCAGATGGTCACAATCTGCATATGATTGTCACCACACACTGGTCACAAGCCACTTATGAGTCTCACATCACAACTGTCACAATGCTCAAGTGACTGTCACCTCACATGTGTCTTCACGCACAACTGTCACATCATACCTGTCACATTGCACATGTGATTGTCACATCACATCAGATCCAACCCAGTTGTGTGTCACCTCCCATTGTCACAATTGGCATATGATTGTCACCACACATCTGTCACACATACTTCTGTGTGTTACATCAAAACTGTTATAACACCCATGTGACTGTCACTTCTCCTATGTCAGAATGCACGTGTCACATCATATCTGTCACATCGTGCCTGTGACTCTCGCATCATTTCTGTCTCAACACATGTGGCAGTGTCACCTGGCATCTGTCACACCCAGAGTGTGTTTGTCACCTCCCATTTGTCAGGTGCCTTACAAAGTGTCATGTTTCCCTGTCACATCACATATGGGACTGTCACGTCACATCCATCACCACCCATTTGTCACCTCATGTGTTCACCACTGGCATATGATTGTCACCACACATCTGTCACAAGCCTCTTATCAGTGTCATATCACAACTGTCACCACACCCATGTGGCCGTTACCTCACATGTGTCATAACATGAAAGCATTATATCGTATCTATCCCATCACACTTATGATTATCACGTCACTTCTGTCTCAGCCCATGTGGGTGTGTCATCTGACATCTGTCATACCCTGAGTGTGAGTGTCACATCACATGTGTCAAATGCCTTCCAGAGTGTCACATCATATCTGTCGCATCACATGAGAGAGTGTCATATCTCATCAGGTACAACCCACTTGTGTCACCTCACATGGTCACAACCAGCATGTGGTTGTCATCACACACCTGTCACACATTGCTTATGTGTGTCACATCACAACTGTCACAACACTCATGTGATTGTTACCTCACCATGTGTCTTAAGAGGCAAGTGTCACATCATAGCTATCACATCATGCCTGTGGCTCTCATATCATTTCTGTCTCAACACATGTGGCATTGTCACCTGATACCTGTCACACTCAGAGTGTTATTGTGACCTCAATTTGTCAGAAGACTTCCAGAAGCATTACAGCATACCTGTCACTTCACATGTGCATGTCACATCATGTCCATCACAACCCACATGCATGTCAACTCAGAAGGTCACAATCAGCATACGATTGTCACCACTCATTTGTCCCAAGCCATTTATGATTGTCACATCACAACTGTCACAACGCTTCTGTGGTTGTCATCCCACATGTATCTTAACATGCAAATGCCCCATCATATGTGTCGCATTGCACCTGTGATTGTCATATCACATCTGTCTCAACACGCATGAGAGTGTCTCCTGACATGTGTCACACCCAGAGAGTGATTGTCACCTCATATAAGTCACATGCCATGCAGGAGTGTCACATCATACCTCTCATATCACACATGTGTGTGTCACATCAGATCAGTTCCAATCAACTTGTGTGTCACCTCACATTGTCACTTGCTTTACAGAGCATCGCATCATACCTGTTGTCACACATGAGAGTCATATCACATCAAGCACAAGCCATTTGTGTGTCACCTCACGTGATCACCACACATGTGTCACACATGCTTATGTGTGTCACATCAAAACTGTTACAAGGCCCATGTGATTGTCACATCTCCTGTGTTGTAACACGCAAGTGCCATAACATATCAGTCACATCATGTCTGTTATTGTCACAGCATTTCTGCCTCAACAAATGTGGCAGTGTCATCTGACATCTGTTACACCCATAGTGTGTTACCTCACATTTGGCACATGCTTTACAGAGTGACACATCCTATCTGTCATCACACATGAGAGTGTCATATCACATCAGGCACAGCCCACTTGTGTGTCACCTCACATGGTCACAACTGGCATGTGATTGTCACCGCACATCTGTCACAAGCTGCTTATGACGGTCACATCACAACTGTCACAATGTTCATGTATTTGTCACCTCATGTGTCTTAATGCCCAAGGGTCACATCATACCTGTGTCATTGCACATGTGATTGTCACATCACATGGGTCTCAACACACTTGAGAGTGTCACCTGACTCCTGTGACACACAGAGTGTGATTGTCCCCTCATATTAGTCACATGCCTCCCAGGAGTGTCACATCACACCAGTCACATTGCACATGCGTGTGTCACATCGTAACAGTTCCAAATTCACTTGTGTGTCACCTCACATGGTCACAATTGGCATGTCAATGTCACCACACATCTGTCACAAGACTCATGATTGTCACATCACACCTGTCCCAATGCCTGTGTGATTGTCACCTCATGGGTGTCATAATGTGCAAGTGTCACAACATTTCAGTCCCATTGTGCCTGTTAGGGTCACACTATTTCTGTCTCGACACACATGGCAGTGTTACCTGACATCTGTCTCAACAAGAGTGTGATTAGCACATCACATTTGTCACATGACTTCTGGAGTGTCATGTCATATGTGTCCCATCACATGAGTGTGTCATAGCACATCAGGCACAACCCACTTGTGTGTCACCTCACATGGTCACAACCAGCAAGTGGTTGACACCACACAGCTGTCACACACCACTTATGTGTGTCCCATCCAAACTGTCACCATGCCCATGTGATGGTCACCTCATCTGTGTCATAACAGGCAAGTGTCACATATCTGTCACATCATGCCTGTGGCTGTCACCTATTTGTCTCAACACACATGTCAGTGTCACATGACATCTGTCACACCAAGAGTGTGATTGTCACCTCACATTTGTCATGTGCTTTATGGAGTGCCACATCATATCTGTCATCACACATGACAGTGTCATATCACATCAGGCACAAGCCCCTTGTGTGTCATCTCACATAGTCACAACCAGCATGTGGGTTTTCTCACACACTGCTTATGTGGGTCACATCACTGCTGTCACTGTGCCCTTGTGATTGTCACCTCCTCTGTGTCATCATGCACAACTGTCACATCATATCTGTCACATTGAGCCTGTGACTGTCATGCCATTTCTGTCTCAACACACATGGCAGTGTCACATGACATCTGTCACACCAAGACTGTGATTGTCACCTCACATTTGTCACATGCATTACAGAGTATCACACAGTATATGTCATTACACATGAGAATGTCACATAACTTCAGGCACAACCCAGGTGTGTATCAGCTCACCCTGTCACAATTGGCATGTGATTGTCACCACACATCTGTCACAAGCCTCTTATGATTGTCACATCACACCTGTCATAATGCCTGAGTGATTGTCACCTCATGTGTGTCATAACATGCAATTATCCAAAAATGTCAGTCACATTGTGCCTGTTATTGGTCACACCATTTCTACTTCAACACATGTGGCAGTGTCACCTGACATATGTCACACCTCGAGTGTGATTGTCACCTCACATTTGTCACATGTGTTATGGAGTGTCACATCATATCTGTCACATTACACATGGGAGTGAAATATCACATGAGGCACAACCCACTTGTGTGTCACCTCACATGGTCACAACCCACATGTTATTGTCACCACACATCTGTCACACATGCTTATGTGGGTCACGTCAAATCTGTTACAATGCCCATGTGATGGTCACCTCATCTGTGTTATAATATGCAAGTGTCACATCATATCTCTCATATCATGCCTGTGATCATCACATCATTTCTGTCTCAACACACGTGGCAGTGTCACCTGATATCTGTCACACCCACAGTGTGATTGTCACCTCACACTTGTCACACGTCTTCTGGGAGTGTCACATCATCCCTGTCACCTCTGACATGTGCATGTCACATCACATCAGTCAAAACCCATATGTATGTGATCTCAGATGGTCACAATCTGCATATGATTGTCACCACACACTGGTCACAAGCCACTTATGAGTCTCACATCACAACTGTCACAATGCTCAAGTGACTGTCACCTCACATGTGTCTTCACGCACAACTGTCACATCATACCTGTCACATTGCACATGTGATTGTCACATCACATCAGATCCAACCCAGTTGTGTGTCACCTCCCATTGTCACAATTGGCATATGATTGTCACCACACATCTGTCACACATACTTCTGTGTGTTACATCAAAACTGTTATAACACCCATGTGACTGTCACTTCTCCTATGTCAGAATGCACGTGTCACATCATAGCTGTCACATCGTGCCTGTGACTCTCGCATCATTTCTGTCTCAACACATGTGGCAGTGTCACCTGGCATCTGTCACACCCAGAGTGTGTTTGTCACCTCCCATTTGTCAGGTGCCTTACAAAGTGTCATGTTTCCCTGTCACATCACATATGGGACTGTCACGTCACATCCATCACCACCCATTTGTCACCTCATGTGTTCACCACTGGCATATGATTGTCACCACACATCTGTCACAAGCCTCTTATCAGTGTCATATCACAACTGTCACCACACCCATGTGGCCGTTACCTCACATGTGTCATAACATGAAAGCATTATATCGTATCTATCCCATCACACTTATGATTATCACGTCACTTCTGTCTCAGCCCATGTGGGTGTGTCATCTGACATCTGTCATACCCTGAGTGTGAGTGTCACATCACATGTGTCAAATGCCTTCCAGAGTGTCACATCATATCTGTCGCATCACATGTGAGAGTGTCATATCTCATCAGGTACAACCCACTTGTGTCACCTCACATGGTCACAACCAGCATGTGGTTGTCATCACACACCTGTCACACATTGCTTATGTGTGTCACATCACAACTGTCACAACACTCATGTGATTGTTACCTCAACATGTGTCTTAAGAGGCAAGTGTCACATCATAGCTATCACATCATGCCTGTGGCTCTCATATCATTTCTGTCTCAACACATGTGGCATTGTCACCTGATACCTGTCACACTCAGAGTGGTATTGTGACCTCAATTTGTCAGAAGACTTCCAGAAGCATTACAGCATACCTGTCACTTCACATGTGCATGTCACATCATGTCCATCACAACCCACATGCATGTCAACTCAGAAGGTCACAATCAGCATACGATTGTCACCACTCATTTGTCCCAAGCCATTTATGATTGTCACATCACAACTGTCACAACGCTTCTGTGGTTGTCATCCCACATGTATCTTAACATGCAAATGCCCCATCATATGTGTCGCATTGCACCTGTGATTGTCATATCACATCTGTCTCAACACGCATGAGAGTGTCTCCTGACATGTGTCACACCCAGAGAGTGATTGTCACCTCATATAAGTCACATGCCATGCAGGAGTGTCACATCATACCTCTCATATCACACATGTGTGTGTCACATCAGATCAGTTCCAATCAACTTGTGTGTCACCTCACATTGTCACTTGCTTTACAGAGCATCGCATCATACCTGTCGTCACACATGAGAGTCATATCACATCAAGCACAAGCCATTTGTGTGTCACCTCACGTGATCACCACACATGTGTCACACATGCTTATGTGTGTCACATCAAAACTGTTACAAGGCCCATGTGATTGTCACATCACCTGTGTTGTAACACGCAAGTGCCATAACATATCAGTCACATCATGTCTGTTATTGTCACAGCATTTCTGCCTCAACAAATGTGGCAGTGTCATCTGACATCTGTTACACCCATAGTGTGTTACCTCACATTTGGCACATGCTTTACAGAGTGACACATCCTATCTGTCATCACACATGAGAGTGTCATATCACATCAGGCACAGCCCACTTGTGTGTCACCTCACATGGTCACAACTGGCATGTGATTGTCACCGCACATCTGTCACAAGCTGCTTATAACGGTCACATCACAACTGTCACAATGTTCATGTATTTGTCACCTCATGTGTCTTAATGCCCAAGGGTCACATCATACCTGTGTCATTGCACATGTGATTGTCACATCACATGGGTCTCAACACACTTGAGAGTGTCACCTGACTCCTGTGACACACAGAGTGTGATTGTCCCCTCATATTAGTCACATGCCTCCCAGGAGTGTCACATCACACCAGTCACATTGCACATGCGTGTGTCACACCGTAACAGTTCCAAATTCACTTGTGTGTCACCTCACATGGTCACAATTGGCATGTCAATGTCAACACATCATCTGTCACAAGACTCATGATTGTCACATCACACCTGTCCCAATGCCTGTGTGATTGTCACCTCATGGGTGTCATAATGTGCAAGTGTCACAACATTTCAGTCCCATTGTGCCTGTTAGGGTCACACTATTTCTGTCTCGACACACATGGCAGTGTTACCTGACATCTGTCTCAACAAGAGTGTGATTAGCACATCACATTTGTCACATGACTTCTGGAGTGTCATGTCATATGTGTCCCATCACATGAGTGTGTCATAGCACATCAGGCACAACCCACTTGTGTGTCACCTCACATGGTCACAACCAGCAAGTGGTTGACACCACACAGCTGTCACACACCACTTATGTGTGTCCCATCCAAACTGTCACCATGCCCATGTGATGGTCACCTCATCTGTGTCATAACAGGCAAGTGTCACATATCTGTCACATCATGCCTGTGGCTGTCACCTATTTGTCTCAACACACATGTCAGTGTCACATGACATCTGTCACACCAAGAGTGTGATTGTCACCTCACATTTGTCATGTGCTTTATGGAGTGCCACATCATATCTGTCATCACACATGACAGTGTCATATCACATCAGGCACAAGCCCCTTGTGTGTCATCTCACATAGTCACAACCAGCATGTGGGTTTTCTCACACACTGCTTATGTGGGTCACATCACTGCTGTCACTGTGCCCTTGTGATTGTCACCTCCTCTGTGTCATCATGCACAACTGTCACATCATATCTGTCACATTGAGCCTGTGACTGTCATGCCATTTCTGTCTCAACACACATGGCAGTGTCACATGACATCTGTCACACCAAGACTGTGATTGTCACCTCACATTTGTCACATGCATTACAGAGTATCACACAGTATATGTCATTACACATGAGAATGTCACATAACTTCAGGCACAACCCACGTGTGTATCAGCTCACCCTGTCACAATTGGCATGTGATTGTCACCACACATCTGTCACAAGCCTCTTATGATTGTCACATCACACCTGTCATAATGCCTGAGTGATTGTCACCTCATGTGTGTCATAACATGCAATTATCCAAAAATGTCAGTCACATTGTGCCTGTTATTGGTCACACCATTTCTACTTCAACACATGTGGCAGTGTCACCTGACATATGTCACACCTCGAGTGTGATTGTCACCTCACATTTGTCACATGTGTTATGGAGTGTCACATCATATCTGTCACATTACACATGGGAGTGAAATATCACATGAGGCACAACCCACTTGTGTGTCACCTCACATGGTCACAACCCACATGTTATTGTCACCACACATCTGTCACACATGCTTATGTGGGTCACGTCAAATCTGTTACAATGCCCATGTGATTGTCACCTCATCTGTGTTATAATATGCAAGTGTCACATCATATCTCTCATATCATGCCTGTGATCATCACATCATTTCTGTCTCAACACACGTGGCAGTGTCACCTGATATCTGTCACACCCACAGTGTGATTGTCACCTCACACTTGTCACACGTCTTCTGGGAGTGTCACATCATCCCTGTCACATCTGACATGTGCATGTCACATCACATCAGTCAAAACCCATATGTATGTGATCTCAGATGGTCACAATCTGCATATGATTGTCACCACACACTGTTCACAAGCCACTTATGAGTCTCACATCACAACTGTCACAATGCTCAAGTGACTGTCACCTCACATGTGTCTTCACGCACAACTGTCACATCATACCTGTCACATTGCACATGTGATTGTCACATCACATCAGATCCAACCCAGTTGTGTGTCACCTCCCATTGTCACAATTGGCATATGATTGTCACCACACATCTGTCACACATACTTCTGTGTGTTACATCAAAACTGTTATAACACCCATGTGACTGTCACTTCTCCTATGTCAGAATGCACGTGTCACATCATAGCTGTCACATCGTGCCTGTGACTCTCGCATCATTTCTGTCTCAACACATGTGGCAGTGTCACCTGGCATCTGTCACACCCAGAGTGTGTTTGTCACCTCCCATTTGTCAGGTGCCTTACAAAGTGTCATGTTTCCCTGTCACATCACATATGGGACTGTCACGTCACATCCATCACCACCCATTTGTCACCTCATGTGTTCACCACTGGCATATGATTGTCACCACACATCTGTCACAAGCCTCTTATCAGTGTCATATCACAACTGTCACCACACCCATGTGGCCGTTACCTCACATGTGTCATAACATGAAAGCATTATATCGTATCTATCCCATCACACTTATGATTATCACGTCACTTCTGTCTCAGCCCATGTGGGTGTGTCATCTGACATCTGTCATACCCTGAGTGTGAGTGTCACATCACATGTGTCAAATGCCTTCCAGAGTGTCACATCATATCTGTCGCATCACATGTGAGAGTGTCATATCTCATCAGGTACAACCCACTTGTGTCACCTCACATGGTCACAACCAGCATGTGGTTGTCATCACACACCTGTCACACATTGCTTATGTGTGTCACATCACAACTGTCACAACACTCATGTGATTGTTACCTCAACATGTGTCTTAACAGGCAAGTGTCACATCATAGCTATCACATCATGCCTGTGGCTCTCATATCATTTCTGTCTCAACACATGTGGCATTGTCACCTGATACCTGTCACACTCAGAGTGGTATTGTGACCTCAATTTGTCAGAAGACTTCCAGAAGCATTACAGCATACCTGTCACTTCACATGTGCATGTCACATCATGTCCATCACAACCCACATGCATGTCAACTCAGAAGGTCACAATCAGCATACGATTGTCACCACTCATTTGTCCCAAGCCATTTATGATTGTCACATCACAACTGTCACAACGCTTCTGTGGTTGTCATCCCACATGTATCTTAACATGCAAATGCCCCATCATATGTGTCGCATTGCACCTGTGATTGTCATATCACATCTGTCTCAACACGCATGAGAGTGTCTCCTGACATGTGTCACACCCAGAGAGTGATTGTCACCTCATATAAGTCACATGCCATGCAGGAGTGTCACATCATACCTCTCATATCACACATGTGTGTGTCACATCAGATCAGTTCCAATCAACTTGTGTGTCACCTCACATTGTCACTTGCTTTACAGAGCATCGCATCATACCTGTCGTCACACATGAGAGTCATATCACATCAAGCACAAGCCATTTGTGTGTCACCTCACGTGATCACCACACATGTGTCACACATGCTTATGTGTGTCACATCAAAACTGTTACAAGGCCCATGTGATTGTCACATCACCTGTGTTGTAACACGCAAGTGCCATAACATATCAGTCACATCATGTCTGTTATTGTCACAGCATTTCTGCCTCAACAAATGTGGCAGTGTCATCTGACATCTGTTACACCCATAGTGTGTTACCTCACATTTGGCACATGCTTTACAGAGTGACACATCCTATCTGTCATCACACATGAGAGTGTCATATCACATCAGGCACAGCCCACTTGTGTGTCACCTCACATGGTCACAACTGGCATGTGATTGTCACCGCACATCTGTCACAAGCTGCTTATGACGGTCACATCACAACTGTCACAATGTTCATGTATTTGTCACCTCATGTGTCTTAATGCCCAAGGGTCACATCATACCTGTGTCATTGCACATGTGATTGTCACATCACATGGGTCTCAACACACTTGAGAGTGTCACCTGACTCCTGTGACACACAGAGTGTGATTGTCACCTCATATTAGTCACATGCCTCCCAGGAGTGTCACATCACACCAGTCACATTGCACATGCGTGTGTCACACCGTAACAGTTCCTAATTCACTTGTGTGTCACCTCACATGGTCACAATTGGCATGTCAATGTCACCACACATCTGTCACAAGACTCATGATTGTCACATCACACCTGTCCCAATGCCTGTGTGATTGTCACCTCATGGGTGTCATAATGTGCAAGTGTCACAACATTTCAGTCCCATTGTGCCTGTTAGGGTCACACTATTTCTGTCTCGACACACATGGCAGTGTTACCTGACATCTGTCTCAACAAGAGTGTGATTAGCACATCACATTTGTCACATGACTTCTGGAGTGTCATGTCATATGTGTCCCATCACATGAGTGTGTCATAGCACATCAGGCACAACCCACTTGTGTGTCACCTCACATGGTCACAACCAGCAAGTGGTTGACACCACACAGCTGTCACACACCACTTATGTGTGTCCCATCCAAACTGTCACCATGCCCATGTGATGGTCACCTCATCTGTGTCATAACAGGCAAGTGTCACATATCTGTCACATCATGCCTGTGGCTGTCACCTATTTGTCTCAACACACATGTCAGTGTCACATGACATCTGTCACACCAAGAGTGTGATTGTCACCTCACATTTGTCATGTGCTTTATGGAGTGCCACATCATATCTGTCATCACACATGACAGTGTCATATCACATCAGGCACAAGCCCCTTGTGTGTCATCTCACATAGTCACAACCAGCATGTGGGTTTTCTCACACACTGCTTATGTGGGTCACATCACTGCTGTCACTGTGCCCTTGTGATTGTCACCTCCTCTGTGTCATCATGCACAACTGTCACATCATATCTGTCACATTGAGCCTGTGACTGTCATGCCATTTCTGTCTCAACACACATGGCAGTGTCACATGACATCTGTCACACCAAGACTGTGATTGTCACCTCACATTTGTCACATGCATTACAGAGTATCACACAGTATATGTCATTACACATGAGAATGTCACATAACTTCAGGCACAACCCAGGTGTGTATCAGCTCACCCTGTCACAATTGGCATGTGATTGTCACCACACATCTGTCACAAGCCTCTTATGATTGTCACATCACACCTGTCATAATGCCTGAGTGATTGTCACCTCATGTGTGTCATAACATGCAATTATCCAAAAATGTCAGTCACATTGTGCCTGTTATTGGTCACACCATTTCTACTTCAACACATGTGGCAGTGTCACCTGACATATGTCACACCTCGAGTGTGATTGTCACCTCACATTTGTCACATGTGTTATGGAGTGTCACATCATATCTGTCACATTACACATGGGAGTGAAATATCACATGAGGCACAACCCACTTGTGTGTCACCTCACATGGTCACAACCCACATGTTATTGTCACCACACATCTGTCACACATGCTTATGTGGGTCACGTCAAATCTGTTACAATGCCCATGTGATTGTCACCTCATCTGTGTTATAATATGCAAGTGTCACATCATATCTCTCATATCATGCCTGTGATCATCACATCATTTCTGTCTCAACACACGTGGCAGTGTCACCTGATATCTGTCACACCCACAGTGTGATTGTCACCTCACACTTGTCACACGTCTTCTGGGAGTGTCACATCATCCCTGTCACCTCTGACATGTGCATGTCACATCACATCAGTCAAAACCCATATGTATGTGATCTCAGATGGTCACAATCTGCATATGATTGTCACCACACACTGGTCACAAGCCACTTATGAGTCTCACATCACAACTGTCACAATGCTCAAGTGACTGTCACCTCACATGTGTCTTCACGCACAACTGTCACATCATACCTGTCACATTGCACATGTGATTGTCACATCACATCAGATCCAACCCAGTTGTGTGTCACCTCCCATTGTCACAATTGGCATATGATTGTCACCACACATCTGTCACACATACTTCTGTGTGTTACATCAAAACTGTTATAACACCCATGTGACTGTCACTTCTCCTATGTCAGAATGCACGTGTCACATCATAGCTGTCACATCGTGCCTGTGACTCTCGCATCATTTCTGTCTCAACACATGTGGCAGTGTCACCTGGCATCTGTCACACCCAGAGTGTGTTTGTCACCTCCCATTTGTCAGGTGCCTTACAAAGTGTCATGTTTCCCTGTCACATCACATATGGGACTGTCACGTCACATCCATCACCACCCATTTGTCACCTCATGTGTTCACCACTGGCATATGATTGTCACCACACATCTGTCACAAGCCTCTTATCAGTGTCATATCACAACTGTCACCACACCCATGTGGCCGTTACCTCACATGTGTCATAACATGAAAGCATTATATCGTATCTATCCCATCACACTTATGATTATCACGTCACTTCTGTCTCAGCCCATGTGGGTGTGTCATCTGACATCTGTCATACCCTGAGTGTGAGTGTCACATCACATGTGTCAAATGCCTTCCAGAGTGTCACATCATATCTGTCGCATCACATGTGAGAGTGTCATATCTCATCAGGTACAACCCACTTGTGTCACCTCACATGGTCACAACCAGCATGTGGTTGTCATCACACACCTGTCACACATTGCTTATGTGTGTCACATCACAACTGTCACAACACTCATGTGATTGTTACCTCAACATGTGTCTTAAGAGGCAAGTGTCACATCATAGCTATCACATCATGCCTGTGGCTCTCATATCATTTCTGTCTCAACACATGTGGCATTGTCACCTGATACCTGTCACACTCAGAGTGGTATTGTGACCTCAATTTGTCAGAAGACTTCCAGAAGCATTACAGCATACCTGTCACTTCACATGTGCATGTCACATCATGTCCATCACAACCCACATGCATGTCAACTCAGAAGGTCACAATCAGCATACGATTGTCACCACTCATTTGTCCCAAGCCATTTATGATTGTCACATCACAACTGTCACAACGCTTCTGTGGTTGTCATCCCACATGTATCTTAACATGCAAATGCCCCATCATATGTGTCGCATTGCACCTGTGATTGTCATATCACATCTGTCTCAACACGCATGAGAGTGTCTCCTGACATGTGTCACACCCAGAGAGTGATTGTCACCTCATATAAGTCACATGCCATGCAGGAGTGTCACATCATACCTCTCATATCACACATGTGTGTGTCACATCAGATCAGTTCCAATCAACTTGTGTGTCACCTCACATTGTCACTTGCTTTACAGAGCATCGCATCATACCTGTCGTCACACATGAGAGTCATATCACATCAAGCACAAGCCATTTGTGTGTCACCTCACGTGATCACCACACATGTGTCACACATGCTTATGTGTGTCACATCAAAACTGTTACAAGGCCCATGTGATTGTCACATCACCTGTGTTGTAACACGCAAGTGCCATAACATATCAGTCACATCATGTCTGTTATTGTCACAGCATTTCTGCCTCAACAAATGTGGCAGTGTCATCTGACATCTGTTACACCCATAGTGTGTTACCTCACATTTGGCACATGCTTTACAGAGTGACACATCCTATCTGTCATCACACATGAGAGTGTCATATCACATCAGGCACAGCCCACTTGTGTGTCACCTCACATGGTCACAACTGGCATGTGATTGTCACCGCACATCTGTCACAAGCTGCTTATAACGGTCACATCACAACTGTCACAATGTTCATGTATTTGTCACCTCATGTGTCTTAATGCCCAAGGGTCACATCATACCTGTGTCATTGCACATGTGATTGTCACATCACATGGGTCTCAACACACTTGAGAGTGTCACCTGACTCCTGTGACACACAGAGTGTGATTGTCACCTCATATTAGTCACATGCCTCCCAGGAGTGTCACATCACACCAGTCACATTGCACATGCATGTGTCACACCGTAACAGTTCCAAATTCACTTGTGTGTCACCTCACATGGTCACAATTGGCATGTCAATGTCACCACACATCTGTCACAAGACTCATGATTGTCACATCACACCTGTCCCAATGCCTGTGTGATTGTCACCTCATGGGTGTCATAATGTGCAAGTGTCACAACATTTCAGTCACATTGTGCCTGTTAGGGTCACACTATTTCTGTCTCGACACACATGGCAGTGTTACCTGACATCTGTCTCAACAAGAGTGTGATTAGCACATCACATTTGTCACATGACTTCTGGAGTGTCATGTCATATGTGTCCCATCACATGAGTGTGTCATAGCACATCAGGCACAACCCACTTGTGTGTCACCTCACATGGTCACAACCAGCAAGTGGTTGACACCACACAGCTGTCACACACCACTTATGTGTGTCCCATCCAAACTGTCACCATGCCCATGTGATGGTCACCTCATCTGTGTCATAACAGGCAAGTGTCACATATCTGTCACATCATGCCTGTGGCTGTCACCTATTTGTCTCAACACACATGTCAGTGTCACATGACATCTGTCACACCAAGAGTGTGATTGTCACCTCACATTTGTCATGTGCTTTATGGAGTGCCACATCATATCTGTCATCACACATGACAGTGTCATATCACATCAGGCACAAGCCCCTTGTGTGTCATCTCACATAGTCACAACCAGCATGTGGGTTTTCTCACACACTGCTTATGTGGGTCACATCACTGCTGTCACTGTGCCCTTGTGATTGTCACCTCCTCTGTGTCATCATGCACAACTGTCACATCATATCTGTCACATTGAGCCTGTGACTGTCATGCCATTTCTGTCTCAACACACATGGCAGTGTCACATGACATCTGTCACACCAAGACTGTGATTGTCACCTCACATTTGTCACATGCATTACAGAGTATCACACAGTATATGTCATTACACATGAGAATGTCACATAACTTCAGGCACAACCCAGGTGTGTATCAGCTCACCCTGTCACAATTGGCATGTGATTGTCACCACACATCTGTCACAAGCCTCTTATGATTGTCACATCACACCTGTCATAATGCCTGAGTGATTGTCACCTCATGTGTGTCATAACATGCAATTATCCAAAAATGTCAGTCACATTGTGCCTGTTATTGGTCACACCATTTCTACTTCAACACATGTGGCAGTGTCACCTGACATATGTCACACCTCGAGTGTGATTGTCACCTCACATTTGTCACATGTGTTATGGAGTGTCACATCATATCTGTCACATTACACATGGGAGTGAAATATCACATGAGGCACAACCCACTTGTGTGTCACCTCACATGGTCACAACCCACATGTTATTGTCACCACACATCTGTCACACATGCTTATGTGGGTCACGTCAAATCTGTTACAATGCCCATGTGATTGTCACCTCATCTGTGTTATAATATGCAAGTGTCACATCATATCTCTCATATCATGCCTGTGATCATCACATCATTTCTGTCTCAACACACGTGGCAGTGTCACCTGATATCTGTCACACCCACAGTGTGATTGTCACCTCACACTTGTCACACGTCTTCTGGGAGTGTCACATCATCCCTGTCACATCTGACATGTGCATGTCACATCACATCAGTCAAAACCCATATGTATGTGATCTCAGATGGTCACAATCTGCATATGATTGTCACCACACACTGGTCACAAGCCACTTATGAGTCTCACATCACAACTGTCACAATGCTCAAGTGACTGTCACCTCACATGTGTCTTCACGCACAACTGTCACATCATACCTGTCACATTGCACATGTGATTGTCACATCACATCAGATCCAACCCAGTTGTGTGTCACCTCCCATTGTCACAATTGGCATATGATTGTCACCACACATCTGTCACACATACTTCTGTGTGTTACATCAAAACTGTTATAACACCCATGTGACTGTCACTTCTCCTATGTCAGAATGCACGTGTCACATCATATCTGTCACATCGTGCCTGTGACTCTCGCATCATTTCTGTCTCAACACATGTGGCAGTGTCACCTGGCATCTGTCACACCCAGAGTGTGTTTGTCACCTCCCATTTGTCAGGTGCCTTACAAAGTGTCATGTTTCCCTGTCACATCACATATGGGACTGTCACGTCACATCCATCACCACCCATTTGTCACCTCATGTGTTCACCACTGGCATATGATTGTCACCACACATCTGTCACAAGCCTCTTATCAGTGTCATATCACAACTGTCACCACACCCATGTGGCCGTTACCTCACATGTGTCATAACATGAAAGCATTATATCGTATCTATCCCATCACACTTATGATTATCACGTCACTTCTGTCTCAGCCCATGTGGGTGTGTCATCTGACATCTGTCATACCCTGAGTGTGAGTGTCACATCACATGTGTCAAATGCCTTCCAGAGTGTCACATCATATCTGTCGCATCACATGAGAGAGTGTCATATCTCATCAGGTACAACCCACTTGTGTCACCTCACATGGTCACAACCAGCATGTGGTTGTCATCACACACCTGTCACACATTGCTTATGTGTGTCACATCACAACTGTCACAACACTCATGTGATTGTTACCTCAACATGTGTCTTAAGAGGCAAGTGTCACATCATAGCTATCACATCATGCCTGTGGCTCTCATATCATTTCTGTCTCAACACATGTGGCATTGTCACCTGATACCTGTCACACTCAGAGTGGTATTGTGACCTCAATTTGTCAGAAGACTTCCAGAAGCATTACAGCATACCTGTCACTTCACATGTGCATGTCACATCATGTCCATCACAACCCACATGCATGTCAACTCAGAAGGTCACAATCAGCATACGATTGTCACCACTCATTTGTCCCAAGCCATTTATGATTGTCACATCACAACTGTCACAACGCTTCTGTGGTTGTCATCCCACATGTATCTTAACATGCAAATGCCCCATCATATGTGTCGCATTGCACCTGTGATTGTCATATCACATCTGTCTCAACACGCATGAGAGTGTCTCCTGACATGTGTCACACCCAGAGAGTGATTGTCACCTCATATAAGTCACATGCCATGCAGGAGTGTCACATCATGCCTCTCATATCACACATGTGTGTGTCACATCAGATCAGTTCCAATCAACTTGTGTGTCACCTCACATTGTCACTTGCTTTACAGAGCATCGCATCATACCTGTTGTCACACATGAGAGTCATATCACATCAAGCACAAGCCATTTGTGTGTCACCTCACGTGATCACCACACATGTGTCACACATGCTTATGTGTGTCACATCAAAACTGTTACAAGGCCCATGTGATTGTCACATCTCCTGTGTTGTAACACGCAAGTGCCATAACATATCAGTCACATCATGTCTGTTATTGTCACAGCATTTCTGCCTCAACAAATGTGGCAGTGTCATCTGACATCTGTTACACCCATAGTGTGTTACCTCACATTTGGCACATGCTTTACAGAGTGACACATCCTATCTGTCATCACACATGAGAGTGTCATATCACATCAGGCACAGCCCACTTGTGTGTCACCTCACATGGTCACAACTGGCATGTGATTGTCACCGCACATCTGTCACAAGCTGCTTATGACGGTCACATCACAACTGTCACAATGTTCATGTATTTGTCACCTCATGTGTCTTAATGCCCAAGGGTCACATCATACCTGTGTCATTGCACATGTGATTGTCACATCACATGGGTCTCAACACACTTGAGAGTGTCACCTGACTCCTGTGACACACAGAGTGTGATTGTCCCCTCATATTAGTCACATGCCTCCCAGGAGTGTCACATCACACCAGTCACATTGCACATGCGTGTGTCACATCGTAACAGTTCCAAATTCACTTGTGTGTCACCTCACATGGTCACAATTGGCATGTCAATGTCACCACACATCTGTCACAAGACTCATGATTGTCACATCACACCTGTCCCAATGCCTGTGTGATTGTCACCTCATGGGTGTCATAATGTGCAAGTGTCACAACATTTCAGTCCCATTGTGCCTGTTAGGGTCACACTATTTCTGTCTCGACACACATGGCAGTGTTACCTGACATCTGTCTCAACAAGAGTGTGATTAGCACATCACATTTGTCACATGACTTCTGGAGTGTCATGTCATATGTGTCCCATCACATGAGTGTGTCATAGCACATCAGGCACAACCCACTTGTGTGTCACCTCACATGGTCACAACCAGCAAGTGGTTGACACCACACAGCTGTCACACACCACTTATGTGTGTCCCATCCAAACTGTCACCATGCCCATGTGATGGTCACCTCATCTGTGTCATAACAGGCAAGTGTCACATATCTGTCACATCATGCCTGTGGCTGTCACCTATTTGTCTCAACACACATGTCAGTGTCACATGACATCTGTCACACCAAGAGTGTGATTGTCACCTCACATTTGTCATGTGCTTTATGGAGTGCCACATCATATCTGTCATCACACATGACAGTGTCATATCACATCAGGCACAAGCCCCTTGTGTGTCATCTCACATAGTCACAACCAGCATGTGGGTTTTCTCACACACTGCTTATGTGGGTCACATCACTGCTGTCACTGTGCCCTTGTGATTGTCACCTCCTCTGTGTCATCATGCACAACTGTCACATCATATCTGTCACATTGAGCCTGTGACTGTCATGCCATTTCTGTCTCAACACACATGGCAGTGTCACATGACATCTGTCACACCAAGACTGTGATTGTCACCTCACATTTGTCACATGCATTACAGAGTATCACACAGTATATGTCATTACACATGAGAATGTCACATAACTTCAGGCACAACCCAGGTGTGTATCAGCTCACCCTGTCACAATTGGCATGTGATTGTCACCACACATCTGTCACAAGCCTCTTATGATTGTCACATCACACCTGTCATAATGCCTGAGTGATTGTCACCTCATGTGTGTCATAACATGCAATTATCCAAAAATGTCAGTCACATTGTGCCTGTTATTGGTCACACCATTTCTACTTCAACACATGTGGCAGTGTCACCTGACATATGTCACACCTCGAGTGTGATTGTCACCTCACATTTGTCACATGTGTTATGGAGTGTCACATCATATCTGTCACATTACACATGGGAGTGAAATATCACATGAGGCACAACCCACTTGTGTGTCACCTCACATGGTCACAACCCACATGTTATTGTCACCACACATCTGTCACACATGCTTATGTGGGTCACGTCAAATCTGTTACAATGCCCATGTGATTGTCACCTCATCTGTGTTATAATATGCAAGTGTCACATCATATCTCTCATATCATGCCTGTGATCATCACATCATTTCTGTCTCAACACACGTGGCAGTGTCACCTGATATCTGTCACACCCACAGTGTGATTGTCACCTCACACTTGTCACACGTCTTCTGGGAGTGTCACATCATCCCTGTCACCTCTGACATGTGCATGTCACATCACATCAGTCAAAACCCATATGTATGTGATCTCAGATGGTCACAATCTGCATATGATTGTCACCACACACTGGTCACAAGCCACTTATGAGTCTCACATCACAACTGTCACAATGCTCAAGTGACTGTCACCTCACATGTGTCTTCACGCACAACTGTCACATCATACCTGTCACATTGCACATGTGATTGTCACATCACATCAGATCCAACCCAGTTGTGTGTCACCTCCCATTGTCACAATTGGCATATGATTGTCACCACACATCTGTCACACATACTTCTGTGTGTTACATCAAAACTGTTATAACACCCATGTGACTGTCACTTCTCCTATGTCAGAATGCACGTGTCACATCATATCTGTCACATCGTGCCTGTGACTCTCGCATCATTTCTGTCTCAACACATGTGGCAGTGTCACCTGGCATCTGTCACACCCAGAGTGTGTTTGTCACCTCCCATTTGTCAGGTGCCTTACAAAGTGTCATGTTTCCCTGTCACATCACATATGGGACTGTCACGTCACATCCATCACCACCCATTTGTCACCTCATGTGTTCACCACTGGCATATGATTGTCACCACACATCTGTCACAAGCCTCTTATCAGTGTCATATCACAACTGTCACCACACCCATGTGGCCGTTACCTCACATGTGTCATAACATGAAAGCATTATATCGTATCTATCCCATCACACTTATGATTATCACGTCACTTCTGTCTCAGCCCATGTGGGTGTGTCATCTGACATCTGTCATACCCTGAGTGTGAGTGTCACATCACATGTGTCAAATGCCTTCCAGAGTGTCACATCATATCTGTCGCATCACATGAGAGAGTGTCATATCTCATCAGGTACAACCCACTTGTGTCACCTCACATGGTCACAACCAGCATGTGGTTGTCATCACACACCTGTCACACATTGCTTATGTGTGTCACATCACAACTGTCACAACACTCATGTGATTGTTACC
This sequence comes from Hippopotamus amphibius kiboko, assembly GCF_030028045.1. Classification (NCBI taxonomy): domain Eukaryota; kingdom Metazoa; phylum Chordata; class Mammalia; order Artiodactyla; family Hippopotamidae; genus Hippopotamus; species Hippopotamus amphibius. The sequence continues at coordinate 53,799,101 of NC_080192.1, read as the reverse complement.
TCACCATGTGTCTTAAGAGGCAAGTGTCACATCATAGCTATCACATCATGCCTGTGGCTCTCATATCATTTCTGTCTCAACACATGTGGCATTGTCACCTGATACCTGTCACACTCAGAGTGTTATTGTGACCTCAATTTGTCAGAAGACTTCCAGAAGCATTACAGCATACCTGTCACTTCACATGTGCATGTCACATCATGTCCATCACAACCCACATGCATGTCAACTCAGAAGGTCACAATCAGCATACGATTGTCACCACTCATTTGTCCCAAGCCATTTATGATTGTCACATCACAACTGTCACAACGCTTCTGTGGTTGTCATCCCACATGTATCTTAACATGCAAATGCCCCATCATATGTGTCGCATTGCACCTGTGATTGTCATATCACATCTGTCTCAACACGCATGAGAGTGTCTCCTGACATGTGTCACACCCAGAGAGTGATTGTCACCTCATATAAGTCACATGCCATGCAGGAGTGTCACATCATACCTCTCATATCACACATGTGTGTGTCACATCAGATCAGTTCCAATCAACTTGTGTGTCACCTCACATTGTCACTTGCTTTACAGAGCATCGCATCATACCTGTTGTCACACATGAGAGTCATATCACATCAAGCACAAGCCATTTGTGTGTCACCTCACGTGATCACCACACATGTGTCACACATGCTTATGTGTGTCACATCAAAACTGTTACAAGGCCCATGTGATTGTCACATCTCCTGTGTTGTAACACGCAAGTGCCATAACATATCAGTCACATCATGTCTGTTATTGTCACAGCATTTCTGCCTCAACAAATGTGGCAGTGTCATCTGACATCTGTTACACCCATAGTGTGTTACCTCACATTTGGCACATGCTTTACAGAGTGACACATCCTATCTGTCATCACACATGAGAGTGTCATATCACATCAGGCACAGCCCACTTGTGTGTCACCTCACATGGTCACAACTGGCATGTGATTGTCACCGCACATCTGTCACAAGCTGCTTATGACGGTCACATCACAACTGTCACAATGTTCATGTATTTGTCACCTCATGTGTCTTAATGCCCAAGGGTCACATCATACCTGTGTCATTGCACATGTGATTGTCACATCACATGGGTCTCAACACACTTGAGAGTGTCACCTGACTCCTGTGACACACAGAGTGTGATTGTCCCCTCATATTAGTCACATGCCTCCCAGGAGTGTCACATCACACCAGTCACATTGCACATGCGTGTGTCACATCGTAACAGTTCCAAATTCACTTGTGTGTCACCTCACATGGTCACAATTGGCATGTCAATGTCACCACACATCTGTCACAAGACTCATGATTGTCACATCACACCTGTCCCAATGCCTGTGTGATTGTCACCTCATGGGTGTCATAATGTGCAAGTGTCACAACATTTCAGTCCCATTGTGCCTGTTAGGGTCACACTATTTCTGTCTCGACACACATGGCAGTGTTACCTGACATCTGTCTCAACAAGAGTGTGATTAGCACATCACATTTGTCACATGACTTCTGGAGTGTCATGTCATATGTGTCCCATCACATGAGTGTGTCATAGCACATCAGGCACAACCCACTTGTGTGTCACCTCACATGGTCACAACCAGCAAGTGGTTGACACCACACAGCTGTCACACACCACTTATGTGTGTCCCATCCAAACTGTCACCATGCCCATGTGATGGTCACCTCATCTGTGTCATAACAGGCAAGTGTCACATATCTGTCACATCATGCCTGTGGCTGTCACCTATTTGTCTCAACACACATGTCAGTGTCACATGACATCTGTCACACCAAGAGTGTGATTGTCACCTCACATTTGTCATGTGCTTTATGGAGTGCCACATCATATCTGTCATCACACATGACAGTGTCATATCACATCAGGCACAAGCCCCTTGTGTGTCATCTCACATAGTCACAACCAGCATGTGGGTTTTCTCACACACTGCTTATGTGGGTCACATCACTGCTGTCACTGTGCCCTTGTGATTGTCACCTCCTCTGTGTCATCATGCACAACTGTCACATCATATCTGTCACATTGAGCCTGTGACTGTCATGCCATTTCTGTCTCAACACACATGGCAGTGTCACATGACATCTGTCACACCAAGACTGTGATTGTCACCTCACATTTGTCACATGCATTACAGAGTATCACACAGTATATGTCATTACACATGAGAATGTCACATAACTTCAGGCACAACCCAGGTGTGTATCAGCTCACCCTGTCACAATTGGCATGTGATTGTCACCACACATCTGTCACAAGCCTCTTATGATTGTCACATCACACCTGTCATAATGCCTGAGTGATTGTCACCTCATGTGTGTCATAACATGCAATTATCCAACAATGTCAGTCACATTGTGCCTGTTATTGGTCACACCATTTCTACTTCAACACATGTGGCAGTGTCACCTGACATATGTCACACCTCGAGTGTGATTGTCACCTCACATTTGTCACATGTGTTATGGAGTGTCACATCATATCTGTCACATTACACATGGGAGTGAAATATCACATGAGGCACAACCCACTTGTGTGTCACCTCACATGGTCACAACCCACATGTTATTGTCACCACACATCTGTCACACATGCTTATGTGGGTCACGTCAAATCTGTTACAATGCCCATGTGATTGTCACCTCATCTGTGTTATAATATGCAAGTGTCACATCATATCTCTCATATCATGCCTGTGATCATCACATCATTTCTGTCTCAACACACGTGGCAGTGTCACCTGATATCTGTCACACCCACAGTGTGATTGTCACCTCACACTTGTCACACGTCTTCTGGGAGTGTCACATCATCCCTTTCACCTCTGACATGTGCATGTCACATCACATCAGTCAAAACCCATATGTATGTGATCTCAGATGGTCACAATCTGCATATGATTGTCACCACACACTGGTCACAAGCCACTTATGAGTCTCACATCACAACTGTCACAATGCTCAAGTGACTGTCACCTCACATGTGTCTTCACGCACAACTGTCACATCATACCTGTCACATTGCACATGTGATTGTCACATCACATCAGATCCAACCCAGTTGTGTGTCACCTCCCATTGTCACAATTGGCATATGATTGTCACCACACATCTGTCACACATACTTCTGTGTGTTACATCAAAACTGTTATAACACCCATGTGACTGTCACTTCTCCTATGTCAGAATGCACGTGTCACATCATAGCTGTCACATCGTGCCTGTGACTCTCGCATCATTTCTGTCTCAACACATGTGGCAGTGTCACCTGGCATCTGTCACACCCAGAGTGTGTTTGTCACCTCCCATTTGTCAGGTGCCTTACAAAGTGTCATGTTTCCCTGTCACATCACATATGGGACTGTCACGTCACATCCATCACCACCCATTTGTCACCTCATGTGTTCACCACTGGCATATGATTGTCACCACACATCTGTCACAAGCCTCTTATCAGTGTCATATCACAACTGTCACCACACCCATGTGGCCGTTACCTCACATGTGTCATAACATGAAAGCATTATATCGTATCTATCCCATCACACTTATGATTATCACGTCACTTCTGTCTCAGCCCATGTGGGTGTGTCATCTGACATCTGTCATACCCTGAGTGTGAGTGTCACATCACATGTGTCAAATGCCTTCCAGAGTGTCACATCATATCTGTCGCATCACATGTGAGAGTGTCATATCTCATCAGGTACAACCCACTTGTGTCACCTCACATGGTCACAACCAGCATGTGGTTGTCATCACACACCTGTCACACATTGCTTATGTGTGTCACATCACAACTGTCACAACACTCATGTGATTGTTACCTCAACATGTGTCTTAAGAGGCAAGTGTCACATCATAGCTATCACATCATGCCTGTGGCTCTCATATCATTTCTGTCTCAACACATGTGGCATTGTCACCTGATACCTGTCACACTCAGAGTGGTATTGTGACCTCAATTTGTCAGAAGACTTCCAGAAGCATTACAGCATACCTGTCACTTCACATGTGCATGTCACATCATGTCCATCACAACCCACATGCATGTCAACTCAGAAGGTCACAATCAGCATACGATTGTCACCACTCATTTGTCCCAAGCCATTTATGATTGTCACATCACAACTGTCACAACGCTTCTGTGGTTGTCATCCCACATGTATCTTAACATGCAAATGCCCCATCATATGTGTCGCATTGCACCTGTGATTGTCATATCACATCTGTCTCAACACGCATGAGAGTGTCTCCTGACATGTGTCACACCCAGAGAGTGATTGTCACCTCATATAAGTCACATGCCATGCAGGAGTGTCACATCATACCTCTCATATCACACATGTGTGTGTCACATCAGATCAGTTCCAATCAACTTGTGTGTCACCTCACATTGTCACTTGCTTTACAGAGCATCGCATCATACCTGTTGTCACACATGAGAGTCATATCACATCAAGCACAAGCCATTTGTGTGTCACCTCACGTGATCACCACACATGTGTCACACATGCTTATGTGTGTCACATCAAAACTGTTACAAGGCCCATGTGATTGTCACATCACCTGTGTTGTAACACGCAAGTGCCATAACATATCAGTCACATCATGTCTGTTATTGTCACAGCATTTCTGCCTCAACAAATGTGGCAGTGTCATCTGACATCTGTTACACCCATAGTGTGTTACCTCACATTTGGCACATGCTTTACAGAGTGACACATCCTATCTGTCATCACACATGAGAGTGTCATATCACATCAGGCACAGCCCACTTGTGTGTCACCTCACATGGTCACAACTGGCATGTGATTGTCACCGCACATCTGTCACAAGCTGCTTATAACGGTCACATCACAACTGTCACAATGTTCATGTATTTGTCACCTCATGTGTCTTAATGCCCAAGGGTCACATCATACCTGTGTCATTGCACATGTGATTGTCACATCACATGGGTCTCAACACACTTGAGAGTGTCACCTGACTCCTGTGACACACAGAGTGTGATTGTCACCTCATATTAGTCACATGCCTCCCAGGAGTGTCACATCACACCAGTCACATTGCACATGCGTGTGTCACACCGTAACAGTTCCTAATTCACTTGTGTGTCACCTCACATGGTCACAATTGGCATGTCAATGTCACCACACATCTGTCACAAGACTCATGATTGTCACATCACACCTGTCCCAATGCCTGTGTGATTGTCACCTCATGGGTGTCATAATGTGCAAGTGTCACAACATTTCAGTCCCATTGTGCCTGTTAGGGTCACACTATTTCTGTCTCGACACACATGGCAGTGTTACCTGACATCTGTCTCAACAAGAGTGTGATTAGCACATCACATTTGTCACATGACTTCTGGAGTGTCATGTCATATGTGTCCCATCACATGAGTGTGTCATAGCACATCAGGCACAACCCACTTGTGTGTCACCTCACATGGTCACAACCAGCAAGTGGTTGACACCACACAGCTGTCACACACCACTTATGTGTGTCCCATCCAAACTGTCACCATGCCCATGTGATGGTCACCTCATCTGTGTCATAACAGGCAAGTGTCACATATCTGTCACATCATGCCTGTGGCTGTCACCTATTTGTCTCAACACACATGTCAGTGTCACATGACATCTGTCACACCAAGAGTGTGATTGTCACCTCACATTTGTCATGTGCTTTATGGAGTGCCACATCATATCTGTCATCACACATGACAGTGTCATATCACATCAGGCACAAGCCCCTTGTGTGTCATCTCACATAGTCACAACCAGCATGTGGGTTTTCTCACACACTGCTTATGTGGGTCACATCACTGCTGTCACTGTGCCCTTGTGATTGTCACCTCCTCTGTGTCATCATGCACAACTGTCACATCATATCTGTCACATTGAGCCTGTGACTGTCATGCCATTTCTGTCTCAACACACATGGCAGTGTCACATGACATCTGTCACACCAAGACTGTGATTGTCACCTCACATTTGTCACATGCATTACAGAGTATCACACAGTATATGTCATTACACATGAGAATGTCACATAACTTCAGGCACAACCCACGTGTGTATCAGCTCACCCTGTCACAATTGGCATGTGATTGTCACCACACATCTGTCACAAGCCTCTTATGATTGTCACATCACACCTGTCATAATGCCTGAGTGATTGTCACCTCATGTGTGTCATAACATGCAATTATCCAAAAATGTCAGTCACATTGTGCCTGTTATTGGTCACACCATTTCTACTTCAACACATGTGGCAGTGTCACCTGACATATGTCACACCTCGAGTGTGATTGTCACCTCACATTTGTCACATGTGTTATGGAGTGTCACATCATATCTGTCACATTACACATGGGAGTGAAATATCACATGAGGCACAACCCACTTGTGTGTCACCTCACATGGTCACAACCCACATGTTATTGTCACCACACATCTGTCACACATGCTTATGTGGGTCACGTCAAATCTGTTACAATGCCCATGTGATTGTCACCTCATCTGTGTTATAATATGCAAGTGTCACATCATATCTCTCATATCATGCCTGTGATCATCACATCATTTCTGTCTCAACACACGTGGCAGTGTCACCTGATATCTGTCACACCCACAGTGTGATTGTCACCTCACACTTGTCACACGTCTTCTGGGAGTGTCACATCATCCCTGTCACCTCTGACATGTGCATGTCACATCACATCAGTCAAAACCCATATGTATGTGATCTCAGATGGTCACAATCTGCATATGATTGTCACCACACACTGGTCACAAGCCACTTATGAGTCTCACATCACAACTGTCACAATGCTCAAGTGACTGTCACCTCACATGTGTCTTCACGCACAACTGTCACATCATACCTGTCACATTGCACATGTGATTGTCACATCACATCAGATCCAACCCAGTTGTGTGTCACCTCCCATTGTCACAATTGGCATATGATTGTCACCACACATCTGTCACACATACTTCTGTGTGTTACATCAAAACTGTTATAACACCCATGTGACTGTCACTTCTCCTATGTCAGAATGCACGTGTCACTTCATAGCTGTCACATCGTGCCTGTGACTCTCGCATCATTTCTGTCTCAACACATGTGGCAGTGTCACCTGGCATCTGTCACACCCAGAGTGTGTTTGTCACCTCCCATTTGTCAGGTGCCTTACAAAGTGTCATGTTTCCCTGTCACATCACATATGGGACTGTCACGTCACATCCATCACCACCCATTTGTCACCTCATGTGTTCACCACTGGCATATGATTGTCACCACACATCTGTCACAAGCCTCTTATCAGTGTCATATCACAACTGTCACCACACCCATGTGGCCGTTACCTCACATGTGTCATAACATGAAAGCATTATATCGTATCTATCCCATCACACTTATGATTATCACGTCACTTCTGTCTCAGCCCATGTGGGTGTGTCATCTGACATCTGTCATACCCTGAGTGTGAGTGTCACATCACATGTGTCAAATGCCTTCCAGAGTGTCACATCATATCTGTCGCATCACATGTGAGAGTGTCATATCTCATCAGGTACAACCCACTTGTGTCACCTCACATGGTCACAACCAGCATGTGGTTGTCATCACACACCTGTCACACATTGCTTATGTGTGTCACATCACAACTGTCACAACACTCATGTGATTGTTACCTCAACATGTGTCTTAAGAGGCAAGTGTCACATCATAGCTATCACATCATGCCTGTGGCTCTCATATCATTTCTGTCTCAACACATGTGGCATTGTCACCTGATACCTGTCACACTCAGAGTGGTATTGTGACCTCAATTTGTCAGAAGACTTCCAGAAGCATTACAGCATACCTGTCACTTCACATGTGCATGTCACATCATGTCCATCACAACCCACATGCATGTCAACTCAGAAGGTCACAATCAGCATACGATTGTCACCACTCATTTGTCCCAAGCCATTTATGATTGTCACATCACAACTGTCACAACGCTTCTGTGGTTGTCATCCCACATGTATCTTAACATGCAAATGCCCCATCATATGTGTCGCATTGCACCTGTGATTGTCATATCACATCTGTCTCAACACGCATGAGAGTGTCTCCTGACATGTGTCACACCCAGAGAGTGATTGTCACCTCATATAAGTCACATGCCATGCAGGAGTGTCACATCATACCTCTCATATCACACATGTGTGTGTCACATCAGATCAGTTCCAATCAACTTGTGTGTCACCTTACATTGTCACTTGCTTTACAGAGCATCGCATCATACCTGTCGTCACACATGAGAGTCATATCACATCAAGCACAAGCCATTTGTGTGTCACCTCACGTGATCACCACACATGTGTCACACATGCTTATGTGTGTCACATCAAAACTGTTACAAGGCCCATGTGATTGTCACATCACCTGTGTTGTAACACGCAAGTGCCATAACATATCAGTCACATCATGTCTGTTATTGTCACAGCATTTCTGCCTCAACAAATGTGGCAGTGTCATCTGACATCTGTTACACCCATAGTGTGTTACCTCACATTTGGCACATGCTTTACAGAGTGACACATCCTATCTGTCATCACACATGAGAGTGTCATATCACATCAGGCACAGCCCACTTGTGTGTCACCTCACATGGTCACAACTGGCATGTGATTGTCACCGCACATCTGTCACAAGCTGCTTATAACGGTCACATCACAACTGTCACAATGTTCATGTATTTGTCACCTCATGTGTCTTAATGCCCAAGGGTCACATCATACCTGTGTCATTGCACATGTGATTGTCACATCACATGGGTCTCAACACACTTGAGAGTGTCACCTGACTCCTGTGACACACAGAGTGTGATTGTCACCTCATATTAGTCACATGCCTCCCAGGAGTGTCACATCACACCAGTCACATTGCACATGCGTGTGTCACACCGTAACAGTTCCTAATTCACTTGTGTGTCACCTCACATGGTCACAATTGGCATGTCAATGTCACCACACATCTGTCACAAGACTCATGATTGTCACATCACACCTGTCCCAATGCCTGTGTGATTGTCACCTCATGGGTGTCATAATGTGCAAGTGTCACAACATTTCAGTCACATTGTGCCTGTTAGGGTCACACTATTTCTGTCTCGACACACATGGCAGTGTTACCTGACATCTGTCTCAACAAGAGTGTGATTAGCACATCACATTTGTCACATGACTTCTGGAGTGTCATGTCATATGTGTCCCATCACATGAGTGTGTCATAGCACATCAGGCACAACCCACTTGTGTGTCACCTCACATGGTCACAACCAGCAAGTGGTTGACACCACACAGCTGTCACACACCACTTATGTGTGTCCCATCCAAACTGTCACCATGCCCATGTGATGGTCACCTCATCTGTGTCATAACAGGCAAGTGTCACATATCTGTCACATCATGCCTGTGGCTGTCACCTATTTGTCTCAACACACATGTCAGTGTCACATGACATCTGTCACACCAAGAGTGTGATTGTCACCTCACATTTGTCATGTGCTTTATGGAGTGCCACATCATATCTGTCATCACACATGACAGTGTCATATCACATCAGGCACAAGCCCCTTGTGTGTCATCTCACATAGTCACAACCAGCATGTGGGTTTTCTCACACACTGCTTATGTGGGTCACATCACTGCTGTCACTGTGCCCTTGTGATTGTCACCTCCTCTGTGTCATCATGCACAACTGTCACATCATATCTGTCACATTGAGCCTGTGACTGTCATGCCATTTCTGTCTCAACACACATGGCAGTGTCACATGACATCTGTCACACCAAGACTGTGATTGTCACCTCACATTTGTCACATGCATTACAGAGTATCACACAGTATATGTCATTACACATGAGAATGTCACATAACTTCAGGCACAACCCAGGTGTGTATCAGCTCACCCTGTCACAATTGGCATGTGATTGTCACCACACATCTGTCACAAGCCTCTTATGATTGTCACATCACACCTGTCATAATGCCTGAGTGATTGTCACCTCATGTGTGTCATAACATGCAATTATCCAAAAATGTCAGTCACATTGTGCCTGTTATTGGTCACACCATTTCTACTTCAACACATGTGGCAGTGTCACCTGACATATGTCACACCTCGAGTGTGATTGTCACCTCACATTTGTCACATGTGTTATGGAGTGTCACATCATATCTGTCACATTACACATGGGAGTGAAATATCACATGAGGCACAACCCACTTGTGTGTCACCTCACATGGTCACAACCCACATGTTATTGTCACCACACATCTGTCACACATGCTTATGTGGGTCACGTCAAATCTGTTACAATGCCCATGTGATTGTCACCTCATCTGTGTTATAATATGCAAGTGTCACATCATATCTCTCATATCATGCCTGTGATCATCACATCATTTCTGTCTCAACACACGTGGCAGTGTCACCTGATATCTGTCACACCCACAGTGTGATTGTCACCTCACACTTGTCACACGTCTTCTGGGAGTGTCACATCATCCCTGTCACATCTGACATGTGCATGTCACATCACATCAGTCAAAACCCATATGTATGTGATCTCAGATGGTCACAATCTGCATATGATTGTCACCACACACTGGTCACAAGCCACTTATGAGTCTCACATCACAACTGTCACAATGCTCAAGTGACTGTCACCTCACATGTGTCTTCACGCACAACTGTCACATCATACCTGTCACATTGCACATGTGATTGTCACATCACATCAGATCCAACCCAGTTGTGTGTCACCTCCCATTGTCACAATTGGCATATGATTGTCACCACACATCTGTCACACATACTTCTGTGTGTTACATCAAAACTGTTATAACACCCATGTGACTGTCACTTCTCCTATGTCAGAATGCACGTGTCACATCATATCTGTCACATCGTGCCTGTGACTCTCGCATCATTTCTGTCTCAACACATGTGGCAGTGTCACCTGGCATCTGTCACACCCAGAGTGTGTTTGTCACCTCCCATTTGTCAGGTGCCTTACAAAGTGTCATGTTTCCCTGTCACATCACATATGGGACTGTCACGTCACATCCATCACCACCCATTTGTCACCTCATGTGTTCACCACTGGCATATGATTGTCACCACACATCTGTCACAAGCCTCTTATCAGTGTCATATCACAACTGTCACCACACCCATGTGGCCGTTACCTCACATGTGTCATAACATGAAAGCATTATATCGTATCTATCCCATCACACTTATGATTATCACGTCACTTCTGTCTCAGCCCATGTGGGTGTGTCATCTGACATCTGTCATACCCTGAGTGTGAGTGTCACATCACATGTGTCAAATGCCTTCCAGAGTGTCACATCATATCTGTCGCATCACATGTGAGAGTGTCATATCTCATCAGGTACAACCCACTTGTGTCACCTCACATGGTCACAACCAGCATGTGGTTGTCATCACACACCTGTCACACATTGCTTATGTGTGTCACATCACAACTGTCACAACACTCATGTGATTGTTACCTCAACATGTGTCTTAAGAGGCAAGTGTCACATCATAGCTATCACATCATGCCTGTGGCTCTCATATCATTTCTGTCTCAACACATGTGGCATTGTCACCTGATACCTGTCACACTCAGAGTGGTATTGTGACCTCAATTTGTCAGAAGACTTCCAGAAGCATTACAGCATACCTGTCACTTCACATGTGCATGTCACATCATGTCCATCACAACCCACATGCATGTCAACTCAGAAGGTCACAATCAGCATACGATTGTCACCACTCATTTGTCCCAAGCCATTTATGATTGTCACATCACAACTGTCACAACGCTTCTGTGGTTGTCATCCCACATGTATCTTAACATGCAAATGCCCCATCATATGTGTCGCATTGCACCTGTGATTGTCATATCACATCTGTCTCAACACGCATGAGAGTGTCTCCTGACATGTGTCACACCCAGAGAGTGATTGTCACCTCATATAAGTCACATGCCATGCAGGAGTGTCACATCATGCCTCTCATATCACACATGTGTGTGTCACATCAGATCAGTTCCAATCAACTTGTGTGTCACCTCACATTGTCACTTGCTTTACAGAGCATCGCATCATACCTGTTGTCACACATGAGAGTCATATCACATCAAGCACAAGCCATTTGTGTGTCACCTCACGTGATCACCACACATGTGTCACACATGCTTATGTGTGTCACATCAAAACTGTTACAAGGCCCATGTGATTGTCACATCTCCTGTGTTGTAACACGCAAGTGCCATAACATATCAGTCACATCATGTCTGTTATTGTCACAGCATTTCTGCCTCAACAAATGTGGCAGTGTCATCTGACATCTGTTACACCCATAGTGTGTTACCTCACATTTGGCACATGCTTTACAGAGTGACACATCCTATCTGTCATCACACATGAGAGTGTCATATCACATCAGGCACAGCCCACTTGTGTGTCACCTCACATGGTCACAACTGGCATGTGATTGTCACCGCACATCTGTCACAAGCTGCTTATGACGGTCACATCACAACTGTCACAATGTTCATGTATTTGTCACCTCATGTGTCTTAATGCCCAAGGGTCACATCATACCTGTGTCATTGCACATGTGATTGTCACATCACATGGGTCTCAACACACTTGAGAGTGTCACCTGACTCCTGTGACACACAGAGTGTGATTGTCCCCTCATATTAGTCACATGCCTCCCAGGAGTGTCACATCACACCAGTCACATTGCACATGCATGTGTCACATCGTAACAGTTCCAAATTCACTTGTGTGTCACCTCACATGGTCACAATTGGCATGTCAATGTCACCACACATCTGTCACAAGACTCATGATTGTCACATCACACCTGTCCCAATGCCTGTGTGATTGTCACCTCATGGGTGTCATAATGTGCAAGTGTCACAACATTTCAGTCACATTGTGCCTGTTAGGGTCACACTATTTCTGTCTCGACACACATGGCAGTGTTACCTGACATCTGTCTCAACAAGAGTGTGATTAGCACATCACATTTGTCACATGACTTCTGGAGTGTCATGTCATATGTGTCCCATCACATGAGTGTGTCATAGCACATCAGGCACAACCCACTTGTGTGTCACCTCACATGGTCACAACCAGCAAGTGGTTGACACCACACAGCTGTCACACACCACTTATGTGTGTCCCATCCAAACTGTCACCATGCCCATGTGATGGTCACCTCATCTGTGTCATAACAGGCAAGTGTCACATATCTGTCACATCATGCCTGTGGCTGTCACCTATTTGTCTCAACACACATGTCAGTGTCACATGACATCTGTCACACCAAGAGTGTGATTGTCACCTCACATTTGTCATGTGCTTTATGGAGTGCCACATCATATCTGTCATCACACATGACAGTGTCATATCACATCAGGCACAAGCCCCTTGTGTGTCATCTCACATAGTCACAACCAGCATGTGGGTTTTCTCACACACTGCTTATGTGGGTCACATCACTGCTGTCACTGTGCCCTTGTGATTGTCACCTCCTCTGTGTCATCATGCACAACTGTCACATCATATCTGTCACATTGAGCCTGTGACTGTCATGCCATTTCTGTCTCAACACACATGGCAGTGTCACATGACATCTGTCACACCAAGACTGTGATTGTCACCTCACATTTGTCACATGCATTACAGAGTATCACACAGTATATGTCATTACACATGAGAATGTCACATAACTTCAGGCACAACCCAGGTGTGTATCAGCTCACCCTGTCACAATTGGCATGTGATTGTCACCACACATCTGTCACAAGCCTCTTATGATTGTCACATCACACCTGTCATAATGCCTGAGTGATTGTCACCTCATGTGTGTCATAACATGCAATTATCCAAAAATGTCAGTCACATTGTGCCTGTTATTGGTCACACCATTTCTACTTCAACACATGTGGCAGTGTCACCTGACATATGTCACACCTCGAGTGTGATTGTCACCTCACATTTGTCACATGTGTTATGGAGTGTCACATCATATCTGTCACATTACACATGGGAGTGAAATATCACATGAGGCACAACCCACTTGTGTGTCACCTCACATGGTCACAACCCACATGTTATTGTCACCACACATCTGTCACACATGCTTATGTGGGTCACGTCAAATCTGTTACAATGCCCATGTGATTGTCACCTCATCTGTGTTATAATATGCAAGTGTCACATCATATCTCTCATATCATGCCTGTGATCATCACATCATTTCTGTCTCAACACACGTGGCAGTGTCACCTGATATCTGTCACACCCACAGTGTGATTGTCACCTCACACTTGTCACACGTCTTCTGGGAGTGTCACATCATCCCTGTCACCTCTGACATGTGCATGTCACATCACATCAGTCAAAACCCATATGTATGTGATCTCAGATGGTCACAATCTGCATATGATTGTCACCACACACTGGTCACAAGCCACTTATGAGTCTCACATCACAACTGTCACAATGCTCAAGTGACTGTCACCTCACATGTGTCTTCACGCACAACTGTCACATCATACCTGTCACATTGCACATGTGATTGTCACATCACATCAGATCCAACCCAGTTGTGTGTCACCTCCCATTGTCACAATTGGCATATGATTGTCACCACACATCTGTCACACATACTTCTGTGTGTTACATCAAAACTGTTATAACACCCATGTGACTGTCACTTCTCCTATGTCAGAATGCACGTGTCACATCATATCTGTCACATCGTGCCTGTGACTCTCGCATCATTTCTGTCTCAACACATGTGGCAGTGTCACCTGGCATCTGTCACACCCAGAGTGTGTTTGTCACCTCCCATTTGTCAGGTGCCTTACAAAGTGTCATGTTTCCCTGTCACATCACATATGGGACTGTCACGTCACATCCATCACCACCCATTTGTCACCTCATGTGTTCACCACTGGCATATGATTGTCACCACACATCTGTCACAAGCCTCTTATCAGTGTCATATCACAACTGTCACCACACCCATGTGGCCGTTACCTCACATGTGTCATAACATGAAAGCATTATATCGTATCTATCCCATCACACTTATGATTATCACGTCACTTCTGTCTCAGCCCATGTGGGTGTGTCATCTGACATCTGTCATACCCTGAGTGTGAGTGTCACATCACATGTGTCAAATGCCTTCCAGAGTGTCACATCATATCTGTCGCATCACATGAGAGAGTGTCATATCTCATCAGGTACAACCCACTTGTGTCACCTCACATGGTCACAACCAGCATGTGGTTGTCATCACACACCTGTCACACATTGCTTATGTGTGTCACATCACAACTGTCACAACACTCATGTGATTGTTACCTCACCATGTGTCTTAAGAGGCAAGTGTCACATCATAGCTATCACATCATGCCTGTGGCTCTCATATCATTTCTGTCTCAACACATGTGGCATTGTCACCTGATACCTGTCACACTCAGAGTGTTATTGTGACCTCAATTTGTCAGAAGACTTCCAGAAGCATTACAGCATACCTGTCACTTCACATGTGCATGTCACATCATGTCCATCACAACCCACATGCATGTCAACTCAGAAGGTCACAATCAGCATACGATTGTCACCACTCATTTGTCCCAAGCCATTTATGATTGTCACATCACAACTGTCACAACGCTTCTGTGGTTGTCATCCCACATGTATCTTAACATGCAAATGCCCCATCATATGTGTCGCATTGCACCTGTGATTGTCATATCACATCTGTCTCAACACGCATGAGAGTGTCTCCTGACATGTGTCACACCCAGAGAGTGATTGTCACCTCATATAAGTCACATGCCATGCAGGAGTGTCACATCATACCTCTCATATCACACATGTGTGTGTCACATCAGATCAGTTCCAATCAACTTGTGTGTCACCTCACATTGTCACTTGCTTTACAGAGCATCGCATCATACCTGTTGTCACACATGAGAGTCATATCACATCAAGCACAAGCCATTTGTGTGTCACCTCACGTGATCACCACACATGTGTCACACATGCTTATGTGTGTCACATCAAAACTGTTACAAGGCCCATGTGATTGTCACATCTCCTGTGTTGTAACACGCAAGTGCCATAACATATCAGTCACATCATGTCTGTTATTGTCACAGCATTTCTGCCTCAACAAATGTGGCAGTGTCATCTGACATCTGTTACACCCATAGTGTGTTACCTCACATTTGGCACATGCTTTACAGAGTGACACATCCTATCTGTCATCACACATGAGAGTGTCATATCACATCAGGCACAGCCCACTTGTGTGTCACCTCACATGGTCACAACTGGCATGTGATTGTCACCGCACATCTGTCACAAGCTGCTTATGACGGTCACATCACAACTGTCACAATGTTCATGTATTTGTCACCTCATGTGTCTTAATGCCCAAGGGTCACATCATACCTGTGTCATTGCACATGTGATTGTCACATCACATGGGTCTCAACACACTTGAGAGTGTCACCTGACTCCTGTGACACACAGAGTGTGATTGTCCCCTCATATTAGTCACATGCCTCCCAGGAGTGTCACATCACACCAGTCACATTGCACATGCGTGTGTCACATCGTAACAGTTCCAAATTCACTTGTGTGTCACCTCACATGGTCACAATTGGCATGTCAATGTCACCACACATCTGTCGCAAGACTCATGATTGTCACATCACACCTGTCCCAATGCCTGTGTGATTGTCACCTCATGGGTGTCATAATGTGCAAGTGTCACAACATTTCAGTCCCATTGTGCCTGTTAGGGTCACACTATTTCTGTCTCGGCACACATGGCAGTGTTACCTGACATCTGTCTCAACAAGAGTGTGATTAGCACATCACATTTGTCACATGACTTCTGGAGTGTCATGTCATATGTGTCCCATCACATGAGTGTGTCATAGCACATCAGGCACAACCCACTTGTGTGTCACCTCACATGGTCACAACCAGCAAGTGGTTGACACCACACAGCTGTCACACACCACTTATGTGTGTCCCATCCAAACTGTCACCATGCCCATGTGATGGTCACCTCATCTGTGTCATAACAGGCAAGTGTCACATATCTGTCACATCATGCCTGTGGCTGTCACCTATTTGTCTCAACACACATGTCAGTGTCACATGACATCTGTCACACCAAGAGTGTGATTGTCACCTCACATTTGTCATGTGCTTTATGGAGTGCCACATCATATCTGTCATCACACATGACAGTGTCATATCACATCAGGCACAAGCCCCTTGTGTGTCATCTCACATAGTCACAACCAGCATGTGGGTTTTCTCACACACTGCTTATGTGGGTCACATCACTGCTGTCACTGTGCCCTTGTGATTGTCACCTCCTCTGTGTCATCATGCACAACTGTCACATCATATCTGTCACATTGAGCCTGTGACTGTCATGCCATTTCTGTCTCAACACACATGGCAGTGTCACATGACATCTGTCACACCAAGACTGTGATTGTCACCTCACATTTGTCACATGCATTACAGAGTATCACACAGTATATGTCATTACACATGAGAATGTCACATAACTTCAGGCACAACCCAGGTGTGTATCAGCTCACCCTGTCACAATTGGCATGTGATTGTCACCACACATCTGTCACAAGCCTCTTATGATTGTCACATCACACCTGTCATAATGCCTGAGTGATTGTCACCTCATGTGTGTCATAACATGCAATTATCCAACAATGTCAGTCACATTGTGCCTGTTATTGGTCACACCATTTCTACTTCAACACATGTGGCAGTGTCACCTGACATATGTCACACCTCGAGTGTGATTGTCACCTCACATTTGTCACATGTGTTATGGAGTGTCACATCATATCTGTCACATTACACATGGGAGTGAAATATCACATGAGGCACAACCCACTTGTGTGTCACCTCACATGGTCACAACCCACATGTTATTGTCACCACACATCTGTCACACATGCTTATGTGGGTCACGTCAAATCTGTTACAATGCCCATGTGATTGTCACCTCATCTGTGTTATAATATGCAAGTGTCACATCATATCTCTCATATCATGCCTGTGATCATCACATCATTTCTGTCTCAACACACGTGGCAGTGTCACCTGATATCTGTCACACCCACAGTGTGATTGTCACCTCACACTTGTCACACGTCTTCTGGGAGTGTCACATCATCCCTTTCACCTCTGACATGTGCATGTCACATCACATCAGTCAAAACCCATATGTATGTGATCTCAGATGGTCACAATCTGCATATGATTGTCACCACACACTGGTCACAAGCCACTTATGAGTCTCACATCACAACTGTCACAATGCTCAAGTGACTGTCACCTCACATGTGTCTTCACGCACAACTGTCACATCATACCTGTCACATTGCACATGTGATTGTCACATCACATCAGATCCAACCCAGTTGTGTGTCACCTCCCATTGTCACAATTGGCATATGATTGTCACCACACATCTGTCACACATACTTCTGTGTGTTACATCAAAACTGTTATAACACCCATGTGACTGTCACTTCTCCTATGTCAGAATGCACGTGTCACATCATAGCTGTCACATCGTGCCTGTGACTCTCGCATCATTTCTGTCTCAACACATGTGGCAGTGTCACCTGGCATCTGTCACACCCAGAGTGTGTTTGTCACCTCCCATTTGTCAGGTGCCTTACAAAGTGTCATGTTTCCCTGTCACATCACATATGGGACTGTCACGTCACATCCATCACCACCCATTTGTCACCTCATGTGTTCACCACTGGCATATGATTGTCACCACACATCTGTCACAAGCCTCTTATCAGTGTCATATCACAACTGTCACCACACCCATGTGGCCGTTACCTCACATGTGTCATAACATGAAAGCATTATATCGTATCTATCCCATCACACTTATGATTATCACGTCACTTCTGTCTCAGCCCATGTGGGTGTGTCATCTGACATCTGTCATACCCTGAGTGTGAGTGTCACATCACATGTGTCAAATGCCTTCCAGAGTGTCACATCATATCTGTCGCATCACATGTGAGAGTGTCATATCTCATCAGGTACAACCCACTTGTGTCACCTCACATGGTCACAACCAGCATGTGGTTGTCATCACACACCTGTCACACATTGCTTATGTGTGTCACATCACAACTGTCACAACACTCATGTGATTGTTACCTCAACATGTGTCTTAAGAGGCAAGTGTCACATCATAGCTATCACATCATGCCTGTGGCTCTCATATCATTTCTGTCTCAACACATGTGGCATTGTCACCTGATACCTGTCACACTCAGAGTGGTATTGTGACCTCAATTTGTCAGAAGACTTCCAGAAGCATTACAGCATACCTGTCACTTCACATGTGCATGTCACATCATGTCCATCACAACCCACATGCATGTCAACTCAGAAGGTCACAATCAGCATACGATTGTCACCACTCATTTGTCCCAAGCCATTTATGATTGTCACATCACAACTGTCACAACGCTTCTGTGGTTGTCATCCCACATGTATCTTAACATGCAAATGCCCCATCATATGTGTCGCATTGCACCTGTGATTGTCATATCACATCTGTCTCAACACGCATGAGAGTGTCTCCTGACATGTGTCACACCCAGAGAGTGATTGTCACCTCATATAAGTCACATGCCATGCAGGAGTGTCACATCATACCTCTCATATCACACATGTGTGTGTCACATCAGATCAGTTCCAATCAACTTGTGTGTCACCTCACATTGTCACTTGCTTTACAGAGCATCGCATCATACCTGTCGTCACACATGAGAGTCATATCACATCAAGCACAAGCCATTTGTGTGTCACCTCACGTGATCACCACACATGTGTCACACATGCTTATGTGTGTCACATCAAAACTGTTACAAGGCCCATGTGATTGTCACATCACCTGTGTTGTAACACGCAAGTGCCATAACATATCAGTCACATCATGTCTGTTATTGTCACAGCATTTCTGCCTCAACAAATGTGGCAGTGTCATCTGACATCTGTTACACCCATAGTGTGTTACCTCACATTTGGCACATGCTTTACAGAGTGACACATCCTATCTGTCATCACACATGAGAGTGTCATATCACATCAGGCACAGCCCACTTGTGTGTCACCTCACATGGTCACAACTGGCATGTGATTGTCACCGCACATCTGTCACAAGCTGCTTATAACGGTCACATCACAACTGTCACAATGTTCATGTATTTGTCACCTCATGTGTCTTAATGCCCAAGGGTCACATCATACCTGTGTCATTGCACATGTGATTGTCACATCACATGGGTCTCAACACACTTGAGAGTGTCACCTGACTCCTGTGACACACAGAGTGTGATTGTCCCCTCATATTAGTCACATGCCTCCCAGGAGTGTCACATCACACCAGTCACATTGCACATGCGTGTGTCACACCGTAACAGTTCCAAATTCACTTGTGTGTCACCTCACATGGTCACAATTGGCATGTCAATGTCAACACATCATCTGTCACAAGACTCATGATTGTCACATCACACCTGTCCCAATGCCTGTGTGATTGTCACCTCATGGGTGTCATAATGTGCAAGTGTCACAACATTTCAGTCCCATTGTGCCTGTTAGGGTCACACTATTTCTGTCTCGACACACATGGCAGTGTTACCTGACATCTGTCTCAACAAGAGTGTGATTAGCACATCACATTTGTCACATGACTTCTGGAGTGTCATGTCATATGTGTCCCATCACATGAGTGTGTCATAGCACATCAGGCACAACCCACTTGTGTGTCACCTCACATGGTCACAACCAGCAAGTGGTTGACACCACACAGCTGTCACACACCACTTATGTGTGTCCCATCCAAACTGTCACCATGCCCATGTGATGGTCACCTCATCTGTGTCATAACAGGCAAGTGTCACATATCTGTCACATCATGCCTGTGGCTGTCACCTATTTGTCTCAACACACATGTCAGTGTCACATGACATCTGTCACACCAAGAGTGTGATTGTCACCTCACATTTGTCATGTGCTTTATGGAGTGCCACATCATATCTGTCATCACACATGACAGTGTCATATCACATCAGGCACAAGCCCCTTGTGTGTCATCTCACATAGTCACAACCAGCATGTGGGTTTTCTCACACACTGCTTATGTGGGTCACATCACTGCTGTCACTGTGCCCTTGTGATTGTCACCTCCTCTGTGTCATCATGCACAACTGTCACATCATATCTGTCACATTGAGCCTGTGACTGTCATGCCATTTCTGTCTCAACACACATGGCAGTGTCACATGACATCTGTCACACCAAGACTGTGATTGTCACCTCACATTTGTCACATGCATTACAGAGTATCACACAGTATATGTCATTACACATGAGAATGTCACATAACTTCAGGCACAACCCAGGTGTGTATCAGCTCACCCTGTCACAATTGGCATGTGATTGTCACCACACATCTGTCACAAGCCTCTTATGATTGTCACATCACACCTGTCATAATGCCTGAGTGATTGTCACCTCATGTGTGTCATAACATGCAATTATCCAAAAATGTCAGTCACATTGTGCCTGTTATTGGTCACACCATTTCTACTTCAACACATGTGGCAGTGTCACCTGACATATGTCACACCTCGAGTGTGATTGTCACCTCACATTTGTCACATGTGTTATGGAGTGTCACATCATATCTGTCACATTACACATGGGAGTGAAATATCACATGAGGCACAACCCACTTGTGTGTCACCTCACATGGTCACAACCCACATGTTATTGTCACCACACATCTGTCACACATGCTTATGTGGGTCACGTCAAATCTGTTACAATGCCCATGTGATTGTCACCTCATCTGTGTTATAATATGCAAGTGTCACATCATATCTCTCATATCATGCCTGTGATCATCACATCATTTCTGTCTCAACACACGTGGCAGTGTCACCTGATATCTGTCACACCCACAGTGTGATTGTCACCTCACACTTGTCACACGTCTTCTGGGAGTGTCACATCATCCCTGTCACATCTGACATGTGCATGTCACATCACATCAGTCAAAACCCATATGTATGTGATCTCAGATGGTCACAATCTGCATATGATTGTCACCACACACTGTTCACAAGCCACTTATGAGTCTCACATCACAACTGTCACAATGCTCAAGTGACTGTCACCTCACATGTGTCTTCACGCACAACTGTCACATCATACCTGTCACATTGCACATGTGATTGTCACATCACATCAGATCCAACCCAGTTGTGTGTCACCTCCCATTGTCACAATTGGCATATGATTGTCACCACACATCTGTCACACATACTTCTGTGTGTTACATCAAAACTGTTATAACACCCATGTGACTGTCACTTCTCCTATGTCAGAATGCACGTGTCACTTCATAGCTGTCACATCGTGCCTGTGACTCTCGCATCATTTCTGTCTCAACACATGTGGCAGTGTCACCTGGCATCTGTCACACCCAGAGTGTGTTTGTCACCTCCCATTTGTCAGGTGCCTTACAAAGTGTCATGTTTCCCTGTCACATCACATATGGGACTGTCACGTCACATCCATCACCACCCATTTGTCACCTCATGTGTTCACCACTGGCATATGATTGTCACCACACATCTGTCACAAGCCTCTTATCAGTGTCATATCACAACTGTCACCACACCCATGTGGCCGTTACCTCACATGTGTCATAACATGAAAGCATTATATCGTATCTATCCCATCACACTTATGATTATCACGTCACTTCTGTCTCAGCCCATGTGGGTGTGTCATCTGACATCTGTCATACCCTGAGTGTGAGTGTCACATCACATGTGTCAAATGCCTTCCAGAGTGTCACATCATATCTGTCGCATCACATGTGAGAGTGTCATATCTCATCAGGTACAACCCACTTGTGTCACCTCACATGGTCACAACCAGCATGTGGTTGTCATCACACACCTGTCACACATTGCTTATGTGTGTCACATCACAACTGTCACAACACTCATGTGATTGTTACCTCAACATGTGTCTTAACAGGCAAGTGTCACATCATAGCTATCACATCATGCCTGTGGCTCTCATATCATTTCTGTCTCAACACATGTGGCATTGTCACCTGATACCTGTCACACTCAGAGTGGTATTGTGACCTCAATTTGTCAGAAGACTTCCAGAAGCATTACAGCATACCTGTCACTTCACATGTGCATGTCACATCATGTCCATCACAACCCACATGCATGTCAACTCAGAAGGTCACAATCAGCATACGATTGTCACCACTCATTTGTCCCAAGCCATTTATGATTGTCACATCACAACTGTCACAACGCTTCTGTGGTTGTCATCCCACATGTATCTTAACATGCAAATGCCCCATCATATGTGTCGCATTGCACCTGTGATTGTCATATCACATCTGTCTCAACACGCATGAGAGTGTCTCCTGACATGTGTCACACCCAGAGAGTGATTGTCACCTCATATAAGTCACATGCCATGCAGGAGTGTCACATCATACCTCTCATATCACACATGTGTGTGTCACATCAGATCAGTTCCAATCAACTTGTGTGTCACCTCACATTGTCACTTGCTTTACAGAGCATCGCATCATACCTGTCGTCACACATGAGAGTCATATCACATCAAGCACAAGCCATTTGTGTGTCACCTCACGTGATCACCACACATGTGTCACACATGCTTATGTGTGTCACATCAAAACTGTTACAAGGCCCATGTGATTGTCACATCACCTGTGTTGTAACACGCAAGTGCCATAACATATCAGTCACATCATGTCTGTTATTGTCACAGCATTTCTGCCTCAACAAATGTGGCAGTGTCATCTGACATCTGTTACACCCATAGTGTGTTACCTCACATTTGGCACATGCTTTACAGAGTGACACATCCTATCTGTCATCACACATGAGAGTGTCATATCACATCAGGCACAGCCCACTTGTGTGTCACCTCACATGGTCACAACTGGCATGTGATTGTCACCGCACATCTGTCACAAGCTGCTTATGACGGTCACATCACAACTGTCACAATGTTCATGTATTTGTCACCTCATGTGTCTTAATGCCCAAGGGTCACATCATACCTGTGTCATTGCACATGTGATTGTCACATCACATGGGTCTCAACACACTTGAGAGTGTCACCTGACTCCTGTGACACACAGAGTGTGATTGTCACCTCATATTAGTCACATGCCTCCCAGGAGTGTCACATCACACCAGTCACATTGCACATGCGTGTGTCACACCGTAACAGTTCCTAATTCACTTGTGTGTCACCTCACATGGTCACAATTGGCATGTCAATGTCACCACACATCTGTCACAAGACTCATGATTGTCACATCACACCTGTCCCAATGCCTGTGTGATTGTCACCTCATGGGTGTCATAATGTGCAAGTGTCACAACATTTCAGTCCCATTGTGCCTGTTAGGGTCACACTATTTCTGTCTCGACACACATGGCAGTGTTACCTGACATCTGTCTCAACAAGAGTGTGATTAGCACATCACATTTGTCACATGACTTCTGGAGTGTCATGTCATATGTGTCCCATCACATGAGTGTGTCATAGCACATCAGGCACAACCCACTTGTGTGTCACCTCACATGGTCACAACCAGCAAGTGGTTGACACCACACAGCTGTCACACACCACTTATGTGTGTCCCATCCAAACTGTCACCATGCCCATGTGATGGTCACCTCATCTGTGTCATAACAGGCAAGTGTCACATATCTGTCACATCATGCCTGTGGCTGTCACCTATTTGTCTCAACACACATGTCAGTGTCACATGACATCTGTCACACCAAGAGTGTGATTGTCACCTCACATTTGTCATGTGCTTTATGGAGTGCCACATCATATCTGTCATCACACATGACAGTGTCATATCACATCAGGCACAAGCCCCTTGTGTGTCATCTCACATAGTCACAACCAGCATGTGGGTTTTCTCACACACTGCTTATGTGGGTCACATCACTGCTGTCACTGTGCCCTTGTGATTGTCACCTCCTCTGTGTCATCATGCACAACTGTCACATCATATCTGTCACATTGAGCCTGTGACTGTCATGCCATTTCTGTCTCAACACACATGGCAGTGTCACATGACATCTGTCACACCAAGACTGTGATTGTCACCTCACATTTGTCACATGCATTACAGAGTATCACACAGTATATGTCATTACACATGAGAATGTCACATAACTTCAGGCACAACCCAGGTGTGTATCAGCTCACCCTGTCACAATTGGCATGTGATTGTCACCACACATCTGTCACAAGCCTCTTATGATTGTCACATCACACCTGTCATAATGCCTGAGTGATTGTCACCTCATGTGTGTCATAACATGCAATTATCCAAAAATGTCAGTCACATTGTGCCTGTTATTGGTCACACCATTTCTACTTCAACACATGTGGCAGTGTCACCTGACATATGTCACACCTCGAGTGTGATTGTCACCTCACATTTGTCACATGTGTTATGGAGTGTCACATCATATCTGTCACATTACACATGGGAGTGAAATATCACATGAGGCACAACCCACTTGTGTGTCACCTCACATGGTCACAACCCACATGTTATTGTCACCACACATCTGTCACACATGCTTATGTGGGTCACGTCAAATCTGTTACAATGCCCATGTGATTGTCACCTCATCTGTGTTATAATATGCAAGTGTCACATCATATCTCTCATATCATGCCTGTGATCATCACATCATTTCTGTCTCAACACACGTGGCAGTGTCACCTGATATCTGTCACACCCACAGTGTGATTGTCACCTCACACTTGTCACACGTCTTCTGGGAGTGTCACATCATCCCTGTCACATCTGACATGTGCATGTCACATCACATCAGTCAAAACCCATATGTATGTGATCTCAGATGGTCACAATCTGCATATGATTGTCACCACACACTGTTCACAAGCCACTTATGAGTCTCACATCACAACTGTCACAATGCTCAAGTGACTGTCACCTCACATGTGTCTTCACGCACAACTGTCACATCATACCTGTCACATTGCACATGTGATTGTCACATCACATCAGATCCAACCCAGTTGTGTGTCACCTCCCATTGTCACAATTGGCATATGATTGTCACCACACATCTGTCACACATACTTCTGTGTGTTACATCAAAACTGTTATAACACCCATGTGACTGTCACTTCTCCTATGTCAGAATGCACGTGTCACTTCATAGCTGTCACATCGTGCCTGTGACTCTCGCATCATTTCTGTCTCAACACATGTGGCAGTGTCACCTGGCATCTGTCACACCCAGAGTGTGTTTGTCACCTCCCATTTGTCAGGTGCCTTACAAAGTGTCATGTTTCCCTGTCACATCACATATGGGACTGTCACGTCACATCCATCACCACCCATTTGTCACCTCATGTGTTCACCACTGGCATATGATTGTCACCACACATCTGTCACAAGCCTCTTATCAGTGTCATATCACAACTGTCACCACACCCATGTGGCCGTTACCTCACATGTGTCATAACATGAAAGCATTATATCGTATCTATCCCATCACACTTATGATTATCACGTCACTTCTGTCTCAGCCCATGTGGGTGTGTCATCTGACATCTGTCATACCCTGAGTGTGAGTGTCACATCACATGTGTCAAATGCCTTCCAGAGTGTCACATCATATCTGTCGCATCACATGTGAGAGTGTCATATCTCATCAGGTACAACCCACTTGTGTCACCTCACATGGTCACAACCAGCATGTGGTTGTCATCACACACCTGTCACACATTGCTTATGTGTGTCACATCACAACTGTCACAACACTCATGTGATTGTTACCTCAACATGTGTCTTAACAGGCAAGTGTCACATCATAGCTATCACATCATGCCTGTGGCTCTCATATCATTTCTGTCTCAACACATGTGGCATTGTCACCTGATACCTGTCACACTCAGAGTGGTATTGTGACCTCAATTTGTCAGAAGACTTCCAGAAGCATTACAGCATACCTGTCACTTCACATGTGCATGTCACATCATGTCCATCACAACCCACATGCATGTCAACTCAGAAGGTCACAATCAGCATACGATTGTCACCACTCATTTGTCCCAAGCCATTTATGATTGTCACATCACAACTGTCACAACGCTTCTGTGGTTGTCATCCCACATGTATCTTAACATGCAAATGCCCCATCATATGTGTCGCATTGCACCTGTGATTGTCATATCACATCTGTCTCAACACGCATGAGAGTGTCTCCTGACATGTGTCACACCCAGAGAGTGATTGTCACCTCATATAAGTCACATGCCATGCAGGAGTGTCACATCATACCTCTCATATCACACATGTGTGTGTCACATCAGATCAGTTCCAATCAACTTGTGTGTCACCTCACATTGTCACTTGCTTTACAGAGCATCGCATCATACCTGTCGTCACACATGAGAGTCATATCACATCAAGCACAAGCCATTTGTGTGTCACCTCACGTGATCACCACACATGTGTCACACATGCTTATGTGTGTCACATCAAAACTGTTACAAGGCCCATGTGATTGTCACATCACCTGTGTTGTAACACGCAAGTGCCATAACATATCAGTCACATCATGTCTGTTATTGTCACAGCATTTCTGCCTCAACAAATGTGGCAGTGTCATCTGACATCTGTTACACCCATAGTGTGTTACCTCACATTTGGCACATGCTTTACAGAGTGACACATCCTATCTGTCATCACACATGAGAGTGTCATATCACATCAGGCACAGCCCACTTGTGTGTCACCTCACATGGTCACAACTGGCATGTGATTGTCACCGCACATCTGTCACAAGCTGCTTATGACGGTCACATCACAACTGTCACAATGTTCATGTATTTGTCACCTCATGTGTCTTAATGCCCAAGGGTCACATCATACCTGTGTCATTGCACATGTGATTGTCACATCACATGGGTCTCAACACACTTGAGAGTGTCACCTGACTCCTGTGACACACAGAGTGTGATTGTCACCTCATATTAGTCACATGCCTCCCAGGAGTGTCACATCACACCAGTCACATTGCACATGCGTGTGTCACACCGTAACAGTTCCTAATTCACTTGTGTGTCACCTCACATGGTCACAATTGGCATGTCAATGTCACCACACATCTGTCACAAGACTCATGATTGTCACATCACACCTGTCCCAATGCCTGTGTGATTGTCACCTCATGGGTGTCATAATGTGCAAGTGTCACAACATTTCAGTCCCATTGTGCCTGTTAGGGTCACACTATTTCTGTCTCGACACACATGGCAGTGTTACCTGACATCTGTCTCAACAAGAGTGTGATTAGCACATCACATTTGTCACATGACTTCTGGAGTGTCATGTCATATGTGTCCCATCACATGAGTGTGTCATAGCACATCAGGCACAACCCACTTGTGTGTCACCTCACATGGTCACAACCAGCAAGTGGTTGACACCACACAGCTGTCACACACCACTTATGTGTGTCACATCCAAACTGTCACCATGCCCATGTGATGGTCACCTCATCTGTGTCATAACAGGCAAGTGTCACATATCTGTCACATCATGCCTGTGGCTGTCACCTATTTGTCTCAACACACATGTCAGTGTCACATGACATCTGTCACACCAAGAGTGTGATTGTCACCTCACATTTGTCATGTGCTTTATGGAGTGCCACATCATATCTGTCATCACACATGACAGTGTCATATCACATCAGGCACAAGCCCCTTGTGTGTCATCTCACATAGTCACAACCAGCATGTGGGTTTTCTCACACACTGCTTATGTGGGTCACATCACTGCTGTCACTGTGCCCTTGTGATTGTCACCTCCTCTGTGTCATCATGCACAACTGTCACATCATATCTGTCACATTGAGCCTGTGACTGTCATGCCATTTCTGTCTCAACACACATGGCAGTGTCACATGACATCTGTCACACCAAGACTGTGATTGTCACCTCACATTTGTCACATGCATTACAGAGTATCACACAGTATATGTCATTACACATGAGAATGTCACATAACTTCAGGCACAACCCACGTGTGTATCAGCTCACCCTGTCACAATTGGCATGTGATTGTCACCACACATCTGTCACAAGCCTCTTATGATTGTCACATCACACCTGTCATAATGCCTGAGTGATTGTCACCTCATGTGTGTCATAACATGCAATTATCCAAAAATGTCAGTCACATTGTGCCTGTTATTGGTCACACCATTTCTACTTCAACACATGTGGCAGTGTCACCTGACATATGTCACACCTCGAGTGTGATTGTCACCTCACATTTGTCACATGTGTTATGGAGTGTCACATCATATCTGTCACATTACACATGGGAGTGAAATATCACATGAGGCACAACCCACTTGTGTGTCACCTCACATGGTCACAACCCACATGTTATTGTCACCACACATCTGTCACACATGCTTATGTGGGTCACGTCAAATCTGTTACAATGCCCATGTGATTGTCACCTCATCTGTGTTATAATATGCAAGTGTCACATCATATCTCTCATATCATGCCTGTGATCATCACATCATTTCTGTCTCAACACACGTGGCAGTGTCACCTGATATCTGTCACACCCACAGTGTGATTGTCACCTCACACTTGTCACACGTCTTCTGGGAGTGTCACATCATCCCTGTCACCTCTGACATGTGCATGTCACATCACATCAGTCAAAACCCATATGTATGTGATCTCAGATGGTCACAATCTGCATATGATTGTCACCACACACTGGTCACAAGCCACTTATGAGTCTCACATCACAACTGTCACAATGCTCAAGTGACTGTCACCTCACATGTGTCTTCACGCACAACTGTCACATCATACCTGTCACATTGCACATGTGATTGTCACATCACATCAGATCCAACCCAGTTGTGTGTCACCTCCCATTGTCACAATTGGCATATGATTGTCACCACACATCTGTCACACATACTTCTGTGTGTTACATCAAAACTGTTATAACACCCATGTGACTGTCACTTCTCCTATGTCAGAATGCACGTGTCACTTCATAGCTGTCACATCGTGCCTGTGACTCTCGCATCATTTCTGTCTCAACACATGTGGCAGTGTCACCTGGCATCTGTCACACCCAGAGTGTGTTTGTCACCTCCCATTTGTCAGGTGCCTTACAAAGTGTCATGTTTCCCTGTCACATCACATATGGGACTGTCACGTCACATCCATCACCACCCATTTGTCACCTCATGTGTTCACCACTGGCATATGATTGTCACCACACATCTGTCACAAGCCTCTTATCAGTGTCATATCACAACTGTCACCACACCCATGTGGCCGTTACCTCACATGTGTCATAACATGAAAGCATTATATCGTATCTATCCCATCACACTTATGATTATCACGTCACTTCTGTCTCAGCCCATGTGGGTGTGTCATCTGACATCTGTCATACCCTGAGTGTGAGTGTCACATCACATGTGTCAAATGCCTTCCAGAGTGTCACATCATATCTGTCGCATCACATGTGAGAGTGTCATATCTCATCAGGTACAACCCACTTGTGTCACCTCACATGGTCACAACCAGCATGTGGTTGTCATCACACACCTGTCACACATTGCTTATGTGTGTCACATCACAACTGTCACAACACTCATGTGATTGTTACCTCAACATGTGTCTTAAGAGGCAAGTGTCACATCATAGCTATCACATCATGCCTGTGGCTCTCATATCATTTCTGTCTCAACACATGTGGCATTGTCACCTGATACCTGTCACACTCAGAGTGGTATTGTGACCTCAATTTGTCAGAAGACTTCCAGAAGCATTACAGCATACCTGTCACTTCACATGTGCATGTCACATCATGTCCATCACAACCCACATGCATGTCAACTCAGAAGGTCACAATCAGCATACGATTGTCACCACTCATTTGTCCCAAGCCATTTATGATTGTCACATCACAACTGTCACAACGCTTCTGTGGTTGTCATCCCACATGTATCTTAACATGCAAATGCCCCATCATATGTGTCGCATTGCACCTGTGATTGTCATATCACATCTGTCTCAACACGCATGAGAGTGTCTCCTGACATGTGTCACACCCAGAGAGTGATTGTCACCTCATATAAGTCACATGCCATGCAGGAGTGTCACATCATACCTCTCATATCACACGTGTGTGTCACATCAGATCAGTTCCAATCAACTTGTGTGTCACCTCACATTGTCACTTGCTTTACAGAGCATCGCATCATACCTGTCGTCACACATGAGAGTCATATCACATCAAGCACAAGCCATTTGTGTGTCACCTCACGTGATCACCACACATGTGTCACACATGCTTATGTGTGTCACATCAAAACTGTTACAAGGCCCATGTGATTGTCACATCACCTGTGTTGTAACACGCAAGTGCCATAACATATCAGTCACATCATGTCTGTTATTGTCACAGCATTTCTGCCTCAACAAATGTGGCAGTGTCATCTGACATCTGTTACACCCATAGTGTGTTACCTCACAGTTGGCACATGCTTTACAGAGTGACACATCCTATCTGTCATCACACATGAGAGTGTCATATCACATCAGGCACAGCCCACTTGTGTGTCACCTCACATGGTCACAACTGGCATGTGATTGTCACCGCACATCTGTCACAAGCTGCTTATGACGGTCACATCACAACTGTCACAATGTTCATGTATTTGTCACCTCATGTGTCTTAATGCCCAAGGGTCACATCATACCTGTGTCATTGCACATGTGATTGTCACATCACATGGGTCTCAACACACTTGAGAGTGTCACCTGACTCCTGTGACACACAGAGTGTGATTGTCACCTCATATTAGTCACATGCCTCCCAGGAGTGTCACATCACACCAGTCACATTGCACATGCGTGTGTCACACCGTAACAGTTCCTAATTCACTTGTGTGTCACCTCACATGGTCACAATTGGCATGTCAATGTCACCACACATCTGTCACAAGACTCATGATTGTCACATCACACCTGTCCCAATGCCTGTGTGATTGTCACCTCATGGGTGTCATAATGTGCAAGTGTCACAACATTTCAGTCCCATTGTGCCTGTTAGGGTCACACTATTTCTGTCTCGACACACATGGCAGTGTTACCTGACATCTGTCTCAACAAGAGTGTGATTAGCACATCACATTTGTCACATGACTTCTGGAGTGTCATGTCATATGTGTCCCATCACATGAGTGTGTCATAGCACATCAGGCACAACCCACTTGTGTGTCACCTCACATGGTCACAACCAGCAAGTGGTTGACACCACACAGCTGTCACACACCACTTATGTGTGTCACATCCAAACTGTCACCATGCCCATGTGATGGTCACCTCATCTGTGTCATAACAGGCAAGTGTCACATATCTGTCACATCATGCCTGTGGCTGTCACCTATTTGTCTCAACACACATGTCAGTGTCACATGACATCTGTCACACCAAGAGTGTGATTGTCACCTCACATTTGTCATGTGCTTTATGGAGTGCCACATCATATCTGTCATCACACATGACAGTGTCATATCACATCAGGCACAAGCCCCTTGTGTGTCATCTCACATAGTCACAACCAGCATGTGGGTTTTCTCACACACTGCTTATGTGGGTCACATCACTGCTGTCACTGTGCCCTTGTGATTGTCACCTCCTCTGTGTCATCATGCACAACTGTCACATCATATCTGTCACATTGAGCCTGTGACTGTCATGCCATTTCTGTCTCAACACACATGGCAGTGTCACATGACATCTGTCACACCAAGACTGTGATTGTCACCTCACATTTGTCACATGCATTACAGAGTATCACACAGTATATGTCATTACACATGAGAATGTCACATAACTTCAGGCACAACCCAGGTGTGTATCAGCTCACCCTGTCACAATTGGCATGTGATTGTCACCACACATCTGTCACAAGCCTCTTATGATTGTCACATCACACCTGTCATAATGCCTGAGTGATTGTCACCTCATGTGTGTCATAACATGCAATTATCCAAAAATGTCAGTCACATTGTGCCTGTTATTGGTCACACCATTTCTACTTCAACACATGTGGCAGTGTCACCTGACATATGTCACACCTCGAGTGTGATTGTCACCTCACATTTGTCACATGTGTTATGGAGTGTCACATCATATCTGTCACATTACACATGGGAGTGAAATATCACATGAGGCACAACCCACTTGTGTGTCACCTCACATGGTCACAACCCACATGTTATTGTCACCACACATCTGTCACACATGCTTATGTGGGTCACGTCAAATCTGTTACAATGCCCATGTGATTGTCACCTCATCTGTGTTATAATATGCAAGTGTCACATCATATCTCTCATATCATGCCTGTGATCATCACATCATTTCTGTCTCAACACACGTGGCAGTGTCACCTGATATCTGTCACACCCACAGTGTGATTGTCACCTCACACTTGTCACACGTCTTCTGGGAGTGTCACATCATCCCTGTCACCTCTGACATGTGCATGTCACATCACATCAGTCAAAACCCATATGTATGTGATCTCAGATGGTCACAATCTGCATATGATTGTCACCACACACTGGTCACAAGCCACTTATGAGTCTCACATCACAACTGTCACAATGCTCAAGTGACTGTCACCTCACATGTGTCTTCACGCACAACTGTCACATCATACCTGTCACATTGCACATGTGATTGTCACATCACATCAGATCCAACCCAGTTGTGTGTCACCTCCCATTGTCACAATTGGCATATGATTGTCACCACACATCTGTCACACATACTTCTGTGTGTTACATCAAAACTGTTATAACACCCATGTGACTGTCACTTCTCCTATGTCAGAATGCACGTGTCACATCATAGCTGTCACATCGTGCCTGTGACTCTCGCATCATTTCTGTCTCAACACATGTGGCAGTGTCACCTGGCATCTGTCACACCCAGAGTGTGTTTGTCACCTCCCATTTGTCAGGTGCCTTACAAAGTGTCATGTTTCCCTGTCACATCACATATGGGACTGTCACGTCACATCCATCACCACCCATTTGTCACCTCATGTGTTCACCACTGGCATATGATTGTCACCACACATCTGTCACAAGCCTCTTATCAGTGTCATATCACAACTGTCACCACACCCATGTGGCCGTTACCTCACATGTGTCATAACATGAAAGCATTATATCGTATCTATCCCATCACACTTATGATTATCACGTCACTTCTGTCTCAGCCCATGTGGGTGTGTCATCTGACATCTGTCATACCCTGAGTGTGAGTGTCACATCACATGTGTCAAATGCCTTCCAGAGTGTCACATCATATCTGTCGCATCACATGAGAGAGTGTCATATCTCATCAGGTACAACCCACTTGTGTCACCTCACATGGTCACAACCAGCATGTGGTTGTCATCACACACCTGTCACACATTGCTTATGTGTGTCACATCACAACTGTCACAACACTCATGTGATTGTTACCTCACCATGTGTCTTAAGAGGCAAGTGTCACATCATAGCTATCACATCATGCCTGTGGCTCTCATATCATTTCTGTCTCAACACATGTGGCATTGTCACCTGATACCTGTCACACTCAGAGTGTTATTGTGACCTCAATTTGTCAGAAGACTTCCAGAAGCATTACAGCATACCTGTCACTTCACATGTGCATGTCACATCATGTCCATCACAACCCACATGCATGTCAACTCAGAAGGTCACAATCAGCATACGATTGTCACCACTCATTTGTCCCAAGCCATTTATGATTGTCACATCACAACTGTCACAACGCTTCTGTGGTTGTCATCCCACATGTATCTTAACATGCAAATGCCCCATCATATGTGTCGCATTGCACCTGTGATTGTCATATCACATCTGTCTCAACACGCATGAGAGTGTCTCCTGACATGTGTCACACCCAGAGAGTGATTGTCACCTCATATAAGTCACATGCCATGCAGGAGTGTCACATCATACCTCTCATATCACACATGTGTGTGTCACATCAGATCAGTTCCAATCAACTTGTGTGTCACCTCACATTGTCACTTGCTTTACAGAGCATCGCATCATACCTGTCGTCACACATGAGAGTCATATCACATCAAGCACAAGCCATTTGTGTGTCACCTCACGTGATCACCACACATGTGTCACACATGCTTATGTGTGTCACATCAAAACTGTTACAAGGCCCATGTGATTGTCACATCTCCTGTGTTGTAACACGCAAGTGCCATAACATATCAGTCACATCATGTCTGTTATTGTCACAGCATTTCTGCCTCAACAAATGTGGCAGTGTCATCTGACATCTGTTACACCCATAGTGTGTTACCTCACATTTGGCACATGCTTTACAGAGTGACACATCCTATCTGTCATCACACATGAGAGTGTCATATCACATCAGGCACAGCCCACTTGTGTGTCACCTCACATGGTCACAACTGGCATGTGATTGTCACCGCACATCTGTCACAAGCTGCTTATGACGGTCACATCACAACTGTCACAATGTTCATGTATTTGTCACCTCATGTGTCTTAATGCCCAAGGGTCACATCATACCTGTGTCATTGCACATGTGATTGTCACATCACATGGGTCTCAACACACTTGAGAGTGTCACCTGACTCCTGTGACACACAGAGTGTGATTGTCCCCTCATATTAGTCACATGCCTCCCAGGAGTGTCACATCACACCAGTCACATTGCACATGCGTGTGTCACATCGTAACAGTTCCAAATTCACTTGTGTGTCACCTCACATGGTCACAATTGGCATGTCAATGTCACCACACATCTGTCACAAGACTCATGATTGTCACATCACACCTGTCCCAATGCCTGTGTGATTGTCACCTCATGGGTGTCATAATGTGCAAGTGTCACAACATTTCAGTCCCATTGTGCCTGTTAGGGTCACACTATTTCTGTCTCGACACACATGGCAGTGTTACCTGACATCTGTCTCAACAAGAGTGTGATTAGCACATCACATTTGTCACATGACTTCTGGAGTGTCATGTCATATGTGTCCCATCACATGAGTGTGTCATAGCACATCAGGCACAACCCACTTGTGTGTCACCTCACATGGTCACAACCAGCAAGTGGTTGACACCACACAGCTGTCACACACCACTTATGTGTGTCCCATCCAAACTGTCACCATGCCCATGTGATGGTCACCTCATCTGTGTCATAACAGGCAAGTGTCACATATCTGTCACATCATGCCTGTGGCTGTCACCTATTTGTCTCAACACACATGTCAGTGTCACATGACATCTGTCACACCAAGAGTGTGATTGTCACCTCACATTTGTCATGTGCTTTATGGAGTGCCACATCATATCTGTCATCACACATGACAGTGTCATATCACATCAGGCACAAGCCCCTTGTGTGTCATCTCACATAGTCACAACCAGCATGTGGGTTTTCTCACACACTGCTTATGTGGGTCACATCACTGCTGTCACTGTGCCCTTGTGATTGTCACCTCCTCTGTGTCATCATGCACAACTGTCACATCATATCTGTCACATTGAGCCTGTGACTGTCATGCCATTTCTGTCTCAACACACATGGCAGTGTCACATGACATCTGTCACACCAAGACTGTGATTGTCACCTCACATTTGTCACATGCATTACAGAGTATCACACAGTATATGTCATTACACATGAGAATGTCACATAACTTCAGGCACAACCCAGGTGTGTATCAGCTCACCCTGTCACAATTGGCATGTGATTGTCACCACACATCTGTCACAAGCCTCTTATGATTGTCACATCACACCTGTCATAATGCCTGAGTGATTGTCACCTCATGTGTGTCATAACATGCAATTATCCAAAAATGTCAGTCACATTGTGCCTGTTATTGGTCACACCATTTCTACTTCAACACATGTGGCAGTGTCACCTGACATATGTCACACCTCGAGTGTGATTGTCACCTCACATTTGTCACATGTGTTATGGAGTGTCACATCATATCTGTCACATTACACATGGGAGTGAAATATCACATGAGGCACAACCCACTTGTGTGTCACCTCACATGGTCACAACCCACATGTTATTGTCACCACACATCTGTCACACATGCTTATGTGGGTCACGTCAAATCTGTTACAATGCCCATGTGATTGTCACCTCATCTGTGTTATAATATGCAAGTGTCACATCATATCTCTCATATCATGCCTGTGATCATCACATCATTTCTGTCTCAACACACGTGGCAGTGTCACCTGATATCTGTCACACCCACAGTGTGATTGTCACCTCACACTTGTCACACGTCTTCTGGGAGTGTCACATCATCCCTGTCACATCTGACATGTGCATGTCACATCACATCAGTCAAAACCCATATGTATGTGATCTCAGATGGTCACAATCTGCATATGATTGTCACCACACACTGGTCACAAGCCACTTATGAGTCTCACATCACAACTGTCACAATGCTCAAGTGACTGTCACCTCACATGTGTCTTCACGCACAACTGTCACATCATACCTGTCACATTGCACATGTGATTGTCACATCACATCAGATCCAACCCAGTTGTGTGTCACCTCCCATTGTCACAATTGGCATATGATTGTCACCACACATCTGTCACACATACTTCTGTGTGTTACATCAAAACTGTTATAACACCCATGTGACTGTCACTTCTCCTATGTCAGAATGCACGTGTCACATCATAGCTGTCACATCGTGCCTGTGACTCTCGCATCATTTCTGTCTCAACACATGTGGCAGTGTCACCTGGCATCTGTCACACCCAGAGTGTGTTTGTCACCTCCCATTTGTCAGGTGCCTTACAAAGTGTCATGTTTCCCTGTCACATCACATATGGGACTGTCACGTCACATCCATCACCACCCATTTGTCACCTCATGTGTTCACCACTGGCATATGATTGTCACCACACATCTGTCACAAGCCTCTTATCAGTGTCATATCACAACTGTCACCACACCCATGTGGCCGTTACCTCACATGTGTCATAACATGAAAGCATTATATCGTATCTATCCCATCACACTTATGATTATCACGTCACTTCTGTCTCAGCCCATGTGGGTGTGTCATCTGACATCTGTCATACCCTGAGTGTGAGTGTCACATCACATGTGTCAAATGCCTTCCAGAGTGTCACATCATATCTGTCGCATCACATGTGAGAGTGTCATATCTCATCAGGTACAACCCACTTGTGTCACCTCACATGGTCACAACCAGCATGTGGTTGTCATCACACACCTGTCACACATTGCTTATGTGTGTCACATCACAACTGTCACAACACTCATGTGATTGTTACCTCAACATGTGTCTTAAGAGGCAAGTGTCACATCATAGCTATCACATCATGCCTGTGGCTCTCATATCATTTCTGTCTCAACACATGTGGCATTGTCACCTGATA
Organism: Hippopotamus amphibius kiboko; assembly: GCF_030028045.1. NCBI lineage: Eukaryota > Metazoa > Chordata > Mammalia > Artiodactyla > Hippopotamidae > Hippopotamus > Hippopotamus amphibius. The sequence goes on along the minus strand of NC_080192.1, from coordinate 53,760,178 downwards.
CCTGTCACACTCAGAGTGGTATTGTGACCTCAATTTGTCAGAAGACTTCCAGAAGCATTACAGCATACCTGTCACTTCACATGTGCATGTCACATCATGTCCATCACAACCCACATGCATGTCAACTCAGAAGGTCACAATCAGCATACGATTGTCACCACTCATTTGTCCCAAGCCATTTATGATTGTCACATCACAACTGTCACAACGCTTCTGTGGTTGTCATCCCACATGTATCTTAACATGCAAATGCCCCATCATATGTGTCGCATTGCACCTGTGATTGTCATATCACATCTGTCTCAACACGCATGAGAGTGTCTCCTGACATGTGTCACACCCAGAGAGTGATTGTCACCTCATATAAGTCACATGCCATGCAGGAGTGTCACATCATACCTCTCATATCACACATGTGTGTGTCACATCAGATCAGTTCCAATCAACTTGTGTGTCACCTCACATTGTCACTTGCTTTACAGAGCATCGCATCATACCTGTCGTCACACATGAGAGTCATATCACATCAAGCACAAGCCATTTGTGTGTCACCTCACGTGATCACCACACATGTGTCACACATGCTTATGCGTGTCACATCAAAACTGTTACAAGGCCCATGTGATTGTCACATCACCTGTGTTGTAACACGCAAGTGCCATAACATATCAGTCACATCATGTCTGTTATTGTCACAGCATTTCTGCCTCAACAAATGTGGCAGTGTCATCTGACATCTGTTACACCCATAGTGTGTTACCTCACATTTGGCACATGCTTTACAGAGTGACACATCCTATCTGTCATCACACATGAGAGTGTCATATCACATCAGGCACAGCCCACTTGTGTGTCACCTCACATGGTCACAACTGGCATGTGATTGTCACCGCACATCTGTCACAAGCTGCTTATGACGGTCACATCACAACTGTCACAATGTTCATGTATTTGTCACCTCATGTGTCTTAATGCCCAAGGGTCACATCATACCTGTGTCATTGCACATGTGATTGTCACATCACATGGGTCTCAACACACTTGAGAGTGTCACCTGACTCCTGTGACACACAGAGTGTGATTGTCCCCTCATATTAGTCACATGCCTCCCAGGAGTGTCACATCACACCAGTCACATTGCACATGCGTGTGTCACATCGTAACAGTTCCAAATTCACTTGTGTGTCACCTCACATGGTCACAATTGGCATGTCAATGTCACCACACATCTGTCACAAGACTCATGATTGTCACATCACACCTGTCCCAATGCCTGTGTGATTGTCACCTCATGGGTGTCATAATGTGCAAGTGTCACAACATTTCAGTCCCATTGTGCCTGTTAGGGTCACACTATTTCTGTCTCGACACACATGGCAGTGTTACCTGACATCTGTCTCAACAAGAGTGTGATTAGCACATCACATTTGTCACATGACTTCTGGAGTGTCATGTCATATGTGTCCCATCACATGAGTGTGTCATAGCACATCAGGCACAACCCACTTGTGTGTCACCTCACATGGTCACAACCAGCAAGTGGTTGACACCACACAGCTGTCACACACCACTTATGTGTGTCCCATCCAAACTGTCACCATGCCCATGTGATGGTCACCTCATCTGTGTCATAACAGGCAAGTGTCACATATCTGTCACATCATGCCTGTGGCTGTCACCTATTTGTCTCAACACACATGTCAGTGTCACATGACATCTGTCACACCAAGAGTGTGATTGTCACCTCACATTTGTCATGTGCTTTATGGAGTGCCACATCATATCTGTCATCACACATGACAGTGTCATATCACATCAGGCACAAGCCCCTTGTGTGTCATCTCACATAGTCACAACCAGCATGTGGGTTTTCTCACACACTGCTTATGTGGGTCACATCACTGCTGTCACTGTGCCCTTGTGATTGTCACCTCCTCTGTGTCATCATGCACAACTGTCACATCATATCTGTCACATTGAGCCTGTGACTGTCATGCCATTTCTGTCTCAACACACATGGCAGTGTCACATGACATCTGTCACACCAAGACTGTGATTGTCACCTCACATTTGTCACATGCATTACAGAGTATCACACAGTATATGTCATTACACATGAGAATGTCACATAACTTCAGGCACAACCCACGTGTGTATCAGCTCACCCTGTCACAATTGGCATGTGATTGTCACCACACATCTGTCACAAGCCTCTTATGATTGTCACATCACACCTGTCATAATGCCTGAGTGATTGTCACCTCATGTGTGTCATAACATGCAATTATCCAAAAATGTCAGTCACATTGTGCCTGTTATTGGTCACACCATTTCTACTTCAACACATGTGGCAGTGTCACCTGACATATGTCACACCTCGAGTGTGATTGTCACCTCACATTTGTCACATGTGTTATGGAGTGTCACATCATATCTGTCACATTACACATGGGAGTGAAATATCACATGAGGCACAACCCACTTGTGTGTCACCTCACATGGTCACAACCCACATGTTATTGTCACCACACATCTGTCACACATGCTTATGTGGGTCACGTCAAATCTGTTACAATGCCCATGTGATGGTCACCTCATCTGTGTTATAATATGCAAGTGTCACATCATATCTCTCATATCATGCCTGTGATCATCACATCATTTCTGTCTCAACACACGTGGCAGTGTCACCTGATATCTGTCACACCCACAGTGTGATTGTCACCTCACACTTGTCACACGTCTTCTGGGAGTGTCACATCATCCCTGTCACCTCTGACATGTGCATGTCACATCACATCAGTCAAAACCCATATGTATGTGATCTCAGATGGTCACAATCTGCATATGATTGTCACCACACACTGGTCACAAGCCACTTATGAGTCTCACATCACAACTGTCACAATGCTCAAGTGACTGTCACCTCACATGTGTCTTCACGCACAACTGTCACATCATACCTGTCACATTGCACATGTGATTGTCACATCACATCAGATCCAACCCAGTTGTGTGTCACCTCCCATTGTCACAATTGGCATATGATTGTCACCACACATCTGTCACACATACTTCTGTGTGTTACATCAAAACTGTTATAACACCCATGTGACTGTCACTTCTCCTATGTCAGAATGCACGTGTCACATCATAGCTGTCACATCGTGCCTGTGACTCTCGCATCATTTCTGTCTCAACACATGTGGCAGTGTCACCTGGCATCTGTCACACCCAGAGTGTGTTTGTCACCTCCCATTTGTCAGGTGCCTTACAAAGTGTCATGTTTCCCTGTCACATCACATATGGGACTGTCACGTCACATCCATCACCACCCATTTGTCACCTCATGTGTTCACCACTGGCATATGATTGTCACCACACATCTGTCACAAGCCTCTTATCAGTGTCATATCACAACTGTCACCACACCCATGTGGCCGTTACCTCACATGTGTCATAACATGAAAGCATTATATCGTATCTATCCCATCACACTTATGATTATCACGTCACTTCTGTCTCAGCCCATGTGGGTGTGTCATCTGACATCTGTCATACCCTGAGTGTGAGTGTCACATCACATGTGTCAAATGCCTTCCAGAGTGTCACATCATATCTGTCGCATCACATGTGAGAGTGTCATATCTCATCAGGTACAACCCACTTGTGTCACCTCACATGGTCACAACCAGCATGTGGTTGTCATCACACACCTGTCACACATTGCTTATGTGTGTCACATCACAACTGTCACAACACTCATGTGATTGTTACCTCAACATGTGTCTTAAGAGGCAAGTGTCACATCATAGCTATCACATCATGCCTGTGGCTCTCATATCATTTCTGTCTCAACACATGTGGCAGTGTCACCTGATACCTGTCACACTCAGAGTGGTATTGTGACCTCAATTTGTCAGAAGACTTCCAGAAGCATTACAGCATACCTGTCACTTCACATGTGCATGTCACATCATGTCCATCACAACCCACATGCATGTCAACTCAGAAGGTCACAATCAGCATACGATTGTCACCACTCATTTGTCCCAAGCCATTTATGATTGTCACATCACAACTGTCACAACGCTTCTGTGGTTGTCATCCCACATGTATCTTAACATGCAAATGCCCCATCATATGTGTCGCATTGCACCTGTGATTGTCATATCACATCTGTCTCAACACGCATGAGAGTGTCTCCTGACATGTGTCACACCCAGAGAGTGATTGTCACCTCATATAAGTCACATGCCATGCAGGAGTGTCACATCATACCTCTCATATCACACATGTGTGTGTCACATCAGATCAGTTCCAATCAACTTGTGTGTCACCTCACATTGTCACTTGCTTTACAGAGCATCGCATCATACCTGTCGTCACACATGAGAGTCATATCACATCAAGCACAAGCCATTTGTGTGTCACCTCACGTGATCACCACACATGTGTCACACATGCTTATGTGTGTCACATCAAAACTGTTACAAGGCCCATGTGATTGTCACATCACCTGTGTTGTAACACGCAAGTGCCATAACATATCAGTCACATCATGTCTGTTATTGTCACAGCATTTCTGCCTCAACAAATGTGGCAGTGTCATCTGACATCTGTTACACCCATAGTGTGTTACCTCACATTTGGCACATGCTTTACAGAGTGACACATCCTATCTGTCATCACACATGAGAGTGTCATATCACATCAGGCACAGCCCACTTGTGTGTCACCTCACATGGTCACAACTGGCATGTGATTGTCACCGCACATCTGTCACAAGCTGCTTATGACGGTCACATCACAACTGTCACAATGTTCATGTATTTGTCACCTCATGTGTCTTAATGCCCAAGGGTCACATCATACCTGTGTCATTGCACATGTGATTGTCACATCACATGGGTCTCAACACACTTGAGAGTGTCACCTGACTCCTGTGACACACAGAGTGTGATTGTCCCCTCATATTAGTCACATGCCTCCCAGGAGTGTCACATCACACCAGTCACATTGCACATGCGTGTGTCACATCATAACAGTTCCAAATTCACTTGTGTGTCACCTCACATGGTCACAATTGGCATGTCAATGTCACCACACATCTGTCACAAGACTCATGATTGTCACATCACACCTGTCCCAATGCCTGTGTGATTGTCACCTCATGGGTGTCATAATGTGCAAGTGTCACAACATTTCAGTCCCATTGTGCCTGTTAGGGTCACACTATTTCTGTCTCGACACACATGGCAGTGTTACCTGACATCTGTCTCAACAAGAGTGTGATTAGCACATCACATTTGTCACATGACTTCTGGAGTGTCATGTCATATGTGTCCCATCACATGAGTGTGTCATAGCACATCAGGCACAACCCACTTGTGTGTCACCTCACATGGTCACAACCAGCAAGTGGTTGACACCACACAGCTGTCACACACCACTTATGTGTGTCCCATCCAAACTGTCACCATGCCCATGTGATGGTCACCTCATCTGTGTCATAACAGGCAAGTGTCACATATCTGTCACATCATGCCTGTGGCTGTCACCTATTTGTCTCAACACACATGTCAGTGTCACATGACATCTGTCACACCAAGAGTGTGATTGTCACCTCACATTTGTCATGTGCTTTATGGAGTGCCACATCATATCTGTCATCACACATGACAGTGTCATATCACATCAGGCACAAGCCCCTTGTGTGTCATCTCACATAGTCACAACCAGCATGTGGGTTTTCTCACACACTGCTTATGTGGGTCACATCACTGCTGTCACTGTGCCCTTGTGATTGTCACCTCCTCTGTGTCATCATGCACAACTGTCACATCATATCTGTCACATTGAGCCTGTGACTGTCATGCCATTTCTGTCTCAACACACATGGCAGTGTCACATGACATCTGTCACACCAAGACTGTGATTGTCACCTCACATTTGTCACATGCATTACAGAGTATCACACAGTATATGTCATTACACATGAGAATGTCACATAACTTCAGGCACAACCCAGGTGTGTATCAGCTCACCCTGTCACAATTGGCATGTGATTGTCACCACACATCTGTCACAAGCCTCTTATGATTGTCACATCACACCTGTCATAATGCCTGAGTGATTGTCACCTCATGTGTGTCATAACATGCAATTATCCAAAAATGTCAGTCACATTGTGCCTGTTATTGGTCACACCATTTCTACTTCAACACATGTGGCAGTGTCACCTGACATATGTCACACCTCGAGTGTGATTGTCACCTCACATTTGTCACATGTGTTATGGAGTGTCACATCATATCTGTCACATTACACATGGGAGTGAAATATCACATGAGGCACAACCCACTTGTGTGTCACCTCACATGGTCACAACCCACATGTTATTGTCACCACACATCTGTCACACATGCTTATGTGGGTCACGTCAAATCTGTTACAATGCCCATGTGATTGTCACCTCATCTGTGTTATAATATGCAAGTGTCACATCATATCTCTCATATCATGCCTGTGATCATCACATCATTTCTGTCTCAACACACGTGGCAGTGTCACCTGATATCTGTCACACCCACAGTGTGATTGTCACCTCACACTTGTCACACGTCTTCTGGGAGTGTCACATCATCCCTGTCACATCTGACATGTGCATGTCACATCACATCAGTCAAAACCCATATGTATGTGATCTCAGATGGTCACAATCTGCATATGATTGTCACCACACACTGGTCACAAGCCACTTATGAGTCTCACATCACAACTGTCACAATGCTCAAGTGACTGTCACCTCACATGTGTCTTCACGCACAACTGTCACATCATACCTGTCACATTGCACATGTGATTGTCACATCACATCAGATCCAACCCAGTTGTGTGTCACCTCCCATTGTCACAATTGGCATATGATTGTCACCACACATCTGTCACACATACTTCTGTGTGTTACATCAAAACTGTTATAACACCCATGTGACTGTCACTTCTCCTATGTCAGAATGCACGTGTCACATCATAGCTGTCACATCGTGCCTGTGACTCTCGCATCATTTCTGTCTCAACACATGTGGCAGTGTCACCTGGCATCTGTCACACCCAGAGTGTGTTTGTCACCTCCCATTTGTCAGGTGCCTTACAAAGTGTCATGTTTCCCTGTCACATCACATATGGGACTGTCACGTCACATCCATCACCACCCATTTGTCACCTCATGTGTTCACCACTGGCATATGATTGTCACCACACATCTGTCACAAGCCTCTTATCAGTGTCATATCACAACTGTCACCACACCCATGTGGCCGTTACCTCACATGTGTCATAACATGAAAGCATTATATCGTATCTATCCCATCACACTTATGATTATCACGTCACTTCTGTCTCAGCCCATGTGGGTGTGTCATCTGACATCTGTCATACCCTGAGTGTGAGTGTCACATCACATGTGTCAAATGCCTTCCAGAGTGTCACATCATATCTGTCGCATCACATGTGAGAGTGTCATATCTCATCAGGTACAACCCACTTGTGTCACCTCACATGGTCACAACCAGCATGTGGTTGTCATCACACACCTGTCACACATTGCTTATGTGTGTCACATCACAACTGTCACAACACTCATGTGATTGTTACCTCAACATGTGTCTTAAGAGGCAAGTGTCACATCATAGCTATCACATCATGCCTGTGGCTCTCATATCATTTCTGTCTCAACACATGTGGCATTGTCACCTGATACCTGTCACACTCAGAGTGGTATTGTGACCTCAATTTGTCAGAAGACTTCCAGAAGCATTACAGCATACCTGTCACTTCACATGTGCATGTCACATCATGTCCATCACAACCCACATGCATGTCAACTCAGAAGGTCACAATCAGCATACGATTGTCACCACTCATTTGTCCCAAGCCATTTATGATTGTCACATCACAACTGTCACAACGCTTCTGTGGTTGTCATCCCACATGTATCTTAACATGCAAATGCCCCATCATATGTGTCGCATTGCACCTGTGATTGTCATATCACATCTGTCTCAACACGCATGAGAGTGTCTCCTGACATGTGTCACACCCAGAGAGTGATTGTCACCTCATATAAGTCACATGCCATGCAGGAGTGTCACATCATACCTCTCATATCACACATGTGTGTGTCACATCAGATCAGTTCCAATCAACTTGTGTGTCACCTCACATTGTCACTTGCTTTACAGAGCATCGCATCATACCTGTCGTCACACATGAGAGTCATATCACATCAAGCACAAGCCATTTGTGTGTCACCTCACGTGATCACCACACATGTGTCACACATGCTTATGTGTGTCACATCAAAACTGTTACAAGGCCCATGTGATTGTCACATCACCTGTGTTGTAACACGCAAGTGCCATAACATATCAGTCACATCATGTCTGTTATTGTCACAGCATTTCTGCCTCAACAAATGTGGCAGTGTCATCTGACATCTGTTACACCCATAGTGTGTTACCTCACATTTGGCACATGCTTTACAGAGTGACACATCCTATCTGTCATCACACATGAGAGTGTCATATCACATCAGGCACAGCCCACTTGTGTGTCACCTCACATGGTCACAACTGGCATGTGATTGTCACCGCACATCTGTCACAAGCTGCTTATGACGGTCACATCACAACTGTCACAATGTTCATGTATTTGTCACCTCATGTGTCTTAATGCCCAAGGGTCACATCATACCTGTGTCATTGCACATGTGATTGTCACATCACATGGGTCTCAACACACTTGAGAGTGTCACCTGACTCCTGTGACACACAGAGTGTGATTGTCCCCTCATATTAGTCACATGCCTCCCAGGAGTGTCACATCACACCAGTCACATTGCACATGCGTGTGTCACATCGTAACAGTTCCAAATTCACTTGTGTGTCACCTCACATGGTCACAATTGGCATGTCAATGTCACCACACATCTGTCACAAGACTCATGATTGTCACATCACACCTGTCCCAATGCCTGTGTGATTGTCACCTCATGGGTGTCATAATGTGCAAGTGTCACAACATTTCAGTCCCATTGTGCCTGTTAGGGTCACACTATTTCTGTCTCGACACACATGGCAGTGTTACCTGACATCTGTCTCAACAAGAGTGTGATTAGCACATCACATGTGTCACATGACTTCTGGAGTGTCATGTCATATGTGTCCCATCACATGAGTGTGTCATAGCACATCAGGCACAACCCACTTGTGTGTCACCTCACATGGTCACAACCAGCAAGTGGTTGACACCACACAGCTGTCACACACCACTTATGTGTGTCCCATCCAAACTGTCACCATGCCCATGTGATGGTCACCTCATCTGTGTCATAACAGGCAAGTGTCACATATCTGTCACATCATGCCTGTGGCTGTCACCTATTTGTCTCAACACACATGTCAGTGTCACATGACATCTGTCACACCAAGAGTGTGATTGTCACCTCACATTTGTCATGTGCTTTATGGAGTGCCACATCATATCTGTCATCACACATGACAGTGTCATATCACATCAGGCACAAGCCCCTTGTGTGTCATCTCACATAGTCACAACCAGCATGTGGGTTTTCTCACACACTGCTTATGTGGGTCACATCACTGCTGTCACTGTGCCCTTGTGATTGTCACCTCCTCTGTGTCATCATGCACAACTGTCACATCATATCTGTCACATTGAGCCTGTGACTGTCATGCCATTTCTGTCTCAACACACATGGCAGTGTCACATGACATCTGTCACACCAAGACTGTGATTGTCACCTCACATTTGTCACATGCATTACAGAGTATCACACAGTATATGTCATTACACATGAGAATGTCACATAACTTCAGGCACAACCCAGGTGTGTATCAGCTCACCCTGTCACAATTGGCATGTGATTGTCACCACACATCTGTCACAAGCCTCTTATGATTGTCACATCACACCTGTCATAATGCCTGAGTGATTGTCACCTCATGTGTGTCATAACATGCAATTATCCAAAAATGTCAGTCACATTGTGCCTGTTATTGGTCACACCATTTCTACTTCAACACATGTGGCAGTGTCACCTGACATATGTCACACCTCGAGTGTGATTGTCACCTCACATTTGTCACATGTGTTATGGAGTGTCACATCATATCTGTCACATTACACATGGGAGTGAAATATCACATGAGGCACAACCCACTTGTGTGTCACCTCACATGGTCACAACCCACATGTTATTGTCACCACACATCTGTCACACATGCTTATGTGGGTCACGTCAAATCTGTTACAATGCCCATGTGATGGTCACCTCATCTGTGTTATAATATGCAAGTGTCACATCATATCTCTCATATCATGCCTGTGATCATCACATCATTTCTGTCTCAACACACGTGGCAGTGTCACCTGATATCTGTCACACCCACAGTGTGATTGTCACCTCACACTTGTCACACGTCTTCTGGGAGTGTCACATCATCCCTGTCACATCTGACATGTGCATGTCACATCACATCAGTCAAAACCCATATGTATGTGATCTCAGATGGTCACAATCTGCATATGATTGTCACCACACACTGGTCACAAGCCACTTATGAGTCTCACATCACAACTGTCACAATGCTCAAGTGACTGTCACCTCACATGTGTCTTCACGCACAACTGTCACATACCTGTCACATTGCACATGTGATTGTCACATCACATCAGATCCAACCCAGTTGTGTGTCACCTCCCATTGTCACAATTGGCATATGATTGTCACCACACATCTGTCACACATACTTCTGTGTGTTACATCAAAACTGTTATAACACCCATGTGACTGTCACTTCTCCTATGTCAGAATGCACGTGTCACATCATATCTGTCACATCGTGCCTGTGACTCTCGCATCATTTCTGTCTCAACACATGTGGCAGTGTCACCTGGCATCTGTCACACCCAGAGTGTGTTTGTCACCTCCCATTTGTCAGGTGCCTTACAAAGTGTCATGTTTCCCTGTCACATCACATATGGGACTGTCACGTCACATCCATCACCACCCATTTGTCACCTCATGTGTTCACCACTGGCATATGATTGTCACCACACATCTGTCACAAGCCTCTTATCAGTGTCATATCACAACTGTCACCACACCCATGTGGCCGTTACCTCACATGTGTCATAACATGAAAGCATTATATCGTATCTATCCCATCACACTTATGATTATCACGTCACTTCTGTCTCAGCCCATGTGGGTGTGTCATCTGACATCTGTCATACCCTGAGTGTGAGTGTCACATCACATGTGTCAAATGCCTTCCAGAGTGTCACATCATATCTGTCGCATCACATGTGAGAGTGTCATATCTCATCAGGTACAACCCACTTGTGTCACCTCACATGGTCACAACCAGCATGTGGTTGTCATCACACACCTGTCACACATTGCTTATGTGTGTCACATCACAACTGTCACAACACTCATGTGATTGTTACCTCAACATGTGTCTTAAGAGGCAAGTGTCACATCATAGCTATCACATCATGCCTGTGGCTCTCATATCATTTCTGTCTCAACACATGTGGCATTGTCACCTGATACCTGTCACACTCAGAGTGGTATTGTGACCTCAATTTGTCAGAAGACTTCCAGAAGCATTACAGCATACCTGTCACTTCACATGTGCATGTCACATCATGTCCATCACAACCCACATGCATGTCAACTCAGAAGGTCACAATCAGCATACGATTGTCACCACTCATTTGTCCCAAGCCATTTATGATTGTCACATCTCAACTGTCACAACGCTTCTGTGGTTGTCATCCCACATGTATCTTAACATGCAAATGCCCCATCATATGTGTCGCATTGCACCTGTGATTGTCATATCACATCTGTCTCAACACGCATGAGAGTGTCTCCTGACATGTGTCACACCCAGAGAGTGATTGTCACCTCATATAAGTCACATGCCATGCAGGAGTGTCACATCATACCTCTCATATCACACATGTGTGTGTCACATCAGATCAGTTCCAATCAACTTGTGTGTCACCTCACATTGTCACTTGCTTTACAGAGCATCGCATCATACCTGTCATCACACATGAGAGTCATATCACATCAAGCACAAGCCATTTGTGTGTCACCTCACGTGATCACCACACATGTGTCACACATGCTTATGTGTGTCACATCAAAACTGTTACAAGGCCCATGTGATTGTCACATCACCTGTGTTGTAACACGCAAGTGCCATAACATATCAGTCACATCATGTCTGTTATTGTCACAGCATTTCTGCCTCAACAAATGTGGCAGTGTCATCTGACATCTGTTACACCCATAGTGTGTTACCTCACATTTGGCACATGCTTTACAGAGTGACACATCCTATCTGTCATCACACATGAGAGTGTCATATCACATCAGGCACAGCCCACTTGTGTGTCACCTCACATGGTCACAACTGGCATGTGATTGTCACCGCACATCTGTCACAAGCTGCTTATGACGGTCACATCACAACTGTCACAATGTTCATGTATTTGTCACCTCATGTGTCTTAATGCCCAAGGGTCACATCATACCTGTGTCATTGCACATGTGATTGTCACATCACATGGGTCTCAACACACTTGAGAGTGTCACCTGACTCCTGTGACACACAGAGTGTGATTGTCCCCTCATATTAGTCACATGCCTCCCAGGAGTGTCACATCACACCAGTCACATTGCACATGCGTGTGTCACATCATAACAGTTCCAAATTCACTTGTGTGTCACCTCACATGGTCACAATTGGCATGTCAATGTCACCACACATCTGTCACAAGACTCATGATTGTCACATCACACCTGTCCCAATGCCTGTGTGATTGTCACCTCATGGGTGTCATAATGTGCAAGTGTCACAACATTTCAGTCCCATTGTGCCTGTTAGGGTCACACTATTTCTGTCTCGACACACATGGCAGTGTTACCTGACATCTGTCTCAACAAGAGTGTGATTAGCACATCACATGTGTCACATGACTTCTGGAGTGTCATGTCATATGTGTCCCATCACATGAGTGTGTCATAGCACATCAGGCACAACCCACTTGTGTGTCACCTCACATGGTCACAACCAGCAAGTGGTTGACACCACACAGCTGTCACACACCACTTATGTGTGTCCCATCCAAACTGTCACCATGCCCATGTGATGGTCACCTCATCTGTGTCATAACAGGCAAGTGTCACATATCTGTCACATCATGCCTGTGGCTGTCACCTATTTGTCTCAACACACATGTCAGTGTCACATGACATCTGTCACACCAAGAGTGTGATTGTCACCTCACATTTGTCATGTGCTTTATGGAGTGCCACATCATATCTGTCATCACACATGACAGTGTCATATCACATCAGGCACAAGCCCCTTGTGTGTCATCTCACATAGTCACAACCAGCATGTGGGTTTTCTCACACACTGCTTATGTGGGTCACATCACTGCTGTCACTGTGCCCTTGTGATTGTCACCTCCTCTGTGTCATCATGCACAACTGTCACATCATATCTGTCACATTGAGCCTGTGACTGTCATGCCATTTCTGTCTCAACACACATGGCAGTGTCACATGACATCTGTCACACCAAGACTGTGATTGTCACCTCACATTTGTCACATGCATTACAGAGTATCACACAGTATATGTCATTACACATGAGAATGTCACATAACTTCAGGCACAACCCAGGTGTGTATCAGCTCACCCTGTCACAATTGGCATGTGATTGTCACCACACATCTGTCACAAGCCTCTTATGATTGTCACATCACACCTGTCATAATGCCTGAGTGATTGTCACCTCATGTGTGTCATAACATGCAATTATCCAAAAATGTCAGTCACATTGTGCCTGTTATTGGTCACACCATTTCTACTTCAACACATGTGGCAGTGTCACCTGACATATGTCACACCTCGAGTGTGATTGTCACCTCACATTTGTCACATGTGTTATGGAGTGTCACATCATATCTGTCACATTACACATGGGAGTGAAATATCACATGAGGCACAACCCACTTGTGTGTCACCTCACATGGTCACAACCCACATGTTATTGTCACCACACATCTGTCACACATGCTTATGTGGGTCACGTCAAATCTGTTACAATGCCCATGTGATTGTCACCTCATCTGTGTTATAATATGCAAGTGTCACATCATATCTCTCATATCATGCCTGTGATCATCACATCATTTCTGTCTCAACACACGTGGCAGTGTCACCTGATATCTGTCACACCCACAGTGTGATTGTCACCTCACACTTGTCACACGTCTTCTGGGAGTGTCACATCATCCCTGTCACATCTGACATGTGCATGTCACATCACATCAGTCAAAACCCATATGTATGTGATCTCAGATGGTCACAATCTGCATATGATTGTCACCACACACTGGTCACAAGCCACTTATGAGTCTCACATCACAACTGTCACAATGCTCAAGTGACTGTCACCTCACATGTGTCTTCACGCACAACTGTCACATACCTGTCACATTGCACATGTGATTGTCACATCACATCAGATCCAACCCAGTTGTGTGTCACCTCCCATTGTCACAATTGGCATATGATTGTCACCACACATCTGTCACACATACTTCTGTGTGTTACATCAAAACTGTTATAACACCCATGTGACTGTCACTTCTCCTATGTCAGAATGCACGTGTCACATCATAGCTGTCACATCGTGCCTGTGACTCTCGCATCATTTCTGTCTCAACACATGTGGCAGTGTCACCTGGCATCTGTCACACCCAGAGTGTGTTTGTCACCTCCCATTTGTCAGGTGCCTTACAAAGTGTCATGTTTCCCTGTCACATCACATATGGGACTGTCACGTCACATCCATCACCACCCATTTGTCACCTCATGTGTTCACCACTGGCATATGATTGTCACCACACATCTGTCACAAGCCTCTTATCAGTGTCATATCACAACTGTCACCACACCCATGTGGCCGTTACCTCACATGTGTCATAACATGAAAACATTATATCGTATCTATCCCATCACACTTATGATTATCACGTCACTTCTGTCTCAGCCCATGTGGGTGTGTCATCTGACATCTGTCATACCCTGAGTGTGAGTGTCACATCACATGTGTCAAATGCCTTCCAGAGTGTCACATCATATCTGTCGCATCACATGTGAGAGTGTCATATCTCATCAGGTACAACCCACTTGTGTCACCTCACATGGTCACAACCAGCATGTGGTTGTCATCACACACCTGTCACACATTGCTTATGTGTGTCACATCACAACTGTCACAACACTCATGTGATTGTTACCTCAACATGTGTCTTAAGAGGCAAGTGTCACATCATAGCTATCACATCATGCCTGTGGCTCTCATATCATTTCTGTCTCAACACATGTGGCATTGTCACCTGATACCTGTCACACTCAGAGTGGTATTGTGACCTCAATTTGTCAGAAGACTTCCAGAAGCATTACAGCATACCTGTCACTTCACATGTGCATGTCACATCATGTCCATCACAACCCACATGCATGTCAACTCAGAAGGTCACAATCAGCATACGATTGTCACCACTCATTTGTCCCAAGCCATTTATGATTGTCACATCACAACTGTCACAACGCTTCTGTGGTTGTCATCCCACATGTATCTTAACATGCAAATGCCCCATCATATGTGTCGCATTGCACCTGTGATTGTCATATCACATCTGTCTCAACACGCATGAGAGTGTCTCCTGACATGTGTCACACCCAGAGAGTGATTGTCACCTCATATAAGTCACATGCCATGCAGGAGTGTCACATCATACCTCTCATATCACACATGTGTGTGTCACATCAGATCAGTTCCAATCAACTTGTGTGTCACCTCACATTGTCACTTGCTTTACAGAGCATCGCATCATACCTGTCGTCACACATGAGAGTCATATCACATCAAGCACAAGCCATTTGTGTGTCACCTCACGTGATCACCACACATGTGTCACACATGCTTATGTGTGTCACATCAAAACTGTTACAAGGCCCATGTGATTGTCACATCACCTGTGTTGTAACACGCAAGTGCCATAACATATCAGTCACATCATGTCTGTTATTGTCACAGCATTTCTGCCTCAACAAATGTGGCAGTGTCATCTGACATCTGTTACACCCATAGTGTGTTACCTCACATTTGGCACATGCTTTACAGAGTGACACATCCTATCTGTCATCACACATGAGAGTGTCATATCACATCAGGCACAGCCCACTTGTGTGTCACCTCACATGGTCACAACTGGCATGTGATTGTCACCGCACATCTGTCACAAGCTGCTTATGACGGTCACATCACAACTGTCACAATGTTCATGTATTTGTCACCTCATGTGTCTTAATGCCCAAGGGTCACATCATACCTGTGTCATTGCACATGTGATTGTCACATCACATGGGTCTCAACACACTTGAGAGTGTCACCTGACTCCTGTGACACACAGAGTGTGATTGTCCCCTCATATTAGTCACATGCCTCCCAGGAGTGTCACATCACACCAGTCACATTGCACATGCGTGTGTCACATCATAACAGTTCCAAATTCACTTGTGTGTCACCTCACATGGTCACAATTGGCATGTCAATGTCACCACACATCTGTCACAAGACTCATGATTGTCACATCACACCTGTCCCAATGCCTGTGTGATTGTCACCTCATGGGTGTCATAATGTGCAAGTGTCACAACATTTCAGTCCCATTGTGCCTGTTAGGGTCACACTATTTCTGTCTCGACACACATGGCAGTGTTACCTGACATCTGTCTCAACAAGAGTGTGATTAGCACATCACATTTGTCACATGACTTCTGGAGTGTCATGTCATATGTGTCCCATCACATGAGTGTGTCATAGCACATCAGGCACAACCCACTTGTGTGTCACCTCACATGGTCACAACCAGCAAGTGGTTGACACCACACAGCTGTCACACACCACTTATGTGTGTCACATCCAAACTGTCACCATGCCCATGTGATGGTCACCTCATCTGTGTCATAACAGGCAAGTGTCACATATCTGTCACATCATGCCTGTGGCTGTCACCTATTTGTCTCAACACACATGTCAGTGTCACATGACATCTGTCACACCAAGAGTGTGATTGTCACCTCACATTTGTCATGTGCTTTATGGAGTGCCACATCATATCTGTCATCACACATGACAGTGTCATATCACATCAGGCACAAGCCCCTTGTGTGTCATCTCACATAGTCACAACCAGCATGTGGGTTTTCTCACACACTGCTTATGTGGGTCACATCACTGCTGTCACTGTGCCCTTGTGATTGTCACCTCCTCTGTGTCATCATGCACAACTGTCACATCATATCTGTCACATTGAGCCTGTGACTGTCATGCCATTTCTGTCTCAACACACATGGCAGTGTCACATGACATCTGTCACACCAAGACTGTGATTGTCACCTCACATTTGTCACATGCATTACAGAGTATCACACAGTATATGTCATTACACATGAGAATGTCACATAACTTCAGGCACAACCCACGTGTGTATCAGCTCACCCTGTCACAATTGGCATGTGATTGTCACCACACATCTGTCACAAGCCTCTTATGATTGTCACATCACACCTGTCATAATGCCTGAGTGATTGTCACCTCATGTGTGTCATAACATGCAATTATCCAAAAATGTCAGTCACATTGTGCCTGTTATTGGTCACACCATTTCTACTTCAACACATGTGGCAGTGTCACCTGACATATGTCACACCTCGAGTGTGATTGTCACCTCACATTTGTCACATGTGTTATGGAGTGTCACATCATATCTGTCACATTACACATGGGAGTGAAATATCACATGAGGCACAACCCACTTGTGTGTCACCTCACATGGTCACAACCCACATGTTATTGTCACCACACATCTGTCACACATGCTTATGTGGGTCACGTCAAATCTGTTACAATGCCCATGTGATGGTCACCTCATCTGTGTTATAATATGCAAGTGTCACATCATATCTCTCATATCATGCCTGTGATCATCACATCATTTCTGTCTCAACACACGTGGCAGTGTCACCTGATATCTGTCACACCCACAGTGTGATTGTCACCTCACACTTGTCACACGTCTTCTGGGAGTGTCACATCATCCCTGTCACATCTGACATGTGCATGTCACATCACATCAGTCAAAACCCATATGTATGTGATCTCAGATGGTCACAATCTGCATATGATTGTCACCACACACTAGTCACAAGCCACTTATGAGTCTCACATCACAACTGTCACAATGCTCAAGTGACTGTCACCTCACATGTGTCTTCACGCACAACTGTCACATCATACCTGTCACATTGCACATGTGATTGTCACATCACATCAGATCCAACCCAGTTGTGTGTCACCTCCCATTGTCACAATTGGCATATGATTGTCACCACACATCTGTCACACATACTTCTGTGTGTTACATCAAAACTGTTATAACACCCATGTGACTGTCACTTCTCCTATGTCAGAATGCACGTGTCACATCATAGCTGTCACATCGTGCCTGTGACTCTCGCATCATTTCTGTCTCAACACATGTGGCAGTGTCACCTGGCATCTGTCACACCCAGAGTGTGTTTGTCACCTCCCATTTGTCAGGTGCCTTACAAAGTGTCATGTTTCCCTGTCACATCACATATGGGACTGTCACGTCACATCCATCACCACCCATTTGTCACCTCATGTGTTCACCACTGGCATATGATTGTCACCACACATCTGTCACAAGCCTCTTATCAGTGTCATATCACAACTGTCACCACACCCATGTGGCCGTTACCTCACATGTGTCATAACATGAAAGCATTATATCGTATCTATCCCATCACACTTATGATTATCACGTCACTTCTGTCTCAGCCCATGTGGGTGTGTCATCTGACATCTGTCATACCCTGAGTGTGAGTGTCACATCACATGTGTCAAATGCCTTCCAGAGTGTCACATCATATCTGTCGCATCACATGTGAGAGTGTCATATCTCATCAGGTACAACCCACTTGTGTCACCTCACATGGTCACAACCAGCATGTGGTTGTCATCACACACCTGTCACACATTGCTTATGTGTGTCACATCACAACTGTCACAACACTCATGTGATTGTTACCTCAACATGTGTCTTAAGAGGCAAGTGTCACATCATAGCTATCACATCATGCCTGTGGCTCTCATATCATTTCTGTCTCAACACATGTGGCATTGTCACCTGATACCTGTCACACTCAGAGTGGTATTGTGACCTCAATTTGTCAGAAGACTTCCAGAAGCATTACAGCATACCTGTCACTTCACATGTGCATGTCACATCATGTCCATCACAACCCACATGCATGTCAACTCAGAAGGTCACAATCAGCATACGATTGTCACCACTCATTTGTCCCAAGCCATTTATGATTGTCACATCACAACTGTCACAACGCTTCTGTGGTTGTCATCCCACATGTATCTTAACATGCAAATGCCCCATCATATGTGTCGCATTGCACCTGTGATTGTCATATCACATCTGTCTCAACACGCATGAGAGTGTCTCCTGACATGTGTCACACCCAGAGAGTGATTGTCACCTCATATAAGTCACATGCCATGCAGGAGTGTCACATCATACCTCTCATATCACACATGTGTGTGTCACATCAGATCAGTTCCAATCAACTTGTGTGTCACCTCACATTGTCACTTGCTTTACAGAGCATCGCATCATACCTGTCATCACACATGAGAGTCATATCACATCAAGCACAAGCCATTTGTGTGTCACCTCACGTGATCACCACACATGTGTCACACATGCTTATGTGTGTCACATCAAAACTGTTACAAGGCCCATGTGATTGTCACATCACCTGTGTTGTAACACGCAAGTGCCATAACATATCAGTCACATCATGTCTGTTATTGTCACAGCATTTCTGCCTCAACAAATGTGGCAGTGTCATCTGACATCTGTTACACCCATAGTGTGTTACCTCACATTTGGCACATGCTTTACAGAGTGACACATCCTATCTGTCATCACACATGAGAGTGTCATATCACATCAGGCACAGCCCACTTGTGTGTCACCTCACATGGTCACAACTGGCATGTGATTGTCACCGCACATCTGTCACAAGCTGCTTATGACGGTCACATCACAACTGTCACAATGTTCATGTATTTGTCACCTCATGTGTCTTAATGCCCAAGGGTCACATCATACCTGTGTCATTGCACATGTGATTGTCACATCACATGGGTCTCAACACACTTGAGAGTGTCACCTGACTCCTGTGACACACAGAGTGTGATTGTCACCTCATATTAGTCACATGCCTCCCAGGAGTGTCACATCACACCAGTCACATTGCACATGCGTGTGTCACACCGTAACAGTTCCTAATTCACTTGTGTGTCACCTCACATGGTCACAATTGGCATGTCAATGTCACCACACATCTGTCACAAGACTCATGATTGTCACATCACACCTGTCCCAATGCCTGTGTGATTGTCACCTCATGGGTGTCATAATGTGCAAGTGTCACAACATTTCAGTCCCATTGTGCCTGTTAGGGTCACACTATTTCTGTCTCGACACACATGGCAGTGTTACCTGACATCTGTCTCAACAAGAGTGTGATTAGCACATCACATTTGTCACATGACTTCTGGAGTGTCATGTCATATGTGTCCCATCACATGAGTGTGTCATAGCACATCAGGCACAACCCACTTGTGTGTCACCTCACATGGTCACAACCAGCAAGTGGTTGACACCACACAGCTGTCACACACCACTTATGTGTGTCACATCCAAACTGTCACCATGCCCATGTGATGGTCACCTCATCTGTGTCATAACAGGCAAGTGTCACATATCTGTCACATCATGCCTGTGGCTGTCACCTATTTGTCTCAACACACATGTCAGTGTCACATGACATCTGTCACACCAAGAGTGTGATTGTCACCTCACATTTGTCATGTGCTTTATGGAGTGCCACATCATATCTGTCATCACACATGACAGTGTCATATCACATCAGGCACAAGCCCCTTGTGTGTCATCTCACATAGTCACAACCAGCATGTGGGTTTTCTCACACACTGCTTATGTGGGTCACATCACTGCTGTCACTGTGCCCTTGTGATTGTCACCTCCTCTGTGTCATCATGCACAACTGTCACATCATATCTGTCACATTGAGCCTGTGACTGTCATGCCATTTCTGTCTCAACACACATGGCAGTGTCACATGACATCTGTCACACCAAGACTGTGATTGTCACCTCACATTTGTCACATGCATTACAGAGTATCACACAGTATATGTCATTACACATGAGAATGTCACATAACTTCAGGCACAACCCAGGTGTGTATCAGCTCACCCTGTCACAATTGGCATGTGATTGTCACCACACATCTGTCACAAGCCTCTTATGATTGTCACATCACACCTGTCATAATGCCTGAGTGATTGTCACCTCATGTGTGTCATAACATGCAATTATCCAAAAATGTCAGTCACATTGTGCCTGTTATTGGTCACACCATTTCTACTTCAACACATGTGGCAGTGTCACCTGACATATGTCACACCTCGAGTGTGATTGTCACCTCACATTTGTCACATGTGTTATGGAGTGTCACATCATATCTGTCACATTACACATGGGAGTGAAATATCACATGAGGCACAACCCACTTGTGTGTCACCTCACATGGTCACAACCCACATGTTATTGTCACCACACATCTGTCACACATGCTTATGTGGGTCACGTCAAATCTGTTACAATGCCCATGTGATTGTCACCTCATCTGTGTTATAATATGCAAGTGTCACATCATATCTCTCATATCATGCCTGTGATCATCACATCATTTCTGTCTCAACACACGTGGCAGTGTCACCTGATATCTGTCACACCCACAGTGTGATTGTCACCTCACACTTGTCACACGTCTTCTGGGAGTGTCACATCATCCCTGTCACATCTGACATGTGCATGTCACATCACATCAGTCAAAACCCATATGTATGTGATCTCAGATGGTCACAATCTGCATATGATTGTCACCACACACTGGTCACAAGCCACTTATGAGTCTCACATCACAACTGTCACAATGCTCAAGTGACTGTCACCTCACATGTGTCTTCACGCACAACTGTCACATCATACCTGTCACATTGCACATGTGATTGTCACATCACATCAGATCCAACCCAGTTGTGTGTCACCTCCCATTGTCACAATTGGCATATGATTGTCACCACACATCTGTCACACATACTTCTGTGTGTTACATCAAAACTGTTATAACACCCATGTGACTGTCACTTCTCCTATGTCAGAATGCACGTGTCACATCATAGCTGTCACATCGTGCCTGTGACTCTCGCATCATTTCTGTCTCAACACATGTGGCAGTGTCACCTGGCATCTGTCACACCCAGAGTGTGTTTGTCACCTCCCATTTGTCAGGTGCCTTACAAAGTGTCATGTTTCCCTGTCACATCACATATGGGACTGTCACGTCACATCCATCACCACCCATTTGTCACCTCATGTGTTCACCACTGGCATATGATTGTCACCACACATCTGTCACAAGCCTCTTATCAGTGTCATATCACAACTGTCACCACACCCATGTGGCCGTTACCTCACATGTGTCATAACATGAAAACATTATATCGTATCTATCCCATCACACTTATGATTATCACGTCACTTCTGTCTCAGCCCATGTGGGTGTGTCATCTGACATCTGTCATACCCTGAGTGTGAGTGTCACATCACATGTGTCAAATGCCTTCCAGAGTGTCACATCATATCTGTCGCATCACATGTGAGAGTGTCATATCTCATCAGGTACAACCCACTTGTGTCACCTCACATGGTCACAACCAGCATGTGGTTGTCATCACACACCTGTCACACATTGCTTATGTGTGTCACATCACAACTGTCACAACACTCATGTGATTGTTACCTCAACATGTGTCTTAAGAGGCAAGTGTCACATCATAGCTATCACATCATGCCTGTGGCTCTCATATCATTTCTGTCTCAACACATGTGGCATTGTCACCTGATACCTGTCACACTCAGAGTGGTATTGTGACCTCAATTTGTCAGAAGACTTCCAGAAGCATTACAGCATACCTGTCACTTCACATGTGCATGTCACATCATGTCCATCACAACCCACATGCATGTCAACTCAGAAGGTCACAATCAGCATACGATTGTCACCACTCATTTGTCCCAAGCCATTTATGATTGTCACATCACAACTGTCACAACGCTTCTGTGGTTGTCATCCCACATGTATCTTAACATGCAAATGCCCCATCATATGTGTCGCATTGCACCTGTGATTGTCATATCACATCTGTCTCAACACGCATGAGAGTGTCTCCTGACATGTGTCACACCCAGAGAGTGATTGTCACCTCATATAAGTCACATGCCATGCAGGAGTGTCACATCATACCTCTCATATCACACATGTGTGTGTCACATCAGATCAGTTCCAATCAACTTGTGTGTCACCTCACATTGTCACTTGCTTTACAGAGCATCGCATCATACCTGTCGTCACACATGAGAGTCATATCACATCAAGCACAAGCCATTTGTGTGTCACCTCACGTGATCACCACACATGTGTCACACATGCTTATGTGTGTCACATCAAAACTGTTACAAGGCCCATGTGATTGTCACATCACCTGTGTTGTAACACGCAAGTGCCATAACATATCAGTCACATCATGTCTGTTATTGTCACAGCATTTCTGCCTCAACAAATGTGGCAGTGTCATCTGACATCTGTTACACCCATAGTGTGTTACCTCACATTTGGCACATGCTTTACAGAGTGACACATCCTATCTGTCATCACACATGAGAGTGTCATATCACATCAGGCACAGCCCACTTGTGTGTCACCTCACATGGTCACAACTGGCATGTGATTGTCACCGCACATCTGTCACAAGCTGCTTATGACGGTCACATCACAACTGTCACAATGTTCATGTATTTGTCACCTCATGTGTCTTAATGCCCAAGGGTCACATCATACCTGTGTCATTGCACATGTGATTGTCACATCACATGGGTCTCAACACACTTGAGAGTGTCACCTGACTCCTGTGACACACAGAGTGTGATTGTCCCCTCATATTAGTCACATGCTTCCCAGGAGTGTCACATCACACCAGTCACATTGCACATGCGTGTGTCACATCATAACAGTTCCAAATTCACTTGTGTGTCACCTCACATGGTCACAATTGGCATGTCAATGTCACCACACATCTGTCACAAGACTCATGATTGTCACATCACACCTGTCCCAATGCCTGTGTGATTGTCACCTCATGGGTGTCATAATGTGCAAGTGTCACAACATTTCAGTCCCATTGTGCCTGTTAGGGTCACACTATTTCTGTCTCGACACACATGGCAGTGTTACCTGACATCTGTCTCAACAAGAGTGTGATTAGCACATCACATTTGTCACATGACTTCTGGAGTGTCATGTCATATGTGTCCCATCACATGAGTGTGTCATAGCACATCAGGCACAACCCACTTGTGTGTCACCTCACATGGTCACAACCAGCAAGTGGTTGACACCACACAGCTGTCACACACCACTTATGTGTGTCACATCCAAACTGTCACCATGCCCATGTGATGGTCACCTCATCTGTGTCATAACAGGCAAGTGTCACATATCTGTCACATCATGCCTGTGGCTGTCACCTATTTGTCTCAACACACATGTCAGTGTCACATGACATCTGTCACACCAAGAGTGTGATTGTCACCTCACATTTGTCATGTGCTTTATGGAGTGCCACATCATATCTGTCATCACACATGACAGTGTCATATCACATCAGGCACAAGCCCCTTGTGTGTCATCTCACATAGTCACAACCAGCATGTGGGTTTTCTCACACACTGCTTATGTGGGTCACATCACTGCTGTCACTGTGCCCTTGTGATTGTCACCTCCTCTGTGTCATCATGCACAACTGTCACATCATATCTGTCACATTGAGCCTGTGACTGTCATGCCATTTCTGTCTCAACACACATGGCAGTGTCACATGACATCTGTCACACCAAGACTGTGATTGTCACCTCACATTTGTCACATGCATTACAGAGTATCACACAGTATATGTCATTACACATGAGAATGTCACATAACTTCAGGCACAACCCACGTGTGTATCAGCTCACCCTGTCACAATTGGCATGTGATTGTCACCACACATCTGTCACAAGCCTCTTATGATTGTCACATCACACCTGTCATAATGCCTGAGTGATTGTCACCTCATGTGTGTCATAACATGCAATTATCCAAAAATGTCAGTCACATTGTGCCTGTTATTGGTCACACCATTTCTACTTCAACACATGTGGCAGTGTCACCTGACATATGTCACACCTCGAGTGTGATTGTCACCTCACATTTGTCACATGTGTTATGGAGTGTCACATCATATCTGTCACATTACACATGGGAGTGAAATATCACATGAGGCACAACCCACTTGTGTGTCACCTCACATGGTCACAACCCACATGTTATTGTCACCACACATCTGTCACACATGCTTATGTGGGTCACGTCAAATCTGTTACAATGCCCATGTGATGGTCACCTCATCTGTGTTATAATATGCAAGTGTCACATCATATCTCTCATATCATGCCTGTGATCATCACATCATTTCTGTCTCAACACACGTGGCAGTGTCACCTGATATCTGTCACACCCACAGTGTGATTGTCACCTCACACTTGTCACACGTCTTCTGGGAGTGTCACATCATCCCTGTCACATCTGACATGTGCATGTCACATCACATCAGTCAAAACCCATATGTATGTGATCTCAGATGGTCACAATCTGCATATGATTGTCACCACACACTAGTCACAAGCCACTTATGAGTCTCACATCACAACTGTCACAATGCTCAAGTGACTGTCACCTCACATGTGTCTTCACGCACAACTGTCACATCATACCTGTCACATTGCACATGTGATTGTCACATCACATCAGATCCAACCCAGTTGTGTGTCACCTCCCATTGTCACAATTGGCATATGATTGTCACCACACATCTGTCACACATACTTCTGTGTGTTACATCAAAACTGTTATAACACCCATGTGACTGTCACTTCTCCTATGTCAGAATGCACGTGTCACATCATAGCTGTCACATCGTGCCTGTGACTCTCGCATCATTTCTGTCTCAACACATGTGGCAGTGTCACCTGGCATCTGTCACACCCAGAGTGTGTTTGTCACCTCCCATTTGTCAGGTGCCTTACAAAGTGTCATGTTTCCCTGTCACATCACATATGGGACTGTCACGTCACATCCATCACCACCCATTTGTCACCTCATGTGTTCACCACTGGCATATGATTGTCACCACACATCTGTCACAAGCCTCTTATCAGTGTCATATCACAACTGTCACCACACCCATGTGGCCGTTACCTCACATGTGTCATAACATGAAAGCATTATATCGTATCTATCCCATCACACTTATGATTATCACGTCACTTCTGTCTCAGCCCATGTGGGTGTGTCATCTGACATCTGTCATACCCTGAGTGTGAGTGTCACATCACATGTGTCAAATGCCTTCCAGAGTGTCACATCATATCTGTCGCATCACATGTGAGAGTGTCATATCTCATCAGGTACAACCCACTTGTGTCACCTCACATGGTCACAACCAGCATGTGGTTGTCATCACACACCTGTCACACATTGCTTATGTGTGTCACATCACAACTGTCACAACACTCATGTGATTGTTACCTCAACATGTGTCTTAAGAGGCAAGTGTCACATCATAGCTATCACATCATGCCTGTGGCTCTCATATCATTTCTGTCTCAACACATGTGGCATTGTCACCTGATACCTGTCACACTCAGAGTGGTATTGTGACCTCAATTTGTCAGAAGACTTCCAGAAGCATTACAGCATACCTGTCACTTCACATGTGCATGTCACATCATGTCCATCACAACCCACATGCATGTCAACTCAGAAGGTCACAATCAGCATACGATTGTCACCACTCATTTGTCCCAAGCCATTTATGATTGTCACATCACAACTGTCACAACGCTTCTGTGGTTGTCATCCCACATGTATCTTAACATGCAAATGCCCCATCATATGTGTCGCATTGCACCTGTGATTGTCATATCACATCTGTCTCAACACGCATGAGAGTGTCTCCTGACATGTGTCACACCCAGAGAGTGATTGTCACCTCATATAAGTCACATGCCATGCAGGAGTGTCACATCATACCTCTCATATCACACATGTGTGTGTCACATCAGATCAGTTCCAATCAACTTGTGTGTCACCTCACATTGTCACTTGCTTTACAGAGCATCGCATCATACCTGTCGTCACACATGAGAGTCATATCACATCAAGCACAAGCCATTTGTGTGTCACCTCACGTGATCACCACACATGTGTCACACATGCTTATGTGTGTCACATCAAAACTGTTACAAGGCCCATGTGATTGTCACATCACCTGTGTTGTAACACGCAAGTGCCATAACATATCAGTCACATCATGTCTGTTATTGTCACAGCATTTCTGCCTCAACAAATGTGGCAGTGTCATCTGACATCTGTTACACCCATAGTGTGTTACCTCACATTTGGCACATGCTTTACAGAGTGACACATCCTATCTGTCATCACACATGAGAGTGTCATATCACATCAGGCACAGCCCACTTGTGTGTCACCTCACATGGTCACAACTGGCATGTGATTGTCACCGCACATCTGTCACAAGCTGCTTATGACGGTCACATCACAACTGTCACAATGTTCATGTATTTGTCACCTCATGTGTCTTAATGCCCAAGGGTCACATCATACCTGTGTCATTGCACATGTGATTGTCACATCACATGGGTCTCAACACACTTGAGAGTGTCACCTGACTCCTGTGACACACAGAGTGTGATTGTCCCCTCATATTAGTCACATGCCTCCCAGGAGTGTCACATCACACCAGTCACATTGCACATGCGTGTGTCACATCATAACAGTTCCAAATTCACTTGTGTGTCACCTCACATGGTCACAATTGGCATGTCAATGTCACCACACATCTGTCACAAGACTCATGATTGTCACATCACACCTGTCCCAATGCCTGTGTGATTGTCACCTCATGGGTGTCATAATGTGCAAGTGTCACAACATTTCAGTCCCATTGTGCCTGTTAGGGTCACACTATTTCTGTCTCGACACACATGGCAGTGTTACCTGACATCTGTCTCAACAAGAGTGTGATTAGCACATCACATTTGTCACATGACTTCTGGAGTGTCATGTCATATGTGTCCCATCACATGAGTGTGTCATAGCACATCAGGCACAACCCACTTGTGTGTCACCTCACATGGTCACAACCAGCAAGTGGTTGACACCACACAGCTGTCACACACCACTTATGTGTGTCACATCCAAACTGTCACCATGCCCATGTGATGGTCACCTCATCTGTGTCATAACAGGCAAGTGTCACATATCTGTCACATCATGCCTGTGGCTGTCACCTATTTGTCTCAACACACATGTCAGTGTCACATGACATCTGTCACACCAAGAGTGTGATTGTCACCTCACATTTGTCATGTGCTTTATGGAGTGCCACATCATATCTGTCATCACACATGACAGTGTCATATCACATCAGGCACAAGCCCCTTGTGTGTCATCTCACATAGTCACAACCAGCATGTGGGTTTTCTCACACACTGCTTATGTGGGTCACATCACTGCTGTCACTGTGCCCTTGTGATTGTCACCTCCTCTGTGTCATCATGCACAACTGTCACATCATATCTGTCACATTGAGCCTGTGACTGTCATGCCATTTCTGTCTCAACACACATGGCAGTGTCACATGACATCTGTCACACCAAGACTGTGATTGTCACCTCACATTTGTCACATGCATTACAGAGTATCACACAGTATATGTCATTACACATGAGAATGTCACATAACTTCAGGCACAACCCAGGTGTGTATCAGCTCACCCTGTCACAATTGGCATGTGATTGTCACCACACATCTGTCACAAGCCTCTTATGATTGTCACATCACACCTGTCATAATGCCTGAGTGATTGTCACCTCATGTGTGTCATAACATGCAATTATCCAACAATGTCAGTCACATTGTGCCTGTTATTGGTCACACCATTTCTACTTCAACACATGTGGCAGTGTCACCTGACATATGTCACACCTCGAGTGTGATTGTCACCTCACATTTGTCACATGTGTTATGGAGTGTCACATCATATCTGTCACATTACACATGGGAGTGAAATATCACATGAGGCACAACCCACTTGTGTGTCACCTCACATGGTCACAACCCACATGTTATTGTCACCACACATCTGTCACACATGCTTATGTGGGTCACGTCAAATCTGTTACAATGCCCATGTGATTGTCACCTCATCTGTGTTATAATATGCAAGTGTCACATCATATCTCTCATATCATGCCTGTGATCATCACATCATTTCTGTCTCAACACACGTGGCAGTGTCACCTGATATCTGTCACACCCACAGTGTGATTGTCACCTCACACTTGTCACACGTCTTCTGGGAGTGTCACATCATCCCTGTCACATCTGACATGTGCATGTCACATCACATCAGTCAAAACCCATATGTATGTGATCTCAGATGGTCACAATCTGCATATGATTGTCACCACACACTGTTCACAAGCCACTTATGAGTCTCACATCACAACTGTCACAATGCTCAAGTGACTGTCACCTCACATGTGTCTTCACGCACAACTGTCACATCATACCTGTCACATTGCACATGTGATTGTCACATCACATCAGATCCAACCCAGTTGTGTGTCACCTCCCATTGTCACAATTGGCATATGATTGTCACCACACATCTGTCACACATACTTCTGTGTGTTACATCAAAACTGTTATAACACCCATGTGACTGTCACTTCTCCTATGTCAGAATGCACGTGTCACTTCATAGCTGTCACATCGTGCCTGTGACTCTCGCATCATTTCTGTCTCAACACATGTGGCAGTGTCACCTGGCATCTGTCACACCCAGAGTGTGTTTGTCACCTCCCATTTGTCAGGTGCCTTACAAAGTGTCATGTTTCCCTGTCACATCACATATGGGACTGTCACGTCACATCCATCACCACCCATTTGTCACCTCATGTGTTCACCACTGGCATATGATTGTCACCACACATCTGTCACAAGCCTCTTATCAGTGTCATATCACAACTGTCACCACACCCATGTGGCCGTTACCTCACATGTGTCATAACATGAAAGCATTATATCGTATCTATCCCATCACACTTATGATTATCACGTCACTTCTGTCTCAGCCCATGTGGGTGTGTCATCTGACATCTGTCATACCCTGAGTGTGAGTGTCACATCACATGTGTCAAATGCCTTCCAGAGTGTCACATCATATCTGTCGCATCACATGTGAGAGTGTCATATCTCATCAGGTACAACCCACTTGTGTCACCTCACATGGTCACAACCAGCATGTGGTTGTCATCACACACCTGTCACACATTGCTTATGTGTGTCACATCACAACTGTCACAACACTCATGTGATTGTTACCTCAACATGTGTCTTAACAGGCAAGTGTCACATCATAGCTATCACATCATGCCTGTGGCTCTCATATCATTTCTGTCTCAACACATGTGGCATTGTCACCTGATACCTGTCACACTCAGAGTGGTATTGTGACCTCAATTTGTCAGAAGACTTCCAGAAGCATTACAGCATACCTGTCACTTCACATGTGCATGTCACATCATGTCCATCACAACCCACATGCATGTCAACTCAGAAGGTCACAATCAGCATACGATTGTCACCACTCATTTGTCCCAAGCCATTTATGATTGTCACATCACAACTGTCACAACGCTTCTGTGGTTGTCATCCCACATGTATCTTAACATGCAAATGCCCCATCATATGTGTCGCATTGCACCTGTGATTGTCATATCACATCTGTCTCAACACGCATGAGAGTGTCTCCTGACATGTGTCACACCCAGAGAGTGATTGTCACCTCATATAAGTCACATGCCATGCAGGAGTGTCACATCATGCCTCTCATATCACACATGTGTGTGTCACATCAGATCAGTTCCAATCAACTTGTGTGTCACCTCACATTGTCACTTGCTTTACAGAGCATCGCATCATACCTGTTGTCACACATGAGAGTCATATCACATCAAGCACAAGCCATTTGTGTGTCACCTCACGTGATCACCACACATGTGTCACACATGCTTATGTGTGTCACATCAAAACTGTTACAAGGCCCATGTGATTGTCACATCTCCTGTGTTGTAACACGCAAGTGCCATAACATATCAGTCACATCATGTCTGTTATTGTCACAGCATTTCTGCCTCAACAAATGTGGCAGTGTCATCTGACATCTGTTACACCCATAGTGTGTTACCTCACATTTGGCACATGCTTTACAGAGTGACACATCCTATCTGTCATCACACATGAGAGTGTCATATCACATCAGGCACAGCCCACTTGTGTGTCACCTCACATGGTCACAACTGGCATGTGATTGTCACCGCACATCTGTCACAAGCTGCTTATGACGGTCACATCACAACTGTCACAATGTTCATGTATTTGTCACCTCATGTGTCTTAATGCCCAAGGGTCACATCATACCTGTGTCATTGCACATGTGATTGTCACATCACATGGGTCTCAACACACTTGAGAGTGTCACCTGACTCCTGTGACACACAGAGTGTGATTGTCCCCTCATATTAGTCACATGCCTCCCAGGAGTGTCACATCACACCAGTCACATTGCACATGCATGTGTCACATCGTAACAGTTCCAAATTCACTTGTGTGTCACCTCACATGGTCACAATTGGCATGTCAATGTCACCACACATCTGTCACAAGACTCATGATTGTCACATCACACCTGTCCCAATGCCTGTGTGATTGTCACCTCATGGGTGTCATAATGTGCAAGTGTCACAACATTTCAGTCACATTGTGCCTGTTAGGGTCACACTATTTCTGTCTCGACACACATGGCAGTGTTACCTGACATCTGTCTCAACAAGAGTGTGATTAGCACATCACATTTGTCACATGACTTCTGGAGTGTCATGTCATATGTGTCCCATCACATGAGTGTGTCATAGCACATCAGGCACAACCCACTTGTGTGTCACCTCACATGGTCACAACCAGCAAGTGGTTGACACCACACAGCTGTCACACACCACTTATGTGTGTCCCATCCAAACTGTCACCATGCCCATGTGATGGTCACCTCATCTGTGTCATAACAGGCAAGTGTCACATATCTGTCACATCATGCCTGTGGCTGTCACCTATTTGTCTCAACACACATGTCAGTGTCACATGACATCTGTCACACCAAGAGTGTGATTGTCACCTCACATTTGTCATGTGCTTTATGGAGTGCCACATCATATCTGTCATCACACATGACAGTGTCATATCACATCAGGCACAAGCCCCTTGTGTGTCATCTCACATAGTCACAACCAGCATGTGGGTTTTCTCACACACTGCTTATGTGGGTCACATCACTGCTGTCACTGTGCCCTTGTGATTGTCACCTCCTCTGTGTCATCATGCACAACTGTCACATCATATCTGTCACATTGAGCCTGTGACTGTCATGCCATTTCTGTCTCAACACACATGGCAGTGTCACATGACATCTGTCACACCAAGACTGTGATTGTCACCTCACATTTGTCACATGCATTACAGAGTATCACACAGTATATGTCATTACACATGAGAATGTCACATAACTTCAGGCACAACCCAGGTGTGTATCAGCTCACCCTGTCACAATTGGCATGTGATTGTCACCACACATCTGTCACAAGCCTCTTATGATTGTCACATCACACCTGTCATAATGCCTGAGTGATTGTCACCTCATGTGTGTCATAACATGCAATTATCCAAAAATGTCAGTCACATTGTGCCTGTTATTGGTCACACCATTTCTACTTCAACACATGTGGCAGTGTCACCTGACATATGTCACACCTCGAGTGTGATTGTCACCTCACATTTGTCACATGTGTTATGGAGTGTCACATCATATCTGTCACATTACACATGGGAGTGAAATATCACATGAGGCACAACCCACTTGTGTGTCACCTCACATGGTCACAACCCACATGTTATTGTCACCACACATCTGTCACACATGCTTATGTGGGTCACGTCAAATCTGTTACAATGCCCATGTGATTGTCACCTCATCTGTGTTATAATATGCAAGTGTCACATCATATCTCTCATATCATGCCTGTGATCATCACATCATTTCTGTCTCAACACACGTGGCAGTGTCACCTGATATCTGTCACACCCACAGTGTGATTGTCACCTCACACTTGTCACACGTCTTCTGGGAGTGTCACATCATCCCTGTCACCTCTGACATGTGCATGTCACATCACATCAGTCAAAACCCATATGTATGTGATCTCAGATGGTCACAATCTGCATATGATTGTCACCACACACTGGTCACAAGCCACTTATGAGTCTCACATCACAACTGTCACAATGCTCAAGTGACTGTCACCTCACATGTGTCTTCACGCACAACTGTCACATCATACCTGTCACATTGCACATGTGATTGTCACATCACATCAGATCCAACCCAGTTGTGTGTCACCTCCCATTGTCACAATTGGCATATGATTGTCACCACACATCTGTCACACATACTTCTGTGTGTTACATCAAAACTGTTATAACACCCATGTGACTGTCACTTCTCCTATGTCAGAATGCACGTGTCACATCATATCTGTCACATCGTGCCTGTGACTCTCGCATCATTTCTGTCTCAACACATGTGGCAGTGTCACCTGGCATCTGTCACACCCAGAGTGTGTTTGTCACCTCCCATTTGTCAGGTGCCTTACAAAGTGTCATGTTTCCCTGTCACATCACATATGGGACTGTCACGTCACATCCATCACCACCCATTTGTCACCTCATGTGTTCACCACTGGCATATGATTGTCACCACACATCTGTCACAAGCCTCTTATCAGTGTCATATCACAACTGTCACCACACCCATGTGGCCGTTACCTCACATGTGTCATAACATGAAAGCATTATATCGTATCTATCCCATCACACTTATGATTATCACGTCACTTCTGTCTCAGCCCATGTGGGTGTGTCATCTGACATCTGTCATACCCTGAGTGTGAGTGTCACATCACATGTGTCAAATGCCTTCCAGAGTGTCACATCATATCTGTCGCATCACATGAGAGAGTGTCATATCTCATCAGGTACAACCCACTTGTGTCACCTCACATGGTCACAACCAGCATGTGGTTGTCATCACACACCTGTCACACATTGCTTATGTGTGTCACATCACAACTGTCACAACACTCATGTGATTGTTACCTCACCATGTGTCTTAAGAGGCAAGTGTCACATCATAGCTATCACATCATGCCTGTGGCTCTCATATCATTTCTGTCTCAACACATGTGGCATTGTCACCTGATACCTGTCACACTCAGAGTGTTATTGTGACCTCAATTTGTCAGAAGACTTCCAGAAGCATTACAGCATACCTGTCACTTCACATGTGCATGTCACATCATGTCCATCACAACCCACATGCATGTCAACTCAGAAGGTCACAATCAGCATACGATTGTCACCACTCATTTGTCCCAAGCCATTTATGATTGTCACATCACAACTGTCACAACGCTTCTGTGGTTGTCATCCCACATGTATCTTAACATGCAAATGCCCCATCATATGTGTCGCATTGCACCTGTGATTGTCATATCACATCTGTCTCAACACGCATGAGAGTGTCTCCTGACATGTGTCACACCCAGAGAGTGATTGTCACCTCATATAAGTCACATGCCATGCAGGAGTGTCACATCATACCTCTCATATCACACATGTGTGTGTCACATCAGATCAGTTCCAATCAACTTGTGTGTCACCTCACATTGTCACTTGCTTTACAGAGCATCGCATCATACCTGTTGTCACACATGAGAGTCATATCACATCAAGCACAAGCCATTTGTGTGTCACCTCACGTGATCACCACACATGTGTCACACATGCTTATGTGTGTCACATCAAAACTGTTACAAGGCCCATGTGATTGTCACATCTCCTGTGTTGTAACACGCAAGTGCCATAACATATCAGTCACATCATGTCTGTTATTGTCACAGCATTTCTGCCTCAACAAATGTGGCAGTGTCATCTGACATCTGTTACACCCATAGTGTGTTACCTCACATTTGGCACATGCTTTACAGAGTGACACATCCTATCT
This sequence comes from Hippopotamus amphibius kiboko, assembly GCF_030028045.1. Lineage (NCBI taxonomy): Eukaryota > Metazoa > Chordata > Mammalia > Artiodactyla > Hippopotamidae > Hippopotamus > Hippopotamus amphibius. The sequence goes on along the minus strand of NC_080192.1, from coordinate 53,724,444 downwards.
GTCATCACACATGAGAGTGTCATATCACATCAGGCACAGCCCACTTGTGTGTCACCTCACATGGTCACAACTGGCATGTGATTGTCACCGCACATCTGTCACAAGCTGCTTATGACGGTCACATCACAACTGTCACAATGTTCATGTATTTGTCACCTCATGTGTCTTAATGCCCAAGGGTCACATCATACCTGTGTCATTGCACATGTGATTGTCACATCACATGGGTCTCAACACACTTGAGAGTGTCACCTGACTCCTGTGACACACAGAGTGTGATTGTCCCCTCATATTAGTCACATGCCTCCCAGGAGTGTCACATCACACCAGTCACATTGCACATGCGTGTGTCACATCGTAACAGTTCCAAATTCACTTGTGTGTCACCTCACATGGTCACAATTGGCATGTCAATGTCACCACACATCTGTCGCAAGACTCATGATTGTCACATCACACCTGTCCCAATGCCTGTGTGATTGTCACCTCATGGGTGTCATAATGTGCAAGTGTCACAACATTTCAGTCCCATTGTGCCTGTTAGGGTCACACTATTTCTGTCTCGACACACATGGCAGTGTTACCTGACATCTGTCTCAACAAGAGTGTGATTAGCACATCACATTTGTCACATGACTTCTGGAGTGTCATGTCATATGTGTCCCATCACATGAGTGTGTCATAGCACATCAGGCACAACCCACTTGTGTGTCACCTCACATGGTCACAACCAGCAAGTGGTTGACACCACACAGCTGTCACACACCACTTATGTGTGTCACATCCAAACTGTCACCATGCCCATGTGATGGTCACCTCATCTGTGTCATAACAGGCAAGTGTCACATATCTGTCACATCATGCCTGTGGCTGTCACCTATTTGTCTCAACACACATGTCAGTGTCACATGACATCTGTCACACCAAGAGTGTGATTGTCACCTCACATTTGTCATGTGCTTTATGGAGTGCCACATCATATCTGTCATCACACATGACAGTGTCATATCACATCAGGCACAAGCCCCTTGTGTGTCATCTCACATAGTCACAACCAGCATGTGGGTTTTCTCACACACTGCTTATGTGGGTCACATCACTGCTGTCACTGTGCCCTTGTGATTGTCACCTCCTCTGTGTCATCATGCACAACTGTCACATCATATCTGTCACATTGAGCCTGTGACTGTCATGCCATTTCTGTCTCAACACACATGGCAGTGTCACATGACATCTGTCACACCAAGACTGTGATTGTCACCTCACATTTGTCACATGCATTACAGAGTATCACACAGTATATGTCATTACACATGAGAATGTCACATAACTTCAGGCACAACCCAGGTGTGTATCAGCTCACCCTGTCACAATTGGCATGTGATTGTCACCACACATCTGTCACAAGCCTCTTATGATTGTCACATCACACCTGTCATAATGCCTGAGTGATTGTCACCTCATGTGTGTCATAACATGCAATTATCCAACAATGTCAGTCACATTGTGCCTGTTATTGGTCACACCATTTCTACTTCAACACATGTGGCAGTGTCACCTGACATATGTCACACCTCGAGTGTGATTGTCACCTCACATTTGTCACATGTGTTATGGAGTGTCACATCATATCTGTCACATTACACATGGGAGTGAAATATCACATGAGGCACAACCCACTTGTGTGTCACCTCACATGGTCACAACCCACATGTTATTGTCACCACACATCTGTCACACATGCTTATGTGGGTCACGTCAAATCTGTTACAATGCCCATGTGATTGTCACCTCATCTGTGTTATAATATGCAAGTGTCACATCATATCTCTCATATCATGCCTGTGATCATCACATCATTTCTGTCTCAACACACGTGGCAGTGTCACCTGATATCTGTCACACCCACAGTGTGATTGTCACCTCACACTTGTCACACGTCTTCTGGGAGTGTCACATCATCCCTGTCACCTCTGACATGTGCATGTCACATCACATCAGTCAAAACCCATATGTATGTGATCTCAGATGGTCACAATCTGCATATGATTGTCACCACACACTGGTCACAAGCCACTTATGAGTCTCACATCACAACTGTCACAATGCTCAAGTGACTGTCACCTCACATGTGTCTTCACGCACAACTGTCACATCATACCTGTCACATTGCACATGTGATTGTCACATCACATCAGATCCAACCCAGTTGTGTGTCACCTCCCATTGTCACAATTGGCATATGATTGTCACCACACATCTGTCACACATACTTCTGTGTGTTACATCAAAACTGTTATAACACCCATGTGACTGTCACTTCTCCTATGTCAGAATGCACGTGTCACATCATAGCTGTCACATCGTGCCTGTGACTCTCGCATCATTTCTGTCTCAACACATGTGGCAGTGTCACCTGGCATCTGTCACACCCAGAGTGTGTTTGTCACCTCCCATTTGTCAGGTGCCTTACAAAGTGTCATGTTTCCCTGTCACATCACATATGGGACTGTCACGTCACATCCATCACCACCCATTTGTCACCTCATGTGTTCACCACTGGCATATGATTGTCACCACACATCTGTCACAAGCCTCTTATCAGTGTCATATCACAACTGTCACCACACCCATGTGGCCGTTACCTCACATGTGTCATAACATGAAAGCATTATATCGTATCTATCCCATCACACTTATGATTATCACGTCACTTCTGTCTCAGCCCATGTGGGTGTGTCATCTGACATCTGTCATACCCTGAGTGTGAGTGTCACATCACATGTGTCAAATGCCTTCCAGAGTGTCACATCATATCTGTCGCATCACATGTGAGAGTGTCATATCTCATCAGGTACAACCCACTTGTGTCACCTCACATGGTCACAACCAGCATGTGGTTGTCATCACACACCTGTCACACATTGCTTATGTGTGTCACATCACAACTGTCACAACACTCATGTGATTGTTACCTCAACATGTGTCTTAAGAGGCAAGTGTCACATCATAGCTATCACATCATGCCTGTGGCTCTCATATCATTTCTGTCTCAACACATGTGGCATTGTCACCTGATACCTGTCACACTCAGAGTGGTATTGTGACCTCAATTTGTCAGAAGACTTCCAGAAGCATTACAGCATACCTGTCACTTCACATGTGCATGTCACATCATGTCCATCACAACCCACATGCATGTCAACTCAGAAGGTCACAATCAGCATACGATTGTCACCACTCATTTGTCCCAAGCCATTTATGATTGTCACATCACAACTGTCACAACGCTTCTGTGGTTGTCATCCCACATGTATCTTAACATGCAAATGCCCCATCATATGTGTCGCATTGCACCTGTGATTGTCATATCACATCTGTCTCAACACGCATGAGAGTGTCTCCTGACATGTGTCACACCCAGAGAGTGATTGTCACCTCATATAAGTCACATGCCATGCAGGAGTGTCACATCATACCTCTCATATCACACATGTGTGTGTCACATCAGATCAGTTCCAATCAACTTGTGTGTCACCTCACATTGTCACTTGCTTTACAGAGCATCGCATCATACCTGTCGTCACACATGAGAGTCATATCACATCAAGCACAAGCCATTTGTGTGTCACCTCACGTGATCACCACACATGTGTCACACATGCTTATGTGTGTCACATCAAAACTGTTACAAGGCCCATGTGATTGTCACATCACCTGTGTTGTAACACGCAAGTGCCATAACATATCAGTCACATCATGTCTGTTATTGTCACAGCATTTCTGCCTCAACAAATGTGGCAGTGTCATCTGACATCTGTTACACCCATAGTGTGTTACCTCACATTTGGCACATGCTTTACAGAGTGACACATCCTATCTGTCATCACACATGAGAGTGTCATATCACATCAGGCACAGCCCACTTGTGTGTCACCTCACATGGTCACAACTGGCATGTGATTGTCACCGCACATCTGTCACAAGCTGCTTATAACGGTCACATCACAACTGTCACAATGTTCATGTATTTGTCACCTCATGTGTCTTAATGCCCAAGGGTCACATCATACCTGTGTCATTGCACATGTGATTGTCACATCACATGGGTCTCAACACACTTGAGAGTGTCACCTGACTCCTGTGACACACAGAGTGTGATTGTCCCCTCATATTAGTCACATGCCTCCCAGGAGTGTCACATCACACCAGTCACATTGCACATGCGTGTGTCACACCGTAACAGTTCCAAATTCACTTGTGTGTCACCTCACATGGTCACAATTGGCATGTCAATGTCAACACATCATCTGTCACAAGACTCATGATTGTCACATCACACCTGTCCCAATGCCTGTGTGATTGTCACCTCATGGGTGTCATAATGTGCAAGTGTCACAACATTTCAGTCCCATTGTGCCTGTTAGGGTCACACTATTTCTGTCTCGACACACATGGCAGTGTTACCTGACATCTGTCTCAACAAGAGTGTGATTAGCACATCACATTTGTCACATGACTTCTGGAGTGTCATGTCATATGTGTCCCATCACATGAGTGTGTCATAGCACATCAGGCACAACCCACTTGTGTGTCACCTCACATGGTCACAACCAGCAAGTGGTTGACACCACACAGCTGTCACACACCACTTATGTGTGTCCCATCCAAACTGTCACCATGCCCATGTGATGGTCACCTCATCTGTGTCATAACAGGCAAGTGTCACATATCTGTCACATCATGCCTGTGGCTGTCACCTATTTGTCTCAACACACATGTCAGTGTCACATGACATCTGTCACACCAAGAGTGTGATTGTCACCTCACATTTGTCATGTGCTTTATGGAGTGCCACATCATATCTGTCATCACACATGACAGTGTCATATCACATCAGGCACAAGCCCCTTGTGTGTCATCTCACATAGTCACAACCAGCATGTGGGTTTTCTCACACACTGCTTATGTGGGTCACATCACTGCTGTCACTGTGCCCTTGTGATTGTCACCTCCTCTGTGTCATCATGCACAACTGTCACATCATATCTGTCACATTGAGCCTGTGACTGTCATGCCATTTCTGTCTCAACACACATGGCAGTGTCACATGACATCTGTCACACCAAGACTGTGATTGTCACCTCACATTTGTCACATGCATTACAGAGTATCACACAGTATATGTCATTACACATGAGAATGTCACATAACTTCAGGCACAACCCAGGTGTGTATCAGCTCACCCTGTCACAATTGGCATGTGATTGTCACCACACATCTGTCACAAGCCTCTTATGATTGTCACATCACACCTGTCATAATGCCTGAGTGATTGTCACCTCATGTGTGTCATAACATGCAATTATCCAAAAATGTCAGTCACATTGTGCCTGTTATTGGTCACACCATTTCTACTTCAACACATGTGGCAGTGTCACCTGACATATGTCACACCTCGAGTGTGATTGTCACCTCACATTTGTCACATGTGTTATGGAGTGTCACATCATATCTGTCACATTACACATGGGAGTGAAATATCACATGAGGCACAACCCACTTGTGTGTCACCTCACATGGTCACAACCCACATGTTATTGTCACCACACATCTGTCACACATGCTTATGTGGGTCACGTCAAATCTGTTACAATGCCCATGTGATTGTCACCTCATCTGTGTTATAATATGCAAGTGTCACATCATATCTCTCATATCATGCCTGTGATCATCACATCATTTCTGTCTCAACACACGTGGCAGTGTCACCTGATATCTGTCACACCCACAGTGTGATTGTCACCTCACACTTGTCACACGTCTTCTGGGAGTGTCACATCATCCCTGTCACATCTGACATGTGCATGTCACATCACATCAGTCAAAACCCATATGTATGTGATCTCAGATGGTCACAATCTGCATATGATTGTCACCACACACTGTTCACAAGCCACTTATGAGTCTCACATCACAACTGTCACAATGCTCAAGTGACTGTCACCTCACATGTGTCTTCACGCACAACTGTCACATCATACCTGTCACATTGCACATGTGATTGTCACATCACATCAGATCCAACCCAGTTGTGTGTCACCTCCCATTGTCACAATTGGCATATGATTGTCACCACACATCTGTCACACATACTTCTGTGTGTTACATCAAAACTGTTATAACACCCATGTGACTGTCACTTCTCCTATGTCAGAATGCACGTGTCACTTCATAGCTGTCACATCGTGCCTGTGACTCTCGCATCATTTCTGTCTCAACACATGTGGCAGTGTCACCTGGCATCTGTCACACCCAGAGTGTGTTTGTCACCTCCCATTTGTCAGGTGCCTTACAAAGTGTCATGTTTCCCTGTCACATCACATATGGGACTGTCACGTCACATCCATCACCACCCATTTGTCACCTCATGTGTTCACCACTGGCATATGATTGTCACCACACATCTGTCACAAGCCTCTTATCAGTGTCATATCACAACTGTCACCACACCCATGTGGCCGTTACCTCACATGTGTCATAACATGAAAGCATTATATCGTATCTATCCCATCACACTTATGATTATCACGTCACTTCTGTCTCAGCCCATGTGGGTGTGTCATCTGACATCTGTCATACCCTGAGTGTGAGTGTCACATCACATGTGTCAAATGCCTTCCAGAGTGTCACATCATATCTGTCGCATCACATGTGAGAGTGTCATATCTCATCAGGTACAACCCACTTGTGTCACCTCACATGGTCACAACCAGCATGTGGTTGTCATCACACACCTGTCACACATTGCTTATGTGTGTCACATCACAACTGTCACAACACTCATGTGATTGTTACCTCAACATGTGTCTTAACAGGCAAGTGTCACATCATAGCTATCACATCATGCCTGTGGCTCTCATATCATTTCTGTCTCAACACATGTGGCATTGTCACCTGATACCTGTCACACTCAGAGTGGTATTGTGACCTCAATTTGTCAGAAGACTTCCAGAAGCATTACAGCATACCTGTCACTTCACATGTGCATGTCACATCATGTCCATCACAACCCACATGCATGTCAACTCAGAAGGTCACAATCAGCATACGATTGTCACCACTCATTTGTCCCAAGCCATTTATGATTGTCACATCACAACTGTCACAACGCTTCTGTGGTTGTCATCCCACATGTATCTTAACATGCAAATGCCCCATCATATGTGTCGCATTGCACCTGTGATTGTCATATCACATCTGTCTCAACACGCATGAGAGTGTCTCCTGACATGTGTCACACCCAGAGAGTGATTGTCACCTCATATAAGTCACATGCCATGCAGGAGTGTCACATCATACCTCTCATATCACACATGTGTGTGTCACATCAGATCAGTTCCAATCAACTTGTGTGTCACCTCACATTGTCACTTGCTTTACAGAGCATCGCATCATACCTGTCGTCACACATGAGAGTCATATCACATCAAGCACAAGCCATTTGTGTGTCACCTCACGTGATCACCACACATGTGTCACACATGCTTATGTGTGTCACATCAAAACTGTTACAAGGCCCATGTGATTGTCACATCACCTGTGTTGTAACACGCAAGTGCCATAACATATCAGTCACATCATGTCTGTTATTGTCACAGCATTTCTGCCTCAACAAATGTGGCAGTGTCATCTGACATCTGTTACACCCATAGTGTGTTACCTCACATTTGGCACATGCTTTACAGAGTGACACATCCTATCTGTCATCACACATGAGAGTGTCATATCACATCAGGCACAGCCCACTTGTGTGTCACCTCACATGGTCACAACTGGCATGTGATTGTCACCGCACATCTGTCACAAGCTGCTTATGACGGTCACATCACAACTGTCACAATGTTCATGTATTTGTCACCTCATGTGTCTTAATGCCCAAGGGTCACATCATACCTGTGTCATTGCACATGTGATTGTCACATCACATGGGTCTCAACACACTTGAGAGTGTCACCTGACTCCTGTGACACACAGAGTGTGATTGTCACCTCATATTAGTCACATGCCTCCCAGGAGTGTCACATCACACCAGTCACATTGCACATGCGTGTGTCACACCGTAACAGTTCCTAATTCACTTGTGTGTCACCTCACATGGTCACAATTGGCATGTCAATGTCACCACACATCTGTCACAAGACTCATGATTGTCACATCACACCTGTCCCAATGCCTGTGTGATTGTCACCTCATGGGTGTCATAATGTGCAAGTGTCACAACATTTCAGTCCCATTGTGCCTGTTAGGGTCACACTATTTCTGTCTCGACACACATGGCAGTGTTACCTGACATCTGTCTCAACAAGAGTGTGATTAGCACATCACATTTGTCACATGACTTCTGGAGTGTCATGTCATATGTGTCCCATCACATGAGTGTGTCATAGCACATCAGGCACAACCCACTTGTGTGTCACCTCACATGGTCACAACCAGCAAGTGGTTGACACCACACAGCTGTCACACACCACTTATGTGTGTCCCATCCAAACTGTCACCATGCCCATGTGATGGTCACCTCATCTGTGTCATAACAGGCAAGTGTCACATATCTGTCACATCATGCCTGTGGCTGTCACCTATTTGTCTCAACACACATGTCAGTGTCACATGACATCTGTCACACCAAGAGTGTGATTGTCACCTCACATTTGTCATGTGCTTTATGGAGTGCCACATCATATCTGTCATCACACATGACAGTGTCATATCACATCAGGCACAAGCCCCTTGTGTGTCATCTCACATAGTCACAACCAGCATGTGGGTTTTCTCACACACTGCTTATGTGGGTCACATCACTGCTGTCACTGTGCCCTTGTGATTGTCACCTCCTCTGTGTCATCATGCACAACTGTCACATCATATCTGTCACATTGAGCCTGTGACTGTCATGCCATTTCTGTCTCAACACACATGGCAGTGTCACATGACATCTGTCACACCAAGACTGTGATTGTCACCTCACATTTGTCACATGCATTACAGAGTATCACACAGTATATGTCATTACACATGAGAATGTCACATAACTTCAGGCACAACCCACGTGTGTATCAGCTCACCCTGTCACAATTGGCATGTGATTGTCACCACACATCTGTCACAAGCCTCTTATGATTGTCACATCACACCTGTCATAATGCCTGAGTGATTGTCACCTCATGTGTGTCATAACATGCAATTATCCAAAAATGTCAGTCACATTGTGCCTGTTATTGGTCACACCATTTCTACTTCAACACATGTGGCAGTGTCACCTGACATATGTCACACCTCGAGTGTGATTGTCACCTCACATTTGTCACATGTGTTATGGAGTGTCACATCATATCTGTCACATTACACATGGGAGTGAAATATCACATGAGGCACAACCCACTTGTGTGTCACCTCACATGGTCACAACCCACATGTTATTGTCACCACACATCTGTCACACATGCTTATGTGGGTCACGTCAAATCTGTTACAATGCCCATGTGATTGTCACCTCATCTGTGTTATAATATGCAAGTGTCACATCATATCTCTCATATCATGCCTGTGATCATCACATCATTTCTGTCTCAACACACGTGGCAGTGTCACCTGATATCTGTCACACCCACAGTGTGATTGTCACCTCACACTTGTCACACGTCTTCTGGGAGTGTCACATCATCCCTGTCACCTCTGACATGTGCATGTCACATCACATCAGTCAAAACCCATATGTATGTGATCTCAGATGGTCACAATCTGCATATGATTGTCACCACACACTGGTCACAAGCCACTTATGAGTCTCACATCACAACTGTCACAATGCTCAAGTGACTGTCACCTCACATGTGTCTTCACGCACAACTGTCACATCATACCTGTCACATTGCACATGTGATTGTCACATCACATCAGATCCAACCCAGTTGTGTGTCACCTCCCATTGTCACAATTGGCATATGATTGTCACCACACATCTGTCACACATACTTCTGTGTGTTACATCAAAACTGTTATAACACCCATGTGACTGTCACTTCTCCTATGTCAGAATGCACGTGTCACTTCATAGCTGTCACATCGTGCCTGTGACTCTCGCATCATTTCTGTCTCAACACATGTGGCAGTGTCACCTGGCATCTGTCACACCCAGAGTGTGTTTGTCACCTCCCATTTGTCAGGTGCCTTACAAAGTGTCATGTTTCCCTGTCACATCACATATGGGACTGTCACGTCACATCCATCACCACCCATTTGTCACCTCATGTGTTCACCACTGGCATATGATTGTCACCACACATCTGTCACAAGCCTCTTATCAGTGTCATATCACAACTGTCACCACACCCATGTGGCCGTTACCTCACATGTGTCATAACATGAAAGCATTATATCGTATCTATCCCATCACACTTATGATTATCACGTCACTTCTGTCTCAGCCCATGTGGGTGTGTCATCTGACATCTGTCATACCCTGAGTGTGAGTGTCACATCACATGTGTCAAATGCCTTCCAGAGTGTCACATCATATCTGTCGCATCACATGTGAGAGTGTCATATCTCATCAGGTACAACCCACTTGTGTCACCTCACATGGTCACAACCAGCATGTGGTTGTCATCACACACCTGTCACACATTGCTTATGTGTGTCACATCACAACTGTCACAACACTCATGTGATTGTTACCTCAACATGTGTCTTAAGAGGCAAGTGTCACATCATAGCTATCACATCATGCCTGTGGCTCTCATATCATTTCTGTCTCAACACATGTGGCATTGTCACCTGATACCTGTCACACTCAGAGTGGTATTGTGACCTCAATTTGTCAGAAGACTTCCAGAAGCATTACAGCATACCTGTCACTTCACATGTGCATGTCACATCATGTCCATCACAACCCACATGCATGTCAACTCAGAAGGTCACAATCAGCATACGATTGTCACCACTCATTTGTCCCAAGCCATTTATGATTGTCACATCACAACTGTCACAACGCTTCTGTGGTTGTCATCCCACATGTATCTTAACATGCAAATGCCCCATCATATGTGTCGCATTGCACCTGTGATTGTCATATCACATCTGTCTCAACACGCATGAGAGTGTCTCCTGACATGTGTCACACCCAGAGAGTGATTGTCACCTCATATAAGTCACATGCCATGCAGGAGTGTCACATCATACCTCTCATATCACACGTGTGTGTCACATCAGATCAGTTCCAATCAACTTGTGTGTCACCTCACATTGTCACTTGCTTTACAGAGCATCGCATCATACCTGTCGTCACACATGAGAGTCATATCACATCAAGCACAAGCCATTTGTGTGTCACCTCACGTGATCACCACACATGTGTCACACATGCTTATGTGTGTCACATCAAAACTGTTACAAGGCCCATGTGATTGTCACATCACCTGTGTTGTAACACGCAAGTGCCATAACATATCAGTCACATCATGTCTGTTATTGTCACAGCATTTCTGCCTCAACAAATGTGGCAGTGTCATCTGACATCTGTTACACCCATAGTGTGTTACCTCACAGTTGGCACATGCTTTACAGAGTGACACATCCTATCTGTCATCACACATGAGAGTGTCATATCACATCAGGCACAGCCCACTTGTGTGTCACCTCACATGGTCACAACTGGCATGTGATTGTCACCGCACATCTGTCACAAGCTGCTTATGACGGTCACATCACAACTGTCACAATGTTCATGTATTTGTCACCTCATGTGTCTTAATGCCCAAGGGTCACATCATACCTGTGTCATTGCACATGTGATTGTCACATCACATGGGTCTCAACACACTTGAGAGTGTCACCTGACTCCTGTGACACACAGAGTGTGATTGTCACCTCATATTAGTCACATGCCTCCCAGGAGTGTCACATCACACCAGTCACATTGCACATGCGTGTGTCACACCGTAACAGTTCCTAATTCACTTGTGTGTCACCTCACATGGTCACAATTGGCATGTCAATGTCACCACACATCTGTCACAAGACTCATGATTGTCACATCACACCTGTCCCAATGCCTGTGTGATTGTCACCTCATGGGTGTCATAATGTGCAAGTGTCACAACATTTCAGTCCCATTGTGCCTGTTAGGGTCACACTATTTCTGTCTCGACACACATGGCAGTGTTACCTGACATCTGTCTCAACAAGAGTGTGATTAGCACATCACATTTGTCACATGACTTCTGGAGTGTCATGTCATATGTGTCCCATCACATGAGTGTGTCATAGCACATCAGGCACAACCCACTTGTGTGTCACTTCACATGGTCACAACCAGCAAGTGGTTGACACCACACAGCTGTCACACACCACTTATGTGTGTCACATCCAAACTGTCACCATGCCCATGTGATGGTCACCTCATCTGTGTCATAACAGGCAAGTGTCACATATCTGTCACATCATGCCTGTGGCTGTCACCTATTTGTCTCAACACACATGTCAGTGTCACATGACATCTGTCACACCAAGAGTGTGATTGTCACCTCACATTTGTCATGTGCTTTATGGAGTGCCACATCATATCTGTCATCACACATGACAGTGTCATATCACATCAGGCACAAGCCCCTTGTGTGTCATCTCACATAGTCACAACCAGCATGTGGGTTTTCTCACACACTGCTTATGTGGGTCACATCACTGCTGTCACTGTGCCCTTGTGATTGTCACCTCCTCTGTGTCATCATGCACAACTGTCACATCATATCTGTCACATTGAGCCTGTGACTGTCATGCCATTTCTGTCTCAACACACATGGCAGTGTCACATGACATCTGTCACACCAAGACTGTGATTGTCACCTCACATTTGTCACATGCATTACAGAGTATCACACAGTATATGTCATTACACATGAGAATGTCACATAACTTCAGGCACAACCCACGTGTGTATCAGCTCACCCTGTCACAATTGGCATGTGATTGTCACCACACATCTGTCACAAGCCTCTTATGATTGTCACATCACACCTGTCATAATGCCTGAGTGATTGTCACCTCATGTGTGTCATAACATGCAATTATCCAAAAATGTCAGTCACATTGTGCCTGTTATTGGTCACACCATTTCTACTTCAACACATGTGGCAGTGTCACCTGACATATGTCACACCTCGAGTGTGATTGTCACCTCACATTTGTCACATGTGTTATGGAGTGTCACATCATATCTGTCACATTACACATGGGAGTGAAATATCACATGAGGCACAACCCACTTGTGTGTCACCTCACATGGTCACAACCCACATGTTATTGTCACCACACATCTGTCACACATGCTTATGTGGGTCACGTCAAATCTGTTACAATGCCCATGTGATGGTCACCTCATCTGTGTTATAATATGCAAGTGTCACATCATATCTCTCATATCATGCCTGTGATCATCACATCATTTCTGTCTCAACACACGTGGCAGTGTCACCTGATATCTGTCACACCCACAGTGTGATTGTCACCTCACACTTGTCACACGTCTTCTGGGAGTGTCACATCATCCCTGTCACCTCTGACATGTGCATGTCACATCACATCAGTCAAAACCCATATGTATGTGATCTCAGATGGTCACAATCTGCATATGATTGTCACCACACACTGGTCACAAGCCACTTATGAGTCTCACATCACAACTGTCACAATGCTCAAGTGACTGTCACCTCACATGTGTCTTCACGCACAACTGTCACATCATACCTGTCACATTGCACATGTGATTGTCACATCACATCAGATCCAACCCAGTTGTGTGTCACCTCCCATTGTCACAATTGGCATATGATTGTCACCACACATCTGTCACACATACTTCTGTGTGTTACATCAAAACTGTTATAACACCCATGTGACTGTCACTTCTCCTATGTCAGAATGCACGTGTCACATCATAGCTGTCACATCGTGCCTGTGACTCTCGCATCATTTCTGTCTCAACACATGTGGCAGTGTCACCTGGCATCTGTCACACCCAGAGTGTGTTTGTCACCTCCCATTTGTCAGGTGCCTTACAAAGTGTCATGTTTCCCTGTCACATCACATATGGGACTGTCACGTCACATCCATCACCACCCATTTGTCACCTCATGTGTTCACCACTGGCATATGATTGTCACCACACATCTGTCACAAGCCTCTTATCAGTGTCATATCACAACTGTCACCACACCCATGTGGCCGTTACCTCACATGTGTCATAACATGAAAGCATTATATCGTATCTATCCCATCACACTTATGATTATCACGTCACTTCTGTCTCAGCCCATGTGGGTGTGTCATCTGACATCTGTCATACCCTGAGTGTGAGTGTCACATCACATGTGTCAAATGCCTTCCAGAGTGTCACATCATATCTGTCGCATCACATGAGAGAGTGTCATATCTCATCAGGTACAACCCACTTGTGTCACCTCACATGGTCACAACCAGCATGTGGTTGTCATCACACACCTGTCACACATTGCTTATGTGTGTCACATCACAACTGTCACAACACTCATGTGATTGTTACCTCACCATGTGTCTTAAGAGGCAAGTGTCACATCATAGCTATCACATCATGCCTGTGGCTCTCATATCATTTCTGTCTCAACACATGTGGCATTGTCACCTGATACCTGTCACACTCAGAGTGTTATTGTGACCTCAATTTGTCAGAAGACTTCCAGAAGCATTACAGCATACCTGTCACTTCACATGTGCATGTCACATCATGTCCATCACAACCCACATGCATGTCAACTCAGAAGGTCACAATCAGCATACGATTGTCACCACTCATTTGTCCCAAGCCATTTATGATTGTCACATCACAACTGTCACAACGCTTCTGTGGTTGTCATCCCACATGTATCTTAACATGCAAATGCCCCATCATATGTGTCGCATTGCACCTGTGATTGTCATATCACATCTGTCTCAACACGCATGAGAGTGTCTCCTGACATGTGTCACACCCAGAGAGTGATTGTCACCTCATATAAGTCACATGCCATGCAGGAGTGTCACATCATACCTCTCATATCACACATGTGTGTGTCACATCAGATCAGTTCCAATCAACTTGTGTGTCACCTCACATTGTCACTTGCTTTACAGAGCATCGCATCATACCTGTCGTCACACATGAGAGTCATATCACATCAAGCACAAGCCATTTGTGTGTCACCTCACGTGATCACCACACATGTGTCACACATGCTTATGTGTGTCACATCAAAACTGTTACAAGGCCCATGTGATTGTCACATCTCCTGTGTTGTAACACGCAAGTGCCATAACATATCAGTCACATCATGTCTGTTATTGTCACAGCATTTCTGCCTCAACAAATGTGGCAGTGTCATCTGACATCTGTTACACCCATAGTGTGTTACCTCACATTTGGCACATGCTTTACAGAGTGACACATCCTATCTGTCATCACACATGAGAGTGTCATATCACATCAGGCACAGCCCACTTGTGTGTCACCTCACATGGTCACAACTGGCATGTGATTGTCACCGCACATCTGTCACAAGCTGCTTATGACGGTCACATCACAACTGTCACAATGTTCATGTATTTGTCACCTCATGTGTCTTAATGCCCAAGGGTCACATCATACCTGTGTCATTGCACATGTGATTGTCACATCACATGGGTCTCAACACACTTGAGAGTGTCACCTGACTCCTGTGACACACAGAGTGTGATTGTCCCCTCATATTAGTCACATGCCTCCCAGGAGTGTCACATCACACCAGTCACATTGCACATGCGTGTGTCACATCGTAACAGTTCCAAATTCACTTGTGTGTCACCTCACATGGTCACAATTGGCATGTCAATGTCACCACACATCTGTCACAAGACTCATGATTGTCACATCACACCTGTCCCAATGCCTGTGTGATTGTCACCTCATGGGTGTCATAATGTGCAAGTGTCACAACATTTCAGTCCCATTGTGCCTGTTAGGGTCACACTATTTCTGTCTCGACACACATGGCAGTGTTACCTGACATCTGTCTCAACAAGAGTGTGATTAGCACATCACATTTGTCACATGACTTCTGGAGTGTCATGTCATATGTGTCCCATCACATGAGTGTGTCATAGCACATCAGGCACAACCCACTTGTGTGTCACCTCACATGGTCACAACCAGCAAGTGGTTGACACCACACAGCTGTCACACACCACTTATGTGTGTCCCATCCAAACTGTCACCATGCCCATGTGATGGTCACCTCATCTGTGTCATAACAGGCAAGTGTCACATATCTGTCACATCATGCCTGTGGCTGTCACCTATTTGTCTCAACACACATGTCAGTGTCACATGACATCTGTCACACCAAGAGTGTGATTGTCACCTCACATTTGTCATGTGCTTTATGGAGTGCCACATCATATCTGTCATCACACATGACAGTGTCATATCACATCAGGCACAAGCCCCTTGTGTGTCATCTCACATAGTCACAACCAGCATGTGGGTTTTCTCACACACTGCTTATGTGGGTCACATCACTGCTGTCACTGTGCCCTTGTGATTGTCACCTCCTCTGTGTCATCATGCACAACTGTCACATCATATCTGTCACATTGAGCCTGTGACTGTCATGCCATTTCTGTCTCAACACACATGGCAGTGTCACATGACATCTGTCACACCAAGACTGTGATTGTCACCTCACATTTGTCACATGCATTACAGAGTATCACACAGTATATGTCATTACACATGAGAATGTCACATAACTTCAGGCACAACCCAGGTGTGTATCAGCTCACCCTGTCACAATTGGCATGTGATTGTCACCACACATCTGTCACAAGCCTCTTATGATTGTCACATCACACCTGTCATAATGCCTGAGTGATTGTCACCTCATGTGTGTCATAACATGCAATTATCCAAAAATGTCAGTCACATTGTGCCTGTTATTGGTCACACCATTTCTACTTCAACACATGTGGCAGTGTCACCTGACATATGTCACACCTCGAGTGTGATTGTCACCTCACATTTGTCACATGTGTTATGGAGTGTCACATCATATCTGTCACATTACACATGGGAGTGAAATATCACATGAGGCACAACCCACTTGTGTGTCACCTCACATGGTCACAACCCACATGTTATTGTCACCACACATCTGTCACACATGCTTATGTGGGTCACGTCAAATCTGTTACAATGCCCATGTGATTGTCACCTCATCTGTGTTATAATATGCAAGTGTCACATCATATCTCTCATATCATGCCTGTGATCATCACATCATTTCTGTCTCAACACACGTGGCAGTGTCACCTGATATCTGTCACACCCACAGTGTGATTGTCACCTCACACTTGTCACACGTCTTCTGGGAGTGTCACATCATCCCTGTCACATCTGACATGTGCATGTCACATCACATCAGTCAAAACCCATATGTATGTGATCTCAGATGGTCACAATCTGCATATGATTGTCACCACACACTGGTCACAAGCCACTTATGAGTCTCACATCACAACTGTCACAATGCTCAAGTGACTGTCACCTCACATGTGTCTTCACGCACAACTGTCACATCATACCTGTCACATTGCACATGTGATTGTCACATCACATCAGATCCAACCCAGTTGTGTGTCACCTCCCATTGTCACAATTGGCATATGATTGTCACCACACATCTGTCACACATACTTCTGTGTGTTACATCAAAACTGTTATAACACCCATGTGACTGTCACTTCTCCTATGTCAGAATGCACGTGTCACATCATAGCTGTCACATCGTGCCTGTGACTCTCGCATCATTTCTGTCTCAACACATGTGGCAGTGTCACCTGGCATCTGTCACACCCAGAGTGTGTTTGTCACCTCCCATTTGTCAGGTGCCTTACAAAGTGTCATGTTTCCCTGTCACATCACATATGGGACTGTCACGTCACATCCATCACCACCCATTTGTCACCTCATGTGTTCACCACTGGCATATGATTGTCACCACACATCTGTCACAAGCCTCTTATCAGTGTCATATCACAACTGTCACCACACCCATGTGGCCGTTACCTCACATGTGTCATAACATGAAAGCATTATATCGTATCTATCCCATCACACTTATGATTATCACGTCACTTCTGTCTCAGCCCATGTGGGTGTGTCATCTGACATCTGTCATACCCTGAGTGTGAGTGTCACATCACATGTGTCAAATGCCTTCCAGAGTGTCACATCATATCTGTCGCATCACATGTGAGAGTGTCATATCTCATCAGGTACAACCCACTTGTGTCACCTCACATGGTCACAACCAGCATGTGGTTGTCATCACACACCTGTCACACATTGCTTATGTGTGTCACATCACAACTGTCACAACACTCATGTGATTGTTACCTCAACATGTGTCTTAAGAGGCAAGTGTCACATCATAGCTATCACATCATGCCTGTGGCTCTCATATCATTTCTGTCTCAACACATGTGGCATTGTCACCTGATACCTGTCACACTCAGAGTGGTATTGTGACCTCAATTTGTCAGAAGACTTCCAGAAGCATTACAGCATACCTGTCACTTCACATGTGCATGTCACATCATGTCCATCACAACCCACATGCATGTCAACTCAGAAGGTCACAATCAGCATACGATTGTCACCACTCATTTGTCCCAAGCCATTTATGATTGTCACATCACAACTGTCACAACGCTTCTGTGGTTGTCATCCCACATGTATCTTAACATGCAAATGCCCCATCATATGTGTCGCATTGCACCTGTGATTGTCATATCACATCTGTCTCAACACGCATGAGAGTGTCTCCTGACATGTGTCACACCCAGAGAGTGATTGTCACCTCATATAAGTCACATGCCATGCAGGAGTGTCACATCATACCTCTCATATCACACATGTGTGTGTCACATCAGATCAGTTCCAATCAACTTGTGTGTCACCTCACATTGTCACTTGCTTTACAGAGCATCGCATCATACCTGTCGTCACACATGAGAGTCATATCACATCAAGCACAAGCCATTTGTGTGTCACCTCACGTGATCACCACACATGTGTCACACATGCTTATGCGTGTCACATCAAAACTGTTACAAGGCCCATGTGATTGTCACATCACCTGTGTTGTAACACGCAAGTGCCATAACATATCAGTCACATCATGTCTGTTATTGTCACAGCATTTCTGCCTCAACAAATGTGGCAGTGTCATCTGACATCTGTTACACCCATAGTGTGTTACCTCACATTTGGCACATGCTTTACAGAGTGACACATCCTATCTGTCATCACACATGAGAGTGTCATATCACATCAGGCACAGCCCACTTGTGTGTCACCTCACATGGTCACAACTGGCATGTGATTGTCACCGCACATCTGTCACAAGCTGCTTATGACGGTCACATCACAACTGTCACAATGTTCATGTATTTGTCACCTCATGTGTCTTAATGCCCAAGGGTCACATCATACCTGTGTCATTGCACATGTGATTGTCACATCACATGGGTCTCAACACACTTGAGAGTGTCACCTGACTCCTGTGACACACAGAGTGTGATTGTCCCCTCATATTAGTCACATGCCTCCCAGGAGTGTCACATCACACCAGTCACATTGCACATGCGTGTGTCACACCGTAACAGTTCCTAATTCACTTGTGTGTCACCTCACATGGTCACAATTGGCATGTCAATGTCACCACACATCTGTCACAAGACTCATGATTGTCACATCACACCTGTCCCAATGCCTGTGTGATTGTCACCTCATGGGTGTCATAATGTGCAAGTGTCACAACATTTCAGTCCCATTGTGCCTGTTAGGGTCACACTATTTCTGTCTCGACACACATGGCAGTGTTACCTGACATCTGTCTCAACAAGAGTGTGATTAGCACATCACATTTGTCACATGACTTCTGGAGTGTCATGTCATATGTGTCCCATCACATGAGTGTGTCATAGCACATCAGGCACAACCCACTTGTGTGTCACCTCACATGGTCACAACCAGCAAGTGGTTGACACCACACAGCTGTCACACACCACTTATGTGTGTCCCATCCAAACTGTCACCATGCCCATGTGATGGTCACCTCATCTGTGTCATAACAGGCAAGTGTCACATATCTGTCACATCATGCCTGTGGCTGTCACCTATTTGTCTCAACACACATGTCAGTGTCACATGACATCTGTCACACCAAGAGTGTGATTGTCACCTCACATTTGTCATGTGCTTTATGGAGTGCCACATCATATCTGTCATCACACATGACAGTGTCATATCACATCAGGCACAAGCCCCTTGTGTGTCATCTCACATAGTCACAACCAGCATGTGGGTTTTCTCACACACTGCTTATGTGGGTCACATCACTGCTGTCACTGTGCCCTTGTGATTGTCACCTCCTCTGTGTCATCATGCACAACTGTCACATCATATCTGTCACATTGAGCCTGTGACTGTCATGCCATTTCTGTCTCAACACACATGGCAGTGTCACATGACATCTGTCACACCAAGACTGTGATTGTCACCTCACATTTGTCACATGCATTACAGAGTATCACACAGTATATGTCATTACACATGAGAATGTCACATAACTTCAGGCACAACCCACGTGTGTATCAGCTCACCCTGTCACAATTGGCATGTGATTGTCACCACACATCTGTCACAAGCCTCTTATGATTGTCACATCACACCTGTCATAATGCCTGAGTGATTGTCACCTCATGTGTGTCATAACATGCAATTATCCAAAAATGTCAGTCACATTGTGCCTGTTATTGGTCACACCATTTCTACTTCAACACATGTGGCAGTGTCACCTGACATATGTCACACCTCGAGTGTGATTGTCACCTCACATTTGTCACATGTGTTATGGAGTGTCACATCATATCTGTCACATTACACATGGGAGTGAAATATCACATGAGGCACAACCCACTTGTGTGTCACCTCACATGGTCACAACCCACATGTTATTGTCACCACACATCTGTCACACATGCTTATGTGGGTCACGTCAAATCTGTTACAATGCCCATGTGATGGTCACCTCATCTGTGTTATAATATGCAAGTGTCACATCATATCTCTCATATCATGCCTGTGATCATCACATCATTTCTGTCTCAACACACGTGGCAGTGTCACCTGATATCTGTCACACCCACAGTGTGATTGTCACCTCACACTTGTCACACGTCTTCTGGGAGTGTCACATCATCCCTGTCACCTCTGACATGTGCATGTCACATCACATCAGTCAAAACCCATATGTATGTGATCTCAGATGGTCACAATCTGCATATGATTGTCACCACACACTGGTCACAAGCCACTTATGAGTCTCACATCACAACTGTCACAATGCTCAAGTGACTGTCACCTCACATGTGTCTTCACGCACAACTGTCACATCATACCTGTCACATTGCACATGTGATTGTCACATCACATCAGATCCAACCCAGTTGTGTGTCACCTCCCATTGTCACAATTGGCATATGATTGTCACCACACATCTGTCACACATACTTCTGTGTGTTACATCAAAACTGTTATAACACCCATGTGACTGTCACTTCTCCTATGTCAGAATGCACGTGTCACATCATAGCTGTCACATCGTGCCTGTGACTCTCGCATCATTTCTGTCTCAACACATGTGGCAGTGTCACCTGGCATCTGTCACACCCAGAGTGTGTTTGTCACCTCCCATTTGTCAGGTGCCTTACAAAGTGTCATGTTTCCCTGTCACATCACATATGGGACTGTCACGTCACATCCATCACCACCCATTTGTCACCTCATGTGTTCACCACTGGCATATGATTGTCACCACACATCTGTCACAAGCCTCTTATCAGTGTCATATCACAACTGTCACCACACCCATGTGGCCGTTACCTCACATGTGTCATAACATGAAAGCATTATATCGTATCTATCCCATCACACTTATGATTATCACGTCACTTCTGTCTCAGCCCATGTGGGTGTGTCATCTGACATCTGTCATACCCTGAGTGTGAGTGTCACATCACATGTGTCAAATGCCTTCCAGAGTGTCACATCATATCTGTCGCATCACATGTGAGAGTGTCATATCTCATCAGGTACAACCCACTTGTGTCACCTCACATGGTCACAACCAGCATGTGGTTGTCATCACACACCTGTCACACATTGCTTATGTGTGTCACATCACAACTGTCACAACACTCATGTGATTGTTACCTCAACATGTGTCTTAAGAGGCAAGTGTCACATCATAGCTATCACATCATGCCTGTGGCTCTCATATCATTTCTGTCTCAACACATGTGGCAGTGTCACCTGATACCTGTCACACTCAGAGTGGTATTGTGACCTCAATTTGTCAGAAGACTTCCAGAAGCATTACAGCATACCTGTCACTTCACATGTGCATGTCACATCATGTCCATCACAACCCACATGCATGTCAACTCAGAAGGTCACAATCAGCATACGATTGTCACCACTCATTTGTCCCAAGCCATTTATGATTGTCACATCACAACTGTCACAACGCTTCTGTGGTTGTCATCCCACATGTATCTTAACATGCAAATGCCCCATCATATGTGTCGCATTGCACCTGTGATTGTCATATCACATCTGTCTCAACACGCATGAGAGTGTCTCCTGACATGTGTCACACCCAGAGAGTGATTGTCACCTCATATAAGTCACATGCCATGCAGGAGTGTCACATCATACCTCTCATATCACACATGTGTGTGTCACATCAGATCAGTTCCAATCAACTTGTGTGTCACCTCACATTGTCACTTGCTTTACAGAGCATCGCATCATACCTGTCGTCACACATGAGAGTCATATCACATCAAGCACAAGCCATTTGTGTGTCACCTCACGTGATCACCACACATGTGTCACACATGCTTATGTGTGTCACATCAAAACTGTTACAAGGCCCATGTGATTGTCACATCACCTGTGTTGTAACACGCAAGTGCCATAACATATCAGTCACATCATGTCTGTTATTGTCACAGCATTTCTGCCTCAACAAATGTGGCAGTGTCATCTGACATCTGTTACACCCATAGTGTGTTACCTCACATTTGGCACATGCTTTACAGAGTGACACATCCTATCTGTCATCACACATGAGAGTGTCATATCACATCAGGCACAGCCCACTTGTGTGTCACCTCACATGGTCACAACTGGCATGTGATTGTCACCGCACATCTGTCACAAGCTGCTTATGACGGTCACATCACAACTGTCACAATGTTCATGTATTTGTCACCTCATGTGTCTTAATGCCCAAGGGTCACATCATACCTGTGTCATTGCACATGTGATTGTCACATCACATGGGTCTCAACACACTTGAGAGTGTCACCTGACTCCTGTGACACACAGAGTGTGATTGTCACCTCATATTAGTCACATGCCTCCCAGGAGTGTCACATCACACCAGTCACATTGCACATGCGTGTGTCACATCATAACAGTTCCAAATTCACTTGTGTGTCACCTCACATGGTCACAATTGGCATGTCAATGTCACCACACATCTGTCACAAGACTCATGATTGTCACATCACACCTGTCCCAATGCCTGTGTGATTGTCACCTCATGGGTGTCATAATGTGCAAGTGTCACAACATTTCAGTCCCATTGTGCCTGTTAGGGTCACACTATTTCTGTCTCGACACACATGGCAGTGTTACCTGACATCTGTCTCAACAAGAGTGTGATTAGCACATCACATTTGTCACATGACTTCTGGAGTGTCATGTCATATGTGTCCCATCACATGAGTGTGTCATAGCACATCAGGCACAACCCACTTGTGTGTCACCTCACATGGTCACAACCAGCAAGTGGTTGACACCACACAGCTGTCACACACCACTTATGTGTGTCACATCCAAACTGTCACCATGCCCATGTGATGGTCACCTCATCTGTGTCATAACAGGCAAGTGTCACATATCTGTCACATCATGCCTGTGGCTGTCACCTATTTGTCTCAACACACATGTCAGTGTCACATGACATCTGTCACACCAAGAGTGTGATTGTCACCTCACATTTGTCATGTGCTTTATGGAGTGCCACATCATATCTGTCATCACACATGACAGTGTCATATCACATCAGGCACAAGCCCCTTGTGTGTCATCTCACATAGTCACAACCAGCATGTGGGTTTTCTCACACACTGCTTATGTGGGTCACATCACTGCTGTCACTGTGCCCTTGTGATTGTCACCTCCTCTGTGTCATCATGCACAACTGTCACATCATATCTGTCACATTGAGCCTGTGACTGTCATGCCATTTCTGTCTCAACACACATGGCAGTGTCACATGACATCTGTCACACCAAGACTGTGATTGTCACCTCACATTTGTCACATGCATTACAGAGTATCACACAGTATATGTCATTACACATGAGAATGTCACATAACTTCAGGCACAACCCAGGTGTGTATCAGCTCACCCTGTCACAATTGGCATGTGATTGTCACCACACATCTGTCACAAGCCTCTTATGATTGTCACATCACACCTGTCATAATGCCTGAGTGATTGTCACCTCATGTGTGTCATAACATGCAATTATCCAACAATGTCAGTCACATTGTGCCTGTTATTGGTCACACCATTTCTACTTCAACACATGTGGCAGTGTCACCTGACATATGTCACACCTCGAGTGTGATTGTCACCTCACATTTGTCACATGTGTTATGGAGTGTCACATCATATCTGTCACATTACACATGGGAGTGAAATATCACATGAGGCACAACCCACTTGTGTGTCACCTCACATGGTCACAACCCACATGTTATTGTCACCACACATCTGTCACACATGCTTATGTGGGTCACGTCAAATCTGTTACAATGCCCATGTGATTGTCACCTCATCTGTGTTATAATATGCAAGTGTCACATCATATCTCTCATATCATGCCTGTGATCATCACATCATTTCTGTCTCAACACACGTGGCAGTGTCACCTGATATCTGTCACACCCACAGTGTGATTGTCACCTCACACTTGTCACACGTCTTCTGGGAGTGTCACATCATCCCTGTCACATCTGACATGTGCATGTCACATCACATCAGTCAAAACCCATATGTATGTGATCTCAGATGGTCACAATCTGCATATGATTGTCACCACACACTGGTCACAAGCCACTTATGAGTCTCACATCACAACTGTCACAATGCTCAAGTGACTGTCACCTCACATGTGTCTTCACGCACAACTGTCACATCATACCTGTCACATTGCACATGTGATTGTCACATCACATCAGATCCAACCAGTTGTGTGTCACCTCCCATTGTCACAATTGGCATATGATTGTCACCACACATCTGTCACACATACTTCTGTGTGTTACATCAAAACTGTTATAACACCCATGTGACTGTCACTTCTCCTATGTCAGAATGCACGTGTCACATCATAGCTGTCACATCGTGCCTGTGACTCTCGCATCATTTCTGTCTCAACACATGTGGCAGTGTCACCTGGCATCTGTCACACCCAGAGTGTGTTTGTCACCTCCCATTTGTCAGGTGCCTTACAAAGTGTCATGTTTCCCTGTCACATCACATATGGGACTGTCACGTCACATCCATCACCACCCATTTGTCACCTCATGTGTTCACCACTGGCATATGATTGTCACCACACATCTGTCACAAGCCTCTTATCAGTGTCATATCACAACTGTCACCACACCCATGTGGCCGTTACCTCACATGTGTCATAACATGAAAGCATTATATCGTATCTATCCCATCACACTTATGATTATCACGTCACTTCTGTCTCAGCCCATGTGGGTGTGTCATCTGACATCTGTCATACCCTGAGTGTGAGTGTCACATCACATGTGTCAAATGCCTTCCAGAGTGTCACATCATATCTGTCGCATCACATGTGAGAGTGTCATATCTCATCAGGTACAACCCACTTGTGTCACCTCACATGGTCACAACCAGCATGTGGTTGTCATCACACACCTGTCACACATTGCTTATGTGTGTCACATCACAACTGTCACAACACTCATGTGATTGTTACCTCAACATGTGTCTTAAGAGGCAAGTGTCACATCATAGCTATCACATCATGCCTGTGGCTCTCATATCATTTCTGTCTCAACACATGTGGCATTGTCACCTGATACCTGTCACACTCAGAGTGGTATTGTGACCTCAATTTGTCAGAAGACTTCCAGAAGCATTACAGCATACCTGTCACTTCACATGTGCATGTCACATCATGTCCATCACAACCCACATGCATGTCAACTCAGAAGGTCACAATCAGCATACGATTGTCACCACTCATTTGTCCCAAGCCATTTATGATTGTCACATCACAACTGTCACAACGCTTCTGTGGTTGTCATCCCACATGTATCTTAACATGCAAATGCCCCATCATATGTGTCGCATTGCACCTGTGATTGTCATATCACATCTGTCTCAACACGCATGAGAGTGTCTCCTGACATGTGTCACACCCAGAGAGTGATTGTCACCTCATATAAGTCACATGCCATGCAGGAGTGTCACATCATACCTCTCATATCACACATGTGTGTGTCACATCAGATCAGTTCCAATCAACTTGTGTGTCACCTCACATTGTCACTTGCTTTACAGAGCATCGCATCATACCTGTCGTCACACATGAGAGTCATATCACATCAAGCACAAGCCATTTGTGTGTCACCTCACGTGATCACCACACATGTGTCACACATGCTTATGCGTGTCACATCAAAACTGTTACAAGGCCCATGTGATTGTCACATCACCTGTGTTGTAACACGCAAGTGCCATAACATATCAGTCACATCATGTCTGTTATTGTCACAGCATTTCTGCCTCAACAAATGTGGCAGTGTCATCTGACATCTGTTACACCCATAGTGTGTTACCTCACATTTGGCACATGCTTTACAGAGTGACACATCCTATCTGTCATCACACATGAGAGTGTCATATCACATCAGGCACAGCCCACTTGTGTGTCACCTCACATGGTCACAACTGGCATGTGATTGTCACCGCACATCTGTCACAAGCTGCTTATGATGGTCACATCACAACTGTCACAATGTTCATGTATTTGTCACCTCATGTGTCTTAATGCCCAAGGGTCACATCATACCTGTGTCATTGCACATGTGATTGTCACATCACATGGGTCTCAACACACTTGAGAGTGTCACCTGACTCCTGTGACACACAGAGTGTGATTGTCCCCTCATATTAGTCACATGCCTCCCAGGAGTGTCACATCACACCAGTCACATTGCACATGCGTGTGTCACATCGTAACAGTTCCAAATTCACTTGTGTGTCACCTCACATGGTCACAATTGGCATGTCAATGTCACCACACATCTGTCACAAGACTCATGATTGTCACATCACACCTGTCCCAATGCCTGTGTGATTGTCACCTCATGGGTGTCATAATGTGCAAGTGTCACAACATTTCAGTCCCATTGTGCCTGTTAGGGTCACACTATTTCTGTCTCGACACACATGGCAGTGTTACCTGACATCTGTCTCAACAAGAGTGTGATTAGCACATCACATTTGTCACATGACTTCTGGAGTGTCATGTCATATGTGTCCCATCACATGAGTGTGTCATAGCACATCAGGCACAACCCACTTGTGTGTCACCTCACATGGTCACAACCAGCAAGTGGTTGACACCACACAGCTGTCACACACCACTTATGTGTGTCCCATCCAAACTGTCACCATGCCCATGTGATGGTCACCTCATCTGTGTCATAACAGGCAAGTGTCACATATCTGTCACATCATGCCTGTGGCTGTCACCTATTTGTCTCAACACACATGTCAGTGTCACATGACATCTGTCACACCAAGAGTGTGATTGTCACCTCACATTTGTCATGTGCTTTATGGAGTGCCACATCATATCTGTCATCACACATGACAGTGTCATATCACATCAGGCACAAGCCCCTTGTGTGTCATCTCACATAGTCACAACCAGCATGTGGGTTTTCTCACACACTGCTTATGTGGGTCACATCACTGCTGTCACTGTGCCCTTGTGATTGTCACCTCCTCTGTGTCATCATGCACAACTGTCACATCATATCTGTCACATTGAGCCTGTGACTGTCATGCCATTTCTGTCTCAACACACATGGCAGTGTCACATGACATCTGTCACACCAAGACTGTGATTGTCACCTCACATTTGTCACATGCATTACAGAGTATCACACAGTATATGTCATTACACATGAGAATGTCACATAACTTCAGGCACAACCCACGTGTGTATCAGCTCACCCTGTCACAATTGGCATGTGATTGTCACCACACATCTGTCACAAGCCTCTTATGATTGTCACATCACACCTGTCATAATGCCTGAGTGATTGTCACCTCATGTGTGTCATAACATGCAATTATCCAAAAATGTCAGTCACATTGTGCCTGTTATTGGTCACACCATTTCTACTTCAACACATGTGGCAGTGTCACCTGACATATGTCACACCTCGAGTGTGATTGTCACCTCACATTTGTCACATGTGTTATGGAGTGTCACATCATATCTGTCACATTACACATGGGAGTGAAATATCACATGAGGCACAACCCACTTGTGTGTCACCTCACATGGTCACAACCCACATGTTATTGTCACCACACATCTGTCACACATGCTTATGTGGGTCACGTCAAATCTGTTACAATGCCCATGTGATGGTCACCTCATCTGTGTTATAATATGCAAGTGTCACATCATATCTCTCATATCATGCCTGTGATCATCACATCATTTCTGTCTCAACACACGTGGCAGTGTCACCTGATATCTGTCACACCCACAGTGTGATTGTCACCTCACACTTGTCACACGTCTTCTGGGAGTGTCACATCATCCCTGTCACCTCTGACATGTGCATGTCACATCACATCAGTCAAAACCCATATGTATGTGATCTCAGATGGTCACAATCTGCATATGATTGTCACCACACACTGGTCACAAGCCACTTATGAGTCTCACATCACAACTGTCACAATGCTCAAGTGACTGTCACCTCACATGTGTCTTCACGCACAACTGTCACATCATACCTGTCACATTGCACATGTGATTGTCACATCACATCAGATCCAACCCAGTTGTGTGTCACCTCCCATTGTCACAATTGGCATATGATTGTCACCACACATCTGTCACACATACTTCTGTGTGTTACATCAAAACTGTTATAACACCCATGTGACTGTCACTTCTCCTATGTCAGAATGCACGTGTCACATCATAGCTGTCACATCGTGCCTGTGACTCTCGCATCATTTCTGTCTCAACACATGTGGCAGTGTCACCTGGCATCTGTCACACCCAGAGTGTGTTTGTCACCTCCCATTTGTCAGGTGCCTTACAAAGTGTCATGTTTCCCTGTCACATCACATATGGGACTGTCACGTCACATCCATCACCACCCATTTGTCACCTCATGTGTTCACCACTGGCATATGATTGTCACCACACATCTGTCACAAGCCTCTTATCAGTGTCATATCACAACTGTCACCACACCCATGTGGCCGTTACCTCACATGTGTCATAACATGAAAGCATTATATCGTATCTATCCCATCACACTTATGATTATCACGTCACTTCTGTCTCAGCCCATGTGGGTGTGTCATCTGACATCTGTCATACCCTGAGTGTGAGTGTCACATCACATGTGTCAAATGCCTTCCAGAGTGTCACATCATATCTGTCGCATCACATGTGAGAGTGTCATATCTCATCAGGTACAACCCACTTGTGTCACCTCACATGGTCACAACCAGCATGTGGTTGTCATCACACACCTGTCACACATTGCTTATGTGTGTCACATCACAACTGTCACAACACTCATGTGATTGTTACCTCAACATGTGTCTTAAGAGGCAAGTGTCACATCATAGCTATCACATCATGCCTGTGGCTCTCATATCATTTCTGTCTCAACACATGTGGCAGTGTCACCTGATACCTGTCACACTCAGAGTGGTATTGTGACCTCAATTTGTCAGAAGACTTCCAGAAGCATTACAGCATACCTGTCACTTCACATGTGCATGTCACATCATGTCCATCACAACCCACATGCATGTCAACTCAGAAGGTCACAATCAGCATACGATTGTCACCACTCATTTGTCCCAAGCCATTTATGATTGTCACATCACAACTGTCACAACGCTTCTGTGGTTGTCATCCCACATGTATCTTAACATGCAAATGCCCCATCATATGTGTCGCATTGCACCTGTGATTGTCATATCACATCTGTCTCAACACGCATGAGAGTGTCTCCTGACATGTGTCACACCCAGAGAGTGATTGTCACCTCATATAAGTCACATGCCATGCAGGAGTGTCACATCATACCTCTCATATCACACATGTGTGTGTCACATCAGATCAGTTCCAATCAACTTGTGTGTCACCTCACATTGTCACTTGCTTTACAGAGCATCGCATCATACCTGTCGTCACACATGAGAGTCATATCACATCAAGCACAAGCCATTTGTGTGTCACCTCACGTGATCACCACACATGTGTCACACATGCTTATGTGTGTCACATCAAAACTGTTACAAGGCCCATGTGATTGTCACATCACCTGTGTTGTAACACGCAAGTGCCATAACATATCAGTCACATCATGTCTGTTATTGTCACAGCATTTCTGCCTCAACAAATGTGGCAGTGTCATCTGACATCTGTTACACCCATAGTGTGTTACCTCACATTTGGCACATGCTTTACAGAGTGACACATCCTATCTGTCATCACACATGAGAGTGTCATATCACATCAGGCACAGCCCACTTGTGTGTCACCTCACATGGTCACAACTGGCATGTGATTGTCACCGCACATCTGTCACAAGCTGCTTATGACGGTCACATCACAACTGTCACAATGTTCATGTATTTGTCACCTCATGTGTCTTAATGCCCAAGGGTCACATCATACCTGTGTCATTGCACATGTGATTGTCACATCACATGGGTCTCAACACACTTGAGAGTGTCACCTGACTCCTGTGACACACAGAGTGTGATTGTCACCTCATATTAGTCACATGCCTCCCAGGAGTGTCACATCACACCAGTCACATTGCACATGCGTGTGTCACATCATAACAGTTCCAAATTCACTTGTGTGTCACCTCACATGGTCACAATTGGCATGTCAATGTCACCACACATCTGTCACAAGACTCATGATTGTCACATCACACCTGTCCCAATGCCTGTGTGATTGTCACCTCATGGGTGTCATAATGTGCAAGTGTCACAACATTTCAGTCCCATTGTGCCTGTTAGGGTCACACTATTTCTGTCTCGACACACATGGCAGTGTTACCTGACATCTGTCTCAACAAGAGTGTGATTAGCACATCACATTTGTCACATGACTTCTGGAGTGTCATGTCATATGTGTCCCATCACATGAGTGTGTCATAGCACATCAGGCACAACCCACTTGTGTGTCACCTCACATGGTCACAACCAGCAAGTGGTTGACACCACACAGCTGTCACACACCACTTATGTGTGTCACATCCAAACTGTCACCATGCCCATGTGATGGTCACCTCATCTGTGTCATAACAGGCAAGTGTCACATATCTGTCACATCATGCCTGTGGCTGTCACCTATTTGTCTCAACACACATGTCAGTGTCACATGACATCTGTCACACCAAGAGTGTGATTGTCACCTCACATTTGTCATGTGCTTTATGGAGTGCCACATCATATCTGTCATCACACATGACAGTGTCATATCACATCAGGCACAAGCCCCTTGTGTGTCATCTCACATAGTCACAACCAGCATGTGGGTTTTCTCACACACTGCTTATGTGGGTCACATCACTGCTGTCACTGTGCCCTTGTGATTGTCACCTCCTCTGTGTCATCATGCACAACTGTCACATCATATCTGTCACATTGAGCCTGTGACTGTCATGCCATTTCTGTCTCAACACACATGGCAGTGTCACATGACATCTGTCACACCAAGACTGTGATTGTCACCTCACATTTGTCACATGCATTACAGAGTATCACACAGTATATGTCATTACACATGAGAATGTCACATAACTTCAGGCACAACCCAGGTGTGTATCAGCTCACCCTGTCACAATTGGCATGTGATTGTCACCACACATCTGTCACAAGCCTCTTATGATTGTCACATCACACCTGTCATAATGCCTGAGTGATTGTCACCTCATGTGTGTCATAACATGCAATTATCCAACAATGTCAGTCACATTGTGCCTGTTATTGGTCACACCATTTCTACTTCAACACATGTGGCAGTGTCACCTGACATATGTCACACCTCGAGTGTGATTGTCACCTCACATTTGTCACATGTGTTATGGAGTGTCACATCATATCTGTCACATTACACATGGGAGTGAAATATCACATGAGGCACAACCCACTTGTGTGTCACCTCACATGGTCACAACCCACATGTTATTGTCACCACACATCTGTCACACATGCTTATGTGGGTCACGTCAAATCTGTTACAATGCCCATGTGATTGTCACCTCATCTGTGTTATAATATGCAAGTGTCACATCATATCTCTCATATCATGCCTGTGATCATCACATCATTTCTGTCTCAACACACGTGGCAGTGTCACCTGATATCTGTCACACCCACAGTGTGATTGTCACCTCACAC
Organism: Hippopotamus amphibius kiboko; assembly: GCF_030028045.1. Classification (NCBI taxonomy): domain Eukaryota; kingdom Metazoa; phylum Chordata; class Mammalia; order Artiodactyla; family Hippopotamidae; genus Hippopotamus; species Hippopotamus amphibius. The sequence continues at coordinate 53,691,460 of NC_080192.1, read as the reverse complement.
TTGTCACACGTCTTCTGGGAGTGTCACATCATCCCTGTCACATCTGACATGTGCATGTCACATCACATCAGTCAAAACCCATATGTATGTGATCTCAGATGGTCACAATCTGCATATGATTGTCACCACACACTGGTCACAAGCCACTTATGAGTCTCACATCACAACTGTCACAATGCTCAAGTGACTGTCACCTCACATGTGTCTTCACGCACAACTGTCACATCATACCTGTCACATTGCACATGTGATTGTCACATCACATCAGATCCAACCCAGTTGTGTGTCACCTCCCATTGTCACAATTGGCATATGATTGTCACCACACATCTGTCACACATACTTCTGTGTGTTACATCAAAACTGTTATAACACCCATGTGACTGTCACTTCTCCTATGTCAGAATGCACGTGTCACATCATAGCTGTCACATCGTGCCTGTGACTCTCGCATCATTTCTGTCTCAACACATGTGGCAGTGTCACCTGGCATCTGTCACACCCAGAGTGTGTTTGTCACCTCCCATTTGTCAGGTGCCTTACAAAGTGTCATGTTTCCCTGTCACATCACATATGGGACTGTCACGTCACATCCATCACCACCCATTTGTCACCTCATGTGTTCACCACTGGCATATGATTGTCACCACACATCTGTCACAAGCCTCTTATCAGTGTCATATCACAACTGTCACCACACCCATGTGGCCGTTACCTCACATGTGTCATAACATGAAAGCATTATATCGTATCTATCCCATCACACTTATGATTATCACGTCACTTCTGTCTCAGCCCATGTGGGTGTGTCATCTGACATCTGTCATACCCTGAGTGTGAGTGTCACATCACATGTGTCAAATGCCTTCCAGAGTGTCACATCATATCTGTCGCATCACATGTGAGAGTGTCATATCTCATCAGGTACAACCCACTTGTGTCACCTCACATGGTCACAACCAGCATGTGGTTGTCATCACACACCTGTCACACATTGCTTATGTGTGTCACATCACAACTGTCACAACACTCATGTGATTGTTACCTCAACATGTGTCTTAAGAGGCAAGTGTCACATCATAGCTATCACATCATGCCTGTGGCTCTCATATCATTTCTGTCTCAACACATGTGGCATTGTCACCTGATACCTGTCACACTCAGAGTGGTATTGTGACCTCAATTTGTCAGAAGACTTCCAGAAGCATTACAGCATACCTGTCACTTCACATGTGCATGTCACATCATGTCCATCACAACCCACATGCATGTCAACTCAGAAGGTCACAATCAGCATACGATTGTCACCACTCATTTGTCCCAAGCCATTTATGATTGTCACATCACAACTGTCACAACGCTTCTGTGGTTGTCATCCCACATGTATCTTAACATGCAAATGCCCCATCATATGTGTCACATTGCACCTGTGATTGTCATATCACATCTGTCTCAACACGCATGAGAGTGTCTCCTGACATGTGTCACACCCAGAGAGTGATTGTCACCTCATATAAGTCACATGCCATGCAGGAGTGTCACATCATACCTCTCATATCACACATGTGTGTGTCACATCAGATCAGTTCCAATCAACTTGTGTGTCACCTCACATTGTCACTTGCTTTACAGAGCATCGCATCATACCTGTCGTCACACATGAGAGTCATATCACATCAAGCACAAGCCATTTGTGTGTCACCTCACGTGATCACCACACATGTGTCACACATGCTTATGTGTGTCACATCAAAACTGTTACAAGGCCCATGTGATTGTCACATCACCTGTGTTGTAACACGCAAGTGCCATAACATATCAGTCACATCATGTCTGTTATTGTCACAGCATTTCTGCCTCAACAAATGTGGCAGTGTCATCTGACATCTGTTACACCCATAGTGTGTTACCTCACATTTGGCACATGCTTTACAGAGTGACACATCCTATCTGTCATCACACATGAGAGTGTCATATCACATCAGGCACAGCCCACTTGTGTGTCACCTCACATGGTCACAACTGGCATGTGATTGTCACCGCACATCTGTCACAAGCTGCTTATGACGGTCACATCACAACTGTCACAATGTTCATGTATTTGTCACCTCATGTGTCTTAATGCCCAAGGGTCACATCATACCTGTGTCATTGCACATGTGATTGTCACATCACATGGGTCTCAACACACTTGAGAGTGTCACCTGACTCCTGTGACACACAGAGTGTGATTGTCCCCTCATATTAGTCACATGCCTCCCAGGAGTGTCACATCACACCAGTCACATTGCACATGCGTGTGTCACATCGTAACAGTTCCAAATTCACTTGTGTGTCACCTCACATGGTCACAATTGGCATGTCAATGTCACCACACATCTGTCACAAGACTCATGATTGTCACATCACACCTGTCCCAATGCCTGTGTGATTGTCACCTCATGGGTGTCATAATGTGCAAGTGTCACAACATTTCAGTCCCATTGTGCCTGTTAGGGTCACACTATTTCTGTCTCGACACACATGGCAGTGTTACCTGACATCTGTCTCAACAAGAGTGTGATTAGCACATCACATTTGTCACATGACTTCTGGAGTGTCATGTCATATGTGTCCCATCACATGAGTGTGTCATAGCACATCAGGCACAACCCACTTGTGTGTCACCTCACATGGTCACAACCAGCAAGTGGTTGACACCACACAGCTGTCACACACCACTTATGTGTGTCACATCCAAACTGTCACCATGCCCATGTGATGGTCACCTCATCTGTGTCATAACAGGCAAGTGTCACATATCTGTCACATCATGCCTGTGGCTGTCACCTATTTGTCTCAACACACATGTCAGTGTCACATGACATCTGTCACACCAAGAGTGTGATTGTCACCTCACATTTGTCATGTGCTTTATGGAGTGCCACATCATATCTGTCATCACACATGACAGTGTCATATCACATCAGGCACAAGCCCCTTGTGTGTCATCTCACATAGTCACAACCAGCATGTGGGTTTTCTCACACACTGCTTATGTGGGTCACATCACTGCTGTCACTGTGCCCTTGTGATTGTCACCTCCTCTGTGTCATCATGCACAACTGTCACATCATATCTGTCACATTGAGCCTGTGACTGTCATGCCATTTCTGTCTCAACACACATGGCAGTGTCACATGACATCTGTCACACCAAGACTGTGATTGTCACCTCACATTTGTCACATGCATTACAGAGTATCACACAGTATATGTCATTACACATGAGAATGTCACATAACTTCAGGCACAACCCAGGTGTGTATCAGCTCACCCTGTCACAATTGGCATGTGATTGTCACCACACATCTGTCACAAGCCTCTTATGATTGTCACATCACACCTGTCATAATGCCTGAGTGATTGTCACCTCATGTGTGTCATAACATGCAATTATCCAAAAATGTCAGTCACATTGTGCCTGTTATTGGTCACACCATTTCTACTTCAACACATGTGGCAGTGTCACCTGACATATGTCACACCTCGAGTGTGATTGTCACCTCACATTTGTCACATGTGTTATGGAGTGTCACATCATATCTGTCACATTACACATGGGAGTGAAATATCACATGAGGCACAACCCACTTGTGTGTCACCTCACATGGTCACAACCCACATGTTATTGTCACCACACATCTGTCACACATGCTTATGTGGGTCACGTCAAATCTGTTACAATGCCCATGTGATTGTCACCTCATCTGTGTTATAATATGCAAGTGTCACATCATATCTCTCATATCATGCCTGTGATCATCACATCATTTCTGTCTCAACACACGTGGCAGTGTCACCTGATATCTGTCACACCCACAGTGTGATTGTCACCTCACACTTGTCACACGTCTTCTGGGAGTGTCACATCATCCCTGTCACATCTGACATGTGCATGTCACATCACATCAGTCAAAACCCATATGTATGTGATCTCAGATGGTCACAATCTGCATATGATTGTCACCACACACTAGTCACAAGCCACTTATGAGTCTCACATCACAACTGTCACAATGCTCAAGTGACTGTCACCTCACATGTGTCTTCACGCACAACTGTCACATCATACCTGTCACATTGCACATGTGATTGTCACATCACATCAGATCCAACCCAGTTGTGTGTCACCTCCCATTGTCACAATTGGCATATGATTGTCACCACACATCTGTCACACATACTTCTGTGTGTTACATCAAAACTGTTATAACACCCATGTGACTGTCACTTCTCCTATGTCAGAATGCACGTGTCACATCATAGCTGTCACATCGTGCCTGTGACTCTCGCATCATTTCTGTCTCAACACATGTGGCAGTGTCACCTGGCATCTGTCACACCCAGAGTGTGTTTGTCACCTCCCATTTGTCAGGTGCCTTACAAAGTGTCATGTTTCCCTGTCACATCACATATGGGACTGTCACGTCACATCCATCACCACCCATTTGTCACCTCATGTGTTCACCACTGGCATATGATTGTCACCACACATCTGTCACAAGCCTCTTATCAGTGTCATATCACAACTGTCACCACACCCATGTGGCCGTTACCTCACATGTGTCATAACATGAAAGCATTATATCGTATCTATCCCATCACACTTATGATTATCACGTCACTTCTGTCTCAGCCCATGTGGGTGTGTCATCTGACATCTGTCATACCCTGAGTGTGAGTGTCACATCACATGTGTCAAATGCCTTCCAGAGTGTCACATCATATCTGTCGCATCACATGTGAGAGTGTCATATCTCATCAGGTACAACCCACTTGTGTCACCTCACATGGTCACAACCAGCATGTGGTTGTCATCACACACCTGTCACACATTGCTTATGTGTGTCACATCACAACTGTCACAACACTCATGTGATTGTTACCTCAACATGTGTCTTAAGAGGCAAGTGTCACATCATAGCTATCACATCATGCCTGTGGCTCTCATATCATTTCTGTCTCAACACATGTGGCATTGTCACCTGATACCTGTCACACTCAGAGTGGTATTGTGACCTCAATTTGTCAGAAGACTTCCAGAAGCATTACAGCATACCTGTCACTTCACATGTGCATGTCACATCATGTCCATCACAACCCACATGCATGTCAACTCAGAAGGTCACAATCAGCATACGATTGTCACCACTCATTTGTCCCAAGCCATTTATGATTGTCACATCTCAACTGTCACAACGCTTCTGTGGTTGTCATCCCACATGTATCTTAACATGCAAATGCCCCATCATATGTGTCGCATTGCACCTGTGATTGTCATATCACATCTGTCTCAACACGCATGAGAGTGTCTCCTGACATGTGTCACACCCAGAGAGTGATTGTCACCTCATATAAGTCACATGCCATGCAGGAGTGTCACATCATACCTCTCATATCACACATGTGTGTGTCACATCAGATCAGTTCCAATCAACTTGTGTGTCACCTCACATTGTCACTTGCTTTACAGAGCATCGCATCATACCTGTCATCACACATGAGAGTCATATCACATCAAGCACAAGCCATTTGTGTGTCACCTCACGTGATCACCACACATGTGTCACACATGCTTATGTGTGTCACATCAAAACTGTTACAAGGCCCATGTGATTGTCACATCACCTGTGTTGTAACACGCAAGTGCCATAACATATCAGTCACATCATGTCTGTTATTGTCACAGCATTTCTGCCTCAACAAATGTGGCAGTGTCATCTGACATCTGTTACACCCATAGTGTGTTACCTCACATTTGGCACATGCTTTACAGAGTGACACATCCTATCTGTCATCACACATGAGAGTGTCATATCACATCAGGCACAGCCCACTTGTGTGTCACCTCACATGGTCACAACTGGCATGTGATTGTCACCGCACATCTGTCACAAGCTGCTTATGACGGTCACATCACAACTGTCACAATGTTCATGTATTTGTCACCTCATGTGTCTTAATGCCCAAGGGTCACATCATACCTGTGTCATTGCACATGTGATTGTCACATCACATGGGTCTCAACACACTTGAGAGTGTCACCTGACTCCTGTGACACACAGAGTGTGATTGTCCCCTCATATTAGTCACATGCCTCCCAGGAGTGTCACATCACACCAGTCACATTGCACATGCGTGTGTCACATCATAACAGTTCCAAATTCACTTGTGTGTCACCTCACATGGTCACAATTGGCATGTCAATGTCACCACACATCTGTCACAAGACTCATGATTGTCACATCACACCTGTCCCAATGCCTGTGTGATTGTCACCTCATGGGTGTCATAATGTGCAAGTGTCACAACATTTCAGTCCCATTGTGCCTGTTAGGGTCACACTATTTCTGTCTCGACACACATGGCAGTGTTACCTGACATCTGTCTCAACAAGAGTGTGATTAGCACATCACATGTGTCACATGACTTCTGGAGTGTCATGTCATATGTGTCCCATCACATGAGTGTGTCATAGCACATCAGGCACAACCCACTTGTGTGTCACCTCACATGGTCACAACCAGCAAGTGGTTGACACCACACAGCTGTCACACACCACTTATGTGTGTCCCATCCAAACTGTCACCATGCCCATGTGATGGTCACCTCATCTGTGTCATAACAGGCAAGTGTCACATATCTGTCACATCATGCCTGTGGCTGTCACCTATTTGTCTCAACACACATGTCAGTGTCACATGACATCTGTCACACCAAGAGTGTGATTGTCACCTCACATTTGTCATGTGCTTTATGGAGTGCCACATCATATCTGTCATCACACATGACAGTGTCATATCACATCAGGCACAAGCCCCTTGTGTGTCATCTCACATAGTCACAACCAGCATGTGGGTTTTCTCACACACTGCTTATGTGGGTCACATCACTGCTGTCACTGTGCCCTTGTGATTGTCACCTCCTCTGTGTCATCATGCACAACTGTCACATCATATCTGTCACATTGAGCCTGTGACTGTCATGCCATTTCTGTCTCAACACACATGGCAGTGTCACATGACATCTGTCACACCAAGACTGTGATTGTCACCTCACATTTGTCACATGCATTACAGAGTATCACACAGTATATGTCATTACACATGAGAATGTCACATAACTTCAGGCACAACCCAGGTGTGTATCAGCTCACCCTGTCACAATTGGCATGTGATTGTCACCACACATCTGTCACAAGCCTCTTATGATTGTCACATCACACCTGTCATAATGCCTGAGTGATTGTCACCTCATGTGTGTCATAACATGCAATTATCCAAAAATGTCAGTCACATTGTGCCTGTTATTGGTCACACCATTTCTACTTCAACACATGTGGCAGTGTCACCTGACATATGTCACACCTCGAGTGTGATTGTCACCTCACATTTGTCACATGTGTTATGGAGTGTCACATCATATCTGTCACATTACACATGGGAGTGAAATATCACATGAGGCACAACCCACTTGTGTGTCACCTCACATGGTCACAACCCACATGTTATTGTCACCACACATCTGTCACACATGCTTATGTGGGTCACGTCAAATCTGTTACAATGCCCATGTGATTGTCACCTCATCTGTGTTATAATATGCAAGTGTCACATCATATCTCTCATATCATGCCTGTGATCATCACATCATTTCTGTCTCAACACACGTGGCAGTGTCACCTGATATCTGTCACACCCACAGTGTGATTGTCACCTCACACTTGTCACACGTCTTCTGGGAGTGTCACATCATCCCTGTCACATCTGACATGTGCATGTCACATCACATCAGTCAAAACCCATATGTATGTGATCTCAGATGGTCACAATCTGCATATGATTGTCACCACACACTGGTCACAAGCCACTTATGAGTCTCACATCACAACTGTCACAATGCTCAAGTGACTGTCACCTCACATGTGTCTTCACGCACAACTGTCACATACCTGTCACATTGCACATGTGATTGTCACATCACATCAGATCCAACCCAGTTGTGTGTCACCTCCCATTGTCACAATTGGCATATGATTGTCACCACACATCTGTCACACATACTTCTGTGTGTTACATCAAAACTGTTATAACACCCATGTGACTGTCACTTCTCCTATGTCAGAATGCACGTGTCACATCATATCTGTCACATCGTGCCTGTGACTCTCGCATCATTTCTGTCTCAACACATGTGGCAGTGTCACCTGGCATCTGTCACACCCAGAGTGTGTTTGTCACCTCCCATTTGTCAGGTGCCTTACAAAGTGTCATGTTTCCCTGTCACATCACATATGGGACTGTCACGTCACATCCATCACCACCCATTTGTCACCTCATGTGTTCACCACTGGCATATGATTGTCACCACACATCTGTCACAAGCCTCTTATCAGTGTCATATCACAACTGTCACCACACCCATGTGGCCGTTACCTCACATGTGTCATAACATGAAAGCATTATATCGTATCTATCCCATCACACTTATGATTATCACGTCACTTCTGTCTCAGCCCATGTGGGTGTGTCATCTGACATCTGTCATACCCTGAGTGTGAGTGTCACATCACATGTGTCAAATGCCTTCCAGAGTGTCACATCATATCTGTCGCATCACATGTGAGAGTGTCATATCTCATCAGGTACAACCCACTTGTGTCACCTCACATGGTCACAACCAGCATGTGGTTGTCATCACACACCTGTCACACATTGCTTATGTGTGTCACATCACAACTGTCACAACACTCATGTGATTGTTACCTCAACATGTGTCTTAAGAGGCAAGTGTCACATCATAGCTATCACATCATGCCTGTGGCTCTCATATCATTTCTGTCTCAACACATGTGGCATTGTCACCTGATACCTGTCACACTCAGAGTGGTATTGTGACCTCAATTTGTCAGAAGACTTCCAGAAGCATTACAGCATACCTGTCACTTCACATGTGCATGTCACATCATGTCCATCACAACCCACATGCATGTCAACTCAGAAGGTCACAATCAGCATACGATTGTCACCACTCATTTGTCCCAAGCCATTTATGATTGTCACATCTCAACTGTCACAACGCTTCTGTGGTTGTCATCCCACATGTATCTTAACATGCAAATGCCCCATCATATGTGTCGCATTGCACCTGTGATTGTCATATCACATCTGTCTCAACACGCATGAGAGTGTCTCCTGACATGTGTCACACCCAGAGAGTGATTGTCACCTCATATAAGTCACATGCCATGCAGGAGTGTCACATCATACCTCTCATATCACACATGTGTGTGTCACATCAGATCAGTTCCAATCAACTTGTGTGTCACCTCACATTGTCACTTGCTTTACAGAGCATCGCATCATACCTGTCATCACACATGAGAGTCATATCACATCAAGCACAAGCCATTTGTGTGTCACCTCACGTGATCACCACACATGTGTCACACATGCTTATGTGTGTCACATCAAAACTGTTACAAGGCCCATGTGATTGTCACATCACCTGTGTTGTAACACGCAAGTGCCATAACATATCAGTCACATCATGTCTGTTATTGTCACAGCATTTCTGCCTCAACAAATGTGGCAGTGTCATCTGACATCTGTTACACCCATAGTGTGTTACCTCACATTTGGCACATGCTTTACAGAGTGACACATCCTATCTGTCATCACACATGAGAGTGTCATATCACATCAGGCACAGCCCACTTGTGTGTCACCTCACATGGTCACAACTGGCATGTGATTGTCACCGCACATCTGTCACAAGCTGCTTATGACGGTCACATCACAACTGTCACAATGTTCATGTATTTGTCACCTCATGTGTCTTAATGCCCAAGGGTCACATCATACCTGTGTCATTGCACATGTGATTGTCACATCACATGGGTCTCAACACACTTGAGAGTGTCACCTGACTCCTGTGACACACAGAGTGTGATTGTCCCCTCATATTAGTCACATGCCTCCCAGGAGTGTCACATCACACCAGTCACATTGCACATGCGTGTGTCACATCATAACAGTTCCAAATTCACTTGTGTGTCACCTCACATGGTCACAATTGGCATGTCAATGTCACCACACATCTGTCACAAGACTCATGATTGTCACATCACACCTGTCCCAATGCCTGTGTGATTGTCACCTCATGGGTGTCATAATGTGCAAGTGTCACAACATTTCAGTCCCATTGTGCCTGTTAGGGTCACACTATTTCTGTCTCGACACACATGGCAGTGTTACCTGACATCTGTCTCAACAAGAGTGTGATTAGCACATCACATGTGTCACATGACTTCTGGAGTGTCATGTCATATGTGTCCCATCACATGAGTGTGTCATAGCACATCAGGCACAACCCACTTGTGTGTCACCTCACATGGTCACAACCAGCAAGTGGTTGACACCACACAGCTGTCACACACCACTTATGTGTGTCCCATCCAAACTGTCACCATGCCCATGTGATGGTCACCTCATCTGTGTCATAACAGGCAAGTGTCACATATCTGTCACATCATGCCTGTGGCTGTCACCTATTTGTCTCAACACACATGTCAGTGTCACATGACATCTGTCACACCAAGAGTGTGATTGTCACCTCACATTTGTCATGTGCTTTATGGAGTGCCACATCATATCTGTCATCACACATGACAGTGTCATATCACATCAGGCACAAGCCCCTTGTGTGTCATCTCACATAGTCACAACCAGCATGTGGGTTTTCTCACACACTGCTTATGTGGGTCACATCACTGCTGTCACTGTGCCCTTGTGATTGTCACCTCCTCTGTGTCATCATGCACAACTGTCACATCATATCTGTCACATTGAGCCTGTGACTGTCATGCCATTTCTGTCTCAACACACATGGCAGTGTCACATGACATCTGTCACACCAAGACTGTGATTGTCACCTCACATTTGTCACATGCATTACAGAGTATCACACAGTATATGTCATTACACATGAGAATGTCACATAACTTCAGGCACAACCCAGGTGTGTATCAGCTCACCCTGTCACAATTGGCATGTGATTGTCACCACACATCTGTCACAAGCCTCTTATGATTGTCACATCACACCTGTCATAATGCCTGAGTGATTGTCACCTCATGTGTGTCATAACATGCAATTATCCAAAAATGTCAGTCACATTGTGCCTGTTATTGGTCACACCATTTCTACTTCAACACATGTGGCAGTGTCACCTGACATATGTCACACCTCGAGTGTGATTGTCACCTCACATTTGTCACATGTGTTATGGAGTGTCACATCATATCTGTCACATTACACATGGGAGTGAAATATCACATGAGGCACAACCCACTTGTGTGTCACCTCACATGGTCACAACCCACATGTTATTGTCACCACACATCTGTCACACATGCTTATGTGGGTCACGTCAAATCTGTTACAATGCCCATGTGATTGTCACCTCATCTGTGTTATAATATGCAAGTGTCACATCATATCTCTCATATCATGCCTGTGATCATCACATCATTTCTGTCTCAACACACGTGGCAGTGTCACCTGATATCTGTCACACCCACAGTGTGATTGTCACCTCACACTTGTCACACGTCTTCTGGGAGTGTCACATCATCCCTGTCACATCTGACATGTGCATGTCACATCACATCAGTCAAAACCCATATGTATGTGATCTCAGATGGTCACAATCTGCATATGATTGTCACCACACACTGGTCACAAGCCACTTATGAGTCTCACATCACAACTGTCACAATGCTCAAGTGACTGTCACCTCACATGTGTCTTCACGCACAACTGTCACATACCTGTCACATTGCACATGTGATTGTCACATCACATCAGATCCAACCCAGTTGTGTGTCACCTCCCATTGTCACAATTGGCATATGATTGTCACCACACATCTGTCACACATACTTCTGTGTGTTACATCAAAACTGTTATAACACCCATGTGACTGTCACTTCTCCTATGTCAGAATGCACGTGTCACATCATAGCTGTCACATCGTGCCTGTGACTCTCGCATCATTTCTGTCTCAACACATGTGGCAGTGTCACCTGGCATCTGTCACACCCAGAGTGTGTTTGTCACCTCCCATTTGTCAGGTGCCTTACAAAGTGTCATGTTTCCCTGTCACATCACATATGGGACTGTCACGTCACATCCATCACCACCCATTTGTCACCTCATGTGTTCACCACTGGCATATGATTGTCACCACACATCTGTCACAAGCCTCTTATCAGTGTCATATCACAACTGTCACCACACCCATGTGGCCGTTACCTCACATGTGTCATAACATGAAAACATTATATCGTATCTATCCCATCACACTTATGATTATCACGTCACTTCTGTCTCAGCCCATGTGGGTGTGTCATCTGACATCTGTCATACCCTGAGTGTGAGTGTCACATCACATGTGTCAAATGCCTTCCAGAGTGTCACATCATATCTGTCGCATCACATGTGAGAGTGTCATATCTCATCAGGTACAACCCACTTGTGTCACCTCACATGGTCACAACCAGCATGTGGTTGTCATCACACACCTGTCACACATTGCTTATGTGTGTCACATCACAACTGTCACAACACTCATGTGATTGTTACCTCAACATGTGTCTTAAGAGGCAAGTGTCACATCATAGCTATCACATCATGCCTGTGGCTCTCATATCATTTCTGTCTCAACACATGTGGCATTGTCACCTGATACCTGTCACACTCAGAGTGGTATTGTGACCTCAATTTGTCAGAAGACTTCCAGAAGCATTACAGCATACCTGTCACTTCACATGTGCATGTCACATCATGTCCATCACAACCCACATGCATGTCAACTCAGAAGGTCACAATCAGCATACGATTGTCACCACTCATTTGTCCCAAGCCATTTATGATTGTCACATCACAACTGTCACAACGCTTCTGTGGTTGTCATCCCACATGTATCTTAACATGCAAATGCCCCATCATATGTGTCGCATTGCACCTGTGATTGTCATATCACATCTGTCTCAACACGCATGAGAGTGTCTCCTGACATGTGTCACACCCAGAGAGTGATTGTCACCTCATATAAGTCACATGCCATGCAGGAGTGTCACATCATACCTCTCATATCACACATGTGTGTGTCACATCAGATCAGTTCCAATCAACTTGTGTGTCACCTCACATTGTCACTTGCTTTACAGAGCATCGCATCATACCTGTCGTCACACATGAGAGTCATATCACATCAAGCACAAGCCATTTGTGTGTCACCTCACGTGATCACCACACATGTGTCACACATGCTTATGTGTGTCACATCAAAACTGTTACAAGGCCCATGTGATTGTCACATCACCTGTGTTGTAACACGCAAGTGCCATAACATATCAGTCACATCATGTCTGTTATTGTCACAGCATTTCTGCCTCAACAAATGTGGCAGTGTCATCTGACATCTGTTACACCCATAGTGTGTTACCTCACATTTGGCACATGCTTTACAGAGTGACACATCCTATCTGTCATCACACATGAGAGTGTCATATCACATCAGGCACAGCCCACTTGTGTGTCACCTCACATGGTCACAACTGGCATGTGATTGTCACCGCACATCTGTCACAAGCTGCTTATGACGGTCACATCACAACTGTCACAATGTTCATGTATTTGTCACCTCATGTGTCTTAATGCCCAAGGGTCACATCATACCTGTGTCATTGCACATGTGATTGTCACATCACATGGGTCTCAACACACTTGAGAGTGTCACCTGACTCCTGTGACACACAGAGTGTGATTGTCCCCTCATATTAGTCACATGCCTCCCAGGAGTGTCACATCACACCAGTCACATTGCACATGCGTGTGTCACATCATAACAGTTCCAAATTCACTTGTGTGTCACCTCACATGGTCACAATTGGCATGTCAATGTCACCACACATCTGTCACAAGACTCATGATTGTCACATCACACCTGTCCCAATGCCTGTGTGATTGTCACCTCATGGGTGTCATAATGTGCAAGTGTCACAACATTTCAGTCCCATTGTGCCTGTTAGGGTCACACTATTTCTGTCTCGACACACATGGCAGTGTTACCTGACATCTGTCTCAACAAGAGTGTGATTAGCACATCACATTTGTCACATGACTTCTGGAGTGTCATGTCATATGTGTCCCATCACATGAGTGTGTCATAGCACATCAGGCACAACCCACTTGTGTGTCACCTCACATGGTCACAACCAGCAAGTGGTTGACACCACACAGCTGTCACACACCACTTATGTGTGTCACATCCAAACTGTCACCATGCCCATGTGATGGTCACCTCATCTGTGTCATAACAGGCAAGTGTCACATATCTGTCACATCATGCCTGTGGCTGTCACCTATTTGTCTCAACACACATGTCAGTGTCACATGACATCTGTCACACCAAGAGTGTGATTGTCACCTCACATTTGTCATGTGCTTTATGGAGTGCCACATCATATCTGTCATCACACATGACAGTGTCATATCACATCAGGCACAAGCCCCTTGTGTGTCATCTCACATAGTCACAACCAGCATGTGGGTTTTCTCACACACTGCTTATGTGGGTCACATCACTGCTGTCACTGTGCCCTTGTGATTGTCACCTCCTCTGTGTCATCATGCACAACTGTCACATCATATCTGTCACATTGAGCCTGTGACTGTCATGCCATTTCTGTCTCAACACACATGGCAGTGTCACATGACATCTGTCACACCAAGACTGTGATTGTCACCTCACATTTGTCACATGCATTACAGAGTATCACACAGTATATGTCATTACACATGAGAATGTCACATAACTTCAGGCACAACCCACGTGTGTATCAGCTCACCCTGTCACAATTGGCATGTGATTGTCACCACACATCTGTCACAAGCCTCTTATGATTGTCACATCACACCTGTCATAATGCCTGAGTGATTGTCACCTCATGTGTGTCATAACATGCAATTATCCAAAAATGTCAGTCACATTGTGCCTGTTATTGGTCACACCATTTCTACTTCAACACATGTGGCAGTGTCACCTGACATATGTCACACCTCGAGTGTGATTGTCACCTCACATTTGTCACATGTGTTATGGAGTGTCACATCATATCTGTCACATTACACATGGGAGTGAAATATCACATGAGGCACAACCCACTTGTGTGTCACCTCACATGGTCACAACCCACATGTTATTGTCACCACACATCTGTCACACATGCTTATGTGGGTCACGTCAAATCTGTTACAATGCCCATGTGATGGTCACCTCATCTGTGTTATAATATGCAAGTGTCACATCATATCTCTCATATCATGCCTGTGATCATCACATCATTTCTGTCTCAACACACGTGGCAGTGTCACCTGATATCTGTCACACCCACAGTGTGATTGTCACCTCACACTTGTCACACGTCTTCTGGGAGTGTCACATCATCCCTGTCACATCTGACATGTGCATGTCACATCACATCAGTCAAAACCCATATGTATGTGATCTCAGATGGTCACAATCTGCATATGATTGTCACCACACACTAGTCACAAGCCACTTATGAGTCTCACATCACAACTGTCACAATGCTCAAGTGACTGTCACCTCACATGTGTCTTCACGCACAACTGTCACATCATACCTGTCACATTGCACATGTGATTGTCACATCACATCAGATCCAACCCAGTTGTGTGTCACCTCCCATTGTCACAATTGGCATATGATTGTCACCACACATCTGTCACACATACTTCTGTGTGTTACATCAAAACTGTTATAACACCCATGTGACTGTCACTTCTCCTATGTCAGAATGCACGTGTCACATCATAGCTGTCACATCGTGCCTGTGACTCTCGCATCATTTCTGTCTCAACACATGTGGCAGTGTCACCTGGCATCTGTCACACCCAGAGTGTGTTTGTCACCTCCCATTTGTCAGGTGCCTTACAAAGTGTCATGTTTCCCTGTCACATCACATATGGGACTGTCACGTCACATCCATCACCACCCATTTGTCACCTCATGTGTTCACCACTGGCATATGATTGTCACCACACATCTGTCACAAGCCTCTTATCAGTGTCATATCACAACTGTCACCACACCCATGTGGCCGTTACCTCACATGTGTCATAACATGAAAGCATTATATCGTATCTATCCCATCACACTTATGATTATCACGTCACTTCTGTCTCAGCCCATGTGGGTGTGTCATCTGACATCTGTCATACCCTGAGTGTGAGTGTCACATCACATGTGTCAAATGCCTTCCAGAGTGTCACATCATATCTGTCGCATCACATGTGAGAGTGTCATATCTCATCAGGTACAACCCACTTGTGTCACCTCACATGGTCACAACCAGCATGTGGTTGTCATCACACACCTGTCACACATTGCTTATGTGTGTCACATCACAACTGTCACAACACTCATGTGATTGTTACCTCAACATGTGTCTTAAGAGGCAAGTGTCACATCATAGCTATCACATCATGCCTGTGGCTCTCATATCATTTCTGTCTCAACACATGTGGCATTGTCACCTGATACCTGTCACACTCAGAGTGGTATTGTGACCTCAATTTGTCAGAAGACTTCCAGAAGCATTACAGCATACCTGTCACTTCACATGTGCATGTCACATCATGTCCATCACAACCCACATGCATGTCAACTCAGAAGGTCACAATCAGCATACGATTGTCACCACTCATTTGTCCCAAGCCATTTATGATTGTCACATCACAACTGTCACAACGCTTCTGTGGTTGTCATCCCACATGTATCTTAACATGCAAATGCCCCATCATATGTGTCGCATTGCACCTGTGATTGTCATATCACATCTGTCTCAACACGCATGAGAGTGTCTCCTGACATGTGTCACACCCAGAGAGTGATTGTCACCTCATATAAGTCACATGCCATGCAGGAGTGTCACATCATACCTCTCATATCACACATGTGTGTGTCACATCAGATCAGTTCCAATCAACTTGTGTGTCACCTCACATTGTCACTTGCTTTACAGAGCATCGCATCATACCTGTCATCACACATGAGAGTCATATCACATCAAGCACAAGCCATTTGTGTGTCACCTCACGTGATCACCACACATGTGTCACACATGCTTATGTGTGTCACATCAAAACTGTTACAAGGCCCATGTGATTGTCACATCACCTGTGTTGTAACACGCAAGTGCCATAACATATCAGTCACATCATGTCTGTTATTGTCACAGCATTTCTGCCTCAACAAATGTGGCAGTGTCATCTGACATCTGTTACACCCATAGTGTGTTACCTCACATTTGGCACATGCTTTACAGAGTGACACATCCTATCTGTCATCACACATGAGAGTGTCATATCACATCAGGCACAGCCCACTTGTGTGTCACCTCACATGGTCACAACTGGCATGTGATTGTCACCGCACATCTGTCACAAGCTGCTTATGACGGTCACATCACAACTGTCACAATGTTCATGTATTTGTCACCTCATGTGTCTTAATGCCCAAGGGTCACATCATACCTGTGTCATTGCACATGTGATTGTCACATCACATGGGTCTCAACACACTTGAGAGTGTCACCTGACTCCTGTGACACACAGAGTGTGATTGTCACCTCATATTAGTCACATGCCTCCCAGGAGTGTCACATCACACCAGTCACATTGCACATGCGTGTGTCACACCGTAACAGTTCCTAATTCACTTGTGTGTCACCTCACATGGTCACAATTGGCATGTCAATGTCACCACACATCTGTCACAAGACTCATGATTGTCACATCACACCTGTCCCAATGCCTGTGTGATTGTCACCTCATGGGTGTCATAATGTGCAAGTGTCACAACATTTCAGTCCCATTGTGCCTGTTAGGGTCACACTATTTCTGTCTCGACACACATGGCAGTGTTACCTGACATCTGTCTCAACAAGAGTGTGATTAGCACATCACATTTGTCACATGACTTCTGGAGTGTCATGTCATATGTGTCCCATCACATGAGTGTGTCATAGCACATCAGGCACAACCCACTTGTGTGTCACCTCACATGGTCACAACCAGCAAGTGGTTGACACCACACAGCTGTCACACACCACTTATGTGTGTCACATCCAAACTGTCACCATGCCCATGTGATGGTCACCTCATCTGTGTCATAACAGGCAAGTGTCACATATCTGTCACATCATGCCTGTGGCTGTCACCTATTTGTCTCAACACACATGTCAGTGTCACATGACATCTGTCACACCAAGAGTGTGATTGTCACCTCACATTTGTCATGTGCTTTATGGAGTGCCACATCATATCTGTCATCACACATGACAGTGTCATATCACATCAGGCACAAGCCCCTTGTGTGTCATCTCACATAGTCACAACCAGCATGTGGGTTTTCTCACACACTGCTTATGTGGGTCACATCACTGCTGTCACTGTGCCCTTGTGATTGTCACCTCCTCTGTGTCATCATGCACAACTGTCACATCATATCTGTCACATTGAGCCTGTGACTGTCATGCCATTTCTGTCTCAACACACATGGCAGTGTCACATGACATCTGTCACACCAAGACTGTGATTGTCACCTCACATTTGTCACATGCATTACAGAGTATCACACAGTATATGTCATTACACATGAGAATGTCACATAACTTCAGGCACAACCCAGGTGTGTATCAGCTCACCCTGTCACAATTGGCATGTGATTGTCACCACACATCTGTCACAAGCCTCTTATGATTGTCACATCACACCTGTCATAATGCCTGAGTGATTGTCACCTCATGTGTGTCATAACATGCAATTATCCAAAAATGTCAGTCACATTGTGCCTGTTATTGGTCACACCATTTCTACTTCAACACATGTGGCAGTGTCACCTGACATATGTCACACCTCGAGTGTGATTGTCACCTCACATTTGTCACATGTGTTATGGAGTGTCACATCATATCTGTCACATTACACATGGGAGTGAAATATCACATGAGGCACAACCCACTTGTGTGTCACCTCACATGGTCACAACCCACATGTTATTGTCACCACACATCTGTCACACATGCTTATGTGGGTCACGTCAAATCTGTTACAATGCCCATGTGATTGTCACCTCATCTGTGTTATAATATGCAAGTGTCACATCATATCTCTCATATCATGCCTGTGATCATCACATCATTTCTGTCTCAACACACGTGGCAGTGTCACCTGATATCTGTCACACCCACAGTGTGATTGTCACCTCACACTTGTCACACGTCTTCTGGGAGTGTCACATCATCCCTGTCACATCTGACATGTGCATGTCACATCACATCAGTCAAAACCCATATGTATGTGATCTCAGATGGTCACAATCTGCATATGATTGTCACCACACACTGGTCACAAGCCACTTATGAGTCTCACATCACAACTGTCACAATGCTCAAGTGACTGTCACCTCACATGTGTCTTCACGCACAACTGTCACATCATACCTGTCACATTGCACATGTGATTGTCACATCACATCAGATCCAACCCAGTTGTGTGTCACCTCCCATTGTCACAATTGGCATATGATTGTCACCACACATCTGTCACACATACTTCTGTGTGTTACATCAAAACTGTTATAACACCCATGTGACTGTCACTTCTCCTATGTCAGAATGCACGTGTCACATCATAGCTGTCACATCGTGCCTGTGACTCTCGCATCATTTCTGTCTCAACACATGTGGCAGTGTCACCTGGCATCTGTCACACCCAGAGTGTGTTTGTCACCTCCCATTTGTCAGGTGCCTTACAAAGTGTCATGTTTCCCTGTCACATCACATATGGGACTGTCACGTCACATCCATCACCACCCATTTGTCACCTCATGTGTTCACCACTGGCATATGATTGTCACCACACATCTGTCACAAGCCTCTTATCAGTGTCATATCACAACTGTCACCACACCCATGTGGCCGTTACCTCACATGTGTCATAACATGAAAACATTATATCGTATCTATCCCATCACACTTATGATTATCACGTCACTTCTGTCTCAGCCCATGTGGGTGTGTCATCTGACATCTGTCATACCCTGAGTGTGAGTGTCACATCACATGTGTCAAATGCCTTCCAGAGTGTCACATCATATCTGTCGCATCACATGTGAGAGTGTCATATCTCATCAGGTACAACCCACTTGTGTCACCTCACATGGTCACAACCAGCATGTGGTTGTCATCACACACCTGTCACACATTGCTTATGTGTGTCACATCACAACTGTCACAACACTCATGTGATTGTTACCTCAACATGTGTCTTAAGAGGCAAGTGTCACATCATAGCTATCACATCATGCCTGTGGCTCTCATATCATTTCTGTCTCAACACATGTGGCATTGTCACCTGATACCTGTCACACTCAGAGTGGTATTGTGACCTCAATTTGTCAGAAGACTTCCAGAAGCATTACAGCATACCTGTCACTTCACATGTGCATGTCACATCATGTCCATCACAACCCACATGCATGTCAACTCAGAAGGTCACAATCAGCATACGATTGTCACCACTCATTTGTCCCAAGCCATTTATGATTGTCACATCACAACTGTCACAACGCTTCTGTGGTTGTCATCCCACATGTATCTTAACATGCAAATGCCCCATCATATGTGTCGCATTGCACCTGTGATTGTCATATCACATCTGTCTCAACACGCATGAGAGTGTCTCCTGACATGTGTCACACCCAGAGAGTGATTGTCACCTCATATAAGTCACATGCCATGCAGGAGTGTCACATCATACCTCTCATATCACACATGTGTGTGTCACATCAGATCAGTTCCAATCAACTTGTGTGTCACCTCACATTGTCACTTGCTTTACAGAGCATCGCATCATACCTGTCGTCACACATGAGAGTCATATCACATCAAGCACAAGCCATTTGTGTGTCACCTCACGTGATCACCACACATGTGTCACACATGCTTATGTGTGTCACATCAAAACTGTTACAAGGCCCATGTGATTGTCACATCACCTGTGTTGTAACACGCAAGTGCCATAACATATCAGTCACATCATGTCTGTTATTGTCACAGCATTTCTGCCTCAACAAATGTGGCAGTGTCATCTGACATCTGTTACACCCATAGTGTGTTACCTCACATTTGGCACATGCTTTACAGAGTGACACATCCTATCTGTCATCACACATGAGAGTGTCATATCACATCAGGCACAGCCCACTTGTGTGTCACCTCACATGGTCACAACTGGCATGTGATTGTCACCGCACATCTGTCACAAGCTGCTTATGACGGTCACATCACAACTGTCACAATGTTCATGTATTTGTCACCTCATGTGTCTTAATGCCCAAGGGTCACATCATACCTGTGTCATTGCACATGTGATTGTCACATCACATGGGTCTCAACACACTTGAGAGTGTCACCTGACTCCTGTGACACACAGAGTGTGATTGTCCCCTCATATTAGTCACATGCTTCCCAGGAGTGTCACATCACACCAGTCACATTGCACATGCGTGTGTCACATCATAACAGTTCCAAATTCACTTGTGTGTCACCTCACATGGTCACAATTGGCATGTCAATGTCACCACACATCTGTCACAAGACTCATGATTGTCACATCACACCTGTCCCAATGCCTGTGTGATTGTCACCTCATGGGTGTCATAATGTGCAAGTGTCACAACATTTCAGTCCCATTGTGCCTGTTAGGGTCACACTATTTCTGTCTCGACACACATGGCAGTGTTACCTGACATCTGTCTCAACAAGAGTGTGATTAGCACATCACATTTGTCACATGACTTCTGGAGTGTCATGTCATATGTGTCCCATCACATGAGTGTGTCATAGCACATCAGGCACAACCCACTTGTGTGTCACCTCACATGGTCACAACCAGCAAGTGGTTGACACCACACAGCTGTCACACACCACTTATGTGTGTCACATCCAAACTGTCACCATGCCCATGTGATGGTCACCTCATCTGTGTCATAACAGGCAAGTGTCACATATCTGTCACATCATGCCTGTGGCTGTCACCTATTTGTCTCAACACACATGTCAGTGTCACATGACATCTGTCACACCAAGAGTGTGATTGTCACCTCACATTTGTCATGTGCTTTATGGAGTGCCACATCATATCTGTCATCACACATGACAGTGTCATATCACATCAGGCACAAGCCCCTTGTGTGTCATCTCACATAGTCACAACCAGCATGTGGGTTTTCTCACACACTGCTTATGTGGGTCACATCACTGCTGTCACTGTGCCCTTGTGATTGTCACCTCCTCTGTGTCATCATGCACAACTGTCACATCATATCTGTCACATTGAGCCTGTGACTGTCATGCCATTTCTGTCTCAACACACATGGCAGTGTCACATGACATCTGTCACACCAAGACTGTGATTGTCACCTCACATTTGTCACATGCATTACAGAGTATCACACAGTATATGTCATTACACATGAGAATGTCACATAACTTCAGGCACAACCCACGTGTGTATCAGCTCACCCTGTCACAATTGGCATGTGATTGTCACCACACATCTGTCACAAGCCTCTTATGATTGTCACATCACACCTGTCATAATGCCTGAGTGATTGTCACCTCATGTGTGTCATAACATGCAATTATCCAAAAATGTCAGTCACATTGTGCCTGTTATTGGTCACACCATTTCTACTTCAACACATGTGGCAGTGTCACCTGACATATGTCACACCTCGAGTGTGATTGTCACCTCACATTTGTCACATGTGTTATGGAGTGTCACATCATATCTGTCACATTACACATGGGAGTGAAATATCACATGAGGCACAACCCACTTGTGTGTCACCTCACATGGTCACAACCCACATGTTATTGTCACCACACATCTGTCACACATGCTTATGTGGGTCACGTCAAATCTGTTACAATGCCCATGTGATGGTCACCTCATCTGTGTTATAATATGCAAGTGTCACATCATATCTCTCATATCATGCCTGTGATCATCACATCATTTCTGTCTCAACACACGTGGCAGTGTCACCTGATATCTGTCACACCCACAGTGTGATTGTCACCTCACACTTGTCACACGTCTTCTGGGAGTGTCACATCATCCCTGTCACATCTGACATGTGCATGTCACATCACATCAGTCAAAACCCATATGTATGTGATCTCAGATGGTCACAATCTGCATATGATTGTCACCACACACTAGTCACAAGCCACTTATGAGTCTCACATCACAACTGTCACAATGCTCAAGTGACTGTCACCTCACATGTGTCTTCACGCACAACTGTCACATCATACCTGTCACATTGCACATGTGATTGTCACATCACATCAGATCCAACCCAGTTGTGTGTCACCTCCCATTGTCACAATTGGCATATGATTGTCACCACACATCTGTCACACATACTTCTGTGTGTTACATCAAAACTGTTATAACACCCATGTGACTGTCACTTCTCCTATGTCAGAATGCACGTGTCACATCATAGCTGTCACATCGTGCCTGTGACTCTCGCATCATTTCTGTCTCAACACATGTGGCAGTGTCACCTGGCATCTGTCACACCCAGAGTGTGTTTGTCACCTCCCATTTGTCAGGTGCCTTACAAAGTGTCATGTTTCCCTGTCACATCACATATGGGACTGTCACGTCACATCCATCACCACCCATTTGTCACCTCATGTGTTCACCACTGGCATATGATTGTCACCACACATCTGTCACAAGCCTCTTATCAGTGTCATATCACAACTGTCACCACACCCATGTGGCCGTTACCTCACATGTGTCATAACATGAAAGCATTATATCGTATCTATCCCATCACACTTATGATTATCACGTCACTTCTGTCTCAGCCCATGTGGGTGTGTCATCTGACATCTGTCATACCCTGAGTGTGAGTGTCACATCACATGTGTCAAATGCCTTCCAGAGTGTCACATCATATCTGTCGCATCACATGTGAGAGTGTCATATCTCATCAGGTACAACCCACTTGTGTCACCTCACATGGTCACAACCAGCATGTGGTTGTCATCACACACCTGTCACACATTGCTTATGTGTGTCACATCACAACTGTCACAACACTCATGTGATTGTTACCTCAACATGTGTCTTAAGAGGCAAGTGTCACATCATAGCTATCACATCATGCCTGTGGCTCTCATATCATTTCTGTCTCAACACATGTGGCATTGTCACCTGATACCTGTCACACTCAGAGTGGTATTGTGACCTCAATTTGTCAGAAGACTTCCAGAAGCATTACAGCATACCTGTCACTTCACATGTGCATGTCACATCATGTCCATCACAACCCACATGCATGTCAACTCAGAAGGTCACAATCAGCATACGATTGTCACCACTCATTTGTCCCAAGCCATTTATGATTGTCACATCACAACTGTCACAACGCTTCTGTGGTTGTCATCCCACATGTATCTTAACATGCAAATGCCCCATCATATGTGTCGCATTGCACCTGTGATTGTCATATCACATCTGTCTCAACACGCATGAGAGTGTCTCCTGACATGTGTCACACCCAGAGAGTGATTGTCACCTCATATAAGTCACATGCCATGCAGGAGTGTCACATCATACCTCTCATATCACACATGTGTGTGTCACATCAGATCAGTTCCAATCAACTTGTGTGTCACCTCACATTGTCACTTGCTTTACAGAGCATCGCATCATACCTGTCGTCACACATGAGAGTCATATCACATCAAGCACAAGCCATTTGTGTGTCACCTCACGTGATCACCACACATGTGTCACACATGCTTATGTGTGTCACATCAAAACTGTTACAAGGCCCATGTGATTGTCACATCACCTGTGTTGTAACACGCAAGTGCCATAACATATCAGTCACATCATGTCTGTTATTGTCACAGCATTTCTGCCTCAACAAATGTGGCAGTGTCATCTGACATCTGTTACACCCATAGTGTGTTACCTCACATTTGGCACATGCTTTACAGAGTGACACATCCTATCTGTCATCACACATGAGAGTGTCATATCACATCAGGCACAGCCCACTTGTGTGTCACCTCACATGGTCACAACTGGCATGTGATTGTCACCGCACATCTGTCACAAGCTGCTTATGACGGTCACATCACAACTGTCACAATGTTCATGTATTTGTCACCTCATGTGTCTTAATGCCCAAGGGTCACATCATACCTGTGTCATTGCACATGTGATTGTCACATCACATGGGTCTCAACACACTTGAGAGTGTCACCTGACTCCTGTGACACACAGAGTGTGATTGTCCCCTCATATTAGTCACATGCCTCCCAGGAGTGTCACATCACACCAGTCACATTGCACATGCGTGTGTCACATCATAACAGTTCCAAATTCACTTGTGTGTCACCTCACATGGTCACAATTGGCATGTCAATGTCACCACACATCTGTCACAAGACTCATGATTGTCACATCACACCTGTCCCAATGCCTGTGTGATTGTCACCTCATGGGTGTCATAATGTGCAAGTGTCACAACATTTCAGTCCCATTGTGCCTGTTAGGGTCACACTATTTCTGTCTCGACACACATGGCAGTGTTACCTGACATCTGTCTCAACAAGAGTGTGATTAGCACATCACATTTGTCACATGACTTCTGGAGTGTCATGTCATATGTGTCCCATCACATGAGTGTGTCATAGCACATCAGGCACAACCCACTTGTGTGTCACCTCACATGGTCACAACCAGCAAGTGGTTGACACCACACAGCTGTCACACACCACTTATGTGTGTCACATCCAAACTGTCACCATGCCCATGTGATGGTCACCTCATCTGTGTCATAACAGGCAAGTGTCACATATCTGTCACATCATGCCTGTGGCTGTCACCTATTTGTCTCAACACACATGTCAGTGTCACATGACATCTGTCACACCAAGAGTGTGATTGTCACCTCACATTTGTCATGTGCTTTATGGAGTGCCACATCATATCTGTCATCACACATGACAGTGTCATATCACATCAGGCACAAGCCCCTTGTGTGTCATCTCACATAGTCACAACCAGCATGTGGGTTTTCTCACACACTGCTTATGTGGGTCACATCACTGCTGTCACTGTGCCCTTGTGATTGTCACCTCCTCTGTGTCATCATGCACAACTGTCACATCATATCTGTCACATTGAGCCTGTGACTGTCATGCCATTTCTGTCTCAACACACATGGCAGTGTCACATGACATCTGTCACACCAAGACTGTGATTGTCACCTCACATTTGTCACATGCATTACAGAGTATCACACAGTATATGTCATTACACATGAGAATGTCACATAACTTCAGGCACAACCCACGTGTGTATCAGCTCACCCTGTCACAATTGGCATGTGATTGTCACCACACATCTGTCACAAGCCTCTTATGATTGTCACATCACACCTGTCATAATGCCTGAGTGATTGTCACCTCATGTGTGTCATAACATGCAATTATCCAAAAATGTCAGTCACATTGTGCCTGTTATTGGTCACACCATTTCTACTTCAACACATGTGGCAGTGTCACCTGACATATGTCACACCTCGAGTGTGATTGTCACCTCACATTTGTCACATGTGTTATGGAGTGTCACATCATATCTGTCACATTACACATGGGAGTGAAATATCACATGAGGCACAACCCACTTGTGTGTCACCTCACATGGTCACAACCCACATGTTATTGTCACCACACATCTGTCACACATGCTTATGTGGGTCACGTCAAATCTGTTACAATGCCCATGTGATGGTCACCTCATCTGTGTTATAATATGCAAGTGTCACATCATATCTCTCATATCATGCCTGTGATCATCACATCATTTCTGTCTCAACACACGTGGCAGTGTCACCTGATATCTGTCACACCCACAGTGTGATTGTCACCTCACACTTGTCACACGTCTTCTGGGAGTGTCACATCATCCCTGTCACATCTGACATGTGCATGTCACATCACATCAGTCAAAACCCATATGTATGTGATCTCAGATGGTCACAATCTGCATATGATTGTCACCACACACTGGTCACAAGCCACTTATGAGTCTCACATCACAACTGTCACAATGCTCAAGTGACTGTCACCTCACATGTGTCTTCACGCACAACTGTCACATCATACCTGTCACATTGCACATGTGATTGTCACATCACATCAGATCCAACCCAGTTGTGTGTCACCTCCCATTGTCACAATTGGCATATGATTGTCACCACACATCTGTCACACATACTTCTGTGTGTTACATCAAAACTGTTATAACACCCATGTGACTGTCACTTCTCCTATGTCAGAATGCACGTGTCACATCATAGCTGTCAATCGTGCCTGTGACTCTCGCATCATTTCTGTCTCAACACATGTGGCAGTGTCACCTGGCATCTGTCACACCCAGAGTGTGTTTGTCACCTCCCATTTGTCAGGTGCCTTACAAAGTGTCATGTTTCCCTGTCACATCACATATGGGACTGTCACGTCACATCCATCACCACCCATTTGTCACCTCATGTGTTCACCACTGGCATATGATTGTCACCACACATCTGTCACAAGCCTCTTATCAGTGTCATATCACAACTGTCACCACACCCATGTGGCCGTTACCTCACATGTGTCATAACATGAAAGCATTATATCGTATCTATCCCATCACACTTATGATTATCACGTCACTTCTGTCTCAGCCCATGTGGGTGTGTCATCTGACATCTGTCATACCCTGAGTGTGAGTGTCACATCACATGTGTCAAATGCCTTCCAGAGTGTCACATCATATCTGTCGCATCACATGTGAGAGTGTCATATCTCATCAGGTACAACCCACTTGTGTCACCTCACATGGTCACAACCAGCATGTGGTTGTCATCACACACCTGTCACACATTGCTTATGTGTGTCACATCACAACTGTCACAACACTCATGTGATTGTTACCTCAACATGTGTCTTAAGAGGCAAGTGTCACATCATAGCTATCACATCATGCCTGTGGCTCTCATATCATTTCTGTCTCAACACATGTGGCATTGTCACCTGATACCTGTCACACTCAGAGTGGTATTGTGACCTCAATTTGTCAGAAGACTTCCAGAAGCATTACAGCATACCTGTCACTTCACATGTGCATGTCACATCATGTCCATCACAACCCACATGCATGTCAACTCAGAAGGTCACAATCAGCATACGATTGTCACCACTCATTTGTCCCAAGCCATTTATGATTGTCACATCTCAACTGTCACAACGCTTCTGTGGTTGTCATCCCACATGTATCTTAACATGCAAATGCCCCATCATATGTGTCGCATTGCACCTGTGATTGTCATATCACATCTGTCTCAACACGCATGAGAGTGTCTCCTGACATGTGTCACACCCAGAGAGTGATTGTCACCTCATATAAGTCACATGCCATGCAGGAGTGTCACATCATACCTCTCATATCACACATGTGTGTGTCACATCAGATCAGTTCCAATCAACTTGTGTGTCACCTCACATTGTCACTTGCTTTACAGAGCATCGCATCATACCTGTCATCACACATGAGAGTCATATCACATCAAGCACAAGCCATTTGTGTGTCACCTCACGTGATCACCACACATGTGTCACACATGCTTATGTGTGTCACATCAAAACTGTTACAAGGCCCATGTGATTGTCACATCACCTGTGTTGTAACACGCAAGTGCCATAACATATCAGTCACATCATGTCTGTTATTGTCACAGCATTTCTGCCTCAACAAATGTGGCAGTGTCATCTGACATCTGTTACACCCATAGTGTGTTACCTCACATTTGGCACATGCTTTACAGAGTGACACATCCTATCTGTCATCACACATGAGAGTGTCATATCACATCAGGCACAGCCCACTTGTGTGTCACCTCACATGGTCACAACTGGCATGTGATTGTCACCGCACATCTGTCACAAGCTGCTTATGACGGTCACATCACAACTGTCACAATGTTCATGTATTTGTCACCTCATGTGTCTTAATGCCCAAGGGTCACATCATACCTGTGTCATTGCACATGTGATTGTCACATCACATGGGTCTCAACACACTTGAGAGTGTCACCTGACTCCTGTGACACACAGAGTGTGATTGTCCCCTCATATTAGTCACATGCCTCCCAGGAGTGTCACATCACACCAGTCACATTGCACATGCGTGTGTCACATCATAACAGTTCCAAATTCACTTGTGTGTCACCTCACATGGTCACAATTGGCATGTCAATGTCACCACACATCTGTCACAAGACTCATGATTGTCACATCACACCTGTCCCAATGCCTGTGTGATTGTCACCTCATGGGTGTCATAATGTGCAAGTGTCACAACATTTCAGTCCCATTGTGCCTGTTAGGGTCACACTATTTCTGTCTCGACACACATGGCAGTGTTACCTGACATCTGTCTCAACAAGAGTGTGATTAGCACATCACATGTGTCACATGACTTCTGGAGTGTCATGTCACATGTGTCCCATCACATGAGTGTGTCATAGCACATCAGGCACAACCCACTTGTGTGTCACCTCACATGGTCACAACCAGCAAGTGGTTGACACCACACAGCTGTCACACACCACTTATGTGTGTCCCATCCAAACTGTCACCATGCCCATGTGATGGTCACCTCATCTGTGTCATAACAGGCAAGTGTCACATATCTGTCACATCATGCCTGTGGCTGTCACCTATTTGTCTCAACACACATGTCAGTGTCACATGACATCTGTCACACCAAGAGTGTGATTGTCACCTCACATTTGTCATGTGCTTTATGGAGTGCCACATCATATCTGTCATCACACATGACAGTGTCATATCACATCAGGCACAAGCCCCTTGTGTGTCATCTCACATAGTCACAACCAGCATGTGGGTTTTCTCACACACTGCTTATGTGGGTCACATCACTGCTGTCACTGTGCCCTTGTGATTGTCACCTCCTCTGTGTCATCATGCACAACTGTCACATCATATCTGTCACATTGAGCCTGTGACTGTCATGCCATTTCTGTCTCAACACACATGGCAGTGTCACATGACATCTGTCACACCAAGACTGTGATTGTCACCTCACATTTGTCACATGCATTACAGAGTATCACACAGTATATGTCATTACACATGAGAATGTCACATAACTTCAGGCACAACCCAGGTGTGTATCAGCTCACCCTGTCACAATTGGCATGTGATTGTCACCACACATCTGTCACAAGCCTCTTATGATTGTCACATCACACCTGTCATAATGCCTGAGTGATTGTCACCTCATGTGTGTCATAACATGCAATTATCCAAAAATGTCAGTCACATTGTGCCTGTTATTGGTCACACCATTTCTACTTCAACACATGTGGCAGTGTCACCTGACATATGTCACACCTCGAGTGTGATTGTCACCTCACATTTGTCACATGTGTTATGGAGTGTCACATCATATCTGTCACATTACACATGGGAGTGAAATATCACATGAGGCACAACCCACTTGTGTGTCACCTCACATGGTCACAACCCACATGTTATTGTCACCACACATCTGTCACACATGCTTATGTGGGTCACGTCAAATCTGTTACAATGCCCATGTGATTGTCACCTCATCTGTGTTATAATATGCAAGTGTCACATCATATCTCTCATATCATGCCTGTGATCATCACATCATTTCTGTCTCAACACACGTGGCAGTGTCACCTGATATCTGTCACACCCACAGTGTGATTGTCACCTCACACTTGTCACACGTCTTCTGGGAGTGTCACATCATCCCTGTCACATCTGACATGTGCATGTCACATCACATCAGTCAAAACCCATATGTATGTGATCTCAGATGGTCACAATCTGCATATGATTGTCACCACACACTGGTCACAAGCCACTTATGAGTCTCACATCACAACTGTCACAATGCTCAAGTGACTGTCACCTCACATGTGTCTTCACGCACAACTGTCACATCATACCTGTCACATTGCACATGTGATTGTCACATCACATCAGATCCAACCCAGTTGTGTGTCACCTCCCATTGTCACAATTGGCATATGATTGTCACCACACATCTGTCACACATACTTCTGTGTGTTACATCAAAACTGTTATAACACCCATGTGACTGTCACTTCTCCTATGTCAGAATGCACGTGTCACATCATAGCTGTCACATCGTGCCTGTGACTCTCGCATCATTTCTGTCTCAACACATGTGGCAGTGTCACCTGGCATCTGTCACACCCAGAGTGTGTTTGTCACCTCCCATTTGTCAGGTGCCTTACAAAGTGTCATGTTTCCCTGTCACATCACATATGGGACTGTCACGTCACATCCATCACCACCCATTTGTCACCTCATGTGTTCACCACTGGCATATGATTGTCACCACACATCTGTCACAAGCCTCTTATCAGTGTCATATCACAACTGTCACCACACCCATGTGGCCGTTACCTCACATGTGTCATAACATGAAAACATTATATCGTATCTATCCCATCACACTTATGATTATCACGTCACTTCTGTCTCAGCCCATGTGGGTGTGTCATCTGACATGTGTCATACCCTGAGTGTGAGTGTCACATCACATGTGTCAAATGCCTTCCAGAGTGTCACATCATATCTGTCGCATCACATGTGAGAGTGTCATATCTCATCAGGTACAACCCACTTGTGTCACCTCACATGGTCACAACCAGCATGTGGTTGTCATCACACACCTGTCACACATTGCTTATGTGTGTCACATCACAACTGTCACAACACTCATGTGATTGTTACCTCAACATGTGTCTTAAG
Source organism: Hippopotamus amphibius kiboko (assembly GCF_030028045.1). Classification (NCBI taxonomy): domain Eukaryota; kingdom Metazoa; phylum Chordata; class Mammalia; order Artiodactyla; family Hippopotamidae; genus Hippopotamus; species Hippopotamus amphibius. The sequence goes on along the minus strand of NC_080192.1, from coordinate 53,659,348 downwards.
AGGCAAGTGTCACATCATAGCTATCACATCATGCCTGTGGCTCTCATATCATTTCTGTCTCAACACATGTGGCATTGTCACCTGATACCTGTCACACTCAGAGTGGTATTGTGACCTCAATTTGTCAGAAGACTTCCAGAAGCATTACAGCATACCTGTCACTTCACATGTGCATGTCACATCATGTCCATCACAACCCACATGCATGTCAACTCAGAAGGTCACAATCAGCATACGATTGTCACCACTCATTTGTCCCAAGCCATTTATGATTGTCACATCACAACTGTCACAACGCTTCTGTGGTTGTCATCCCACATGTATCTTAACATGCAAATGCCCCATCATATGTGTCGCATTGCACCTGTGATTGTCATATCACATCTGTCTCAACACGCATGAGAGTGTCTCCTGACATGTGTCACACCCAGAGAGTGATTGTCACCTCATATAAGTCACATGCCATGCAGGAGTGTCACATCATACCTCTCATATCACACATGTGTGTGTCACATCAGATCAGTTCCAATCAACTTGTGTGTCACCTCACATTGTCACTTGCTTTACAGAGCATCGCATCATACCTGTCGTCACACATGAGAGTCATATCACATCAAGCACAAGCCATTTGTGTGTCACCTCACGTGATCACCACACATGTGTCACACATGCTTATGTGTGTCACATCAAAACTGTTACAAGGCCCATGTGATTGTCACATCACCTGTGTTGTAACACGCAAGTGCCATAACATATCAGTCACATCATGTCTGTTATTGTCACAGCATTTCTGCCTCAACAAATGTGGCAGTGTCATCTGACATCTGTTACACCCATAGTGTGTTACCTCACATTTGGCACATGCTTTACAGAGTGACACATCCTATCTGTCATCACACATGAGAGTGTCATATCACATCAGGCACAGCCCACTTGTGTGTCACCTCACATGGTCACAACTGGCATGTGATTGTCACCGCACATCTGTCACAAGCTGCTTATGACGGTCACATCACAACTGTCACAATGTTCATGTATTTGTCACCTCATGTGTCTTAATGCCCAAGGGTCACATCATACCTGTGTCATTGCACATGTGATTGTCACATCACATGGGTCTCAACACACTTGAGAGTGTCACCTGACTCCTGTGACACACAGAGTGTGATTGTCCCCTCATATTAGTCACATGCCTCCCAGGAGTGTCACATCACACCAGTCACATTGCACATGCGTGTGTCACATCGTAACAGTTCCAAATTCACTTGTGTGTCACCTCACATGGTCACAATTGGCATGTCAATGTCACCACACATCTGTCACAAGACTCATGATTGTCACATCACACCTGTCCCAATGCCTGTGTGATTGTCACCTCATGGGTGTCATAATGTGCAAGTGTCACAACATTTCAGTCCCATTGTGCCTGTTAGGGTCACACTATTTCTGTCTCGACACACATGGCAGTGTTACCTGACATCTGTCTCAACAAGAGTGTGATTAGCACATCACATTTGTCACATGACTTCTGGAGTGTCATGTCATATGTGTCCCATCACATGAGTGTGTCATAGCACATCAGGCACAACCCACTTGTGTGTCACCTCACATGGTCACAACCAGCAAGTGGTTGACACCACACAGCTGTCACACACCACTTATGTGTGTCCCATCCAAACTGTCACCATGCCCATGTGATGGTCACCTCATCTGTGTCATAACAGGCAAGTGTCACATATCTGTCACATCATGCCTGTGGCTGTCACCTATTTGTCTCAACACACATGTCAGTGTCACATGACATCTGTCACACCAAGAGTGTGATTGTCACCTCACATTTGTCATGTGCTTTATGGAGTGCCACATCATATCTGTCATCACACATGACAGTGTCATATCACATCAGGCACAAGCCCCTTGTGTGTCATCTCACATAGTCACAACCAGCATGTGGGTTTTCTCACACACTGCTTATGTGGGTCACATCACTGCTGTCACTGTGCCCTTGTGATTGTCACCTCCTCTGTGTCATCATGCACAACTGTCACATCATATCTGTCACATTGAGCCTGTGACTGTCATGCCATTTCTGTCTCAACACACATGGCAGTGTCACATGACATCTGTCACACCAAGACTGTGATTGTCACCTCACATTTGTCACATGCATTACAGAGTATCACACAGTATATGTCATTACACATGAGAATGTCACATAACTTCAGGCACAACCCAGGTGTGTATCAGCTCACCCTGTCACAATTGGCATGTGATTGTCACCACACATCTGTCACAAGCCTCTTATGATTGTCACATCACACCTGTCATAATGCCTGAGTGATTGTCACCTCATGTGTGTCATAACATGCAATTATCCAAAAATGTCAGTCACATTGTGCCTGTTATTGGTCACACCATTTCTACTTCAACACATGTGGCAGTGTCACCTGACATATGTCACACCTCGAGTGTGATTGTCACCTCACATTTGTCACATGTGTTATGGAGTGTCACATCATATCTGTCACATTACACATGGGAGTGAAATATCACATGAGGCACAACCCACTTGTGTGTCACCTCACATGGTCACAACCCACATGTTATTGTCACCACACATCTGTCACACATGCTTATGTGGGTCACGTCAAATCTGTTACAATGCCCATGTGATGGTCACCTCATCTGTGTTATAATATGCAAGTGTCACATCATATCTCTCATATCATGCCTGTGATCATCACATCATTTCTGTCTCAACACACGTGGCAGTGTCACCTGATATCTGTCACACCCACAGTGTGATTGTCACCTCACACTTGTCACACGTCTTCTGGGAGTGTCACATCATCCCTGTCACATCTGACATGTGCATGTCACATCACATCAGTCAAAACCCATATGTATGTGATCTCAGATGGTCACAATCTGCATATGATTGTCACCACACACTGGTCACAAGCCACTTATGAGTCTCACATCACAACTGTCACAATGCTCAAGTGACTGTCACCTCACATGTGTCTTCACGCACAACTGTCACATCATACCTGTCACATTGCACATGTGATTGTCACATCACATCAGATCCAACCCAGTTGTGTGTCACCTCCCATTGTCACAATTGGCATATGATTGTCACCACACATCTGTCACACATACTTCTGTGTGTTACATCAAAACTGTTATAACACCCATGTGACTGTCACTTCTCCTATGTCAGAATGCACGTGTCACATCATAGCTGTCACATCGTGCCTGTGACTCTCGCATCATTTCTGTCTCAACACATGTGGCAGTGTCACCTGGCATCTGTCACACCCAGAGTGTGTTTGTCACCTCCCATTTGTCAGGTGCCTTACAAAGTGTCATGTTTCCCTGTCACATCACATATGGGACTGTCACGTCACATCCATCACCACCCATTTGTCACCTCATGTGTTCACCACTGGCATATGATTGTCACCACACATCTGTCACAAGCCTCTTATCAGTGTCATATCACAACTGTCACCACACCCATGTGGCCGTTACCTCACATGTGTCATAACATGAAAGCATTATATCGTATCTATCCCATCACACTTATGATTATCACGTCACTTCTGTCTCAGCCCATGTGGGTGTGTCATCTGACATCTGTCATACCCTGAGTGTGAGTGTCACATCACATGTGTCAAATGCCTTCCAGAGTGTCACATCATATCTGTCGCATCACATGTGAGAGTGTCATATCTCATCAGGTACAACCCACTTGTGTCACCTCACATGGTCACAACCAGCATGTGGTTGTCATCACACACCTGTCACACATTGCTTATGTGTGTCACATCACAACTGTCACAACACTCATGTGATTGTTACCTCAACATGTGTCTTAAGAGGCAAGTGTCACATCATAGCTATCACATCATGCCTGTGGCTCTCATATCATTTCTGTCTCAACACATGTGGCATTGTCACCTGATACCTGTCACACTCAGAGTGGTATTGTGACCTCAATTTGTCAGAAGACTTCCAGAAGCATTACAGCATACCTGTCACTTCACATGTGCATGTCACATCATGTCCATCACAACCCACATGCATGTCAACTCAGAAGGTCACAATCAGCATACGATTGTCACCACTCATTTGTCCCAAGCCATTTATGATTGTCACATCTCAACTGTCACAACGCTTCTGTGGTTGTCATCCCACATGTATCTTAACATGCAAATGCCCCATCATATGTGTCGCATTGCACCTGTGATTGTCATATCACATCTGTCTCAACACGCATGAGAGTGTCTCCTGACATGTGTCACACCCAGAGAGTGATTGTCACCTCATATAAGTCACATGCCATGCAGGAGTGTCACATCATACCTCTCATATCACACATGTGTGTGTCACATCAGATCAGTTCCAATCAACTTGTGTGTCACCTCACATTGTCACTTGCTTTACAGAGCATCGCATCATACCTGTCATCACACATGAGAGTCATATCACATCAAGCACAAGCCATTTGTGTGTCACCTCACGTGATCACCACACATGTGTCACACATGCTTATGTGTGTCACATCAAAACTGTTACAAGGCCCATGTGATTGTCACATCACCTGTGTTGTAACACGCAAGTGCCATAACATATCAGTCACATCATGTCTGTTATTGTCACAGCATTTCTGCCTCAACAAATGTGGCAGTGTCATCTGACATCTGTTACACCCATAGTGTGTTACCTCACATTTGGCACATGCTTTACAGAGTGACACATCCTATCTGTCATCACACATGAGAGTGTCATATCACATCAGGCACAGCCCACTTGTGTGTCACCTCACATGGTCACAACTGGCATGTGATTGTCACCGCACATCTGTCACAAGCTGCTTATGACGGTCACATCACAACTGTCACAATGTTCATGTATTTGTCACCTCATGTGTCTTAATGCCCAAGGGTCACATCATACCTGTGTCATTGCACATGTGATTGTCACATCACATGGGTCTCAACACACTTGAGAGTGTCACCTGACTCCTGTGACACACAGAGTGTGATTGTCCCCTCATATTAGTCACATGCCTCCCAGGAGTGTCACATCACACCAGTCACATTGCACATGCGTGTGTCACATCATAACAGTTCCAAATTCACTTGTGTGTCACCTCACATGGTCACAATTGGCATGTCAATGTCACCACACATCTGTCACAAGACTCATGATTGTCACATCACACCTGTCCCAATGCCTGTGTGATTGTCACCTCATGGGTGTCATAATGTGCAAGTGTCACAACATTTCAGTCCCATTGTGCCTGTTAGGGTCACACTATTTCTGTCTCGACACACATGGCAGTGTTACCTGACATCTGTCTCAACAAGAGTGTGATTAGCACATCACATGTGTCACATGACTTCTGGAGTGTCATGTCACATGTGTCCCATCACATGAGTGTGTCATAGCACATCAGGCACAACCCACTTGTGTGTCACCTCACATGGTCACAACCAGCAAGTGGTTGACACCACACAGCTGTCACACACCACTTATGTGTGTCCCATCCAAACTGTCACCATGCCCATGTGATGGTCACCTCATCTGTGTCATAACAGGCAAGTGTCACATATCTGTCACATCATGCCTGTGGCTGTCACCTATTTGTCTCAACACACATGTCAGTGTCACATGACATCTGTCACACCAAGAGTGTGATTGTCACCTCACATTTGTCATGTGCTTTATGGAGTGCCACATCATATCTGTCATCACACATGACAGTGTCATATCACATCAGGCACAAGCCCCTTGTGTGTCATCTCACATAGTCACAACCAGCATGTGGGTTTTCTCACACACTGCTTATGTGGGTCACATCACTGCTGTCACTGTGCCCTTGTGATTGTCACCTCCTCTGTGTCATCATGCACAACTGTCACATCATATCTGTCACATTGAGCCTGTGACTGTCATGCCATTTCTGTCTCAACACACATGGCAGTGTCACATGACATCTGTCACACCAAGACTGTGATTGTCACCTCACATTTGTCACATGCATTACAGAGTATCACACAGTATATGTCATTACACATGAGAATGTCACATAACTTCAGGCACAACCCAGGTGTGTATCAGCTCACCCTGTCACAATTGGCATGTGATTGTCACCACACATCTGTCACAAGCCTCTTATGATTGTCACATCACACCTGTCATAATGCCTGAGTGATTGTCACCTCATGTGTGTCATAACATGCAATTATCCAAAAATGTCAGTCACATTGTGCCTGTTATTGGTCACACCATTTCTACTTCAACACATGTGGCAGTGTCACCTGACATATGTCACACCTCGAGTGTGATTGTCACCTCACATTTGTCACATGTGTTATGGAGTGTCACATCATATCTGTCACATTACACATGGGAGTGAAATATCACATGAGGCACAACCCACTTGTGTGTCACCTCACATGGTCACAACCCACATGTTATTGTCACCACACATCTGTCACACATGCTTATGTGGGTCACGTCAAATCTGTTACAATGCCCATGTGATTGTCACCTCATCTGTGTTATAATATGCAAGTGTCACATCATATCTCTCATATCATGCCTGTGATCATCACATCATTTCTGTCTCAACACACGTGGCAGTGTCACCTGATATCTGTCACACCCACAGTGTGATTGTCACCTCACACTTGTCACACGTCTTCTGGGAGTGTCACATCATCCCTGTCACATCTGACATGTGCATGTCACATCACATCAGTCAAAACCCATATGTATGTGATCTCAGATGGTCACAATCTGCATATGATTGTCACCACACACTGGTCACAAGCCACTTATGAGTCTCACATCACAACTGTCACAATGCTCAAGTGACTGTCACCTCACATGTGTCTTCACGCACAACTGTCACATCATACCTGTCACATTGCACATGTGATTGTCACATCACATCAGATCCAACCCAGTTGTGTGTCACCTCCCATTGTCACAATTGGCATATGATTGTCACCACACATCTGTCACACATACTTCTGTGTGTTACATCAAAACTGTTATAACACCCATGTGACTGTCACTTCTCCTATGTCAGAATGCACGTGTCACATCATAGCTGTCACATCGTGCCTGTGACTCTCGCATCATTTCTGTCTCAACACATGTGGCAGTGTCACCTGGCATCTGTCACACCCAGAGTGTGTTTGTCACCTCCCATTTGTCAGGTGCCTTACAAAGTGTCATGTTTCCCTGTCACATCACATATGGGACTGTCACGTCACATCCATCACCACCCATTTGTCACCTCATGTGTTCACCACTGGCATATGATTGTCACCACACATCTGTCACAAGCCTCTTATCAGTGTCATATCACAACTGTCACCACACCCATGTGGCCGTTACCTCACATGTGTCATAACATGAAAACATTATATCGTATCTATCCCATCACACTTATGATTATCACGTCACTTCTGTCTCAGCCCATGTGGGTGTGTCATCTGACATGTGTCATACCCTGAGTGTGAGTGTCACATCACATGTGTCAAATGCCTTCCAGAGTGTCACATCATATCTGTCGCATCACATGTGAGAGTGTCATATCTCATCAGGTACAACCCACTTGTGTCACCTCACATGGTCACAACCAGCATGTGGTTGTCATCACACACCTGTCACACATTGCTTATGTGTGTCACATCACAACTGTCACAACACTCATGTGATTGTTACCTCAACATGTGTCTTAAGAGGCAAGTGTCACATCATAGCTATCACATCATGCCTGTGGCTCTCATATCATTTCTGTCTCAACACATGTGGCATTGTCACCTGATACCTGTCACACTCAGAGTGGTATTGTGACCTCAATTTGTCAGAAGACTTCCAGAAGCATTACAGCATACCTGTCACTTCACATGTGCATGTCACATCATGTCCATCACAACCCACATGCATGTCAACTCAGAAGGTCACAATCAGCATACGATTGTCACCACTCATTTGTCCCAAGCCATTTATGATTGTCACATCACAACTGTCACAACGCTTCTGTGGTTGTCATCCCACATGTATCTTAACATGCAAATGCCCCATCATATGTGTCGCATTGCACCTGTGATTGTCATATCACATCTGTCTCAACACGCATGAGAGTGTCTCCTGACATGTGTCACACCCAGAGAGTGATTGTCACCTCATATAAGTCACATGCCATGCAGGAGTGTCACATCATACCTCTCATATCACACATGTGTGTGTCACATCAGATCAGTTCCAATCAACTTGTGTGTCACCTCACATTGTCACTTGCTTTACAGAGCATCGCATCATACCTGTCGTCACACATGAGAGTCATATCACATCAAGCACAAGCCATTTGTGTGTCACCTCACGTGATCACCACACATGTGTCACACATGCTTATGTGTGTCACATCAAAACTGTTACAAGGCCCATGTGATTGTCACATCACCTGTGTTGTAACACGCAAGTGCCATAACATATCAGTCACATCATGTCTGTTATTGTCACAGCATTTCTGCCTCAACAAATGTGGCAGTGTCATCTGACATCTGTTACACCCATAGTGTGTTACCTCACATTTGGCACATGCTTTACAGAGTGACACATCCTATCTGTCATCACACATGAGAGTGTCATATCACATCAGGCACAGCCCACTTGTGTGTCACCTCACATGGTCACAACTGGCATGTGATTGTCACCGCACATCTGTCACAAGCTGCTTATGACGGTCACATCACAACTGTCACAATGTTCATGTATTTGTCACCTCATGTGTCTTAATGCCCAAGGGTCACATCATACCTGTGTCATTGCACATGTGATTGTCACATCACATGGGTCTCAACACACTTGAGAGTGTCACCTGACTCCTGTGACACACAGAGTGTGATTGTCCCCTCATATTAGTCACATGCCTCCCAGGAGTGTCACATCACACCAGTCACATTGCACATGCGTGTGTCACATCATAACAGTTCCAAATTCACTTGTGTGTCACCTCACATGGTCACAATTGGCATGTCAATGTCACCACACATCTGTCACAAGACTCATGATTGTCACATCACACCTGTCCCAATGCCTGTGTGATTGTCACCTCATGGGTGTCATAATGTGCAAGTGTCACAACATTTCAGTCCCATTGTGCCTGTTAGGGTCACACTATTTCTGTCTCGACACACATGGCAGTGTTACCTGACATCTGTCTCAACAAGAGTGTGATTAGCACATCACATTTGTCACATGACTTCTGGAGTGTCATGTCATATGTGTCCCATCACATGAGTGTGTCATAGCACATCAGGCACAACCCACTTGTGTGTCACCTCACATGGTCACAACCAGCAAGTGGTTGACACCACACAGCTGTCACACACCACTTATGTGTGTCACATCCAAACTGTCACCATGCCCATGTGATGGTCACCTCATCTGTGTCATAACAGGCAAGTGTCACATATCTGTCACATCATGCCTGTGGCTGTCACCTATTTGTCTCAACACACATGTCAGTGTCACATGACATCTGTCACACCAAGAGTGTGATTGTCACCTCACATTTGTCATGTGCTTTATGGAGTGCCACATCATATCTGTCATCACACATGACAGTGTCATATCACATCAGGCACAAGCCCCTTGTGTGTCATCTCACATAGTCACAACCAGCATGTGGGTTTTCTCACACACTGCTTATGTGGGTCACATCACTGCTGTCACTGTGCCCTTGTGATTGTCACCTCCTCTGTGTCATCATGCACAACTGTCACATCATATCTGTCACATTGAGCCTGTGACTGTCATGCCATTTCTGTCTCAACACACATGGCAGTGTCACATGACATCTGTCACACCAAGACTGTGATTGTCACCTCACATTTGTCACATGCATTACAGAGTATCACACAGTATATGTCATTACACATGAGAATGTCACATAACTTCAGGCACAACCCACGTGTGTATCAGCTCACCCTGTCACAATTGGCATGTGATTGTCACCACACATCTGTCACAAGCCTCTTATGATTGTCACATCACACCTGTCATAATGCCTGAGTGATTGTCACCTCATGTGTGTCATAACATGCAATTATCCAAAAATGTCAGTCACATTGTGCCTGTTATTGGTCACACCATTTCTACTTCAACACATGTGGCAGTGTCACCTGACATATGTCACACCTCGAGTGTGATTGTCACCTCACATTTGTCACATGTGTTATGGAGTGTCACATCATATCTGTCACATTACACATGGGAGTGAAATATCACATGAGGCACAACCCACTTGTGTGTCACCTCACATGGTCACAACCCACATGTTATTGTCACCACACATCTGTCACACATGCTTATGTGGGTCACGTCAAATCTGTTACAATGCCCATGTGATGGTCACCTCATCTGTGTTATAATATGCAAGTGTCACATCATATCTCTCATATCATGCCTGTGATCATCACATCATTTCTGTCTCAACACACGTGGCAGTGTCACCTGATATCTGTCACACCCACAGTGTGATTGTCACCTCACACTTGTCACACGTCTTCTGGGAGTGTCACATCATCCCTGTCACATCTGACATGTGCATGTCACATCACATCAGTCAAAACCCATATGTATGTGATCTCAGATGGTCACAATCTGCATATGATTGTCACCACACACTAGTCACAAGCCACTTATGAGTCTCACATCACAACTGTCACAATGCTCAAGTGACTGTCACCTCACATGTGTCTTCACGCACAACTGTCACATCATACCTGTCACATTGCACATGTGATTGTCACATCACATCAGATCCAACCCAGTTGTGTGTCACCTCCCATTGTCACAATTGGCATATGATTGTCACCACACATCTGTCACACATACTTCTGTGTGTTACATCAAAACTGTTATAACACCCATGTGACTGTCACTTCTCCTATGTCAGAATGCACGTGTCACATCATAGCTGTCACATCGTGCCTGTGACTCTCGCATCATTTCTGTCTCAACACATGTGGCAGTGTCACCTGGCATCTGTCACACCCAGAGTGTGTTTGTCACCTCCCATTTGTCAGGTGCCTTACAAAGTGTCATGTTTCCCTGTCACATCACATATGGGACTGTCACGTCACATCCATCACCACCCATTTGTCACCTCATGTGTTCACCACTGGCATATGATTGTCACCACACATCTGTCACAAGCCTCTTATCAGTGTCATATCACAACTGTCACCACACCCATGTGGCCGTTACCTCACATGTGTCATAACATGAAAGCATTATATCGTATCTATCCCATCACACTTATGATTATCACGTCACTTCTGTCTCAGCCCATGTGGGTGTGTCATCTGACATCTGTCATACCCTGAGTGTGAGTGTCACATCACATGTGTCAAATGCCTTCCAGAGTGTCACATCATATCTGTCGCATCACATGTGAGAGTGTCATATCTCATCAGGTACAACCCACTTGTGTCACCTCACATGGTCACAACCAGCATGTGGTTGTCATCACACACCTGTCACACATTGCTTATGTGTGTCACATCACAACTGTCACAACACTCATGTGATTGTTACCTCAACATGTGTCTTAAGAGGCAAGTGTCACATCATAGCTATCACATCATGCCTGTGGCTCTCATATCATTTCTGTCTCAACACATGTGGCATTGTCACCTGATACCTGTCACACTCAGAGTGGTATTGTGACCTCAATTTGTCAGAAGACTTCCAGAAGCATTACAGCATACCTGTCACTTCACATGTGCATGTCACATCATGTCCATCACAACCCACATGCATGTCAACTCAGAAGGTCACAATCAGCATACGATTGTCACCACTCATTTGTCCCAAGCCATTTATGATTGTCACATCACAACTGTCACAACGCTTCTGTGGTTGTCATCCCACATGTATCTTAACATGCAAATGCCCCATCATATGTGTCGCATTGCACCTGTGATTGTCATATCACATCTGTCTCAACACGCATGAGAGTGTCTCCTGACATGTGTCACACCCAGAGAGTGATTGTCACCTCATATAAGTCACATGCCATGCAGGAGTGTCACATCATACCTCTCATATCACACATGTGTGTGTCACATCAGATCAGTTCCAATCAACTTGTGTGTCACCTCACATTGTCACTTGCTTTACAGAGCATCGCATCATACCTGTCATCACACATGAGAGTCATATCACATCAAGCACAAGCCATTTGTGTGTCACCTCACGTGATCACCACACATGTGTCACACATGCTTATGTGTGTCACATCAAAACTGTTACAAGGCCCATGTGATTGTCACATCACCTGTGTTGTAACACGCAAGTGCCATAACATATCAGTCACATCATGTCTGTTATTGTCACAGCATTTCTGCCTCAACAAATGTGGCAGTGTCATCTGACATCTGTTACACCCATAGTGTGTTACCTCACATTTGGCACATGCTTTACAGAGTGACACATCCTATCTGTCATCACACATGAGAGTGTCATATCACATCAGGCACAGCCCACTTGTGTGTCACCTCACATGGTCACAACTGGCATGTGATTGTCACCGCACATCTGTCACAAGCTGCTTATGACGGTCACATCACAACTGTCACAATGTTCATGTATTTGTCACCTCATGTGTCTTAATGCCCAAGGGTCACATCATACCTGTGTCATTGCACATGTGATTGTCACATCACATGGGTCTCAACACACTTGAGAGTGTCACCTGACTCCTGTGACACACAGAGTGTGATTGTCCCCTCATATTAGTCACATGCCTCCCAGGAGTGTCACATCACACCAGTCACATTGCACATGCGTGTGTCACATCATAACAGTTCCAAATTCACTTGTGTGTCACCTCACATGGTCACAATTGGCATGTCAATGTCACCACACATCTGTCACAAGACTCATGATTGTCACATCACACCTGTCCCAATGCCTGTGTGATTGTCACCTCATGGGTGTCATAATGTGCAAGTGTCACAACATTTCAGTCCCATTGTGCCTGTTAGGGTCACACTATTTCTGTCTCGACACACATGGCAGTGTTACCTGACATCTGTCTCAACAAGAGTGTGATTAGCACATCACATTTGTCACATGACTTCTGGAGTGTCATGTCATATGTGTCCCATCACATGAGTGTGTCATAGCACATCAGGCACAACCCACTTGTGTGTCACCTCACATGGTCACAACCAGCAAGTGGTTGACACCACACAGCTGTCACACACCACTTATGTGTGTCCCATCCAAACTGTCACCATGCCCATGTGATGGTCACCTCATCTGTGTCATAACAGGCAAGTGTCACATATCTGTCACATCATGCCTGTGGCTGTCACCTATTTGTCTCAACACACATGTCAGTGTCACATGACATCTGTCACACCAAGAGTGTGATTGTCACCTCACATTTGTCATGTGCTTTATGGAGTGCCACATCATATCTGTCATCACACATGACAGTGTCATATCACATCAGGCACAAGCCCCTTGTGTGTCATCTCACATAGTCACAACCAGCATGTGGGTTTTCTCACACACTGCTTATGTGGGTCACATCACTGCTGTCACTGTGCCCTTGTGATTGTCACCTCCTCTGTGTCATCATGCACAACTGTCACATCATATCTGTCACATTGAGCCTGTGACTGTCATGCCATTTCTGTCTCAACACACATGGCAGTGTCACATGACATCTGTCACACCAAGACTGTGATTGTCACCTCACATTTGTCACATGCATTACAGAGTATCACACAGTATATGTCATTACACATGAGAATGTCACATAACTTCAGGCACAACCCAGGTGTGTATCAGCTCACCCTGTCACAATTGGCATGTGATTGTCACCACACATCTGTCACAAGCCTCTTATGATTGTCACATCACACCTGTCATAATGCCTGAGTGATTGTCACCTCATGTGTGTCATAACATGCAATTATCCAAAAATGTCAGTCACATTGTGCCTGTTATTGGTCACACCATTTCTACTTCAACACATGTGGCAGTGTCACCTGACATATGTCACACCTCGAGTGTGATTGTCACCTCACATTTGTCACATGTGTTATGGAGTGTCACATCATATCTGTCACATTACACATGGGAGTGAAATATCACATGAGGCACAACCCACTTGTGTGTCACCTCACATGGTCACAACCCACATGTTATTGTCACCACACATCTGTCACACATGCTTATGTGGGTCACGTCAAATCTGTTACAATGCCCATGTGATTGTCACCTCATCTGTGTTATAATATGCAAGTGTCACATCATATCTCTCATATCATGCCTGTGATCATCACATCATTTCTGTCTCAACACACGTGGCAGTGTCACCTGATATCTGTCACACCCACAGTGTGATTGTCACCTCACACTTGTCACACGTCTTCTGGGAGTGTCACATCATCCCTGTCACATCTGACATGTGCATGTCACATCACATCAGTCAAAACCCATATGTATGTGATCTCAGATGGTCACAATCTGCATATGATTGTCACCACACACTAGTCACAAGCCACTTATGAGTCTCACATCACAACTGTCACAATGCTCAAGTGACTGTCACCTCACATGTGTCTTCACGCACAACTGTCACATCATACCTGTCACATTGCACATGTGATTGTCACATCACATCAGATCCAACCCAGTTGTGTGTCACCTCCCATTGTCACAATTGGCATATGATTGTCACCACACATCTGTCACACATACTTCTGTGTGTTACATCAAAACTGTTATAACACCCATGTGACTGTCACTTCTCCTATGTCAGAATGCACGTGTCACATCATAGCTGTCACATCGTGCCTGTGACTCTCGCATCATTTCTGTCTCAACACATGTGGCAGTGTCACCTGGCATCTGTCACACCCAGAGTGTGTTTGTCACCTCCCATTTGTCAGGTGCCTTACAAAGTGTCATGTTTCCCTGTCACATCACATATGGGACTGTCACGTCACATCCATCACCACCCATTTGTCACCTCATGTGTTCACCACTGGCATATGATTGTCACCACACATCTGTCACAAGCCTCTTATCAGTGTCATATCACAACTGTCACCACACCCATGTGGCCGTTACCTCACATGTGTCATAACATGAAAGCATTATATCGTATCTATCCCATCACACTTATGATTATCACGTCACTTCTGTCTCAGCCCATGTGGGTGTGTCATCTGACATCTGTCATACCCTGAGTGTGAGTGTCACATCACATGTGTCAAATGCCTTCCAGAGTGTCACATCATATCTGTCGCATCACATGTGAGAGTGTCATATCTCATCAGGTACAACCCACTTGTGTCACCTCACATGGTCACAACCAGCATGTGGTTGTCATCACACACCTGTCACACATTGCTTATGTGTGTCACATCACAACTGTCACAACACTCATGTGATTGTTACCTCAACATGTGTCTTAAGAGGCAAGTGTCACATCATAGCTATCACATCATGCCTGTGGCTCTCATATCATTTCTGTCTCAACACATGTGGCATTGTCCCCTGATACCTGTCACACTCAGAGTGGTATTGTGACCTCAATTTGTCAGAAGACTTCCAGAAGCATTACAGCATACCTGTCACTTCACATGTGCATGTCACATCATGTCCATCACAACCCACATGCATGTCAACTCAGAAGGTCACAATCAGCATACGATTGTCACCACTCATTTGTCCCAAGCCATTTATGATTGTCACATCACAACTGTCACAACGCTTCTGTGGTTGTCATCCCACATGTATCTTAACATGCAAATGCCCCATCATATGTGTCGCATTGCACCTGTGATTGTCATATCACATCTGTCTCAACACGCATGAGAGTGTCTCCTGACATGTGTCACACCCAGAGAGTGATTGTCACCTCATATAAGTCACATGCCATGCAGGAGTGTCACATCATACCTCTCATATCACACATGTGTGTGTCACATCAGATCAGTTCCAATCAACTTGTGTGTCACCTCACATTGTCACTTGCTTTACAGAGCATCGCATCATACCTGTCGTCACACATGAGAGTCATATCACATCAAGCACAAGCCATTTGTGTGTCACCTCACGTGATCACCACACATGTGTCACACATGCTTATGTGTGTCACATCAAAACTGTTACAAGGCCCATGTGATTGTCACATCACCTGTGTTGTAACACGCAAGTGCCATAACATATCAGTCACATCATGTCTGTTATTGTCACAGCATTTCTGCCTCAACAAATGTGGCAGTGTCATCTGACATCTGTTACACCCATAGTGTGTTACCTCACATTTGGCACATGCTTTACAGAGTGACACATCCTATCTGTCATCACACATGAGAGTGTCATATCACATCAGGCACAGCCCACTTGTGTGTCACCTCACATGGTCACAACTGGCATGTGATTGTCACCGCACATCTGTCACAAGCTGCTTATGACGGTCACATCACAACTGTCACAATGTTCATGTATTTGTCACCTCATGTGTCTTAATGCCCAAGGGTCACATCATACCTGTGTCATTGCACATGTGATTGTCACATCACATGGGTCTCAACACACTTGAGAGTGTCACCTGACTCCTGTGACACACAGAGTGTGATTGTCCCCTCATATTAGTCACATGCCTCCCAGGAGTGTCACATCACACCAGTCACATTGCACATGCGTGTGTCACATCGTAACAGTTCCAAATTCACTTGTGTGTCACCTCACATGGTCACAATTGGCATGTCAATGTCACCACACATCTGTCACAAGACTCATGATTGTCACATCACACCTGTCCCAATGCCTGTGTGATTGTCACCTCATGGGTGTCATAATGTGCAAGTGTCACAACATTTCAGTCCCATTGTGCCTGTTAGGGTCACACTATTTCTGTCTCGACACACATGGCAGTGTTACCTGACATCTGTCTCAACAAGAGTGTGATTAGCACATCACATTTGTCACATGACTTCTGGAGTGTCATGTCATATGTGTCCCATCACATGAGTGTGTCATAGCACATCAGGCACAACCCACTTGTGTGTCACCTCACATGGTCACAACCAGCAAGTGGTTGACACCACACAGCTGTCACACACCACTTATGTGTGTCCCATCCAAACTGTCACCATGCCCATGTGATGGTCACCTCATCTGTGTCATAACAGGCAAGTGTCACATATCTGTCACATCATGCCTGTGGCTGTCACCTATTTGTCTCAACACACATGTCAGTGTCACATGACATCTGTCACACCAAGAGTGTGATTGTCACCTCACATTTGTCATGTGCTTTATGGAGTGCCACATCATATCTGTCATCACACATGACAGTGTCATATCACATCAGGCACAAGCCCCTTGTGTGTCATCTCACATAGTCACAACCAGCATGTGGGTTTTCTCACACACTGCTTATGTGGGTCACATCACTGCTGTCACTGTGCCCTTGTGATTGTCACCTCCTCTGTGTCATCATGCACAACTGTCACATCATATCTGTCACATTGAGCCTGTGACTGTCATGCCATTTCTGTCTCAACACACATGGCAGTGTCACATGACATCTGTCACACCAAGACTGTGATTGTCACCTCACATTTGTCACATGCATTACAGAGTATCACACAGTATATGTCATTACACATGAGAATGTCACATAACTTCAGGCACAACCCACGTGTGTATCAGCTCACCCTGTCACAATTGGCATGTGATTGTCACCACACATCTGTCACAAGCCTCTTATGATTGTCACATCACACCTGTCATAATGCCTGAGTGATTGTCACCTCATGTGTGTCATAACATGCAATTATCCAAAAATGTCAGTCACATTGTGCCTGTTATTGGTCACACCATTTCTACTTCAACACATGTGGCAGTGTCACCTGACATATGTCACACCTCGAGTGTGATTGTCACCTCACATTTGTCACATGTGTTATGGAGTGTCACATCATATCTGTCACATTACACATGGGAGTGAAATATCACATGAGGCACAACCCACTTGTGTGTCACCTCACATGGTCACAACCCACATGTTATTGTCACCACACATCTGTCACACATGCTTATGTGGGTCACGTCAAATCTGTTACAATGCCCATGTGATGGTCACCTCATCTGTGTTATAATATGCAAGTGTCACATCATATCTCTCATATCATGCCTGTGATCATCACATCATTTCTGTCTCAACACACGTGGCAGTGTCACCTGATATCTGTCACACCCACAGTGTGATTGTCACCTCACACTTGTCACACGTCTTCTGGGAGTGTCACATCATCCCTGTCACCTCTGACATGTGCAGGTCACATCACATCAGTCAAAACCCATATGTATGTGATCTCAGATGGTCACAATCTGCATATGATTGTCACCACACACTAGTCACAAGCCACTTATGAGTCTCACATCACAACTGTCACAATGCTCAAGTGACTGTCACCTCACATGTGTCTTCACGCACAACTGTCACATCATACCTGTCACATTGCACATGTGATTGTCACATCACATCAGATCCAACCCAGTTGTGTGTCACCTCCCATTGTCACAATTGGCATATGATTGTCACCACACATCTGTCACACATACTTCTGTGTGTTACATCAAAACTGTTATAACACCCATGTGACTGTCACTTCTCCTATGTCAGAATGCACGTGTCACTTCATAGCTGTCACATCGTGCCTGTGACTCTCGCATCATTTCTGTCTCAACACATGTGGCAGTGTCACCTGGCATCTGTCACACCCAGAGTGTGTTTGTCACCTCCCATTTGTCAGGTGCCTTACAAAGTGTCATGTTTCCCTGTCACATCACATATGGGACTGTCACGTCACATCCATCACCACCCATTTGTCACCTCATGTGTTCACCACTGGCATATGATTGTCACCACACATCTGTCACAAGCCTCTTATCAGTGTCATATCACAACTGTCACCACACCCATGTGGCCGTTACCTCACATGTGTCATAACATGAAAGCATTATATCGTATCTATCCCATCACACTTATGATTATCACGTCACTTCTGTCTCAGCCCATGTGGGTGTGTCATCTGACATCTGTCATACCCTGAGTGTGAGTGTCACATCACATGTGTCAAATGCCTTCCAGAGTGTCACATCATATCTGTCGCATCACATGTGAGAGTGTCATATCTCATCAGGTACAACCCACTTGTGTCACCTCACATGGTCACAACCAGCATGTGGTTGTCATCACACACCTGTCACACATTGCTTATGTGTGTCACATCACAACTGTCACAACACTCATGTGATTGTTACCTCAACATGTGTCTTAAGAGGCAAGTGTCACATCATAGCTATCACATCATGCCTGTGGCTCTCATATCATTTCTGTCTCAACACATGTGGCATTGTCACCTGATACCTGTCACACTCAGAGTGGTATTGTGACCTCAATTTGTCAGAAGACTTCCAGAAGCATTACAGCATACCTGTCACTTCACATGTGCATGTCACATCATGTCCATCACAACCCACATGCATGTCAACTCAGAAGGTCACAATCAGCATACGATTGTCACCACTCATTTGTCCCAAGCCATTTATGATTGTCACATCACAACTGTCACAACGCTTCTGTGGTTGTCATCCCACATGTATCTTAACATGCAAATGCCCCATCATATGTGTCGCATTGCACCTGTGATTGTCATATCACATCTGTCTCAACACGCATGAGAGTGTCTCCTGACATGTGTCACACCCAGAGAGTGATTGTCACCTCATATAAGTCACATGCCATGCAGGAGTGTCACATCATACCTCTCATATCACACATGTGTGTGTCACATCAGATCAGTTCCAATCAACTTGTGTGTCACCTCACATTGTCACTTGCTTTACAGAGCATCGCATCATACCTGTCATCACACATGAGAGTCATATCACATCAAGCACAAGCCATTTGTGTGTCACCTCACGTGATCACCACACATGTGTCACACATGCTTATGTGTGTCACATCAAAACTGTTACAAGGCCCATGTGATTGTCACATCACCTGTGTTGTAACACGCAAGTGCCATAACATATCAGTCACATCATGTCTGTTATTGTCACAGCATTTCTGCCTCAACAAATGTGGCAGTGTCATCTGACATCTGTTACACCCATAGTGTGTTACCTCACATTTGGCACATGCTTTACAGAGTGACACATCCTATCTGTCATCACACATGAGAGTGTCATATCACATCAGGCACAGCCCACTTGTGTGTCACCTCACATGGTCACAACTGGCATGTGATTGTCACCGCACATCTGTCACAAGCTGCTTATGACGGTCACATCACAACTGTCACAATGTTCATGTATTTGTCACCTCATGTGTCTTAATGCCCAAGGGTCACATCATACCTGTGTCATTGCACATGTGATTGTCACATCACATGGGTCTCAACACACTTGAGAGTGTCACCTGACTCCTGTGACACACAGAGTGTGATTGTCCCCTCATATTAGTCACATGCCTCCCAGGAGTGTCACATCACACCAGTCACATTGCACATGCGTGTGTCACATCATAACAGTTCCAAATTCACTTGTGTGTCACCTCACATGGTCACAATTGGCATGTCAATGTCACCACACATCTGTCACAAGACTCATGATTGTCACATCACACCTGTCCCAATGCCTGTGTGATTGTCACCTCATGGGTGTCATAATGTGCAAGTGTCACAACATTTCAGTCCCATTGTGCCTGTTAGGGTCACACTATTTCTGTCTCGACACACATGGCAGTGTTACCTGACATCTGTCTCAACAAGAGTGTGATTAGCACATCACATTTGTCACATGACTTCTGGAGTGTCATGTCATATGTGTCCCATCACATGAGTGTGTCATAGCACATCAGGCACAACCCACTTGTGTGTCACCTCACATGGTCACAACCAGCAAGTGGTTGACACCACACAGCTGTCACACACCACTTATGTGTGTCCCATCCAAACTGTCACCATGCCCATGTGATGGTCACCTCATCTGTGTCATAACAGGCAAGTGTCACATATCTGTCACATCATGCCTGTGGCTGTCACCTATTTGTCTCAACACACATGTCAGTGTCACATGACATCTGTCACACCAAGAGTGTGATTGTCACCTCACATTTGTCATGTGCTTTATGGAGTGCCACATCATATCTGTCATCACACATGACAGTGTCATATCACATCAGGCACAAGCCCCTTGTGTGTCATCTCACATAGTCACAACCAGCATGTGGGTTTTCTCACACACTGCTTATGTGGGTCACATCACTGCTGTCACTGTGCCCTTGTGATTGTCACCTCCTCTGTGTCATCATGCACAACTGTCACATCATATCTGTCACATTGAGCCTGTGACTGTCATGCCATTTCTGTCTCAACACACATGGCAGTGTCACATGACATCTGTCACACCAAGACTGTGATTGTCACCTCACATTTGTCACATGCATTACAGAGTATCACACAGTATATGTCATTACACATGAGAATGTCACATAACTTCAGGCACAACCCACGTGTGTATCAGCTCACCCTGTCACAATTGGCATGTGATTGTCACCACACATCTGTCACAAGCCTCTTATGATTGTCACATCACACCTGTCATAATGCCTGAGTGATTGTCACCTCATGTGTGTCATAACATGCAATTATCCAAAAATGTCAGTCACATTGTGCCTGTTATTGGTCACACCATTTCTACTTCAACACATGTGGCAGTGTCACCTGACATATGTCACACCTCGAGTGTGATTGTCACCTCACATTTGTCACATGTGTTATGGAGTGTCACATCATATCTGTCACATTACACATGGGAGTGAAATATCACATGAGGCACAACCCACTTGTGTGTCACCTCACATGGTCACAACCCACATGTTATTGTCACCACACATCTGTCACACATGCTTATGTGGGTCACGTCAAATCTGTTACAATGCCCATGTGATTGTCACCTCATCTGTGTTATAATATGCAAGTGTCACATCATATCTCTCATATCATGCCTGTGATCATCACATCATTTCTGTCTCAACACACGTGGCAGTGTCACCTGATATCTGTCACACCCACAGTGTGATTGTCACCTCACACTTGTCACACGTCTTCTGGGAGTGTCACATCATCCCTGTCACATCTGACATGTGCATGTCACATCACATCAGTCAAAACCCATATGTATGTGATCTCAGATGGTCACAATCTGCATATGATTGTCACCACACACTGGTCACAAGCCACTTATGAGTCTCACATCACAACTGTCACAATGCTCAAGTGACTGTCACCTCACATGTGTCTTCACGCACAACTGTCACATCATACCTGTCACATTGCACATGTGATTGTCACATCACATCAGATCCAACCCAGTTGTGTGTCACCTCCCATTGTCACAATTGGCATATGATTGTCACCACACATCTGTCACACATACTTCTGTGTGTTACATCAAAACTGTTATAACACCCATGTGACTGTCACTTCTCCTATGTCAGAATGCACGTGTCACTTCATAGCTGTCACATCGTGCCTGTGACTCTCGCATCATTTCTGTCTCAACACATGTGGCAGTGTCACCTGGCATCTGTCACACCCAGAGTGTGTTTGTCACCTCCCATTTGTCAGGTGCCTTACAAAGTGTCATGTTTCCCTGTCACATCACATATGGGACTGTCACGTCACATCCATCACCACCCATTTGTCACCTCATGTGTTCACCACTGGCATATGATTGTCACCACACATCTGTCACAAGCCTCTTATCAGTGTCATATCACAACTGTCACCACACCCATGTGGCCGTTACCTCACATGTGTCATAACATGAAAGCATTATATCGTATCTATCCCATCACACTTATGATTATCACGTCACTTCTGTCTCAGCCCATGTGGGTGTGTCATCTGACATCTGTCATACCCTGAGTGTGAGTGTCACATCACATGTGTCAAATGCCTTCCAGAGTGTCACATCATATCTGTCGCATCACATGTGAGAGTGTCATATCTCATCAGGTACAACCCACTTGTGTCACCTCACATGGTCACAACCAGCATGTGGTTGTCATCACACACCTGTCACACATTGCTTATGTGTGTCACATCACAACTGTCACAACACTCATGTGATTGTTACCTCAACATGTGTCTTAAGAGGCAAGTGTCACATCATAGCTATCACATCATGCCTGTGGCTCTCATATCATTTCTGTCTCAACACATGTGGCATTGTCACCTGATACCTGTCACACTCAGAGTGGTATTGTGACCTCAATTTGTCAGAAGACTTCCAGAAGCATTACAGCATACCTGTCACTTCACATGTGCATGTCACATCATGTCCATCACAACCCACATGCATGTCAACTCAGAAGGTCACAATCAGCATACGATTGTCACCACTCATTTGTCCCAAGCCATTTATGATTGTCACATCACAACTGTCACAACGCTTCTGTGGTTGTCATCCCACATGTATCTTAACATGCAAATGCCCCATCATATGTGTCGCATTGCACCTGTGATTGTCATATCACATCTGTCTCAACACGCATGAGAGTGTCTCCTGACATGTGTCACACCCAGAGAGTGATTGTCACCTCATATAAGTCACATGCCATGCAGGAGTGTCACATCATACCTCTCATATCACACATGTGTGTGTCACATCAGATCAGTTCCAATCAACTTGTGTGTCACCTCACATTGTCACTTGCTTTACAGAGCATCGCATCATACCTGTCGTCACACATGAGAGTCATATCACATCAAGCACAAGCCATTTGTGTGTCACCTCACGTGATCACCACACATGTGTCACACATGCTTATGTGTGTCACATCAAAACTGTTACAAGGCCCATGTGATTGTCACATCACCTGTGTTGTAACACGCAAGTGCCATAACATATCAGTCACATCATGTCTGTTATTGTCACAGCATTTCTGCCTCAACAAATGTGGCAGTGTCATCTGACATCTGTTACACCCATAGTGTGTTACCTCACATTTGGCACATGCTTTACAGAGTGACACATCCTATCTGTCATCACACATGAGAGTGTCATATCACATCAGGCACAGCCCACTTGTGTGTCACCTCACATGGTCACAACTGGCATGTGATTGTCACCGCACATCTGTCACAAGCTGCTTATGACGGTCACATCACAACTGTCACAATGTTCATGTATTTGTCACCTCATGTGTCTTAATGCCCAAGGGTCACATCATACCTGTGTCATTGCACATGTGATTGTCACATCACATGGGTCTCAACACACTTGAGAGTGTCACCTGACTCCTGTGACACACAGAGTGTGATTGTCCCCTCATATTAGTCACATGCCTCCCAGGAGTGTCACATCACACCAGTCACATTGCACATGCGTGTGTCACACCGTAACAGTTCCTAATTCACTTGTGTGTCACCTCACATGGTCACAATTGGCATGTCAATGTCACCACACATCTGTCACAAGACTCATGATTGTCACATCACACCTGTCCCAATGCCTGTGTGATTGTCACCTCATGGGTGTCATAATGTGCAAGTGTCACAACATTTCAGTCCCATTGTGCCTGTTAGGGTCACACTATTTCTGTCTCGACACACATGGCAGTGTTACCTGACATCTGTCTCAACAAGAGTGTGATTAGCACATCACATTTGTCACATGACTTCTGGAGTGTCATGTCATATGTGTCCCATCACATGAGTGTGTCATAGCACATCAGGCACAACCCACTTGTGTGTCACCTCACATGGTCACAACCAGCAAGTGGTTGACACCACACAGCTGTCACACACCACTTATGTGTGTCCCATCCAAACTGTCACCATGCCCATGTGATGGTCACCTCATCTGTGTCATAACAGGCAAGTGTCACATATCTGTCACATCATGCCTGTGGCTGTCACCTATTTGTCTCAACACACATGTCAGTGTCACATGACATCTGTCACACCAAGAGTGTGATTGTCACCTCACATTTGTCATGTGCTTTATGGAGTGCCACATCATATCTGTCATCACACATGACAGTGTCATATCACATCAGGCACAAGCCCCTTGTGTGTCATCTCACATAGTCACAACCAGCATGTGGGTTTTCTCACACACTGCTTATGTGGGTCACATCACTGCTGTCACTGTGCCCTTGTGATTGTCACCTCCTCTGTGTCATCATGCACAACTGTCACATCATATCTGTCACATTGAGCCTGTGACTGTCATGCCATTTCTGTCTCAACACACATGGCAGTGTCACATGACATCTGTCACACCAAGACTGTGATTGTCACCTCACATTTGTCACATGCATTACAGAGTATCACACAGTATATGTCATTACACATGAGAATGTCACATAACTTCAGGCACAACCCACGTGTGTATCAGCTCACCCTGTCACAATTGGCATGTGATTGTCACCACACATCTGTCACAAGCCTCTTATGATTGTCACATCACACCTGTCATAATGCCTGAGTGATTGTCACCTCATGTGTGTCATAACATGCAATTATCCAAAAATGTCAGTCACATTGTGCCTGTTATTGGTCACACCATTTCTACTTCAACACATGTGGCAGTGTCACCTGACATATGTCACACCTCGAGTGTGATTGTCACCTCACATTTGTCACATGTGTTATGGAGTGTCACATCATATCTGTCACATTACACATGGGAGTGAAATATCACATGAGGCACAACCCACTTGTGTGTCACCTCACATGGTCACAACCCACATGTTATTGTCACCACACATCTGTCACACATGCTTATGTGGGTCATGTCAAATCTGTTACAATGCCCATGTGATTGTCACCTCATCTGTGTTATAATATGCAAGTGTCACATCATATCTCTCATATCATGCCTGTGATCATCACATCATTTCTGTCTCAACACACGTGGCAGTGTCACCTGATATCTGTCACACCCACAGTGTGATTGTCACCTCACACTTGTCACACGTCTTCTGGGAGTGTCACATCATCCCTGTCACATCTGACATGCGCATGTCACATCACATCACTCAAAACCCATATGTATGTGATCTCAGATGGTCACAATCTGCATATGATTGTCACCACACACTGGTCACAAGCCACTTATGAGTCTCACATCACAACTGTCACAATGCTCAAGTGACTGTCACCTCACATGTGTCTTCACGCACAACTGTCACATCATACCTGTCACATTGCACATGTGATTGTCACATCACATCAGATCCAACCCAGTTGTGTGTCACCTCCCATTGTCACAATTGGCATATGATTGTCACCACACATCTGTCACACATACTTCTGTGTGTTACATCAAAACTGTTATAACACCCATGTGACTGTCACTTCTCCTATGTCAGAATGCACGTGTCACATCATAGCTGTCACATCGTGCCTGTGACTCTCGCATCATTTCTGTCTCAACACATGTGGCAGTGTCACCTGGCATCTGTCACACCCAGAGTGTGTTTGTCACCTCCCATTTGTCAGGTGCCTTACAAAGTGTCATGTTTCCCTGTCACATCACATATGGGACTGTCACGTCACATCCATCACCACCCATTTGTCACCTCATGTGTTCACCACTGGCATATGATTGTCACCACACATCTGTCACAAGCCTCTTATCAGTGTCATATCACAACTGTCACCACACCCATGTGGCCGTTACCTCACATGTGTCATAACATGAAAGCATTATATCGTATCTATCCCATCACACTTATGATTATCACGTCACTTCTGTCTCAGCCCATGTGGGTGTGTCATCTGACATCTGTCATACCCTGAGTGTGAGTGTCACATCACATGTGTCAAATGCCTTCCAGAGTGTCACATCATATCTGTCGCATCACATGTGAGAGTGTCATATCTCATCAGGTACAACCCACTTGTGTCACCTCACATGGTCACAACCAGCATGTGGTTGTCATCACACACCTGTCACACATTGCTTATGTGTGTCACATCACAACTGTCACAACACTCATGTGATTGTTACCTCAACATGTGTCTTAAGAGGCAAGTGTCACATCATAGCTATCACATCATGCCTGTGGCTCTCATATCATTTCTGTCTCAACACATGTGGCATTGTCCCCTGATACCTGTCACACTCAGAGTGGTATTGTGACCTCAATTTGTCAGAAGACTTCCAGAAGCATTACAGCATACCTGTCACTTCACATGTGCATGTCACATCATGTCCATCACAACCCACATGCATGTCAACTCAGAAGGTCACAATCAGCATACGATTGTCACCACTCATTTGTCCCAAGCCATTTATGATTGTCACATCACAACTGTCACAACGCTTCTGTGGTTGTCATCCCACATGTATCTTAACATGCAAATGCCCCATCATATGTGTCGCATTGCACCTGTGATTGTCATATCACATCTGTCTCAACACGCATGAGAGTGTCTCCTGACATGTGTCACACCCAGAGAGTGATTGTCACCTCATATAAGTCACATGCCATGCAGGAGTGTCACATCATACCTCTCATATCACACATGTGTGTGTCACATCAGATCAGTTCCAATCAACTTGTGTGTCACCTCACATTGTCACTTGCTTTACAGAGCATCGCATCATACCTGTCGTCACACATGAGAGTCATATCACATCAAGCACAAGCCATTTGTGTGTCACCTCACGTGATCACCACACATGTGTCACACATGCTTATGTGTGTCACATCAAAACTGTTACAAGGCCCATGTGATTGTCACATCACCTGTGTTGTAACACGCAAGTGCCATAACATATCAGTCACATCATGTCTGTTATTGTCACAGCATTTCTGCCTCAACAAATGTGGCAGTGTCATCTGACATCTGTTACACCCATAGTGTGTTACCTCACATTTGGCACATGCTTTACAGAGTGACACATCCTATCTGTCATCACACATGAGAGTGTCATATCACATCAGGCACAGCCCACTTGTGTGTCACCTCACATGGTCACAACTGGCATGTGATTGTCACCGCACATCTGTCACAAGCTGCTTATGACGGTCACATCACAACTGTCACAATGTTCATGTATTTGTCACCTCATGTGTCTTAATGCCCAAGGGTCACATCATACCTGTGTCATTGCACATGTGATTGTCACATCACATGGGTCTCAACACACTTGAGAGTGTCACCTGACTCCTGTGACACACAGAGTGTGATTGTCCCCTCATATTAGTCACATGCCTCCCAGGAGTGTCACATCACACCAGTCACATTGCACATGCGTGTGTCACATCGTAACAGTTCCAAATTCACTTGTGTGTCACCTCACATGGTCACAATTGGCATGTCAATGTCACCACACATCTGTCACAAGACTCATGATTGTCACATCACACCTGTCCCAATGCCTGTGTGATTGTCACCTCATGGGTGTCATAATGTGCAAGTGTCACAACATTTCAGTCCCATTGTGCCTGTTAGGGTCACACTATTTCTGTCTCGACACACATGGCAGTGTTACCTGACATCTGTCTCAACAAGAGTGTGATTAGCACATCACATTTGTCACATGACTTCTGGAGTGTCATGTCATATGTGTCCCATCACATGAGTGTGTCATAGCACATCAGGCACAACCCACTTGTGTGTCACCTCACATGGTCACAACCAGCAAGTGGTTGACACCACACAGCTGTCACACACCACTTATGTGTGTCCCATCCAAACTGTCACCATGCCCATGTGATGGTCACCTCATCTGTGTCATAACAGGCAAGTGTCACATATCTGTCACATCATGCCTGTGGCTGTCACCTATTTGTCTCAACACACATGTCAGTGTCACATGACATCTGTCACACCAAGAGTGTGATTGTCACCTCACATTTGTCATGTGCTTTATGGAGTGCCACATCATATCTGTCATCACACATGACAGTGTCATATCACATCAGGCACAAGCCCCTTGTGTGTCATCTCACATAGTCACAACCAGCATGTGGGTTTTCTCACACACTGCTTATGTGGGTCACATCACTGCTGTCACTGTGCCCTTGTGATTGTCACCTCCTCTGTGTCATCATGCACAACTGTCACATCATATCTGTCACATTGAGCCTGTGACTGTCATGCCATTTCTGTCTCAACACACATGGCAGTGTCACATGACATCTGTCACACCAAGACTGTGATTGTCACCTCACATTTGTCACATGCATTACAGAGTATCACACAGTATATGTCATTACACATGAGAATGTCACATAACTTCAGGCACAACCCACGTGTGTATCAGCTCACCCTGTCACAATTGGCATGTGATTGTCACCACACATCTGTCACAAGCCTCTTATGATTGTCACATCACACCTGTCATAATGCCTGAGTGATTGTCACCTCATGTGTGTCATAACATGCAATTATCCAAAAATGTCAGTCACATTGTGCCTGTTATTGGTCACACCATTTCTACTTCAACACATGTGGCAGTGTCACCTGACATATGTCACACCTCGAGTGTGATTGTCACCTCACATTTGTCACATGTGTTATGGAGTGTCACATCATATCTGTCACATTACACATGGGAGTGAAATATCACATGAGGCACAACCCACTTGTGTGTCACCTCACATGGTCACAACCCACATGTTATTGTCACCACACATCTGTCACACATGCTTATGTGGGTCACGTCAAATCTGTTACAATGCCCATGTGATGGTCACCTCATCTGTGTTATAATATGCAAGTGTCACATCATATCTCTCATATCATGCCTGTGATCATCACATCATTTCTGTCTCAACACACGTGGCAGTGTCACCTGATATCTGTCACACCCACAGTGTGATTGTCACCTCACACTTGTCACACGTCTTCTGGGAGTGTCACATCATCCCTGTCACCTCTGACATGTGCAGGTCACATCACATCAGTCAAAACCCATATGTATGTGATCTCAGATGGTCACAATCTGCATATGATTGTCACCACACACTAGTCACAAGCCACTTATGAGTCTCACATCACAACTGTCACAATGCTCAAGTGACTGTCACCTCACATGTGTCTTCACGCACAACTGTCACATCATACCTGTCACATTGCACATGTGATTGTCACATCACATCAGATCCAACCCAGTTGTGTGTCACCTCCCATTGTCACAATTGGCATATGATTGTCACCACACATCTGTCACACATACTTCTGTGTGTTACATCAAAACTGTTATAACACCCATGTGACTGTCACTTTTCCTATGTCAGAATGCACGTGTCACTTCATAGCTGTCACATCGTGCCTGTGACTCTCGCATCATTTCTGTCTCAACACATGTGGCAGTGTCACCTGGCATCTGTCACACCCAGAGTGTGTTTGTCACCTCCCATTTGTCAGGTGCCTTACAAAGTGTCATGTTTCCCTGTCACATCACATATGGGACTGTCACGTCACATCCATCACCACCCATTTGTCACCTCATGTGTTCACCACTGGCATATGATTGTCACCACACATCTGTCACAAGCCTCTTATCAGTGTCATATCACAACTGTCACCACACCCATGTGGCCGTTACCTCACATGTGTCATAACATGAAAGCATTATATCGTATCTATCCCATCACACTTATGATTATCACGTCACTTCTGTCTCAGCCCATGTGGGTGTGTCATCTGACATCTGTCATACCCTGAGTGTGAGTGTCACATCACATGTGTCAAATGCCTTCCAGAGTGTCACATCATATCTGTCGCATCACATGTGAGAGTGTCATATCTCATCAGGTACAACCCACTTGTGTCACCTCACATGGTCACAACCAGCATGTGGTTGTCATCACACACCTGTCACACATTGCTTATGTGTGTCACATCACAACTGTCACAACACTCATGTGATTGTTACCTCAACATGTGTCTTAAGAGGCAAGTGTCACATCATAGCTATCACATCATGCCTGTGGCTCTCATATCATTTCTGTCTCAACACATGTGGCATTGTCACCTGATACCTGTCACACTCAGAGTGGTATTGTGACCTCAATTTGTCAGAAGACTTCCAGAAGCATTACAGCATACCTGTCACTTCACATGTGCATGTCACATCATGTCCATCACAACCCACATGCATGTCAACTCAGAAGGTCACAATCAGCATACGATTGTCACCACTCATTTGTCCCAAGCCATTTATGACTGTCACATCACAACTGTCACAACGCTTCTGTGGTTGTCATCCCACATGTATCTTAACATGCAAATGCCCCATCATATGTGTCGCATTGCACCTGTGATTGTCATATCACATCTGTCTCAACACGCATGAGAGTGTCTCCTGACATGTGTCACACCCAGAGAGTGATTGTCACCTCATATAAGTCACATGCCATGCAGGAGTGTCACATCATACCTCTCATATCACACATGTGTGTGTCACATCAGATCAGTTCCAATCAACTTGTGTGTCACCTCACATTGTCACTTGCTTTACAGAGCATCGCATCATACCTGTCATCACACATGAGAGTCATATCACATCAAGCACAAGCCATTTGTGTGTCACCTCACGTGATCACCACACATGTGTCACACATGCTTATGTGTGTCACATCAAAACTGTTACAAGGCCCATGTGATTGTCACATCACCTGTGTTGTAACACGCAAGTGCCATAACATATCAGTCACATCATGTCTGTTATTGTCACAGCATTTCTGCCTCAACAAATGTGGCAGTGTCATCTGACATCTGTTACACCCATAGTGTGTTACCTCACATTTGGCACATGCTTTACAGAGTGACACATCCTATCTGTCATCACACATGAGAGTGTCATATCACATCAGGCACAGCCCACTTGTGTGTCACCTCACATGGTCACAACTGGCATGTGATTGTCACCGCACATCTGTCACAAGCTGCTTATGACGGTCACATCACAACTGTCACAATGTTCATGTATTTGTCACCTCATGTGTCTTAATGCCCAAGGGTCACATCATACCTGTGTCATTGCACATGTGATTGTCACATCACATGGGTCTCAACACACTTGAGAGTGTCACCTGACTCCTGTGACACACAGAGTGTGATTGTCCCCTCATATTAGTCACATGCCTCCCAGGAGTGTCACATCACACCAGTCACATTGCACATGCGTGTGTCACATCATAACAGTTCCAAATTCACTTGTGTGTCACCTCACATGGTCACAATTGGCATGTCAATGTCACCACACATCTGTCACAAGACTCATGATTGTCACATCACACCTGTCCCAATGCCTGTGTGATTGTCACCTCATGGGTGTCATAATGTGCAAGTGTCACAACATTTCAGTCCCATTGTGCCTGTTAGGGTCACACTATTTCTGTCTCGACACACATGGCAGTGTTACCTGACATCTGTCTCAACAAGAGTGTGATTAGCACATCACATTTGTCACATGACTTCTGGAGTGTCATGTCATATGTGTCCCATCACATGAGTGTGTCATAGCACATCAGGCACAACCCACTTGTGTGTCACCTCACATGGTCACAACCAGCAAGTGGTTGACACCACACAGCTGTCACACACCACTTATGTGTGTCCCATCCAAACTGTCACCATGCCCATGTGATGGTCACCTCATCTGTGTCATAACAGGCAAGTGTCACATATCTGTCACATCATGCCTGTGGCTGTCACCTATTTGTCTCAACACACATGTCAGTGTCACATGACATCTGTCACACCAAGAGTGTGATTGTCACCTCACATTTGTCATGTGCTTTATGGAGTGCCACATCATATCTGTCATCACACATGACAGTGTCATATCACATCAGGCACAAGCCCCTTGTGTGTCATCTCACATAGTCACAACCAGCATGTGGGTTTTCACACACACTGCTTATGTGGGTCACATCACTGCTGTCACTGTGCCCTTGTGATTGTCACCTCCTCTGTGTCATCATGCACAACTGTCACATCATATCTGTCACATTGAGCCTGTGACTGTCATGCCATTTCTGTCTCAACACACATGGCAGTGTCACATGACATCTGTCACACCAAGACTGTGATTGTCACCTCACATTTGTCACATGCATTACAGAGTATCACACAGTATATGTCATTACACATGAGAATGTCACATAACTTCAGGCACAACCCACGTGTGTATCAGCTCACCCTGTCACAATTGGCATGTGATTGTCACCACACATCTGTCACAAGCCTCTTATGATTGTCACATCACACCTGTCATAATGCCTGAGTGATTGTCACCTCATGTGTGTCATAACATGCAATTATCCAAAAATGTCAGTCACATTGTGCCTGTTATTGGTCACACCATTTCTACTTCAACACATGTGGCAGTGTCACCTGACATATGTCACACCTCGAGTGTGATTGTCACCTCACATTTGTCACATGTGTTATGGAGTGTCACATCATATCTGTCACATTACACATGGGAGTGAAATATCACATGAGGCACAACCCACTTGTGTGTCACCTCACATGGTCACAGCCCACATGTTATTGTCACCACACATCTGTCACACATGCTTATGTGGGTCACGTCAAATCTGTTACAATGCCCATGTGATTGTCACCTCATCTGTGTTATAATATGCAAGTGTCACATCATATCTCTCATATCATGCCTGTGATCATCACATCATTTCTGTCTCAACACACGTGGCAGTGTCACCTGATATCTGTCACACCCACAGTGTGATTGTCACCTCACACTTGTCACACGTCTTCTGGGAGTGTCACATCATCCCTGTCACATCTGACATGTGCATGTCACATCACATCAGTCAAAACCCATATGTATGTGATCTCAGATGGTCACAATCTGCATATGATTGTCACCACACACTGGTCACAAGCCACTTATGAGTCTCACATCACAACTGTCACAATGCTCAAGTGACTGTCACCTCACATGTGTCTTCACGCACAACTGTCACATCATACCTGTCACATTGCACATGTGATTGTCACATCACATCAGATCCAACCCAGTTGTGTGTCACCTCCCATTGTCACAATTGGCATATGATTGTCACCACACATCTGTCACACATACTTCTGTGTGTTACATCAAAACTGTTATAACACCCATGTGACTGTCACTTCTCCTATGTCAGAATGCACGTGTCACTTCATAGCTGTCACATCGTGCCTGTGACTCTCGCATCATTTCTGTCTCAACACATGTGGCAGTGTCACCTGGCATCTGTCACACCCAGAGTGTGTTTGTCACCTCCCATTTGTCAGGTGCCTTACAAAGTGTCATGTTTCCCTGTCACATCACATATGGGACTGTCACGTCACATCCATCACCACCCATTTGTCACCTCATGTGTTCACCACTGGCATATGATTGTCACCACACATCTGTCACAAGCCTCTTATCAGTGTCATATCACAACTGTCACCACACCCATGTGGCCGTTACCTCACATGTGTCATAACATGAAAGCATTATATCGTATCTATCCCATCACACTTATGATTATCACGTCACTTCTGTCTCAGCCCATGTGGGTGTGTCATCTGACATCTGTCATACCCTGAGTGTGAGTGTCACATCACATGTGTCAAATGCCTTCCAGAGTGTCACATCATATCTGTCGCATCACATGTGAGAGTGTCATATCTCATCAGGTACAACCCACTTGTGTCACCTCACATGGTCACAACCAGCATGTGGTTGTCATCACACACCTGTCACACATTGCTTATGTGTGTCACATCACAACTGTCACAACACTCATGTGATTGTTACCTCAACATGTGTCTTAAGAGGCAAGTGTCACATCATAGCTATCACATCATGCCTGTGGCTCTCATATCATTTCTGTCTCAACACATGTGGCATTGTCACCTGATACCTGTCACACTCAGAGTGGTATTGTGACCTCAATTTGTCAGAAGACTTCCAGAAGCATTACAGCATACCTGTCACTTCACATGTGCATGTCACATCATGTCCATCACAACCCACATGCATGTCAACTCAGAAGGTCACAATCAGCATACGATTGTCACCACTCATTTGTCCCAAGCCATTTATGATTGTCACATCACAACTGTCACAACGCTTCTGTGGTTGTCATCCCACATGTATCTTAACATGCAAATGCCCCATCATATGTGTCGCATTGCACCTGTGATTGTCATATCACATCTGTCTCAACACGCATGAGAGTGTCTCCTGACATGTGTCACACCCAGAGAGTGATTGTCACCTCATATAAGTCACATGCCATGCAGGAGTGTCACATCATACCTCTCATATCACACATGTGTGTGTCACATCAGATCAGTTCCAATCAACTTGTGTGTCACCTCACATTGTCACTTGCTTTACAGAG
Organism: Hippopotamus amphibius kiboko; assembly: GCF_030028045.1. Taxonomy (NCBI): domain Eukaryota; kingdom Metazoa; phylum Chordata; class Mammalia; order Artiodactyla; family Hippopotamidae; genus Hippopotamus; species Hippopotamus amphibius. The sequence goes on along the minus strand of NC_080192.1, from coordinate 53,623,839 downwards.
CATCGCATCATACCTGTCGTCACACATGAGAGTCATATCACATCAAGCACAAGCCATTTGTGTGTCACCTCACGTGATCACCACACATGTGTCACACATGCTTATGTGTGTCACATCAAAACTGTTACAAGGCCCATGTGATTGTCACATCACCTGTGTTGTAACACGCAAGTGCCATAACATATCAGTCACATCATGTCTGTTATTGTCACAGCATTTCTGCCTCAACAAATGTGGCAGTGTCATCTGACATCTGTTACACCCATAGTGTGTTACCTCACATTTGGCACATGCTTTACAGAGTGACACATCCTATCTGTCATCACACATGAGAGTGTCATATCACATCAGGCACAGCCCACTTGTGTGTCACCTCACATGGTCACAACTGGCATGTGATTGTCACCGCACATCTGTCACAAGCTGCTTATGACGGTCACATCACAACTGTCACAATGTTCATGTATTTGTCACCTCATGTGTCTTAATGCCCAAGGGTCACATCATACCTGTGTCATTGCACATGTGATTGTCACATCACATGGGTCTCAACACACTTGAGAGTGTCACCTGACTCCTGTGACACACAGAGTGTGATTGTCCCCTCATATTAGTCACATGCCTCCCAGGAGTGTCACATCACACCAGTCACATTGCACATGCGTGTGTCACACCGTAACAGTTCCTAATTCACTTGTGTGTCACCTCACATGGTCACAATTGGCATGTCAATGTCACCACACATCTGTCACAAGACTCATGATTGTCACATCACACCTGTCCCAATGCCTGTGTGATTGTCACCTCATGGGTGTCATAATGTGCAAGTGTCACAACATTTCAGTCCCATTGTGCCTGTTAGGGTCACACTATTTCTGTCTCGACACACATGGCAGTGTTACCTGACATCTGTCTCAACAAGAGTGTGATTAGCACATCACATTTGTCACATGACTTCTGGAGTGTCATGTCATATGTGTCCCATCACATGAGTGTGTCATAGCACATCAGGCACAACCCACTTGTGTGTCACCTCACATGGTCACAACCAGCAAGTGGTTGACACCACACAGCTGTCACACACCACTTATGTGTGTCCCATCCAAACTGTCACCATGCCCATGTGATGGTCACCTCATCTGTGTCATAACAGGCAAGTGTCACATATCTGTCACATCATGCCTGTGGCTGTCACCTATTTGTCTCAACACACATGTCAGTGTCACATGACATCTGTCACACCAAGAGTGTGATTGTCACCTCACATTTGTCATGTGCTTTATGGAGTGCCACATCATATCTGTCATCACACATGACAGTGTCATATCACATCAGGCACAAGCCCCTTGTGTGTCATCTCACATAGTCACAACCAGCATGTGGGTTTTCTCACACACTGCTTATGTGGGTCACATCACTGCTGTCACTGTGCCCTTGTGATTGTCACCTCCTCTGTGTCATCATGCACAACTGTCACATCATATCTGTCACATTGAGCCTGTGACTGTCATGCCATTTCTGTCTCAACACACATGGCAGTGTCACATGACATCTGTCACACCAAGACTGTGATTGTCACCTCACATTTGTCACATGCATTACAGAGTATCACACAGTATATGTCATTACACATGAGAATGTCACATAACTTCAGGCACAACCCAGGTGTGTATCAGCTCACCCTGTCACAATTGGCATGTGATTGTCACCACACATCTGTCACAAGCCTCTTATGATTGTCACATCACACCTGTCATAATGCCTGAGTGATTGTCACCTCATGTGTGTCATAACATGCAATTATCCAAAAATGTCAGTCACATTGTGCCTGTTATTGGTCACACCATTTCTACTTCAACACATGTGGCAGTGTCACCTGACATATGTCACACCTCGAGTGTGATTGTCACCTCACATTTGTCACATGTGTTATGGAGTGTCACATCATATCTGTCACATTACACATGGGAGTGAAATATCACATGAGGCACAACCCACTAGTGTGTCACCTCACATGGTCACAACCCACATGTTATTGTCACCACACATCTGTCACACATGCTTATGTGGGTCATGTCAAATCTGTTACAATGCCCATGTGATTGTCACCTCATCTGTGTTATAATATGCAAGTGTCACATCATATCTCTCATATCATGCCTGTGATCATCACATCATTTCTGTCTCAACACACGTGGCAGTGTCACCTGATATCTGTCACACCCACAGTGTGATTGTCACCTCACACTTGTCACACGTCTTCTGGGAGTGTCACATCATCCCTGTCACATCTGACATGCGCATGTCACATCACATCAGTCAAAACCCATATGTATGTGATCTCAGATGGTCACAATCTGCATATGATTGTCACCACACACTGGTCACAAGCCACTTATGAGTCTCACATCACAACTGTCACAATGCTCAAGTGACTGTCACCTCACATGTGTCTTCACGCACAACTGTCACATCATACCTGTCACATTGCACATGTGATTGTCACATCACATCAGATCCAACCCAGTTGTGTGTCACCTCCCATTGTCACAATTGGCATATGATTGTCACCACACATCTGTCACACATACTTCTGTGTGTTACATCAAAACTGTTATAACACCCATGTGACTGTCACTTCTCCTATGTCAGAATGCACGTGTCACATCATAGCTGTCACATCGTGCCTGTGACTCTCGCATCATTTCTGTCTCAACACATGTGGCAGTGTCACCTGGCATCTGTCACACCCAGAGTGTGTTTGTCACCTCCCATTTGTCAGGTGCCTTACAAAGTGTCATGTTTCCCTGTCACATCACATATGGGACTGTCACGTCACATCCATCACCACCCATTTGTCACCTCATGTGTTCACCACTGGCATATGATTGTCACCACACATCTGTCACAAGCCTCTTATCAGTGTCATATCACAACTGTCACCACACCCATGTGGCCGTTACCTCACATGTGTCATAACATGAAAGCATTATATCGTATCTATCCCATCACACTTATGATTATCACGTCACTTCTGTCTCAGCCCATGTGGGTGTGTCATCTGACATCTGTCATACCCTGAGTGTGAGTGTCACATCACATGTGTCAAATGCCTTCCAGAGTGTCACATCATATCTGTCGCATCACATGTGAGAGTGTCATATCTCATCAGGTACAACCCACTTGTGTCACCTCACATGGTCACAACCAGCATGTGGTTGTCATCACACACCTGTCACACATTGCTTATGTGTGTCACATCACAACTGTCACAACACTCATGTGATTGTTACCTCAACATGTGTCTTAAGAGGCAAGTGTCACATCATAGCTATCACATCATGCCTGTGGCTCTCATATCATTTCTGTCTCAACACATGTGGCATTGTCACCTGATACCTGTCACACTCAGAGTGGTATTGTGACCTCAATTTGTCAGAAGACTTCCAGAAGCATTACAGCATACCTGTCACTTCACATGTGCATGTCACATCATGTCCATCACAACCCACATGCATGTCAACTCAGAAGGTCACAATCAGCATACGATTGTCACCACTCATTTGTCCCAAGCCATTTATGATTGTCACATCACAACTGTCACAACGCTTCTGTGGTTGTCATCCCACATGTATCTTAACATGCAAATGCCCCATCATATGTGTCGCATTGCACCTGTGATTGTCATATCACATCTGTCTCAACACGCATGAGAGTGTCTCCTGACATGTGTCACACCCAGAGAGTGATTGTCACCTCATATAAGTCACATGCCATGCAGGAGTGTCACATCATACCTCTCATATCACACATGTGTGTGTCACATCAGATCAGTTCCAATCAACTTGTGTGTCACCTCACATTGTCACTTGCTTTACAGAGCATCGCATCATACCTGTCGTCACACATGAGAGTCATATCACATCAAGCACAAGCCATTTGTGTGTCACCTCACGTGATCACCACACATGTGTCACACATGCTTATGTGTGTCACATCAAAACTGTTACAAGGCCCATGTGATTGTCACATCACCTGTGTTGTAACACGCAAGTGCCATAACATATCAGTCACATCATGTCTGTTATTGTCACAGCATTTCTGCCTCAACAAATGTGGCAGTGTCATCTGACATCTGTTACACCCATAGTGTGTTACCTCACATTTGGCACATGCTTTACAGAGTGACACATCCTATCTGTCATCACACATGAGAGTGTCATATCACATCAGGCACAGCCCACTTGTGTGTCACCTCACATGGTCACAACTGGCATGTGATTGTCACCGCACATCTGTCACAAGCTGCTTATGACGGTCACATCACAACTGTCACAATGTTCATGTATTTGTCACCTCATGTGTCTTAATGCCCAAGGGTCACATCATACCTGTGTCATTGCACATGTGATTGTCACATCACATGGGTCTCAACACACTTGAGAGTGTCACCTGACTCCTGTGACACACAGAGTGTGATTGTCCCCTCATATTAGTCACATGCCTCCCAGGAGTGTCACATCACACCAGTCACATTGCACATGCGTGTGTCACATCGTAACAGTTCCTAATTCACTTGTGTGTCACCTCACATGGTCACAATTGGCATGTCAATGTCACCACACATCTGTCACAAGACTCATGATTGTCACATCACACCTGTCCCAATGCCTGTGTGATTGTCACCTCATGGGTGTCATAATGTGCAAGTGTCACAACATTTCAGTCCCATTGTGCCTGTTAGGGTCACACTATTTCTGTCTCGACACACATGGCAGTGTTACCTGACATCTGTCTCAACAAGAGTGTGATTAGCACATCACATTTGTCACATGACTTCTGGAGTGTCATGTCATATGTGTCCCATCACATGAGTGTGTCATAGCACATCAGGCACAACCCACTTGTGTGTCACCTCACATGGTCACAACCAGCAAGTGGTTGACACCACACAGCTGTCACACACCACTTATGTGTGTCCCATCCAAACTGTCACCATGCCCATGTGATGGTCACCTCATCTGTGTCATAACAGGCAAGTGTCACATATCTGTCACATCATGCCTGTGGCTGTCACCTATTTGTCTCAACACACATGTCAGTGTCACATGACATCTGTCACACCAAGAGTGTGATTGTCACCTCACATTTGTCATGTGCTTTATGGAGTGCCACATCATATCTGTCATCACACATGACAGTGTCATATCACATCAGGCACAAGCCCCTTGTGTGTCATCTCACATAGTCACAACCAGCATGTGGGTTTTCTCACACACTGCTTATGTGGGTCACATCACTGCTGTCACTGTGCCCTTGTGATTGTCACCTCCTCTGTGTCATCATGCACAACTGTCACATCATATCTGTCACATTGAGCCTGTGACTGTCATGCCATTTCTGTCTCAACACACATGGCAGTGTCACATGACATCTGTCACACCAAGACTGTGATTGTCACCTCACATTTGTCACATGCATTACAGAGTATCACACAGTATATGTCATTACACATGAGAATGTCACATAACTTCAGGCACAACCCACGTGTGTATCAGCTCACCCTGTCACAATTGGCATGTGATTGTCACCACACATCTGTCACAAGCCTCTTATGATTGTCACATCACACCTGTCATAATGCCTGAGTGATTGTCACCTCATGTGTGTCATAACATGCAATTATCCAAAAATGTCAGTCACATTGTGCCTGTTATTGGTCACACCATTTCTACTTCAACACATGTGGCAGTGTCACCTGACATATGTCACACCTCGAGTGTGATTGTCACCTCACATTTGTCACATGTGTTATGGAGTGTCACATCATATCTGTCACATTACACATGGGAGTGAAATATCACATGAGGCACAACCCACTTGTGTGTCACCTCACATGGTCACAACCCACATGTTATTGTCACCACACATCTGTCACACATGCTTATGTGGGTCACGTCAAATCTGTTACAATGCCCATGTGATGGTCACCTCATCTGTGTTATAATATGCAAGTGTCACATCATATCTCTCATATCATGCCTGTGATCATCACATCATTTCTGTCTCAACACACGTGGCAGTGTCACCTGATATCTGTCACACCCACAGTGTGATTGTCACCTCACACTTGTCACACGTCTTCTGGGAGTGTCACATCATCCCTGTCACCTCTGACATGTGCAGGTCACATCACATCAGTCAAAACCCATATGTATGTGATCTCAGATGGTCACAATCTGCATATGATTGTCACCACACACTAGTCACAAGCCACTTATGAGTCTCACATCACAACTGTCACAATGCTCAAGTGACTGTCACCTCACATGTGTCTTCACGCACAACTGTCACATCATACCTGTCACATTGCACATGTGATTGTCACATCACATCAGATCCAACCCAGTTGTGTGTCACCTCCCATTGTCACAATTGGCATATGATTGTCACCACACATCTGTCACACATACTTCTGTGTGTTACATCAAAACTGTTATAACACCCATGTGACTGTCACTTCTCCTATGTCAGAATGCACGTGTCACTTCATAGCTGTCACATCGTGCCTGTGACTCTCGCATCATTTCTGTCTCAACACATGTGGCAGTGTCACCTGGCATCTGTCACACCCAGAGTGTGTTTGTCACCTCCCATTTGTCAGGTGCCTTACAAAGTGTCATGTTTCCCTGTCACATCACATATGGGACTGTCACGTCACATCCATCACCACCCATTTGTCACCTCATGTGTTCACCACTGGCATATGATTGTCACCACACATCTGTCACAAGCCTCTTATCAGTGTCATATCACAACTGTCACCACACCCATGTGGCCGTTACCTCACATGTGTCATAACATGAAAGCATTATATCGTATCTATCCCATCACACTTATGATTATCACGTCACTTCTGTCTCAGCCCATGTGGGTGTGTCATCTGACATCTGTCATACCCTGAGTGTGAGTGTCACATCACATGTGTCAAATGCCTTCCAGAGTGTCACATCATATCTGTCGCATCACATGTGAGAGTGTCATATCTCATCAGGTACAACCCACTTGTGTCACCTCACATGGTCACAACCAGCATGTGGTTGTCATCACACACCTGTCACACATTGCTTATGTGTGTCACATCACAACTGTCACAACACTCATGTGATTGTTACCTCAACATGTGTCTTAAGAGGCAAGTGTCACATCATAGCTATCACATCATGCCTGTGGCTCTCATATCATTTCTGTCTCAACACATGTGGCATTGTCACCTGATACCTGTCACACTCAGAGTGGTATTGTGACCTCAATTTGTCAGAAGACTTCCAGAAGCATTACAGCATACCTGTCACTTCACATGTGCATGTCACATCATGTCCATCACAACCCACATGCATGTCAACTCAGAAGGTCACAATCAGCATACGATTGTCACCACTCATTTGTCCCAAGCCATTTATGATTGTCACATCACAACTGTCACAACGCTTCTGTGGTTGTCATCCCACATGTATCTTAACATGCAAATGCCCCATCATATGTGTCGCATTGCACCTGTGATTGTCATATCACATCTGTCTCAACACGCATGAGAGTGTCTCCTGACATGTGTCACACCCAGAGAGTGATTGTCACCTCATATAAGTCACATGCCATGCAGGAGTGTCACATCATACCTCTCATATCACACATGTGTGTGTCACATCAGATCAGTTCCAATCAACTTGTGTGTCACCTCACATTGTCACTTGCTTTACAGAGCATCGCATCATACCTGTCATCACACATGAGAGTCATATCACATCAAGCACAAGCCATTTGTGTGTCACCTCACGTGATCACCACACATGTGTCACACATGCTTATGTGTGTCACATCAAAACTGTTACAAGGCCCATGTGATTGTCACATCACCTGTGTTGTAACACGCAAGTGCCATAACATATCAGTCACATCATGTCTGTTATTGTCACAGCATTTCTGCCTCAACAAATGTGGCAGTGTCATCTGACATCTGTTACACCCATAGTGTGTTACCTCACATTTGGCACATGCTTTACAGAGTGACACATCCTATCTGTCATCACACATGAGAGTGTCATATCACATCAGGCACAGCCCACTTGTGTGTCACCTCACATGGTCACAACTGGCATGTGATTGTCACCGCACATCTGTCACAAGCTGCTTATGACGGTCACATCACAACTGTCACAATGTTCATGTATTTGTCACCTCATGTGTCTTAATGCCCAAGGGTCACATCATACCTGTGTCATTGCACATGTGATTGTCACATCACATGGGTCTCAACACACTTGAGAGTGTCACCTGACTCCTGTGACACACAGAGTGTGATTGTCCCCTCATATTAGTCACATGCCTCCCAGGAGTGTCACATCACACCAGTCACATTGCACATGCGTGTGTCACATCATAACAGTTCCAAATTCACTTGTGTGTCACCTCACATGGTCACAATTGGCATGTCAATGTCACCACACATCTGTCACAAGACTCATGATTGTCACATCACACCTGTCCCAATGCCTGTGTGATTGTCACCTCATGGGTGTCATAATGTGCAAGTGTCACAACATTTCAGTCCCATTGTGCCTGTTAGGGTCACACTATTTCTGTCTCGACACACATGGCAGTGTTACCTGACATCTGTCTCAACAAGAGTGTGATTAGCACATCACATTTGTCACATGACTTCTGGAGTGTCATGTCATATGTGTCCCATCACATGAGTGTGTCATAGCACATCAGGCACAACCCACTTGTGTGTCACCTCACATGGTCACAACCAGCAAGTGGTTGACACCACACAGCTGTCACACACCACTTATGTGTGTCCCATCCAAACTGTCACCATGCCCATGTGATGGTCACCTCATCTGTGTCATAACAGGCAAGTGTCACATATCTGTCACATCATGCCTGTGGCTGTCACCTATTTGTCTCAACACACATGTCAGTGTCACATGACATCTGTCACACCAAGAGTGTGATTGTCACCTCACATTTGTCATGTGCTTTATGGAGTGCCACATCATATCTGTCATCACACATGACAGTGTCATATCACATCAGGCACAAGCCCCTTGTGTGTCATCTCACATAGTCACAACCAGCATGTGGGTTTTCTCACACACTGCTTATGTGGGTCACATCACTGCTGTCACTGTGCCCTTGTGATTGTCACCTCCTCTGTGTCATCATGCACAACTGTCACATCATATCTGTCACATTGAGCCTGTGACTGTCATGCCATTTCTGTCTCAACACACATGGCAGTGTCACATGACATCTGTCACACCAAGACTGTGATTGTCACCTCACATTTGTCACATGCATTACAGAGTATCACACAGTATATGTCATTACACATGAGAATGTCACATAACTTCAGGCACAACCCAGGTGTGTATCAGCTCACCCTGTCACAATTGGCATGTGATTGTCACCACACATCTGTCACAAGCCTCTTATGATTGTCACATCACACCTGTCATAATGCCTGAGTGATTGTCACCTCATGTGTGTCATAACATGCAATTATCCAAAAATGTCAGTCACATTGTGCCTGTTATTGGTCACACCATTTCTACTTCAACACATGTGGCAGTGTCACCTGACATATGTCACACCTCGAGTGTGATTGTCACCTCACATTTGTCACATGTGTTATGGAGTGTCACATCATATCTGTCACATTACACATGGGAGTGAAATATCACATGAGGCACAACCCACTTGTGTGTCACCTCACATGGTCACAGCCCACATGTTATTGTCACCACACATCTGTCACACATGCTTATGTGGGTCACGTCAAATCTGTTACAATGCCCATGTGATTGTCACCTCATCTGTGTTATAATATGCAAGTGTCACATCATATCTCTCATATCATGCCTGTGATCATCACATCATTTCTGTCTCAACACACGTGGCAGTGTCACCTGATATCTGTCACACCCACAGTGTGATTGTCACCTCACACTTGTCACACGTCTTCTGGGAGTGTCACATCATCCCTGTCACATCTGACATGTGCATGTCACATCACATCAGTCAAAACCCATATGTATGTGATCTCAGATGGTCACAATCTGCATATGATTGTCACCACACACTGGTCACAAGCCACTTATGAGTCTCACATCACAACTGTCACAATGCTCAAGTGACTGTCACCTCACATGTGTCTTCATGCACAACTGTCACATCATACCTGTCACATTGCACATGTGATTGTCACATCACATCAGATCCAACCCAGTTGTGTGTCACCTCCCATTGTCACAATTGGCATATGATTGTCACCACACATCTGTCACACATACTTCTGTGTGTTACATCAAAACTGTTATAACACCCATGTGACTGTCACTTCTCCTATGTCAGAATGCACGTGTCACTTCATAGCTGTCACATCGTGCCTGTGACTCTCGCATCATTTCTGTCTCAACACATGTGGCAGTGTCACCTGGCATCTGTCACACCCAGAGTGTGTTTGTCACCTCCCATTTGTCAGGTGCCTTACAAAGTGTCATGTTTCCCTGTCACATCACATATGGGACTGTCACGTCACATCCATCACCACCCATTTGTCACCTCATGTGTTCACCACTGGCATATGATTGTCACCACACATCTGTCACAAGCCTCTTATCAGTGTCATATCACAACTGTCACCACACCCATGTGGCCGTTACCTCACATGTGTCATAACATGAAAGCATTATATCGTATCTATCCCATCACACTTATGATTATCACGTCACTTCTGTCTCAGCCCATGTGGGTGTGTCATCTGACATCTGTCATACCCTGAGTGTGAGTGTCACATCACATGTGTCAAATGCCTTCCAGAGTGTCACATCATATCTGTCGCATCACATGTGAGAGTGTCATATCTCATCAGGTACAACCCACTTGTGTCACCTCACATGGTCACAACCAGCATGTGGTTGTCATCACACACCTGTCACACATTGCTTATGTGTGTCACATCACAACTGTCACAACACTCATGTGATTGTTACCTCAACATGTGTCTTAAGAGGCAAGTGTCACATCATAGCTATCACATCATGCCTGTGGCTCTCATATCATTTCTGTCTCAACACATGTGGCATTGTCACCTGATACCTGTCACACTCAGAGTGGTATTGTGACCTCAATTTGTCAGAAGACTTCCAGAAGCATTACAGCATACCTGTCACTTCACATGTGCATGTCACATCATGTCCATCACAACCCACATGCATGTCAACTCAGAAGGTCACAATCAGCATACGATTGTCACCACTCATTTGTCCCAAGCCATTTATGATTGTCACATCACAACTGTCACAACGCTTCTGTGGTTGTCATCCCACATGTATCTTAACATGCAAATGCCCCATCATATGTGTCGCATTGCACCTGTGATTGTCATATCACATCTGTCTCAACACGCATGAGAGTGTCTCCTGACATGTGTCACACCCAGAGAGTGATTGTCACCTCATATAAGTCACATGCCATGCAGGAGTGTCACATCATACCTCTCATATCACACATGTGTGTGTCACATCAGATCAGTTCCAATCAACTTGTGTGTCACCTCACATTGTCACTTGCTTTACAGAGCATCGCATCATACCTGTCGTCACACATGAGAGTCATATCACATCAAGCACAAGCCATTTGTGTGTCACCTCACGTGATCACCACACATGTGTCACACATGCTTATGTGTGTCACATCAAAACTGTTACAAGGCCCATGTGATTGTCACATCACCTGTGTTGTAACACGCAAGTGCCATAACATATCAGTCACATCATGTCTGTTATTGTCACAGCATTTCTGCCTCAACAAATGTGGCAGTGTCATCTGACATCTGTTACACCCATAGTGTGTTACCTCACATTTGGCACATGCTTTACAGAGTGACACATCCTATCTGTCATCACACATGAGAGTGTCATATCACATCAGGCACAGCCCACTTGTGTGTCACCTCACATGGTCACAACTGGCATGTGATTGTCACCGCACATCTGTCACAAGCTGCTTATGACGGTCACATCACAACTGTCACAATGTTCATGTATTTGTCACCTCATGTGTCTTAATGCCCAAGGGTCACATCATACCTGTGTCATTGCACATGTGATTGTCACATCACATGGGTCTCAACACACTTGAGAGTGTCACCTGACTCCTGTGACACACAGAGTGTGATTGTCCCCTCATATTAGTCACATGCCTCCCAGGAGTGTCACATCACACCAGTCACATTGCACATGCGTGTGTCACACCGTAACAGTTCCTAATTCACTTGTGTGTCACCTCACATGGTCACAATTGGCATGTCAATGTCACCACACATCTGTCACAAGACTCATGATTGTCACATCACACCTGTCCCAATGCCTGTGTGATTGTCACCTCATGGGTGTCATAATGTGCAAGTGTCACAACATTTCAGTCCCATTGTGCCTGTTAGGGTCACACTATTTCTGTCTCGACACACATGGCAGTGTTACCTGACATCTGTCTCAACAAGAGTGTGATTAGCACATCACATTTGTCACATGACTTCTGGAGTGTCATGTCATATGTGTCCCATCACATGAGTGTGTCATAGCACATCAGGCACAACCCACTTGTGTGTCACCTCACATGGTCACAACCAGCAAGTGGTTGACACCACACAGCTGTCACACACCACTTATGTGTGTCCCATCCAAACTGTCACCATGCCCATGTGATGGTCACCTCATCTGTGTCATAACAGGCAAGTGTCACATATCTGTCACATCATGCCTGTGGCTGTCACCTATTTGTCTCAACACACATGTCAGTGTCACATGACATCTGTCACACCAAGAGTGTGATTGTCACCTCACATTTGTCATGTGCTTTATGGAGTGCCACATCATATCTGTCATCACACATGACAGTGTCATATCACATCAGGCACAAGCCCCTTGTGTGTCATCTCACATAGTCACAACCAGCATGTGGGTTTTCTCACACACTGCTTATGTGGGTCACATCACTGCTGTCACTGTGCCCTTGTGATTGTCACCTCCTCTGTGTCATCATGCACAACTGTCACATCATATCTGTCACATTGAGCCTGTGACTGTCATGCCATTTCTGTCTCAACACACATGGCAGTGTCACATGACATCTGTCACACCAAGACTGTGATTGTCACCTCACATTTGTCACATGCATTACAGAGTATCACACAGTATATGTCATTACACATGAGAATGTCACATAACTTCAGGCACAACCCAGGTGTGTATCAGCTCACCCTGTCACAATTGGCATGTGATTGTCACCACACATCTGTCACAAGCCTCTTATGATTGTCACATCACACCTGTCATAATGCCTGAGTGATTGTCACCTCATGTGTGTCATAACATGCAATTATCCAAAAATGTCAGTCACATTGTGCCTGTTATTGGTCACACCATTTCTACTTCAACACATGTGGCAGTGTCACCTGACATATGTCACACCTCGAGTGTGATTGTCACCTCACATTTGTCACATGTGTTATGGAGTGTCACATCATATCTGTCACATTACACATGGGAGTGAAATATCACATGAGGCACAACCCACTTGTGTGTCACCTCACATGGTCACAACCCACATGTTATTGTCACCACACATCTGTCACACATGCTTATGTGGGTCATGTCAAATCTGTTACAATGCCCATGTGATTGTCACCTCATCTGTGTTATAATATGCAAGTGTCACATCATATCTCTCATATCATGCCTGTGATCATCACATCATTTCTGTCTCAACACACGTGGCAGTGTCACCTGATATCTGTCACACCCACAGTGTGATTGTCACCTCACACTTGTCACACGTCTTCTGGGAGTGTCACATCATCCCTGTCACATCTGACATGCGCATGTCACATCACATCAGTCAAAACCCATATGTATGTGATCTCAGATGGTCACAATCTGCATATGATTGTCACCACACACTGGTCACAAGCCACTTATGAGTCTCACATCACAACTGTCACAATGCTCAAGTGACTGTCACCTCACATGTGTCTTCACGCACAACTGTCACATCATACCTGTCACATTGCACATGTGATTGTCACATCACATCAGATCCAACCCAGTTGTGTGTCACCTCCCATTGTCACAATTGGCATATGATTGTCACCACACATCTGTCACACATACTTCTGTGTGTTACATCAAAACTGTTATAACACCCATGTGACTGTCACTTCTCCTATGTCAGAATGCACGTGTCACATCATAGCTGTCACATCGTGCCTGTGACTCTCGCATCATTTCTGTCTCAACACATGTGGCAGTGTCACCTGGCATCTGTCACACCCAGAGTGTGTTTGTCACCTCCCATTTGTCAGGTGCCTTACAAAGTGTCATGTTTCCCTGTCACATCACATATGGGACTGTCACGTCACATCCATCACCACCCATTTGTCACCTCATGTGTTCACCACTGGCATATGATTGTCACCACACATCTGTCACAAGCCTCTTATCAGTGTCATATCACAACTGTCACCACACCCATGTGGCCGTTACCTCACATGTGTCATAACATGAAAGCATTATATCGTATCTATCCCATCACACTTATGATTATCACGTCACTTCTGTCTCAGCCCATGTGGGTGTGTCATCTGACATCTGTCATACCCTGAGTGTGAGTGTCACATCACATGTGTCAAATGCCTTCCAGAGTGTCACATCATATCTGTCGCATCACATGTGAGAGTGTCATATCTCATCAGGTACAACCCACTTGTGTCACCTCACATGGTCACAACCAGCATGTGGTTGTCATCACACACCTGTCACACATTGCTTATGTGTGTCACATCACAACTGTCACAACACTCATGTGATTGTTACCTCAACATGTGTCTTAAGAGGCAAGTGTCACATCATAGCTATCACATCATGCCTGTGGCTCTCATATCATTTCTGTCTCAACACATGTGGCATTGTCACCTGATACCTGTCACACTCAGAGTGGTATTGTGACCTCAATTTGTCAGAAGACTTCCAGAAGCATTACAGCATACCTGTCACTTCACATGTGCATGTCACATCATGTCCATCACAACCCACATGCATGTCAACTCAGAAGGTCACAATCAGCATACGATTGTCACCACTCATTTGTCCCAAGCCATTTATGATTGTCACATCACAACTGTCACAACGCTTCTGTGGTTGTCATCCCACATGTATCTTAACATGCAAATGCCCCATCATATGTGTCACATTGCACCTGTGATTGTCATATCACATCTGTCTCAACACGCATGAGAGTGTCTCCTGACATGTGTCACACCCAGAGAGTGATTGTCACCTCATATAAGTCACATGCCATGCAGGAGTGTCACATCATACCTCTCATATCACACATGTGTGTGTCACATCAGATCAGTTCCAATCAACTTGTGTGTCACCTCACATTGTCACTTGCTTTACAGAGCATCGCATCATACCTGTCGTCACACATGAGAGTCATATCACATCAAGCACAAGCCATTTGTGTGTCACCTCACGTGATCACCACACATGTGTCACACATGCTTATGTGTGTCACATCAAAACTGTTACAAGGCCCATGTGATTGTCACATCACCTGTGTTGTAACACGCAAGTGCCATAACATATCAGTCACATCATGTCTGTTATTGTCACAGCATTTCTGCCTCAACAAATGTGGCAGTGTCATCTGACATCTGTTACACCCATAGTGTGTTACCTCACATTTGGCACATGCTTTACAGAGTAACACATCCTATCTGTCATCACACATGAGAGTGTCATATCACATCAGGCACAGCCCACTTGTGTGTCACCTCACATGGTCACAACTGGCATGTGATTGTCACCGCACATCTGTCACAAGCTGCTTATGACGGTCACATCACAACTGTCACAATGTTCATGTATTTGTCACCTCATGTGTCTTAATGCCCAAGGGTCACATCATACCTGTGTCATTGCACATGTGATTGTCACATCACATGGGTCTCAACACACTTGAGAGTGTCACCTGACTCCTGTGACACACAGAGTGTGATTGTCACCTCATATTAGTCACATGCCTCCCAGGAGTGTCACATCACACCAGTCACATTGCACATGCGTGTGTCACACCGTAACAGTTCCTAATTCACTTGTGTGTCACCTCACATGGTCACAATTGGCATGTCAATGTCACCACACATCTGTCACAAGACTCATGATTGTCACATCACACCTGTCCCAATGCCTGTGTGATTGTCACCTCATGGGTGTCATAATGTGCAAGTGTCACAACATTTCAGTCCCATTGTGCCTGTTAGGGTCACACTATTTCTGTCTCGACACACATGGCAGTGTTACCTGACATCTGTCTCAACAAGAGTGTGATTAGCACATCACATTTGTCACATGACTTCTGGAGTGTCATGTCATATGTGTCCCATCACATGAGTGTGTCATAGCACATCAGGCACAACCCACTTGTGTGTCACCTCACATGGTCACAACCAGCAAGTGGTTGACACCACACAGCTGTCACACACCACTTATGTGTGTCCCATCCAAACTGTCACCATGCCCATGTGATGGTCACCTCATCTGTGTCATAACAGGCAAGTGTCACATATCTGTCACATCATGCCTGTGGCTGTCACCTATTTGTCTCAACACACATGTCAGTGTCACATGACATCTGTCACACCAAGAGTGTGATTGTCACCTCACATTTGTCATGTGCTTTATGGAGTGCCACATCATATCTGTCATCACACATGACAGTGTCATATCACATCAGGCACAAGCCCCTTGTGTGTCATCTCACATAGTCACAACCAGCATGTGGGTTTTCTCACACACTGCTTATGTGGGTCACATCACTGCTGTCACTGTGCCCTTGTGATTGTCACCTCCTCTGTGTCATCATGCACAACTGTCACATCATATCTGTCACATTGAGCCTGTGACTGTCATGCCATTTCTGTCTCAACACACATGGCAGTGTCACATGACATCTGTCACACCAAGACTGTGATTGTCACCTCACATTTGTCACATGCATTACAGAGTATCACACAGTATATGTCATTACACATGAGAATGTCACATAACTTCAGGCACAACCCAGGTGTGTATCAGCTCACCCTGTCACAATTGGCATGTGATTGTCACCACACATCTGTCACAAGCCTCTTATGATTGTCACATCACACCTGTCATAATGCCTGAGTGATTGTCACCTCATGTGTGTCATAACATGCAATTATCCAAAAATGTCAGTCACATTGTGCCTGTTATTGGTCACACCATTTCTACTTCAACACATGTGGCAGTGTCACCTGACATATGTCACACCTCGAGTGTGATTGTCACCTCACATTTGTCACATGTGTTATGGAGTGTCACATCATATCTGTCACATTACACATGGGAGTGAAATATCACATGAGGCACAACCCACTTGTGTGTCACCTCACATGGTCACAACCCACATGTTATTGTCACCACACATCTGTCACACATGCTTATGTGGGTCACGTCAAATCTGTTACAATGCCCATGTGATGGTCACCTCATCTGTGTTATAATATGCAAGTGTCACATCATATCTCTCATATCATGCCTGTGATCATCACATCATTTCTGTCTCAACACACGTGGCAGTGTCACCTGATATCTGTCACACCCACAGTGTGATTGTCACCTCACACTTGTCACACGTCTTCTGGGAGTGTCACATCATCCCTGTCACATCTGACATGTGCATGTCACATCACATCAGTCAAAACCCATATGTATGTGATCTCAGATGGTCACAATCTGCATATGATTGTCACCACACACTGGTCACAAGCCACTTATGAGTCTCACATCACAACTGTCACAATGCTCAAGTGACTGTCACCTCACATGTGTCTTCACGCACAACTGTCACATCATACCTGTCACATTGCACATGTGATTGTCACATCACATCAGATCCAACCCAGTTGTGTGTCACCTCCCATTGTCACAATTGGCATATGATTGTCACCACACATCTGTCACACATACTTCTGTGTGTTACATCAAAACTGTTATAACACCCATGTGACTGTCACTTCTCCTATGTCAGAATGCACGTGTCACATCATAGCTGTCACATCGTGCCTGTGACTCTCGCATCATTTCTGTCTCAACACATGTGGCAGTGTCACCTGGCATCTGTCACACCCAGAGTGTGTTTGTCACCTCCCATTTGTCAGGTGCCTTACAAAGTGTCATGTTTCCCTGTCACATCACATATGGGACTGTCACGTCACATCCATCACCACCCATTTGTCACCTCATGTGTTCACCACTGGCATATGATTGTCACCACACATCTGTCACAAGCCTCTTATCAGTGTCATATCACAACTGTCACCACACCCATGTGGCCGTTACCTCACATGTGTCATAACATGAAAGCATTATATCGTATCTATCCCATCACACTTATGATTATCACGTCACTTCTGTCTCAGCCCATGTGGGTGTGTCATCTGACATCTGTCATACCCTGAGTGTGAGTGTCACATCACATGTGTCAAATGCCTTCCAGAGTGTCACATCATATCTGTCGCATCACATGTGAGAGTGTCATATCTCATCAGGTACAACCCACTTGTGTCACCTCACATGGTCACAACCAGCATGTGGTTGTCATCACACACCTGTCACACATTGCTTATGTGTGTCACATCACAACTGTCACAACACTCATGTGATTGTTACCTCAACATGTGTCTTAAGAGGCAAGTGTCACATCATAGCTATCACATCATGCCTGTGGCTCTCATATCATTTCTGTCTCAACACATGTGGCATTGTCCCCTGATACCTGTCACACTCAGAGTGGTATTGTGACCTCAATTTGTCAGAAGACTTCCAGAAGCATTACAGCATACCTGTCACTTCACATGTGCATGTCACATCATGTCCATCACAACCCACATGCATGTCAACTCAGAAGGTCACAATCAGCATACGATTGTCACCACTCATTTGTCCCAAGCCATTTATGATTGTCACATCACAACTGTCACAACGCTTCTGTGGTTGTCATCCCACATGTATCTTAACATGCAAATGCCCCATCATATGTGTCGCATTGCACCTGTGATTGTCATATCACATCTGTCTCAACACGCATGAGAGTGTCTCCTGACATGTGTCACACCCAGAGAGTGATTGTCACCTCATATAAGTCACATGCCATGCAGGAGTGTCACATCATACCTCTCATATCACACATGTGTGTGTCACATCAGATCAGTTCCAATCAACTTGTGTGTCACCTCACATTGTCACTTGCTTTACAGAGCATCGCATCATACCTGTCGTCACACATGAGAGTCATATCACATCAAGCACAAGCCATTTGTGTGTCACCTCACGTGATCACCACACATGTGTCACACATGCTTATGTGTGTCACATCAAAACTGTTACAAGGCCCATGTGATTGTCACATCACCTGTGTTGTAACACGCAAGTGCCATAACATATCAGTCACATCATGTCTGTTATTGTCACAGCATTTCTGCCTCAACAAATGTGGCAGTGTCATCTGACATCTGTTACACCCATAGTGTGTTACCTCACATTTGGCACATGCTTTACAGAGTGACACATCCTATCTGTCATCACACATGAGAGTGTCATATCACATCAGGCACAGCCCACTTGTGTGTCACCTCACATGGTCACAACTGGCATGTGATTGTCACCGCACATCTGTCACAAGCTGCTTATGACGGTCACATCACAACTGTCACAATGTTCATGTATTTGTCACCTCATGTGTCTTAATGCCCAAGGGTCACATCATACCTGTGTCATTGCACATGTGATTGTCACATCACATGGGTCTCAACACACTTGAGAGTGTCACCTGACTCCTGTGACACACAGAGTGTGATTGTCCCCTCATATTAGTCACATGCCTCCCAGGAGTGTCACATCACACCAGTCACATTGCACATGCGTGTGTCACATCGTAACAGTTCCAAATTCACTTGTGTGTCACCTCACATGGTCACAATTGGCATGTCAATGTCACCACACATCTGTCACAAGACTCATGATTGTCACATCACACCTGTCCCAATGCCTGTGTGATTGTCACCTCATGGGTGTCATAATGTGCAAGTGTCACAACATTTCAGTCCCATTGTGCCTGTTAGGGTCACACTATTTCTGTCTCGACACACATGGCAGTGTTACCTGACATCTGTCTCAACAAGAGTGTGATTAGCACATCACATTTGTCACATGACTTCTGGAGTGTCATGTCATATGTGTCCCATCACATGAGTGTGTCATAGCACATCAGGCACAACCCACTTGTGTGTCACCTCACATGGTCACAACCAGCAAGTGGTTGACACCACACAGCTGTCACACACCACTTATGTGTGTCCCATCCAAACTGTCACCATGCCCATGTGATGGTCACCTCATCTGTGTCATAACAGGCAAGTGTCACATATCTGTCACATCATGCCTGTGGCTGTCACCTATTTGTCTCAACACACATGTCAGTGTCACATGACATCTGTCACACCAAGAGTGTGATTGTCACCTCACATTTGTCATGTGCTTTATGGAGTGCCACATCATATCTGTCATCACACATGACAGTGTCATATCACATCAGGCACAAGCCCCTTGTGTGTCATCTCACATAGTCACAACCAGCATGTGGGTTTTCTCACACACTGCTTATGTGGGTCACATCACTGCTGTCACTGTGCCCTTGTGATTGTCACCTCCTCTGTGTCATCATGCACAACTGTCACATCATATCTGTCACATTGAGCCTGTGACTGTCATGCCATTTCTGTCTCAACACACATGGCAGTGTCACATGACATCTGTCACACCAAGACTGTGATTGTCACCTCACATTTGTCACATGCATTACAGAGTATCACACAGTATATGTCATTACACATGAGAATGTCACATAACTTCAGGCACAACCCAGGTGTGTATCAGCTCACCCTGTCACAATTGGCATGTGATTGTCACCACACATCTGTCACAAGCCTCTTATGATTGTCACATCACACCTGTCATAATGCCTGAGTGATTGTCACCTCATGTGTGTCATAACATGCAATTATCCAAAAATGTCAGTCACATTGTGCCTGTTATTGGTCACACCATTTCTACTTCAACACATGTGGCAGTGTCACCTGACATATGTCACACCTCGAGTGTGATTGTCACCTCACATTTGTCACATGTGTTATGGAGTGTCACATCATATCTGTCACATTACACATGGGAGTGAAATATCACATGAGGCACAACCCACTTGTGTGTCACCTCACATGGTCACAACCCACATGTTATTGTCACCACACATCTGTCACACATGCTTATGTGGGTCATGTCAAATCTGTTACAATGCCCATGTGATTGTCACCTCATCTGTGTTATAATATGCAAGTGTCACATCATATCTCTCATATCATGCCTGTGATCATCACATCATTTCTGTCTCAACACACGTGGCAGTGTCACCTGATATCTGTCACACCCACAGTGTGATTGTCACCTCACACTTGTCACACGTCTTCTGGGAGTGTCACATCATCCCTGTCACATCTGACATGCGCATGTCACATCACATCAGTCAAAACCCATATGTATGTGATCTCAGATGGTCACAATCTGCATATGATTGTCACCACACACTGGTCACAAGCCACTTATGAGTCTCACATCACAACTGTCACAATGCTCAAGTGACTGTCACCTCACATGTGTCTTCACGCACAACTGTCACATCATACCTGTCACATTGCACATGTGATTGTCACATCACATCAGATCCAACCCAGTTGTGTGTCACCTCCCATTGTCACAATTGGCATATGATTGTCACCACACATCTGTCACACATACTTCTGTGTGTTACATCAAAACTGTTATAACACCCATGTGACTGTCACTTCTCCTATGTCAGAATGCACGTGTCACATCATAGCTGTCACATCGTGCCTGTGACTCTCGCATCATTTCTGTCTCAACACATGTGGCAGTGTCACCTGGCATCTGTCACACCCAGAGTGTGTTTGTCACCTCCCATTTGTCAGGTGCCTTACAAAGTGTCATGTTTCCCTGTCACATCACATATGGGACTGTCACGTCACATCCATCACCACCCATTTGTCACCTCATGTGTTCACCACTGGCATATGATTGTCACCACACATCTGTCACAAGCCTCTTATCAGTGTCATATCACAACTGTCACCACACCCATGTGGCCGTTACCTCACATGTGTCATAACATGAAAGCATTATATCGTATCTATCCCATCACACTTATGATTATCACGTCACTTCTGTCTCAGCCCATGTGGGTGTGTCATCTGACATCTGTCATACCCTGAGTGTGAGTGTCACATCACATGTGTCAAATGCCTTCCAGAGTGTCACATCATATCTGTCGCATCACATGTGAGAGTGTCATATCTCATCAGGTACAACCCACTTGTGTCACCTCACATGGTCACAACCAGCATGTGGTTGTCATCACACACCTGTCACACATTGCTTATGTGTGTCACATCACAACTGTCACAACACTCATGTGATTGTTACCTCAACATGTGTCTTAAGAGGCAAGTGTCACATCATAGCTATCACATCATGCCTGTGGCTCTCATATCATTTCTGTCTCAACACATGTGGCATTGTCACCTGATACCTGTCACACTCAGAGTGGTATTGTGACCTCAATTTGTCAGAAGACTTCCAGAAGCATTACAGCATACCTGTCACTTCACATGTGCATGTCACATCATGTCCATCACAACCCACATGCATGTCAACTCAGAAGGTCACAATCAGCATACGATTGTCACCACTCATTTGTCCCAAGCCATTTATGATTGTCACATCACAACTGTCACAACGCTTCTGTGGTTGTCATCCCACATGTATCTTAACATGCAAATGCCCCATCATATGTGTCACATTGCACCTGTGATTGTCATATCACATCTGTCTCAACACGCATGAGAGTGTCTCCTGACATGTGTCACACCCAGAGAGTGATTGTCACCTCATATAAGTCACATGCCATGCAGGAGTGTCACATCATACCTCTCATATCACACATGTGTGTGTCACATCAGATCAGTTCCAATCAACTTGTGTGTCACCTCACATTGTCACTTGCTTTACAGAGCATCGCATCATACCTGTCGTCACACATGAGAGTCATATCACATCAAGCACAAGCCATTTGTGTGTCACCTCACGTGATCACCACACATGTGTCACACATGCTTATGTGTGTCACATCAAAACTGTTACAAGGCCCATGTGATTGTCACATCACCTGTGTTGTAACACGCAAGTGCCATAACATATCAGTCACATCATGTCTGTTATTGTCACAGCATTTCTGCCTCAACAAATGTGGCAGTGTCATCTGACATCTGTTACACCCATAGTGTGTTACCTCACATTTGGCACATGCTTTACAGAGTGACACATCCTATCTGTCATCACACATGAGAGTGTCATATCACATCAGGCACAGCCCACTTGTGTGTCACCTCACATGGTCACAACTGGCATGTGATTGTCACCGCACATCTGTCACAAGCTGCTTATGACGGTCACATCACAACTGTCACAATGTTCATGTATTTGTCACCTCATGTGTCTTAATGCCCAAGGGTCACATCATACCTGTGTCATTGCACATGTGATTGTCACATCACATGGGTCTCAACACACTTGAGAGTGTCACCTGACTCCTGTGACACACAGAGTGTGATTGTCACCTCATATTAGTCACATGCCTCCCAGGAGTGTCACATCACACCAGTCACATTGCACATGCGTGTGTCACACCGTAACAGTTCCTAATTCACTTGTGTGTCACCTCACATGGTCACAATTGGCATGTCAATGTCACCACACATCTGTCACAAGACTCATGATTGTCACATCACACCTGTCCCAATGCCTGTGTGATTGTCACCTCATGGGTGTCATAATGTGCAAGTGTCACAACATTTCAGTCCCATTGTGCCTGTTAGGGTCACACTATTTCTGTCTCGACACACATGGCAGTGTTACCTGACATCTGTCTCAACAAGAGTGTGATTAGCACATCACATTTGTCACATGACTTCTGGAGTGTCATGTCATATGTGTCCCATCACATGAGTGTGTCATAGCACATCAGGCACAACCCACTTGTGTGTCACCTCACATGGTCACAACCAGCAAGTGGTTGACACCACACAGCTGTCACACACCACTTATGTGTGTCCCATCCAAACTGTCACCATGCCCATGTGATGGTCACCTCATCTGTGTCATAACAGGCAAGTGTCACATATCTGTCACATCATGCCTGTGGCTGTCACCTATTTGTCTCAACACACATGTCAGTGTCACATGACATCTGTCACACCAAGAGTGTGATTGTCACCTCACATTTGTCATGTGCTTTATGGAGTGCCACATCATATCTGTCATCACACATGACAGTGTCATATCACATCAGGCACAAGCCCCTTGTGTGTCATCTCACATAGTCACAACCAGCATGTGGGTTTTCTCACACACTGCTTATGTGGGTCACATCACTGCTGTCACTGTGCCCTTGTGATTGTCACCTCCTCTGTGTCATCATGCACAACTGTCACATCATATCTGTCACATTGAGCCTGTGACTGTCATGCCATTTCTGTCTCAACACACATGGCAGTGTCACATGACATCTGTCACACCAAGACTGTGATTGTCACCTCACATTTGTCACATGCATTACAGAGTATCACACAGTATATGTCATTACACATGAGAATGTCACATAACTTCAGGCACAACCCAGGTGTGTATCAGCTCACCCTGTCACAATTGGCATGTGATTGTCACCACACATCTGTCACAAGCCTCTTATGATTGCCACATCACACCTGTCATAATGCCTGAGTGATTGTCACCTCATGTGTGTCATAACATGCAATTATCCAAAAATGTCAGTCACATTGTGCCTGTTATTGGTCACACCATTTCTACTTCAACACATGTGGCAGTGTCACCTGACATATGTCACACCTCGAGTGTGATTGTCACCTCACATTTGTCACATGTGTTATGGAGTGTCACATCATATCTGTCACATTACACATGGGAGTGAAATATCACATGAGGCACAACCCACTTGTGTGTCACCTCACATGGTCACAACCCACATGTTATTGTCACCACACATCTGTCACACATGCTTATGTGGGTCACGTCAAATCTGTTACAATGCCCATGTGATTGTCACCTCATCTGTGTTATAATATGCAAGTGTCACATCATATCTCTCATATCATGCCTGTGATCATCACATCATTTCTGTCTCAACACACGTGGCAGTGTCACCTGATATCTGTCACACCCACAGTGTGATTGTCACCTCACACTTGTCACACGTCTTCTGGGAGTGTCACATCATCCCTGTCACATCTGACATGTGCATGTCACATCACATCAGTCAAAACCCATATTATGTGATCTCAGATGGTCACAATCTGCATATGATTGTCACCACACACTGGTCACAAGCCACTTATGAGTCTCACATCACAACTGTCACAATGCTCAAGTGACTGTCACCTCACATGTGTCTTCACGCACAACTGTCACATCATACCTGTCACATTGCACATGTGATTGTCACATCACATCAGATCCAACCCAGTTGTGTGTCACCTCCCATTGTCACAATTGGCATGATTGTCACCACACATCTGTCACACATACTTCTGTGTGTTACATCAAAACTGTTATAACACCCATGTGACTGTCACTTCTCCTATGTCAGAATGCACGTGTCACATCATAGCTGTCACATCGTGCCTGTGACTCTCGCATCATTTCTGTCTCAACACATGTGGCAGTGTCACCTGGCATCTGTCACACCCAGAGTGTGTTTGTCACCTCCCATTTGTCAGGTGCCTTACAAAGTGTCATGTTTCCCTGTCACATCACATATGGGACTGTCACGTCACATCCATCACCACCCATTTGTCACCTCATGTGTTCACCACTGGCATATGATTGTCACCACACATCTGTCACAAGCCTCTTATCAGTGTCATATCACAACTGTCACCACACCCATGTGGCCGTTACCTCACATGTGTCATAACATGAAAGCATTATATCGTATCTATCCCATCACACTTATGATTATCACGTCACTTCTGTCTCAGCCCATGTGGGTGTGTCATCTGACATCTGTCATACCCTGAGTGTGAGTGTCACATCACATGTGTCAAATGCCTTCCAGAGTGTCACATCATATCTGTCGCATCACATGTGAGAGTGTCATATCTCATCAGGTACAACCCACTTGTGTCACCTCACATGGTCACAACCAGCATGTGGTTGTCATCACACACCTGTCACACATTGCTTATGTGTGTCACATCACAACTGTCACAACACTCATGTGATTGTTACCTCAACATGTGTCTTAAGAGGCAAGTGTCACATCATAGCTATCACATCATGCCTGTGGCTCTCATATCATTTCTGTCTCAACACATGTGGCATTGTCCCCTGATACCTGTCACACTCAGAGTGGTATTGTGACCTCAATTTGTCAGAAGACTTCCAGAAGCATTACAGCATACCTGTCACTTCACATGTGCATGTCACATCATGTCCATCACAACCCACATGCATGTCAACTCAGAAGGTCACAATCAGCATACGATTGTCACCACTCATTTGTCCCAAGCCATTTATGATTGTCACATCACAACTGTCACAACGCTTCTGTGGTTGTCATCCCACATGTATCTTAACATGCAAATGCCCCATCATATGTGTCGCATTGCACCTGTGATTGTCATATCACATCTGTCTCAACACGCATGAGAGTGTCTCCTGACATGTGTCACACCCAGAGAGTGATTGTCACCTCATATAAGTCACATGCCATGCAGGAGTGTCACATCATACCTCTCATATCACACATGTGTGTGTCACATCAGATCAGTTCCAATCAACTTGTGTGTCACCTCACATTGTCACTTGCTTTACAGAGCATCGCATCATACCTGTCGTCACACATGAGAGTCATATCACATCAAGCACAAGCCATTTGTGTGTCACCTCACGTGATCACCACACATGTGTCACACATGCTTATGTGTGTCACATCAAAACTGTTACAAGGCCCATGTGATTGTCACATCACCTGTGTTGTAACACGCAAGTGCCATAACATATCAGTCACATCATGTCTGTTATTGTCACAGCATTTCTGCCTCAACAAATGTGGCAGTGTCATCTGACATCTGTTACACCCATAGTGTGTTACCTCACATTTGGCACATGCTTTACAGAGTGACACATCCTATCTGTCATCACACATGAGAGTGTCATATCACATCAGGCACAGCCCACTTGTGTGTCACCTCACATGGTCACAACTGGCATGTGATTGTCACCGCACATCTGTCACAAGCTGCTTATGACGGTCACATCACAACTGTCACAATGTTCATGTATTTGTCACCTCATGTGTCTTAATGCCCAAGGGTCACATCATACCTGTGTCATTGCACATGTGATTGTCACATCACATGGGTCTCAACACACTTGAGAGTGTCACCTGACTCCTGTGACACACAGAGTGTGATTGTCCCCTCATATTAGTCACATGCCTCCCAGGAGTGTCACATCACACCAGTCACATTGCACATGCGTGTGTCACATCGTAACAGTTCCAAATTCACTTGTGTGTCACCTCACATGGTCACAATTGGCATGTCAATGTCACCACACATCTGTCACAAGACTCATGATTGTCACATCACACCTGTCCCAATGCCTGTGTGATTGTCACCTCATGGGTGTCATAATGTGCAAGTGTCACAACATTTCAGTCCCATTGTGCCTGTTAGGGTCACACTATTTCTGTCTCGACACACATGGCAGTGTTACCTGACATCTGTCTCAACAAGAGTGTGATTAGCACATCACATTTGTCACATGACTTCTGGAGTGTCATGTCATATGTGTCCCATCACATGAGTGTGTCATAGCACATCAGGCACAACCCACTTGTGTGTCACCTCACATGGTCACAACCAGCAAGTGGTTGACACCACACAGCTGTCACACACCACTTATGTGT
The DNA here is from genome assembly GCF_030028045.1 of Hippopotamus amphibius kiboko. Lineage (NCBI taxonomy): Eukaryota > Metazoa > Chordata > Mammalia > Artiodactyla > Hippopotamidae > Hippopotamus > Hippopotamus amphibius. Next base: position 53,595,573 of record NC_080192.1, on the reverse strand, counting down.
GTCCCATCCAAACTGTCACCATGCCCATGTGATGGTCACCTCATCTGTGTCATAACAGGCAAGTGTCACATATCTGTCACATCATGCCTGTGGCTGTCACCTATTTGTCTCAACACACATGTCAGTGTCACATGACATCTGTCACACCAAGAGTGTGATTGTCACCTCACATTTGTCATGTGCTTTATGGAGTGCCACATCATATCTGTCATCACACATGACAGTGTCATATCACATCAGGCACAAGCCCCTTGTGTGTCATCTCACATAGTCACAACCAGCATGTGGGTTTTCTCACACACTGCTTATGTGGGTCACATCACTGCTGTCACTGTGCCCTTGTGATTGTCACCTCCTCTGTGTCATCATGCACAACTGTCACATCATATCTGTCACATTGAGCCTGTGACTGTCATGCCATTTCTGTCTCAACACACATGGCAGTGTCACATGACATCTGTCACACCAAGACTGTGATTGTCACCTCACATTTGTCACATGCATTACAGAGTATCACACAGTATATGTCATTACACATGAGAATGTCACATAACTTCAGGCACAACCCAGGTGTGTATCAGCTCACCCTGTCACAATTGGCATGTGATTGTCACCACACATCTGTCACAAGCCTCTTATGATTGTCACATCACACCTGTCATAATGCCTGAGTGATTGTCACCTCATGTGTGTCATAACATGCAATTATCCAAAAATGTCAGTCACATTGTGCCTGTTATTGGTCACACCATTTCTACTTCAACACATGTGGCAGTGTCACCTGACATATGTCACACCTCGAGTGTGATTGTCACCTCACATTTGTCACATGTGTTATGGAGTGTCACATCATATCTGTCACATTACACATGGGAGTGAAATATCACATGAGGCACAACCCACTTGTGTGTCACCTCACATGGTCACAACCCACATGTTATTGTCACCACACATCTGTCACACATGCTTATGTGGGTCATGTCAAATCTGTTACAATGCCCATGTGATTGTCACCTCATCTGTGTTATAATATGCAAGTGTCACATCATATCTCTCATATCATGCCTGTGATCATCACATCATTTCTGTCTCAACACACGTGGCAGTGTCACCTGATATCTGTCACACCCACAGTGTGATTGTCACCTCACACTTGTCACACGTCTTCTGGGAGTGTCACATCATCCCTGTCACATCTGACATGCGCATGTCACATCACATCAGTCAAAACCCATATGTATGTGATCTCAGATGGTCACAATCTGCATATGATTGTCACCACACACTGGTCACAAGCCACTTATGAGTCTCACATCACAACTGTCACAATGCTCAAGTGACTGTCACCTCACATGTGTCTTCACGCACAACTGTCACATCATACCTGTCACATTGCACATGTGATTGTCACATCACATCAGATCCAACCCAGTTGTGTGTCACCTCCCATTGTCACAATTGGCATATGATTGTCACCACACATCTGTCACACATACTTCTGTGTGTTACATCAAAACTGTTATAACACCCATGTGACTGTCACTTCTCCTATGTCAGAATGCACGTGTCACATCATAGCTGTCACATCGTGCCTGTGACTCTCGCATCATTTCTGTCTCAACACATGTGGCAGTGTCACCTGGCATCTGTCACACCCAGAGTGTGTTTGTCACCTCCCATTTGTCAGGTGCCTTACAAAGTGTCATGTTTCCCTGTCACATCACATATGGGACTGTCACGTCACATCCATCACCACCCATTTGTCACCTCATGTGTTCACCACTGGCATATGATTGTCACCACACATCTGTCACAAGCCTCTTATCAGTGTCATATCACAACTGTCACCACACCCATGTGGCCGTTACCTCACATGTGTCATAACATGAAAGCATTATATCGTATCTATCCCATCACACTTATGATTATCACGTCACTTCTGTCTCAGCCCATGTGGGTGTGTCATCTGACATCTGTCATACCCTGAGTGTGAGTGTCACATCACATGTGTCAAATGCCTTCCAGAGTGTCACATCATATCTGTCGCATCACATGTGAGAGTGTCATATCTCATCAGGTACAACCCACTTGTGTCACCTCACATGGTCACAACCAGCATGTGGTTGTCATCACACACCTGTCACACATTGCTTATGTGTGTCACATCACAACTGTCACAACACTCATGTGATTGTTACCTCAACATGTGTCTTAAGAGGCAAGTGTCACATCATAGCTATCACATCATGCCTGTGGCTCTCATATCATTTCTGTCTCAACACATGTGGCATTGTCACCTGATACCTGTCACACTCAGAGTGGTATTGTGACCTCAATTTGTCAGAAGACTTCCAGAAGCATTACAGCATACCTGTCACTTCACATGTGCATGTCACATCATGTCCATCACAACCCACATGCATGTCAACTCAGAAGGTCACAATCAGCATACGATTGTCACCACTCATTTGTCCCAAGCCATTTATGATTGTCACATCACAACTGTCACAACGCTTCTGTGGTTGTCATCCCACATGTATCTTAACATGCAAATGCCCCATCATATGTGTCACATTGCACCTGTGATTGTCATATCACATCTGTCTCAACACGCATGAGAGTGTCTCCTGACATGTGTCACACCCAGAGAGTGATTGTCACCTCATATAAGTCACATGCCATGCAGGAGTGTCACATCATACCTCTCATATCACACATGTGTGTGTCACATCAGATCAGTTCCAATCAACTTGTGTGTCACCTCACATTGTCACTTGCTTTACAGAGCATCGCATCATACCTGTCGTCACACATGAGAGTCATATCACATCAAGCACAAGCCATTTGTGTGTCACCTCACGTGATCACCACACATGTGTCACACATGCTTATGTGTGTCACATCAAAACTGTTACAAGGCCCATGTGATTGTCACATCACCTGTGTTGTAACACGCAAGTGCCATAACATATCAGTCACATCATGTCTGTTATTGTCACAGCATTTCTGCCTCAACAAATGTGGCAGTGTCATCTGACATCTGTTACACCCATAGTGTGTTACCTCACATTTGGCACATGCTTTACAGAGTGACACATCCTATCTGTCATCACACATGAGAGTGTCATATCACATCAGGCACAGCCCACTTGTGTGTCACCTCACATGGTCACAACTGGCATGTGATTGTCACCGCACATCTGTCACAAGCTGCTTATGACGGTCACATCACAACTGTCACAATGTTCATGTATTTGTCACCTCATGTGTCTTAATGCCCAAGGGTCACATCATACCTGTGTCATTGCACATGTGATTGTCACATCACATGGGTCTCAACACACTTGAGAGTGTCACCTGACTCCTGTGACACACAGAGTGTGATTGTCACCTCATATTAGTCACATGCCTCCCAGGAGTGTCACATCACACCAGTCACATTGCACATGCGTGTGTCACACCGTAACAGTTCCTAATTCACTTGTGTGTCACCTCACATGGTCACAATTGGCATGTCAATGTCACCACACATCTGTCACAAGACTCATGATTGTCACATCACACCTGTCCCAATGCCTGTGTGATTGTCACCTCATGGGTGTCATAATGTGCAAGTGTCACAACATTTCAGTCCCATTGTGCCTGTTAGGGTCACACTATTTCTGTCTCGACACACATGGCAGTGTTACCTGACATCTGTCTCAACAAGAGTGTGATTAGCACATCACATTTGTCACATGACTTCTGGAGTGTCATGTCATATGTGTCCCATCACATGAGTGTGTCATAGCACATCAGGCACAACCCACTTGTGTGTCACCTCACATGGTCACAACCAGCAAGTGGTTGACACCACACAGCTGTCACACACCACTTATGTGTGTCCCATCCAAACTGTCACCATGCCCATGTGATGGTCACCTCATCTGTGTCATAACAGGCAAGTGTCACATATCTGTCACATCATGCCTGTGGCTGTCACCTATTTGTCTCAACACACATGTCAGTGTCACATGACATCTGTCACACCAAGAGTGTGATTGTCACCTCACATTTGTCATGTGCTTTATGGAGTGCCACATCATATCTGTCATCACACATGACAGTGTCATATCACATCAGGCACAAGCCCCTTGTGTGTCATCTCACATAGTCACAACCAGCATGTGGGTTTTCTCACACACTGCTTATGTGGGTCACATCACTGCTGTCACTGTGCCCTTGTGATTGTCACCTCCTCTGTGTCATCATGCACAACTGTCACATCATATCTGTCACATTGAGCCTGTGACTGTCATGCCATTTCTGTCTCAACACACATGGCAGTGTCACATGACATCTGTCACACCAAGACTGTGATTGTCACCTCACATTTGTCACATGCATTACAGAGTATCACACAGTATATGTCATTACACATGAGAATGTCACATAACTTCAGGCACAACCCAGGTGTGTATCAGCTCACCCTGTCACAATTGGCATGTGATTGTCACCACACATCTGTCACAAGCCTCTTATGATTGCCACATCACACCTGTCATAATGCCTGAGTGATTGTCACCTCATGTGTGTCATAACATGCAATTATCCAAAAATGTCAGTCACATTGTGCCTGTTATTGGTCACACCATTTCTACTTCAACACATGTGGCAGTGTCACCTGACATATGTCACACCTCGAGTGTGATTGTCACCTCACATTTGTCACATGTGTTATGGAGTGTCACATCATATCTGTCACATTACACATGGGAGTGAAATATCACATGAGGCACAACCCACTTGTGTGTCACCTCACATGGTCACAACCCACATGTTATTGTCACCACACATCTGTCACACATGCTTATGTGGGTCACGTCAAATCTGTTACAATGCCCATGTGATGGTCACCTCATCTGTGTTATAATATGCAAGTGTCACATCATATCTCTCATATCATGCCTGTGATCATCACATCATTTCTGTCTCAACACACGTGGCAGTGTCACCTGATATCTGTCACACCCACAGTGTGATTGTCACCTCACACTTGTCACACGTCTTCTGGGAGTGTCACATCATCCCTGTCACATCTGACATGTGCATGTCACATCACATCAGTCAAAACCCATATTATGTGATCTCAGATGGTCACAATCTGCATATGATTGTCACCACACACTGGTCACAAGCCACTTATGAGTCTCACATCACAACTGTCACAATGCTCAAGTGACTGTCACCTCACATGTGTCTTCACGCACAACTGTCACATCATACCTGTCACATTGCACATGTGATTGTCACATCACATCAGATCCAACCCAGTTGTGTGTCACCTCCCATTGTCACAATTGGCATATGATTGTCACCACACATCTGTCACACATACTTCTGTGTGTTACATCAAAACTGTTATAACACCCATGTGACTGTCACTTCTCCTATGTCAGAATGCACGTGTCACATCATAGCTGTCACATCGTGCCTGTGACTCTCGCATCATTTCTGTCTCAACACATGTGGCAGTGTCACCTGGCATCTGTCACACCCAGAGTGTGTTTGTCACCTCCCATTTGTCAGGTGCCTTACAAAGTGTCATGTTTCCCTGTCACATCACATATGGGACTGTCACGTCACATCCATCACCACCCATTTGTCACCTCATGTGTTCACCACTGGCATATGATTGTCACCACACATCTGTCACAAGCCTCTTATCAGTGTCATATCACAACTGTCACCACACCCATGTGGCCGTTACCTCACATGTGTCATAACATGAAAGCATTATATCGTATCTATCCCATCACACTTATGATTATCACGTCACTTCTGTCTCAGCCCATGTGGGTGTGTCATCTGACATCTGTCATACCCTGAGTGTGAGTGTCACATCACATGTGTCAAATGCCTTCCAGAGTGTCACATCATATCTGTCGCATCACATGTGAGAGTGTCATATCTCATCAGGTACAACCCACTTGTGTCACCTCACATGGTCACAACCAGCATGTGGTTGTCATCACACACCTGTCACACATTGCTTATGTGTGTCACATCACAACTGTCACAACACTCATGTGATTGTTACCTCAACATGTGTCTTAAGAGGCAAGTGTCACATCATAGCTATCACATCATGCCTGTGGCTCTCATATCATTTCTGTCTCAACACATGTGGCATTGTCCCCTGATACCTGTCACACTCAGAGTGTTATTGTGACCTCAATTTGTCAGAAGACTTCCAGAAGCATTACAGCATACCTGTCACTTCACATGTGCATGTCACATCATGTCCATCACAACCCACATGCATGTCAACTCAGAAGGTCACAATCAGCATACGATTGTCACCACTCATTTGTCCCAAGCCATTTATGATTGTCACATCACAACTGTCACAACGCTTCTGTGGTTGTCATCCCACATGTATCTTAACATGCAAATGCCCCATCATATGTGTCGCATTGCACCTGTGATTGTCATATCACATCTGTCTCAACACGCATGAGAGTGTCTCCTGACATGTGTCACACCCAGAGAGTGATTGTCACCTCATATAAGTCACATGCCATGCAGGAGTGTCACATCATACCTCTCATATCACACATGTGTGTGTCACATCAGATCAGTTCCAATCAACTTGTGTGTCACCTCACATTGTCACTTGCTTTACAGAGCATCGCATCATACCTGTCATCACACATGAGAGTCATATCACATCAAGCACAAGCCATTTGTGTGTCACCTCACGTGATCACCACACATGTGTCACACATGCTTATGTGTGTCACATCAAAACTGTTACAAGGCCCATGTGATTGTCACATCACCTGTGTTGTAACACGCAAGTGCCATAACATATCAGTCACATCATGTCTGTTATTGTCACAGCATTTCTGCCTCAACAAATGTGGCAGTGTCATCTGACATCTGTTACACCCATAGTGTGTTACCTCACATTTGGCACATGCTTTACAGAGTGACACATCCTATCTGTCATCACACATGAGAGTGTCATATCACATCAGGCACAGCCCACTTGTGTGTCACCTCACATGGTCACAACTGGCATGTGATTGTCACCGCACATCTGTCACAAGCTGCTTATGACGGTCACATCACAACTGTCACAATGTTCATGTATTTGTCACCTCATGTGTCTTAATGCCCAAGGGTCACATCATACCTGTGTCATTGCACATGTGATTGTCACATCACATGGGTCTCAACACACTTGAGAGTGTCACCTGACTCCTGTGACACACAGAGTGTGATTGTCCCCTCATATTAGTCACATGCCTCCCAGGAGTGTCACATCACACCAGTCACATTGCACATGCGTGTGTCACATCATAACAGTTCCAAATTCACTTGTGTGTCACCTCACATGGTCACAATTGGCATGTCAATGTCACCACACATCTGTCACAAGACTCATGATTGTCACATCACACCTGTCCCAATGCCTGTGTGATTGTCACCTCATGGGTGTCATAATGTGCAAGTGTCACAACATTTCAGTCCCATTGTGCCTGTTAGGGTCACACTATTTCTGTCTCGACACACATGGCAGTGTTACCTGACATCTGTCTCAACAAGAGTGTGATTAGCACATCACATGTGTCACATGACTTCTGGAGTGTCATGTCATATGTGTCCCATCACATGAGTGTGTCATAGCACATCAGGCACAACCCACTTGTGTGTCACCTCACATGGTCACAACCAGCAAGTGGTTGACACCACACAGCTGTCACACACCACTTATGTGTGTCCCATCCAAACTGTCACCATGCCCATGTGATGGTCACCTCATCTGTGTCATAACAGGCAAGTGTCACATATCTGTCACATCATGCCTGTGGCTGTCACCTATTTGTCTCAACACACATGTCAGTGTCACATGACATCTGTCACACCAAGAGTGTGATTGTCACCTCACATTTGTCATGTGCTTTATGGAGTGCCACATCATATCTGTCATCACACATGACAGTGTCATATCACATCAGGCACAAGCCCCTTGTGTGTCATCTCACATAGTCACAACCAGCATGTGGGTTTTCTCACACACTGCTTATGTGGGTCACATCACTGCTGTCACTGTGCCCTTGTGATTGTCACCTCCTCTGTGTCATCATGCACAACTGTCACATCATATCTGTCACATTGAGCCTGTGACTGTCATGCCATTTCTGTCTCAACACACATGGCAGTGTCACATGACATCTGTCACACCAAGACTGTGATTGTCACCTCACATTTGTCACATGCATTACAGAGTATCACACAGTATATGTCATTACACATGAGAATGTCACATAACTTCAGGCACAACCCAGGTGTGTATCAGCTCACCCTGTCACAATTGGCATGTGATTGTCACCACACATCTGTCACAAGCCTCTTATGATTGTCACATCACACCTGTCATAATGCCTGAGTGATTGTCACCTCATGTGTGTCATAACATGCAATTATCCAAAAATGTCAGTCACATTGTGCCTGTTATTGGTCACACCATTTCTACTTCAACACATGTGGCAGTGTCACCTGACATATGTCACACCTCGAGTGTGATTGTCACCTCACATTTGTCACATGTGTTATGGAGTGTCACATCATATCTGTCACATTACACATGGGAGTGAAATATCACATGAGGCACAACCCACTTGTGTGTCACCTCACATGGTCACAACCCACATGTTATTGTCACCACACATCTGTCACACATGCTTATGTGGGTCACGTCAAATCTGTTACAATGCCCATGTGATTGTCACCTCATCTGTGTTATAATATGCAAGTGTCACATCATATCTCTCATATCATGCCTGTGATCATCACATCATTTCTGTCTCAACACACGTGGCAGTGTCACCTGATATCTGTCACACCCACAGTGTGATTGTCACCTCACACTTGTCACACGTCTTCTGGGAGTGTCACATCATCCCTGTCACATCTGACATGTGCATGTCACATCACATCAGTCAAAACCCATATGTATGTGATCTCAGATGGTCACAATCTGCATATGATTGTCACCACACACTGGTCACAAGCCACTTATGAGTCTCACATCACAACTGTCACAATGCTCAAGTGACTGTCACCTCACATGTGTCTTCACGCACAACTGTCACATACCTGTCACATTGCACATGTGATTGTCACATCACATCAGATCCAACCCAGTTGTGTGTCACCTCCCATTGTCACAATTGGCATATGATTGTCACCACACATCTGTCACACATACTTCTGTGTGTTACATCAAAACTGTTATAACACCCATGTGACTGTCACTTCTCCTATGTCAGAATGCACGTGTCACATCATAGCTGTCACATCGTGCCTGTGACTCTCGCATCATTTCTGTCTCAACACATGTGGCAGTGTCACCTGGCATCTGTCACACCCAGAGTGTGTTTGTCACCTCCCATTTGTCAGGTGCCTTACAAAGTGTCATGTTTCCCTGTCACATCACATATGGGACTGTCACGTCACATCCATCACCACCCATTTGTCACCTCATGTGTTCACCACTGACATATGATTGTCACCACACATCTGTCACAAGCCTCTTATCAGTGTCATATCACAACTGTCACCACACCCATGTGGCCGTTACCTCACATGTGTCATAACATGAAAACATTATATCGTATCTATCCCATCACACTTATGATTATCACGTCACTTCTGTCTCAGCCCATGTGGGTGTGTCATCTGACATCTGTCATACCCTGAGTGTGAGTGTCACATCACATGTGTCAAATGCCTTCCAGAGTGTCACATCATATCTGTCGCATCACATGTGAGAGTGTCATATCTCATCAGGTACAACCCACTTGTGTCACCTCACATGGTCACAACCAGCATGTGGTTGTCATCACACACCTGTCACACATTGCTTATGTGTGTCACATCACAACTGTCACAACACTCATGTGATTGTTACCTCAACATGTGTCTTAACAGGCAAGTGTCACATCATAGCTATCACATCATGCCTGTGGCTCTCATATCATTTCTGTCTCAACACATGTGGCATTGTCACCTGATACCTGTCACACTCAGAGTGGTATTGTGACCTCAATTTGTCAGAAGACTTCCAGAAGCATTACAGCATACCTGTCACTTCACATGTGCATGTCACATCATGTCCATCACAACCCACATGCATGTCAACTCAGAAGGTCACAATCAGCATACGATTGTCACCACTCATTTGTCCCAAGCCATTTATGATTGTCACATCACAACTGTCACAACGCTTCTGTGGTTGTCATCCCACATGTATCTTAACATGCAAATGCCCCATCATATGTGTCGCATTGCACCTGTGATTGTCATATCACATCTGTCTCAACACGCATGAGAGTGTCTCCTGACATGTGTCACACCCAGAGAGTGATTGTCACCTCATATAAGTCACATGCCATGCAGGAGTGTCACATCATACCTCTCATATCACACATGTGTGTGTCACATCAGATCAGTTCCAATCAACTTGTGTGTCACCTCACATTGTCACTTGCTTTACAGAGCATCGCATCATACCTGTCGTCACACATGAGAGTCATATCACATCAAGCACAAGCCATTTGTGTGTCACCTCACGTGATCACCACACATGTGTCACACATGCTTATGTGTGTCACATCAAAACTGTTACAAGGCCCATGTGATTGTCACATCACCTGTGTTGTAACACGCAAGTGCCATAACATATCAGTCACATCATGTCTGTTATTGTCACAGCATTTCTGCCTCAACAAATGTGGCAGTGTCATCTGACATCTGTTACACCCATAGTGTGTTACCTCACATTTGGCACATGCTTTACAGAGTGACACATCCTATCTGTCATCACACATGAGAGTGTCATATCACATCAGGCACAGCCCACTTGTGTGTCACCTCACATGGTCACAACTGGCATGTGATTGTCACCGCACATCTGTCACAAGCTGCTTATGACGGTCACATCACAACTGTCACAATGTTCATGTATTTGTCACCTCATGTGTCTTAATGCCCAAGGGTCACATCATACCTGTGTCATTGCACATGTGATTGTCACATCACATGGGTCTCAACACACTTGAGAGTGTCACCTGACTCCTGTGACACACAGAGTGTGATTGTCCCCTCATATTAGTCACATGCCTCCCAGGAGTGTCACATCACACCAGTCACATTGCACATGCGTGTGTCACATCATAACAGTTCCAAATTCACTTGTGTGTCACCTCACATGGTCACAATTGGCATGTCAATGTCACCACACATCTGTCACAAGACTCATGATTGTCACATCACACCTGTCCCAATGCCTGTGTGATTGTCACCTCATGGGTGTCATAATGTGCAAGTGTCACAACATTTCAGTCCCATTGTGCCTGTTAGGGTCACACTATTTCTGTCTCGACACACATGGCAGTGTTACCTGACATCTGTCTCAACAAGAGTGTGATTAGCACATCACATGTGTCACATGACTTCTGGAGTGTCATGTCATATGTGTCCCATCACATGAGTGTGTCATAGCACATCAGGCACAACCCACTTGTGTGTCACCTCACATGGTCACAACCAGCAAGTGGTTGACACCACACAGCTGTCACACACCACTTATGTGTGTCACATCCAAACTGTCACCATGCCCATGTGATGGTCACCTCATCTGTGTCATAACAGGCAAGTGTCACATATCTGTCACATCATGCCTGTGGCTGTCACCTATTTGTCTCAACACACATGTCAGTGTCACATGACATCTGTCACACCAAGAGTGTGATTGTCACCTCACATTTGTCATGTGCTTTATGGAGTGCCACATCATATCTGTCATCACACATGACAGTGTCATATCACATCAGGCACAAGCCCCTTGTGTGTCATCTCACATAGTCACAACCAGCATGTGGGTTTTCTCACACACTGCTTATGTGGGTCACATCACTGCTGTCACTGTGCCCTTGTGATTGTCACCTCCTCTGTGTCATCATGCACAACTGTCACATCATATCTGTCACATTGAGCCTGTGACTGTCATGCCATTTCTGTCTCAACACACATGGCAGTGTCACATGACATCTGTCACACCAAGACTGTGATTGTCACCTCACATTTGTCACATGCATTACAGAGTATCACACAGTATATGTCATTACACATGAGAATGTCACATAACTTCAGGCACAACCCACGTGTGTATCAGCTCACCCTGTCACAATTGGCATGTGATTGTCACCACACATCTGTCACAAGCCTCTTATGATTGTCACATCACACCTGTCATAATGCCTGAGTGATTGTCACCTCATGTGTGTCATAACATGCAATTATCCAAAAATGTCAGTCACATTGTGCCTGTTATTGGTCACACCATTTCTACTTCAACACATGTGGCAGTGTCACCTGACATATGTCACACCTCGAGTGTGATTGTCACCTCACATTTGTCACATGTGTTATGGAGTGTCACATCATATCTGTCACATTACACATGGGAGTGAAATATCACATGAGGCACAACCCACTTGTGTGTCACCTCACATGGTCACAACCCACATGTTATTGTCACCACACATCTGTCACACATGCTTATGTGGGTCACGTCAAATCTGTTACAATGCCCATGTGATGGTCACCTCATCTGTGTTATAATATGCAAGTGTCACATCATATCTCTCATATCATGCCTGTGATCATCACATCATTTCTGTCTCAACACACGTGGCAGTGTCACCTGATATCTGTCACACCCACAGTGTGATTGTCACCTCACACTTGTCACACGTCTTCTGGGAGTGTCACATCATCCCTGTCACATCTGACATGTGCATGTCACATCACATCAGTCAAAACCCATATGTATGTGATCTCAGATGGTCACAATCTGCATATGATTGTCACCACACACTAGTCACAAGCCACTTATGAGTCTCACATCACAACTGTCACAATGCTCAAGTGACTGTCACCTCACATGTGTCTTCACGCACAACTGTCACATCATACCTGTCACATTGCACATGTGATTGTCACATCACATCAGATCCAACCCAGTTGTGTGTCACCTCCCATTGTCACAATTGGCATATGATTGTCACCACACATCTGTCACACATACTTCTGTGTGTTACATCAAAACTGTTATAACACCCATGTGACTGTCACTTCTCCTATGTCAGAATGCACGTGTCACATCATAGCTGTCACATCGTGCCTGTGACTCTCGCATCATTTCTGTCTCAACACATGTGGCAGTGTCACCTGGCATCTGTCACACCCAGAGTGTGTTTGTCACCTCCCATTTGTCAGGTGCCTTACAAAGTGTCATGTTTCCCTGTCACATCACATATGGGACTGTCACGTCACATCCATCACCACCCATTTGTCACCTCATGTGTTCACCACTGGCATATGATTGTCACCACACATCTGTCACAAGCCTCTTATCAGTGTCATATCACAACTGTCACCACACCCATGTGGCCGTTACCTCACATGTGTCATAACATGAAAGCATTATATCGTATCTATCCCATCACACTTATGATTATCACGTCACTTCTGTCTCAGCCCATGTGGGTGTGTCATCTGACATCTGTCATACCCTGAGTGTGAGTGTCACATCACATGTGTCAAATGCCTTCCAGAGTGTCACATCATATCTGTCGCATCACATGTGAGAGTGTCATATCTCATCAGGTACAACCCACTTGTGTCACCTCACATGGTCACAACCAGCATGTGGTTGTCATCACACACCTGTCACACATTGCTTATGTGTGTCACATCACAACTGTCACAACACTCATGTGATTGTTACCTCAACATGTGTCTTAAGAGGCAAGTGTCACATCATAGCTATCACATCATGCCTGTGGCTCTCATATCATTTCTGTCTCAACACATGTGGCATTGTCACCTGATACCTGTCACACTCAGAGTGGTATTGTGACCTCAATTTGTCAGAAGACTTCCAGAAGCATTACAGCATACCTGTCACTTCACATGTGCATGTCACATCATGTCCATCACAACCCACATGCATGTCAACTCAGAAGGTCACAATCAGCATACGATTGTCACCACTCATTTGTCCCAAGCCATTTATGATTGTCACATCACAACTGTCACAACGCTTCTGTGGTTGTCATCCCACATGTATCTTAACATGCAAATGCCCCATCATATGTGTCGCATTGCACCTGTGATTGTCATATCACATCTGTCTCAACACGCATGAGAGTGTCTCCTGACATGTGTCACACCCAGAGAGTGATTGTCACCTCATATAAGTCACATGCCATGCAGGAGTGTCACATCATACCTCTCATATCACACATGTGTGTGTCACATCAGATCAGTTCCAATCAACTTGTGTGTCACCTCACATTGTCACTTGCTTTACAGAGCATCGCATCATACCTGTCATCACACATGAGAGTCATATCACATCAAGCACAAGCCATTTGTGTGTCACCTCACGTGATCACCACACATGTGTCACACATGCTTATGTGTGTCACATCAAAACTGTTACAAGGCCCATGTGATTGTCACATCACCTGTGTTGTAACACGCAAGTGCCATAACATATCAGTCACATCATGTCTGTTATTGTCACAGCATTTCTGCCTCAACAAATGTGGCAGTGTCATCTGACATCTGTTACACCCATAGTGTGTTACCTCACATTTGGCACATGCTTTACAGAGTGACACATCCTATCTGTCATCACACATGAGAGTGTCATATCACATCAGGCACAGCCCACTTGTGTGTCACCTCACATGGTCACAACTGGCATGTGATTGTCACCGCACATCTGTCACAAGCTGCTTATGACGGTCACATCACAACTGTCACAATGTTCATGTATTTGTCACCTCATGTGTCTTAATGCCCAAGGGTCACATCATACCTGTGTCATTGCACATGTGATTGTCACATCACATGGGTCTCAACACACTTGAGAGTGTCACCTGACTCCTGTGACACACAGAGTGTGATTGTCCCCTCATATTAGTCACATGCCTCCCAGGAGTGTCACATCACACCAGTCACATTGCACATGCGTGTGTCACATCATAACAGTTCCAAATTCACTTGTGTGTCACCTCACATGGTCACAATTGGCATGTCAATGTCACCACACATCTGTCACAAGACTCATGATTGTCACATCACACCTGTCCCAATGCCTGTGTGATTGTCACCTCATGGGTGTCATAATGTGCAAGTGTCACAACATTTCAGTCCCATTGTGCCTGTTAGGGTCACACTATTTCTGTCTCGACACACATGGCAGTGTTACCTGACATCTGTCTCAACAAGAGTGTGATTAGCACATCACATTTGTCACATGACTTCTGGAGTGTCATGTCATATGTGTCCCATCACATGAGTGTGTCATAGCACATCAGGCACAACCCACTTGTGTGTCACCTCACATGGTCACAACCAGCAAGTGGTTGACACCACACAGCTGTCACACACCACTTATGTGTGTCACATCCAAACTGTCACCATGCCCATGTGATGGTCACCTCATCTGTGTCATAACAGGCAAGTGTCACATATCTGTCACATCATGCCTGTGGCTGTCACCTATTTGTCTCAACACACATGTCAGTGTCACATGACATCTGTCACACCAAGAGTGTGATTGTCACCTCACATTTGTCATGTGCTTTATGGAGTGCCACATCATATCTGTCATCACACATGACAGTGTCATATCACATCAGGCACAAGCCCCTTGTGTGTCATCTCACATAGTCACAACCAGCATGTGGGTTTTCTCACACACTGCTTATGTGGGTCACATCACTGCTGTCACTGTGCCCTTGTGATTGTCACCTCCTCTGTGTCATCATGCACAACTGTCACATCATATCTGTCACATTGAGCCTGTGACTGTCATGCCATTTCTGTCTCAACACACATGGCAGTGTCACATGACATCTGTCACACCAAGACTGTGATTGTCACCTCACATTTGTCACATGCATTACAGAGTATCACACAGTATATGTCATTACACATGAGAATGTCACATAACTTCAGGCACAACCCAGGTGTGTATCAGCTCACCCTGTCACAATTGGCATGTGATTGTCACCACACATCTGTCACAAGCCTCTTATGATTGTCACATCACACCTGTCATAATGCCTGAGTGATTGTCACCTCATGTGTGTCATAACATGCAATTATCCAAAAATGTCAGTCACATTGTGCCTGTTATTGGTCACACCATTTCTACTTCAACACATGTGGCAGTGTCACCTGACATATGTCACACCTCGAGTGTGATTGTCACCTCACATTTGTCACATGTGTTATGGAGTGTCACATCATATCTGTCACATTACACATGGGAGTGAAATATCACATGAGGCACAACCCACTTGTGTGTCACCTCACATGGTCACAACCCACATGTTATTGTCACCACACATCTGTCACACATGCTTATGTGGGTCACGTCAAATCTGTTACAATGCCCATGTGATTGTCACCTCATCTGTGTTATAATATGCAAGTGTCACATCATATCTCTCATATCATGCCTGTGATCATCACATCATTTCTGTCTCAACACACGTGGCAGTGTCACCTGATATCTGTCACACCCACAGTGTGATTGTCACCTCACACTTGTCACACGTCTTCTGGGAGTGTCACATCATCCCTGTCACATCTGACATGCGCATGTCACATCACATCAGTCAAAACCCATATGTATGTGATCTCAGATGGTCACAATCTGCATATGATTGTCACCACACACTGGTCACAAGCCACTTATGAGTCTCACATCACAACTGTCACAATGCTCAAGTGACTGTCACCTCACATGTGTCTTCACGCACAACTGTCACATCATACCTGTCACATTGCACATGTGATTGTCACATCACATCAGATCCAACCCAGTTGTGTGTCACCTCCCATTGTCACAATTGGCATATGATTGTCACCACACATCTGTCACACATACTTCTGTGTGTTACATCAAAACTGTTATAACACCCATGTGACTGTCACTTCTCCTATGTCAGAATGCACGTGTCACATCATAGCTGTCACATCGTGCCTGTGACTCTCGCATCATTTCTGTCTCAACACATGTGGCAGTGTCACCTGGCATCTGTCACACCCAGAGTGTGTTTGTCACCTCCCATTTGTCAGGTGCCTTACAAAGTGTCATGTTTCCCTGTCACATCACATATGGGACTGTCACGTCACATCCATCACCACCCATTTGTCACCTCATGTGTTCACCACTGGCATATGATTGTCACCACACATCTGTCACAAGCCTCTTATCAGTGTCATATCACAACTGTCACCACACCCATGTGGCCGTTACCTCACATGTGTCATAACATGAAAGCATTATATCGTATCTATCCCATCACACTTATGATTATCACGTCACTTCTGTCTCAGCCCATGTGGGTGTGTCATCTGACATCTGTCATACCCTGAGTGTGAGTGTCACATCACATGTGTCAAATGCCTTCCAGAGTGTCACATCATATCTGTCGCATCACATGTGAGAGTGTCATATCTCATCAGGTACAACCCACTTGTGTCACCTCACATGGTCACAACCAGCATGTGGTTGTCATCACACACCTGTCACACATTGCTTATGTGTGTCACATCACAACTGTCACAACACTCATGTGATTGTTACCTCAACATGTGTCTTAAGAGGCAAGTGTCACATCATAGCTATCACATCATGCCTGTGGCTCTCATATCATTTCTGTCTCAACACATGTGGCATTGTCCCCTGATACCTGTCACACTCAGAGTGGTATTGTGACCTCAATTTGTCAGAAGACTTCCAGAAGCATTACAGCATACCTGTCACTTCACATGTGCATGTCACATCATGTCCATCACAACCCACATGCATGTCAACTCAGAAGGTCACAATCAGCATACGATTGTCACCACTCATTTGTCCCAAGCCATTTATGATTGTCACATCACAACTGTCACAACGCTTCTGTGGTTGTCATCCCACATGTATCTTAACATGCAAATGCCCCATCATATGTGTCGCATTGCACCTGTGATTGTCATATCACATCTGTCTCAACACGCATGAGAGTGTCTCCTGACATGTGTCACACCCAGAGAGTGATTGTCACCTCATATAAGTCACATGCCATGCAGGAGTGTCACATCATACCTCTCATATCACACATGTGTGTGTCACATCAGATCAGTTCCAATCAACTTGTGTGTCACCTCACATTGTCACTTGCTTTACAGAGCATCGCATCATACCTGTCGTCACACATGAGAGTCATATCACATCAAGCACAAGCCATTTGTGTGTCACCTCACGTGATCACCACACATGTGTCACACATGCTTATGTGTGTCACATCAAAACTGTTACAAGGCCCATGTGATTGTCACATCACCTGTGTTGTAACACGCAAGTGCCATAACATATCAGTCACATCATGTCTGTTATTGTCACAGCATTTCTGCCTCAACAAATGTGGCAGTGTCATCTGACATCTGTTACACCCATAGTGTGTTACCTCACATTTGGCACATGCTTTACAGAGTGACACATCCTATCTGTCATCACACATGAGAGTGTCATATCACATCAGGCACAGCCCACTTGTGTGTCACCTCACATGGTCACAACTGGCATGTGATTGTCACCGCACATCTGTCACAAGCTGCTTATGACGGTCACATCACAACTGTCACAATGTTCATGTATTTGTCACCTCATGTGTCTTAATGCCCAAGGGTCACATCATACCTGTGTCATTGCACATGTGATTGTCACATCACATGGGTCTCAACACACTTGAGAGTGTCACCTGACTCCTGTGACACACAGAGTGTGATTGTCCCCTCATATTAGTCACATGCCTCCCAGGAGTGTCACATCACACCAGTCACATTGCACATGCGTGTGTCACATCGTAACAGTTCCAAATTCACTTGTGTGTCACCTCACATGGTCACAATTGGCATGTCAATGTCACCACACATCTGTCACAAGACTCATGATTGTCACATCACACCTGTCCCAATGCCTGTGTGATTGTCACCTCATGGGTGTCATAATGTGCAAGTGTCACAACATTTCAGTCCCATTGTGCCTGTTAGGGTCACACTATTTCTGTCTCGACACACATGGCAGTGTTACCTGACATCTGTCTCAACAAGAGTGTGATTAGCACATCACATGTGTCACATGACTTCTGGAGTGTCATGTCATATGTGTCCCATCACATGAGTGTGTCATAGCACATCAGGCACAACCCACTTGTGTGTCACCTCACATGGTCACAACCAGCAAGTGGTTGACACCACACAGCTGTCACACACCACTTATGTGTGTCACATCCAAACTGTCACCATGCCCATGTGATGGTCACCTCATCTGTGTCATAACAGGCAAGTGTCACATATCTGTCACATCATGCCTGTGGCTGTCACCTATTTGTCTCAACACACATGTCAGTGTCACATGACATCTGTCACACCAAGAGTGTGATTGTCACCTCACATTTGTCATGTGCTTTATGGAGTGCCACATCATATCTGTCATCACACATGACAGTGTCATATCACATCAGGCACAAGCCCCTTGTGTGTCATCTCACATAGTCACAACCAGCATGTGGGTTTTCTCACACACTGCTTATGTGGGTCACATCACTGCTGTCACTGTGCCCTTGTGATTGTCACCTCCTCTGTGTCATCATGCACAACTGTCACATCATATCTGTCACATTGAGCCTGTGACTGTCATGCCATTTCTGTCTCAACACACATGGCAGTGTCACATGACATCTGTCACACCAAGACTGTGATTGTCACCTCACATTTGTCACATGCATTACAGAGTATCACACAGTATATGTCATTACACATGAGAATGTCACATAACTTCAGGCACAACCCACGTGTGTATCAGCTCACCCTGTCACAATTGGCATGTGATTGTCACCACACATCTGTCACAAGCCTCTTATGATTGTCACATCACACCTGTCATAATGCCTGAGTGATTGTCACCTCATGTGTGTCATAACATGCAATTATCCAACAATGTCAGTCACATTGTGCCTGTTATTGGTCACACCATTTCTACTTCAACACATGTGGCAGTGTCACCTGACATATGTCACACCTCGAGTGTGATTGTCACCTCACATTTGTCACATGTGTTATGGAGTGTCACATCATATCTGTCACATTACACATGGGAGTGAAATATCACATGAGGCACAACCCACTTGTGTGTCACCTCACATGGTCACAACCCACATGTTATTGTCACCACACATCTGTCACACATGCTTATGTGGGTCACGTCAAATCTGTTACAATGCCCATGTGATGGTCACCTCATCTGTGTTATAATATGCAAGTGTCACATCATATCTCTCATATCATGCCTGTGATCATCACATCATTTCTGTCTCAACACACGTGGCAGTGTCACCTGATATCTGTCACACCCACAGTGTGATTGTCACCTCACACTTGTCACACGTCTTCTGGGAGTGTCACATCATCCCTGTCACATCTGACATGTGCATGTCACATCACATCAGTCAAAACCCATATGTATGTGATCTCAGATGGTCACAATCTGCATATGATTGTCACCACACACTAGTCACAAGCCACTTATGAGTCTCACATCACAACTGTCACAATGCTCAAGTGACTGTCACCTCACATGTGTCTTCACGCACAACTGTCACATCATACCTGTCACATTGCACATGTGATTGTCACATCACATCAGATCCAACCCAGTTGTGTGTCACCTCCCATTGTCACAATTGGCATATGATTGTCACCACACATCTGTCACACATACTTCTGTGTGTTACATCAAAACTGTTATAACACCCATGTGACTGTCACTTCTCCTATGTCAGAATGCACGTGTCACATCATAGCTGTCACATCGTGCCTGTGACTCTCGCATCATTTCTGTCTCAACACATGTGGCAGTGTCACCTGGCATCTGTCACACCCAGAGTGTGTTTGTCACCTCCCATTTGTCAGGTGCCTTACAAAGTGTCATGTTTCCCTGTCACATCACATATGGGACTGTCACGTCACATCCATCACCACCCATTTGTCACCTCATGTGTTCACCACTGGCATATGATTGTCACCACACATCTGTCACAAGCCTCTTATCAGTGTCATATCACAACTGTCACCACACCCATGTGGCCGTTACCTCACATGTGTCATAACATGAAAACATTATATCGTATCTATCCCATCACACTTATGATTATCACGTCACTTCTGTCTCAGCCCATGTGGGTGTGTCATCTGACATCTGTCATACCCTGAGTGTGAGTGTCACATCACATGTGTCAAATGCCTTCCAGAGTGTCACATCATATCTGTCGCATCACATGTGAGAGTGTCATATCTCATCAGGTACAACCCACTTGTGTCACCTCACATGGTCACAACCAGCATGTGGTTGTCATCACACACCTGTCACACATTGCTTATGTGTGTCACATCACAACTGTCACAACACTCATGTGATTGTTACCTCAACATGTGTCTTAAGAGGCAAGTGTCACATCATAGCTATCACATCATGCCTGTGGCTCTCATATCATTTCTGTCTCAACACATGTGGCATTGTCCCCTGATACCTGTCACACTCAGAGTGGTATTGTGACCTCAATTTGTCAGAAGACTTCCAGAAGCATTACAGCATACCTGTCACTTCACATGTGCATGTCACATCATGTCCATCACAACCCACATGCATGTCAACTCAGAAGGTCACAATCAGCATACGATTGTCACCACTCATTTGTCCCAAGCCATTTATGATTGTCACATCACAACTGTCACAACGCTTCTGTGGTTGTCATCCCACATGTATCTTAACATGCAAATGCCCCATCATATGTGTCGCATTGCACCTGTGATTGTCATATCACATCTGTCTCAACACGCATGAGAGTGTCTCCTGACATGTGTCACACCCAGAGAGTGATTGTCACCTCATATAAGTCACATGCCATGCAGGAGTGTCACATCATACCTCTCATATCACACATGTGTGTGTCACATCAGATCAGTTCCAATCAACTTGTGTGTCACCTCACATTGTCACTTGCTTTACAGAGCATCGCATCATACCTGTCATCACACATGAGAGTCATATCACATCAAGCACAAGCCATTTGTGTGTCACCTCACGTGATCACCACACATGTGTCACACATGCTTATGTGTGTCACATCAAAACTGTTACAAGGCCCATGTGATTGTCACATCACCTGTGTTGTAACACGCAAGTGCCATAACATATCAGTCACATCATGTCTGTTATTGTCACAGCATTTCTGCCTCAACAAATGTGGCAGTGTCATCTGACATCTGTTACACCCATAGTGTGTTACCTCACATTTGGCACATGCTTTACAGAGTGACACATCCTATCTGTCATCACACATGAGAGTGTCATATCACATCAGGCACAGCCCACTTGTGTGTCACCTCACATGGTCACAACTGGCATGTGATTGTCACCGCACATCTGTCACAAGCTGCTTATGACGGTCACATCACAACTGTCACAATGTTCATGTATTTGTCACCTCATGTGTCTTAATGCCCAAGGGTCACATCATACCTGTGTCATTGCACATGTGATTGTCACATCACATGGGTCTCAACACACTTGAGAGTGTCACCTGACTCCTGTGACACACAGAGTGTGATTGTCCCCTCATATTAGTCACATGCCTCCCAGGAGTGTCACATCACACCAGTCACATTGCACATGCGTGTGTCACATCATAACAGTTCCAAATTCACTTGTGTGTCACCTCACATGGTCACAATTGGCATGTCAATGTCACCACACATCTGTCACAAGACTCATGATTGTCACATCACACCTGTCCCAATGCCTGTGTGATTGTCACCTCATGGGTGTCATAATGTGCAAGTGTCACAACATTTCAGTCCCATTGTGCCTGTTAGGGTCACACTATTTCTGTCTCGACACACATGGCAGTGTTACCTGACATCTGTCTCAACAAGAGTGTGATTAGCACATCACATTTGTCACATGACTTCTGGAGTGTCATGTCATATGTGTCCCATCACATGAGTGTGTCATAGCACATCAGGCACAACCCACTTGTGTGTCACCTCACATGGTCACAACCAGCAAGTGGTTGACACCACACAGCTGTCACACACCACTTATGTGTGTCCCATCCAAACTGTCACCATGCCCATGTGATGGTCACCTCATCTGTGTCATAACAGGCAAGTGTCACATATCTGTCACATCATGCCTGTGGCTGTCACCTATTTGTCTCAACACACATGTCAGTGTCACATGACATCTGTCACACCAAGAGTGTGATTGTCACCTCACATTTGTCATGTGCTTTATGGAGTGCCACATCATATCTGTCATCACACATGACAGTGTCATATCACATCAGGCACAAGCCCCTTGTGTGTCATCTCACATAGTCACAACCAGCATGTGGGTTTTCTCACACACTGCTTATGTGGGTCACATCACTGCTGTCACTGTGCCCTTGTGATTGTCACCTCCTCTGTGTCATCATGCACAACTGTCACATCATATCTGTCACATTGAGCCTGTGACTGTCATGCCATTTCTGTCTCAACACACATGGCAGTGTCACATGACATCTGTCACACCAAGACTGTGATTGTCACCTCACATTTGTCACATGCATTACAGAGTATCACACAGTATATGTCATTACACATGAGAATGTCACATAACTTCAGGCACAACCCACGTGTGTATCAGCTCACCCTGTCACAATTGGCATGTGATTGTCACCACACATCTGTCACAAGCCTCTTATGATTGTCACATCACACCTGTCATAATGCCTGAGTGATTGTCACCTCATGTGTGTCATAACATGCAATTATCCAAAAATGTCAGTCACATTGTGCCTGTTATTGGTCACACCATTTCTACTTCAACACATGTGGCAGTGTCACCTGACATATGTCACACCTCGAGTGTGATTGTCACCTCACATTTGTCACATGTGTTATGGAGTGTCACATCATATCTGTCACATTACACATGGGAGTGAAATATCACATGAGGCACAACCCACTTGTGTGTCACCTCACATGGTCACAACCCACATGTTATTGTCACCACACATCTGTCACACATGCTTATGTGGGTCACGTCAAATCTGTTACAATGCCCATGTGATGGTCACCTCATCTGTGTTATAATATGCAAGTGTCACATCATATCTCTCATATCATGCCTGTGATCATCACATCATTTCTGTCTCAACACACGTGGCAGTGTCACCTGATATCTGTCACACCCACAGTGTGATTGTCACCTCACACTTGTCACACGTCTTCTGGGAGTGTCACATCATCCCTGTCACATCTGACATGTGCATGTCACATCACATCAGTCAAAACCCATATGTATGTGATCTCAGATGGTCACAATCTGCATATGATTGTCACCACACACTAGTCACAAGCCACTTATGAGTCTCACATCACAACTGTCACAATGCTCAAGTGACTGTCACCTCACATGTGTCTTCACGCACAACTGTCACATCATACCTGTCACATTGCACATGTGATTGTCACATCACATCAGATCCAACCCAGTTGTGTGTCACCTCCCATTGTCACAATTGGCATATGATTGTCACCACACATCTGTCACACATACTTCTGTGTGTTACATCAAAACTGTTATAACACCCATGTGACTGTCACTTCTCCTATGTCAGAATGCACGTGTCACATCATAGCTGTCACATCGTGCCTGTGACTCTCGCATCATTTCTGTCTCAACACATGTGGCAGTGTCACCTGGCATCTGTCACACCCAGAGTGTGTTTGTCACCTCCCATTTGTCAGGTGCCTTACAAAGTGTCATGTTTCCCTGTCACATCACATATGGGACTGTCACGTCACATCCATCACCACCCATTTGTCACCTCATGTGTTCACCACTGGCATATGATTGTCACCACACATCTGTCACAAGCCTCTTATCAGTGTCATATCACAACTGTCACCACACCCATGTGGCCGTTACCTCACATGTGTCATAACATGAAAGCATTATATCGTATCTATCCCATCACACTTATGATTATCACGTCACTTCTGTCTCAGCCCATGTGGGTGTGTCATCTGACATCTGTCATACCCTGAGTGTGAGTGTCACATCACATGTGTCAAATGCCTTCCAGAGTGTCACATCATATCTGTCGCATCACATGTGAGAGTGTCATATCTCATCAGGTACAACCCACTTGTGTCACCTCACATGGTCACAACCAGCATGTGGTTGTCATCACACACCTGTCACACATTGCTTATGTGTGTCACATCACAACTGTCACAACACTCATGTGATTGTTACCTCAACATGTGTCTTAAGAGGCAAGTGTCACATCATAGCTATCACATCATGCCTGTGGCTCTCATATCATTTCTGTCTCAACACATGTGGCATTGTCACCTGATACCTGTCACACTCAGAGTGGTATTGTGACCTCAATTTGTCAGAAGACTTCCAGAAGCATTACAGCATACCTGTCACTTCACATGTGCATGTCACATCATGTCCATCACAACCCACATGCATGTCAACTCAGAAGGTCACAATCAGCATACGATTGTCACCACTCATTTGTCCCAAGCCATTTATGATTGTCACATCACAACTGTCACAACGCTTCTGTGGTTGTCATCCCACATGTATCTTAACATGCAAATGCCCCATCATATGTGTCGCATTGCACCTGTGATTGTCATATCACATCTGTCTCAACACGCATGAGAGTGTCTCCTGACATGTGTCACACCCAGAGAGTGATTGTCACCTCATATAAGTCACATGCCATGCAGGAGTGTCACATCATACCTCTCATATCACACATGTGTGTGTCACATCAGATCAGTTCCAATCAACTTGTGTGTCACCTCACATTGTCACTTGCTTTACAGAGCATCGCATCATACCTGTCGTCACACATGAGAGTCATATCACATCAAGCACAAGCCATTTGTGTGTCACCTCACGTGATCACCACACATGTGTCACACATGCTTATGTGTGTCACATCAAAACTGTTACAAGGTCCATGTGATTGTCACATCACCTGTGTTGTAACACGCAAGTGCCATAACATATCAGTCACATCATGTCTGTTATTGTCACAGCATTTCTGCCTCAACAAATGTGGCAGTGTCATCTGACATCTGTTACACCCATAGTGTGTTACCTCACATTTGGCACATGCTTTACAGAGTGACACATCCTATCTGTCATCACACATGAGAGTGTCATATCACATCAGGCACAGCCCACTTGTGTGTCACCTCACATGGTCACAACTGGCATGTGATTGTCACCGCACATCTGTCACAAGCTGCTTATGACGGTCACATCACAACTGTCACAATGTTCATGTATTTGTCACCTCATGTGTCTTAATGCCCAAGGGTCACATCATACCTGTGTCATTGCACATGTGATTGTCACATCACATGGGTCTCAACACACTTGAGAGTGTCACCTGACTCCTGTGACACACAGAGTGTGATTGTCCCCTCATATTAGTCACATGCCTCCCAGGAGTGTCACATCACACCAGTCACATTGCACATGCGTGTGTCACACCGTAACAGTTCCTAAATCACTTGTGTGTCACCTCACATGGTCACAATTGGCATGTCAATGTCACCACACATCTGTCACAAGACTCATGATTGTCACATCACACCTGTCCCAATGCCTGTGTGATTGTCACCTCATGGGTGTCATAATGTGCAAGTGTCACAACATTTCAGTCCCATTGTGCCTGTTAGGGTCACACTATTTCTGTCTCGACACACATGGCAGTGTTACCTGACATCTGTCTCAACAAGAGTGTGATTAGCACATCACATTTGTCACATGACTTCTGGAGTGTCATGTCATATGTGTCCCATCACATGAGTGTGTCATAGCACATCAGGCACAACCCACTTGTGTGTCACCTCACATGGTCACAACCAGCAAGTGGTTGACACCACACAGCTGTCACACACCACTTATGTGTGTCCCATCCAAACTGTCACCATGCCCATGTGATGGTCACCTCATCTGTGTCATAACAGGCAAGTGTCACATATCTGTCACATCATGCCTGTGGCTGTCACCTATTTGTCTCAACACACATGTCAGTGTCACATGACATCTGTCACACCAAGAGTGTGATTGTCACCTCACATTTGTCATGTGCTTTATGGAGTGCCACATCATATCTGTCATCACACATGACAGTGTCATATCACATCAGGCACAAGCCCCTTGTGTGTCATCTCACATAGTCACAACCAGCATGTGGGTTTTCTCACACACTGCTTATGTGGGTCACATCACTGCTGTCACTGTGCCCTTGTGATTGTCACCTCCTCTGTGTCATCATGCACAACTGTCACATCATATCTGTCACATTGAGCCTGTGACTGTCATGCCATTTCTGTCTCAACACACATGGCAGTGTCACATGACATCTGTCACACCAAGACTGTGATTGTCACCTCACATTTGTCACATGCATTACAGAGTATCACACAGTATATGTCATTACACATGAGAATGTCACATAACTTCAGGCACAACCCACGTGTGTATCAGCTCACCCTGTCACAATTGGCATGTGATTGTCACCACACATCTGTCACAAGCCTCTTATGATTGTCACATCACACCTGTCATAATGCCTGAGTGATTGTCACCTCATGTGTGTCATAACATGCAATTATCCAAAAATGTCAGTCACATTGTGCCTGTTATTGGTCACACCATTTCTACTTCAACACATGTGGCAGTGTCACCTGACATATGTCACACCTCGAGTGTGATTGTCACCTCACATTTGTCACATGTGTTATGGAGTGTCACATCATATCTGTCACATTACACATGGGAGTGAAATATCACATGAGGCACAACCCACTTGTGTGTCACCTCACATGGTCACAACCCACATGTTATTGTCACCACACATCTGTCACACATGCTTATGTGGGTCACGTCAAATCTGTTACAATGCCCATGTGATGGTCACCTCATCTGTGTTATAATATGCAAGTGTCACATCATATCTCTCATATCATGCCTGTGATCATCACATCATTTCTGTCTCAACACACGTGGCAGTGTCACCTGATATCTGTCACACCCACAGTGTGATTGTCACCTCACACTTGTCACACGTCTTCTGGGAGTGTCACATCATCCCTGTCACATCTGACATGTGCATGTCACATCACATCAGTCAAAACCCATATGTATGTGATCTCAGATGGTCACAATCTGCATATGATTGTCACCACACACTGGTCACAAGCCACTTATGAGTCTCACATCACAACTGTCACAATGCTCAAGTGACTGTCACCTCACATGTGTCTTCACGCACAACTGTCACATCATACCTGTCACATTGCACATGTGATTGTCACATCACATCAGATCCAACCCAGTTGTGTGTCACCTCCCATTGTCACAATTGGCATATGATTGTCACCACACATCTGTCACACATACTTCTGTGTGTTACATCAAAACTGTTATAACACCCATGTGACTGTCACTTCTCCTATGTCAGAATGCACGTGTCACATCATAGCTGTCACATCGTGCCTGTGACTCTCGCATCATTTCTGTCTCAACACATGTGGCAGTGTCACCTGGCATCTGTCACACCCAGAGTGTGTTTGTCACCTCCCATTTGTCAGGTGCCTTACAAAGTGTCATGTTTCCCTGTCACATCACATATGGGACTGTCACGTCACATCCATCACCACCCATTTGTCACCTCATGTGTTCACCACTGGCATATGATTGTCACCACACATCTGTCACAAGCCTCTTATCAGTGTCATATCACAACTGTCACCACACCCATGTGGCCGTTACCTCACATGTGTCATAACATGAAAGCATTATATCGTATCTATCCCATCACACTTATGATTATCACGTCACTTCTGTCTCAGCCCATGTGGGTGTGTCATCTGACATCTGTCATACCCTGAGTGTGAGTGTCACATCACATGTGTCAAATGCCTTCCAGAGTGTCACATCATATCTGTCGCATCACATGTGAGAGTGTCATATCTCATCAGGTACAACCCACTTGTGTCACCTCACATGGTCACAACCAGCATGTGGTTGTCATCACACACCTGTCACACATTGCTTATGTGTGTCACATCACAACTGTCACAACACTCATGTGATTGTTACCTCAACATGTGTCTTAAGAGGCAAGTGTCACATCATAGCTATCACATCATGCCTGTGGCTCTCATATCATTTCTGTCTCAACACATGTGGCATTGTCCCCTGATACCTGTCACACTCAGAGTGGTATTGTGACCTCAATTTGTCAGAAGACTTCCAGAAGCATTACAGCATACCTGTCACTTCACATGTGCATGTCACATCATGTCCATCACAACCCACATGCATGTCAACTCAGAAGGTCACAATCAGCATACGATTGTCACCACTCATTTGTCCCAAGCCATTTATGATTGTCACATCACAACTGTCACAACGCTTCTGTGGTTGTCATCCCACATGTATCTTAACATGCAAATGCCCCATCATATGTGTCGCATTGCACCTGTGATTGTCATATCACATCTGTCTCAACACGCATGAGAGTGTCTCCTGACATGTGTCACACCCAGAGAGTGATTGTCACCTCATATAAGTCACATGCCATGCAGGAGTGTCACATCATACCTCTCATATCACACATGTGTGTGTCACATCAGATCAGTTCCAATCAACTTGTGTGTCACCTCACATTGTCACTTGCTTTACAGAGCATCGCATCATACCTGTCGTCACACATGAGAGTCATATCACATCAAGCACAAGCCATTTGTGTGTCACCTCACGTGATCACCACACATGTGTCACACATGCTTATGTGTGTCACATCAAAACTGTTACAAGGCCCATGTGATTGTCACATCACCTGTGTTGTAACACGCAAGTGCCATAACATATCAGTCACATCATGTCTGTTATTGTCACAGCATTTCTGCCTCAACAAATGTGGCAGTGTCATCTGACATCTGTTACACCCATAGTGTGTTACCTCACATTTGGCACATGCTTTACAGAGTGACACATCCTATCTGTCATCACACATGAGAGTGTCATATCACATCAGGCACAGCCCACTTGTGTGTCACCTCACATGGTCACAACTGGCATGTGATTGTCACCGCACATCTGTCACAAGCTGCTTATGACGGTCACATCACAACTGTCACAATGTTCATGTATTTGTCACCTCATGTGTCTTAATGCCCAAGGGTCACATCATACCTGTGTCATTGCACATGTGATTGTCACATCACATGGGTCTCAACACACTTGAGAGTGTCACCTGACTCCTGTGACACACAGAGTGTGATTGTCCCCTCATATTAGTCACATGCCTCCCAGGAGTGTCACATCACACCAGTCACATTGCACATGCGTGTGTCACATCATAACAGTTCCAAATTCACTTGTGTGTCACCTCACATGGTCACAATTGGCATGTCAATGTCACCACACATCTGTCACAAGACTCATGATTGTCACATCACACCTGTCCCAATGCCTGTGTGATTGTCACCTCATGGGTGTCATAATGTGCAAGTGTCACAACATTTCAGTCCCATTGTGCCTGTTAGGGTCACACTATTTCTGTCTCGACACACATGGCAGTGTTACCTGACATCTGTCTCAACAAGAGTGTGATTAGCACATCACATTTGTCACATGACTTCTGGAGTGTCATGTCATATGTGTCCCATCACATGAGTGTGTCATAGCACATCAGGCACAACCCACTTGTGTGTCACCTCACATGGTCACAACCAGCAAGTGGTTGACACCACACAGCTGTCACACACCACTTATGTGTGTCCCATCCAAACTGTCACCATGCCCATGTGATGGTCACCTCATCTGTGTCATAACAGGCAAGTGTCACATATCTGTCACATCATGCCTGTGGCTGTCACCTATTTGTCTCAACACACATGTCAGTGTCACATGACATCTGTCACACCAAGAGTGTGATTGTCACCTCACATTTGTCATGTGCTTTATGGAGTGCCACATCATATCTGTCATCACACATGACAGTGTCATATCACATCAGGCACAAGCCCCTTGTGTGTCATCTCACATAGTCACAACCAGCATGTGGGTTTTCTCACACACTGCTTATGTGGGTCACATCACTGCTGTCACTGTGCCCTTGTGATTGTCACCTCCTCTGTGTCATCATGCACAACTGTCACATCATATCTGTCACATTGAGCCTGTGACTGTCATGCCATTTCTGTCTCAACACACATGGCAGTGTCACATGACATCTGTCACACCAAGACTGTGATTGTCACCTCACATTTGTCACATGCATTACAGAGTATCACACAGTATATGTCATTACACATGAGAATGTCACATAACTTCAGGCACAACCCACGTGTGTATCAGCTCACCCTGTCACAATTGGCATGTGATTGTCACCACACATCTGTCACAAGCCTCTTATGATTGTCACATCACACCTGTCATAATGCCTGAGTGATTGTCACCTCATGTGTGTCATAACATGCAATTATCCAAAAATGTCAGTCACATTGTGCCTGTTATTGGTCACACCATTTCTACTTCAACACATGTGGCAGTGTCACCTGACATATGTCACACCTCGAGTGTGATTGTCACCTCACATTTGTCACATGTGTTATGGAGTGTCACATCATATCTGTCACATTACACATGGGAGTGAAATATCACATGAGGCACAACCCACTTGTGTGTCACCTCACATGGTCACAACCCACATGTTATTGTCACCACACATCTGTCACACATGCTTATGTGGGTCACGTCAAATCTGTTACAATGCCCATGTGATGGTCACCTCATCTGTGTTATAATATGCAAGTGTCACATCATATCTCTCATATCATGCCTGTGATCATCACATCATTTCTGTCTCAACACACGTGGCAGTGTCACCTGATATCTGTCACACCCACAGTGTGATTGTCACCTCACACTTGTCACACGTCTTCTGGGAGTGTCACATCATCCCTGTCACCTCTGACATGTGCAGGTCACATCACATCAGTCAAAACCCATATGTATGTGATCTCAGATGGTCACAATCTGCATATGATTGTCACCACACACTAGTCACAAGCCACTTATGAGTCTCACATCACAACTGTCACAATGCTCAAGTGACTGTCACCTCACATGTGTCTTCACGCACAACTGTCACATCATACCTGTCACATTGCACATGTGATTGTCACATCACATCAGATCCAACCCAGTTGTGTGTCACCTCCCATTGTCACAATTGGCATATGATTGTCACCACACATCTGTCACACATACTTCTGTGTGTTACATCAAAACTGTTATAACACCCATGTGACTGTCACTTCTCCTATGTCAGAATGCACGTGTCACTTCATAGCTGTCACATCGTGCCTGTGACTCTCGCATCATTTCTGTCTCAACACATGTGGCAGTGTCACCTGGCATCTGTCACACCCAGAGTGTGTTTGTCACCTCCCATTTGTCAGGTGCCTTACAAAGTGTCATGTTTCCCTGTCACATCACATATGGGACTGTCACGTCACATCCATCACCACCCATTTGTCACCTCATGTGTTCACCACTGGCATATGGTTGTCACCACACATCTGTCACAAGCCTCTTATCAGTGTCATATCACAACTGTCACCACACCCATGTGGCCGTTACCTCACATGTGTCATAACATGAAAGCATTATATCGTATCTATCCCATCACACTTATGATTATCACGTCACTTCTGTCTCAGCCCATGTGGGTGTGTCATCTGACATCTGTCATACCCTGAGTGTGAGTGTCACATCACATGTGTCAAATGCCTTCCAGAGTGTCACATCATATCTGTCGCATCACATGTGAGAGTGTCATATCTCATCAGGTACAACCCACTTGTGTCACCTCACATGGTCACAACCAGCATGTGGTTGTCATCACACACCTGTCACACATTGCTTATGTGTGTCACATCACAACTGTCACAACACTCATGTGATTGTTACCTCAACATGTGTCTTAAGAGGCAAGTGTCACATCATAGCTATCACATCATGCCTGTGGCTCTCATATCATTTCTGTCTCAACACATGTGGCATTGTCACCTGATACCTGTCACACTCAGAGTGGTATTGTGACCTCAATTTGTCAGAAGACTTCCAGAAGCATTACAGCATACCTGTCACTTCACATGTGCATGTCACATCATGTCCATCACAACCCACATGCATGTCAACTCAGAAGGTCACAATCAGCATACGATTGTCACCACTCATTTGTCCCAAGCCATTTATGATTGTCACATCACAACTGTCACAACGCTTCTGTGGTTGTCATCCCACATGTATCTTAACATGCAAATGCCCCATCATATGTGTCGCATTGCACCTGTGATTGTCATATCACATCTGTCTCAACACGCATGAGAGTGTCTCCTGACATGTGTCACACCCAGAGAGTGATTGTCACCTCATATAAGTCACATGCCATGCAGGAGTGTCACATCATACCTCTCATATCACACATGTGTGTGTCACATCAGATCAGTTCCAATCAACTTGTGTGTCACCTCACATTGTCACTTGCTTTACAGAGCATCGCATCATACCTGTCATCACACATGAGAGTCATATCACATCAAGCACAAGCCATTTGTGTGTCACCTCACGTGATCACCACACATGTGTCACACATGCTTATGTGTGTCACATCAAAACTGTTACAAGGCCCATGTGATTGTCACATCACCTGTGTTGTAACACGCAAGTGCCATAACATATCAGTCACATCATGTCTGTTATTGTCACAGCATTTCTGCCTCAACAAATGTGGCAGTGTCATCTGACATCTGTTACACCCATAGTGTGTTACCTCACATTTGGCACATGCTTTACAGAGTGACACATCCTATCTGTCATCACACATGAGAGTGTCATATCACATCAGGCACAGCCCACTTGTGTGTCACCTCACATGGTCACAACTGGCATGTGATTGTCACCGCACATCTGTCACAAGCTGCTTATGACGGTCACATCACAACTGTCACAATGTTCATGTATTTGTCACCTCATGTGTCTTAATGCCCAAGGGTCACATCATACCTGTGTCATTGCACATGTGATTGTCACATCACATGGGTCTCAACACACTTGAGAGTGTCACCTGACTCCTGTGACACACAGAGTGTGATTGTCCCCTCATATTAGTCACATGCCTCCCAGGAGTGTCACATCACACCAGTCACATTGCACATGCGTGTGTCACATCATAACAGTTCCAAATTCACTTGTGTGTCACCTCACATGGTCACAATTGGCATGTCAATGTCACCACACATCTGTCACAAGACTCATGATTGTCACATCACACCTGTCCCAATGCCTGTGTGATTGTCACCTCATGGGTGTCATAATGTGCAAGTGTCACAACATTTCAGTCCCATTGTGCCTGTTAGGGTCACACTATTTCTGTCTCGACACACATGGCAGTGTTACCTGACATCTGTCTCAACAAGAGTGTGATTAGCACATCACATTTGTCACATGACTTCTGGAGTGTCATGTCATATGTGTCCCATCACATGAGTGTGTCATAGCACATCAGGCACAACCCACTTGTGTGTCACCTCACATGGTCACAACCAGCAAGTGGTTGACACCACACAGCTGTCACACACCACTTATGTGTGTCCCATCCAAACTGTCACCATGCCCATGTGATGGTCACCTCATCTGTGTCATAACAGGCAAGTGTCACATATCTGTCACATCATGCCTGTGGCTGTCACCTATTTGTCTCAACACACATGTCAGTGTCACATGACATCTGTCACACCAAGAGTGTGATTGTCACCTCACATTTGTCATGTGCTTTATGGAGTGCCACATCATATCTGTCATCACACATGACAGTGTCATATCACATCAGGCACAAGCCCCTTGTGTGTCATCTCACATAGTCACAACCAGCATGTGGGTTTTCTCACACACTGCTTATGTGGGTCACATCACTGCTGTCACTGTGCCCTTGTGATTGTCACCTCCTCTGTGTCATCATGCACAACTGTCACATCATATCTGTCACATTGAGCCTGTGACTGTCATGCCATTTCTGTCTCAACACACATGGCAGTGTCACATGACATCTGTCACACCAAGACTGTGATTGTCACCTCACATTTGTCACATGCATTACAGAGTATCACACAGTATATGTCATTACACATGAGAATGTCACATAACTTCAGGCACAACCCACGTGTGTATCAGCTCACCCTGTCACAATTGGCATGTGATTGTCACCACACATCTGTCACAAGCCTCTTATGATTGTCACATCACACCTGTCATAATGCCTGAGTGATTGTCACCTCATGTGTGTCATAACATGCAATTATCCAAAAATGTCAGTCACATTGTGCCTGTTATTGGTCACACCATTTCTACTTCAACACATGTGGCAGTGTCACCTGACATATGTCACACCTCGAGTGTGATTGTCACCTCACATTTGTCACATGTGTTATGGAGTGTCACATCATATCTGTCACATTACACATGGGAGTGAAATATCACATGAGGCACAACCCACTTGTGTGTCACCTCACATGGTCACAACCCACATGTTATTGTCACCACACATCTGTCACACATGCTTATGTGGGTCACGTCAAATCTGTTACAATGCCCATGTGATGGTCACCTCATCTGTGTTATAATATGCAAGTGTCACATCATATCTCTCATATCATGCCTGTGATCATCACATCATTTCTGTCTCAACACACGTGGCAGTGTCACCTGATATCTGTCACACCCACAGTGTGATTGTCACCTCACACTTGTCACACGTCTTCTGGGAGTGTCACATCATCCCTGTCACATCTGACATGTGCATGTCACATCACATCAGTCAAAACCCATATGTATGTGATCTCAGATGGTCACAATCTGCATATGATTGTCACCACACACTGGTCACAAGCCACTTATGAGTCTCACATCACAACTGTCACAATGCTCAAGTGACTGTCACCTCACATGTGTCTTCACGCACAACTGTCACATCATACCTGTCACATTGCACATGTGATTGTCACATCACATCAGATCCAACCCAGTTGTGTGTCACCTCCCATTGTCACAATTGGCATATGATTGTCACCACACATCTGTCACACATACTTCTGTGTGTTACATCAAAACTGTTATAACACCCATGTGACTGTCACTTCTCCTATGTCAGAATGCACGTGTCACATCATAGCTGTCACATCGTGCCTGTGACTCTCGCATCATTTCTGTCTCAACACATGTGGCAGTGTCACCTGGCATCTGTCACACCCAGAGTGTGTTTGTCACCTCCCATTTGTCAGGTGCCTTACAAAGTGTCATGTTTCCCTGTCACATCACATATGGGACTGTCACGTCACATCCATCACCACCCATTTGTCACCTCATGTGTTCACCACTGGCATATGATTGTCACCACACATCTGTCACAAGCCTCTTATCAGTGTCATATCACAACTGTCACCACACCCATGTGGCCGTTACCTCACATGTGTCATAACATGAAAGCATTATATCGTATCTATCCCATCACACTTATGATTATCACGTCACTTCTGTCTCAGCCCATGTGGGTGTGTCATCTGACATCTGTCATACCCTGAGTGTGAGTGTCACATCACATGTGTCAAATGCCTTCCAGAGTGTCACATCATATCTGTCGCATCACATGTGAGAGTGTCATATCTCATCAGGTACAACCCACTTGTGTCACCTCACATGGTCACAACCAGCATGTGGTTGTCATCACACACCTGTCACACATTGCTTATGTGTGTCACATCACAACTGTCACAACACTCATGTGATTGTTACCTCAACATGTGTCTTAAGAGGCAAGTGTCACATCATAGCTATCACATCATGCCTGTGGCTCTCATATCATTTCTGTCTCAACACATGTGGCATTGTCACCTGATACCTGTCACACTCAGAGTGGTATTGTGACCTCAATTTGTCAGAAGACTTCCAGAAGCATTACAGCATACCTGTCACTTCACATGTGCATGTCACATCATGTCCATCACAACCCACATGCATGTCAACTCAGAAGGTCACAATCAGCATACGATTGTCACCACTCATTTGTCCCAAGCCATTTATGATTGTCACATCACAACTGTCACAACGCTTCTGTGGTTGTCATCCCACATGTATCTTAACATGCAAATGCCCCATCATATGTGTCGCATTGCACCTGTGATTGTCATATCACATCTGTCTCAACACGCATGAGAGTGTCTCCTGACATGTGTCACACCCAGAGAGTGATTGTCACCTCATATAAGTCACATGCCATGCAGGAGTGTCACATCATACCTCTCATATCACACATGTGTGTGTCACATCAGATCAGTTCCAATCAACTTGTGTGTCACCTCACATTGTCACTTGCTTTACAGAGCATCGCATCATACCTGTCGTCACACATGAGAGTCATATCACATCAAGCACAAGCCATTTGTGTGTCACCTCACGTGATCACCACACATGTGTCACACATGCTTATGTGTGTCACATCAAAACTGTTACAAGGTCCATGTGATTGTCACATCACCTGTGTTGTAACACGCAAGTGCCATAACATATCAGTCACATCATGTCTGTTATTGTCACAGCATTTCTGCCTCAACAAATGTGGCAGTGTCATCTGACATCTGTTACACCCATAGTGTGTTACCTCACATTTGGCACATGCTTTACAGAGTGACACATCCTATCTGTCATCACACATGAGAGTGTCATATCACATCAGGCACAGCCCACTTGTGTGTCACCTCACATGGTCACAACTGGCATGTGATTGTCACCGCACATCTGTCACAAGCTGCTTATGACGGTCACATCACAACTGTCACAATGTTCATGTATTTGTCACCTCATGTGTCTTAATGCCCAAGGGTCACATCATACCTGTGTCATTGCACATGTGATTGTCACATCACATGGGTCTCAACACACTTGAGAGTGTCACCTGACTCCTGTGACACACAGAGTGTGATTGTCCCCTCATATTAGTCACATGCCTCCCAGGAGTGTCACATCACACCAGTCACATTGCACATGCGTGTGTCACACCGTAACAGTTCCTAAATCACTTGTGTGTCACCTCACATGGTCACAATTGGCATGTCAATGTCACCACACATCTGTCACAAGACTCATGATTGTCACATCACACCTGTCCCAATGCCTGTGTGATTGTCACCTCATGGGTGTCATAATGTGCAAGTGTCACAACATTTCAGTCCCATTGTGCCTGTTAGGGTCACACTATTTCTGTCTCGACACACATGGCAGTGTTACCTGACATCTGTCTCAACAAGAGTGTGATTAGCACATCACATTTGTCACATGACTTCTGGAGTGTCATGTCATATGTGTCCCATCACATGAGTGTGTCATAGCACATCAGGCACAACCCACTTGTGTGTCACCTCACATGGTCACAACCAGCAAGTGGTTGACACCACACAGCTGTCACACACCACTTATGTGTGTCCCATCCAAACTGTCACCATGCCCATGTGATGGTCACCTCATCTGTGTCATAACAGGCAAGTGTCACATATCTGTCACATCATGCCTGTGGCTGTCACCTATTTGTCTCAACACACATGTCAGTGTCACATGACATCTGTCACACCAAGAGTGTGATTGTCACCTCACATTTGTCATGTGCTTTATGGAGTGCCACATCATATCTGTCATCACACATGACAGTGTCATATCACATCAGGCACAAGCCCCTTGTGTGTCATCTCACATAGTCACAACCAGCATGTGGGTTTTCTCACACACTGCTTATGTGGGTCACATCACTGCTGTCACTGTGCCCTTGTGATTGTCACCTCCTCTGTGTCATCATGCACAACTGTCACATCATATCTGTCACATTGAGCCTGTGACTGTCATGCCATTTCTGTCTCAACACACATGGCAGTGTCACATGACATCTGTCACACCAAGACTGTGATTGTCACCTCACATTTGTCACATGCATTACAGAGTATCACACAGTATATGTCATTACACATGAGAATGTCACATAACTTCAGGCACAACCCACGTGTGTATCAGCTCACCCTGTCACAATTGGCATGTGATTGTCACCACACATCTGTCACAAGCCTCTTATGATTGTCACATCACACCTGTCATAATGCCTGAGTGATTGTCACCTCATGTGTGTCATAACATGCAATTATCCAAAAATGTCAGTCACATTGTGCCTGTTATTGGTCACACCATTTCTACTTCAACACATGTGGCAGTGTCACCTGACATATGTCACACCTCGAGTGTGATTGTCACCTCACATTTGTCACATGTGTTATGGAGTGTCACATCATATCTGTCACATTACACATGGGAGTGAAATATCACATGAGGCACAACCCACTTGTGTGTCACCTCACATGGTCACAACCCACATGTTATTGTCACCACACATCTGTCACACATGCTTATGTGGGTCACGTCAAATCTGTTACAATGCCCATGTGATGGTCACCTCATCTGTGTTATAATATGCAAGTGTCACATCATATCTCTCATATCATGCCTGTGATCATCACATCATTTCTGTCTCAACACACGTGGCAGTGTCACCTGATATCTGTCAC
The DNA here is from genome assembly GCF_030028045.1 of Hippopotamus amphibius kiboko. Lineage (NCBI taxonomy): Eukaryota > Metazoa > Chordata > Mammalia > Artiodactyla > Hippopotamidae > Hippopotamus > Hippopotamus amphibius. The sequence goes on along the minus strand of NC_080192.1, from coordinate 53,555,631 downwards.
ACCCACAGTGTGATTGTCACCTCACACTTGTCACACGTCTTCTGGGAGTGTCACATCATCCCTGTCACATCTGACATGTGCATGTCACATCACATCAGTCAAAACCCATATGTATGTGATCTCAGATGGTCACAATCTGCATATGATTGTCACCACACACTGGTCACAAGCCACTTATGAGTCTCACATCACAACTGTCACAATGCTCAAGTGACTGTCACCTCACATGTGTCTTCACGCACAACTGTCACATCATACCTGTCACATTGCACATGTGATTGTCACATCACATCAGATCCAACCCAGTTGTGTGTCACCTCCCATTGTCACAATTGGCATATGATTGTCACCACACATCTGTCACACATACTTCTGTGTGTTACATCAAAACTGTTATAACACCCATGTGACTGTCACTTCTCCTATGTCAGAATGCACGTGTCACATCATATCTGTCACATTGTGCCTGTGACTCTCGCATCATTTCTGTCTCAACACATGTGGCAGTGTCACCTGGCATCTGTCACACCCAGAGTGTGTTTGTCACCTCCCATTTGTCAGGTGCCTTACAAAGTGTCATGTTTCCCTGTCACATCACATATGGGACTGTCACGTCACATCCATCACCACCCATTTGTCACCTCATGTGTTCACCACTGGCATATGATTGTCACCACACATCTGTCACAAGCCTCTTATCAGTGTCATATCACAACTGTCACCACACCCATGTGGCCGTTACCTCACATGTGTCATAACATGAAAGCATTATATCGTATCTATCCCATCACACTTATGATTATCACGTCACTTCTGTCTCAGCCCATGTGGGTGTGTCATCTGACATCTGTCATACCCTGAGTGTGAGTGTCACATCACATGTGTCAAATGCCTTCCAGAGTGTCACATCATATCTGTCGCATCACATGTGAGAGTGTCATATCTCATCAGGTACAACCCACTTGTGTCACCTCACATGGTCACAACCAGCATGTGGTTGTCATCACACACCTGTCACACATTGCTTATGTGTGTCACATCACAACTGTCACAACACTCATGTGATTGTTACCTCAACATGTGTCTTAAGAGGCAAGTGTCACATCATAGCTATCACATCATGCCTGTGGCTCTCATATCATTTCTGTCTCAACACATGTGGCATTGTCCCCTGATACCTGTCACACTCAGAGTGTTATTGTGACCTCAATTTGTCAGAAGACTTCCAGAAGCATTACAGCATACCTGTCACTTCACATGTGCATGTCACATCATGTCCATCACAACCCACATGCATGTCAACTCAGAAGGTCACAATCAGCATACGATTGTCACCACTCATTTGTCCCAAGCCATTTATGATTGTCACATCACAACTGTCACAACGCTTCTGTGGTTGTCATCCCACATGTATCTTAACATGCAAATGCCCCATCATATGTGTCGCATTGCACCTGTGATTGTCATATCACATCTGTCTCAACACGCATGAGAGTGTCTCCTGACATGTGTCACACCCAGAGAGTGATTGTCACCTCATATAAGTCACATGCCATGCAGGAGTGTCACATCATACCTCTCATATCACACATGTGTGTGTCACATCAGATCAGTTCCAATCAACTTGTGTGTCACCTCACATTGTCACTTGCTTTACAGAGCATCGCATCATACCTGTCGTCACACATGAGAGTCATATCACATCAAGCACAAGCCATTTGTGTGTCACCTCACGTGATCACCACACATGTGTCACACATGCTTATGTGTGTCACATCAAAACTGTTACAAGGCCCATGTGATTGTCACATCACCTGTGTTGTAACACGCAAGTGCCATAACATATCAGTCACATCATGTCTGTTATTGTCACAGCATTTCTGCCTCAACAAATGTGGCAGTGTCATCTGACATCTGTTACACCCATAGTGTGTTACCTCACATTTGGCACATGCTTTACAGAGTGACACATCCTATCTGTCATCACACATGAGAGTGTCATATCACATCAGGCACAGCCCACTTGTGTGTCACCTCACATGGTCACAACTGGCATGTGATTGTCACCGCACATCTGTCACAAGCTGCTTATGACGGTCACATCACAACTGTCACAATGTTCATGTATTTGTCACCTCATGTGTCTTAATGCCCAAGGGTCACATCATACCTGTGTCATTGCACATGTGATTGTCACATCACATGGGTCTCAACACACTTGAGAGTGTCACCTGACTCCTGTGACACACAGAGTGTGATTGTCCCCTCATATTAGTCACATGCCTCCCAGGAGTGTCACATCACACCAGTCACATTGCACATGCGTGTGTCACATCGTAACAGTTCCAAATTCACTTGTGTGTCACCTCACATGGTCACAATTGGCATGTCAATGTCACCACACATCTGTCACAAGACTCATGATTGTCACATCACACCTGTCCCAATGCCTGTGTGATTGTCACCTCATGGGTGTCATAATGTGCAAGTGTCACAACATTTCAGTCCCATTGTGCCTGTTAGGGTCACACTATTTCTGTCTCGACACACATGGCAGTGTTACCTGACATCTGTCTCAACAAGAGTGTGATTAGCACATCACATTTGTCACATGACTTCTGGAGTGTCATGTCATATGTGTCCCATCACATGAGTGTGTCATAGCACATCAGGCACAACCCACTTGTGTGTCACCTCACATGGTCACAACCAGCAAGTGGTTGACACCACACAGCTGTCACACACCACTTATGTGTGTCCCATCCAAACTGTCACCATGCCCATGTGATGGTCACCTCATCTGTGTCATAACAGGCAAGTGTCACATATCTGTCACATCATGCCTGTGGCTGTCACCTATTTGTCTCAACACACATGTCAGTGTCACATGACATCTGTCACACCAAGAGTGTGATTGTCACCTCACATTTGTCATGTGCTTTATGGAGTGCCACATCATATCTGTCATCACACATGACAGTGTCATATCACATCAGGCACAAGCCCCTTGTGTGTCATCTCACATAGTCACAACCAGCATGTGGGTTTTCTCACACACTGCTTATGTGGGTCACATCACTGCTGTCACTGTGCCCTTGTGATTGTCACCTCCTCTGTGTCATCATGCACAACTGTCACATCATATCTGTCACATTGAGCCTGTGACTGTCATGCCATTTCTGTCTCAACACACATGGCAGTGTCACATGACATCTGTCACACCAAGACTGTGATTGTCACCTCACATTTGTCACATGCATTGCAGAGTATCACACAGTATATGTCATTACACATGAGAATGTCACATAACTTCAGGCACAACCCACGTGTGTATCAGCTCACCCTGTCACAATTGGCATGTGATTGTCACCACACATCTGTCACAAGCCTCTTATGATTGTCACATCACACCTGTCATAATGCCTGAGTGATTGTCACCTCATGTGTGTCATAACATGCAATTATCCAAAAATGTCAGTCACATTGTGCCTGTTATTGGTCACACCATTTCTACTTCAACACATGTGGCAGTGTCACCTGACATATGTCACACCTCGAGTGTGATTGTCACCTCACATTTGTCACATGTGTTATGGAGTGTCACATCATATCTGTCACATTACACATGGGAGTGAAATATCACATGAGGCACAACCCACTTGTGTGTCACCTCACATGGTCACAACCCACATGTTATTGTCACCACACATCTGTCACACATGCTTATGTGGGTCACGTCAAATCTGTTACAATGCCCATGTGATGGTCACCTCATCTGTGTTATAATATGCAAGTGTCACATCATATCTCTCATATCATGCCTGTGATCATCACATCATTTCTGTCTCAACACACGTGGCAGTGTCACCTGATATCTGTCACACCCACAGTGTGATTGTCACCTCACACTTGTCACACGTCTTCTGGGAGTGTCACATCATCCCTGTCACCTCTGACATGTGCAGGTCACATCACATCAGTCAAAACCCATATGTATGTGATCTCAGATGGTCACAATCTGCATATGATTGTCACCACACACTAGTCACAAGCCACTTATGAGTCTCACATCACAACTGTCACAATGCTCAAGTGACTGTCACCTCACATGTGTCTTCACGCACAACTGTCACATCATACCTGTCACATTGCACATGTGATTGTCACATCACATCAGATCCAACCCAGTTGTGTGTCACCTCCCATTGTCACAATTGGCATATGATTGTCACCACACATCTGTCACACATACTTCTGTGTGTTACATCAAAACTGTTATAACACCCATGTGACTGTCACTTCTCCTATGTCAGAATGCACGTGTCACTTCATAGCTGTCACATCGTGCCTGTGACTCTCGCATCATTTCTGTCTCAACACATGTGGCAGTGTCACCTGGCATCTGTCACACCCAGAGTGTGTTTGTCACCTCCCATTTGTCAGGTGCCTTACAAAGTGTCATGTTTCCCTGTCACATCACATATGGGACTGTCACGTCACATCCATCACCACCCATTTGTCACCTCATGTGTTCACCACTGGCATATGGTTGTCACCACACATCTGTCACAAGCCTCTTATCAGTGTCATATCACAACTGTCACCACACCCATGTGGCCGTTACCTCACATGTGTCATAACATGAAAGCATTATATCGTATCTATCCCATCACACTTATGATTATCACGTCACTTCTGTCTCAGCCCATGTGGGTGTGTCATCTGACATCTGTCATACCCTGAGTGTGAGTGTCACATCACATGTGTCAAATGCCTTCCAGAGTGTCACATCATATCTGTCGCATCACATGTGAGAGTGTCATATCTCATCAGGTACAACCCACTTGTGTCACCTCACATGGTCACAACCAGCATGTGGTTGTCATCACACACCTGTCACACATTGCTTATGTGTGTCACATCACAACTGTCACAACACTCATGTGATTGTTACCTCAACATGTGTCTTAAGAGGCAAGTGTCACATCATAGCTATCACATCATGCCTGTGGCTCTCATATCATTTCTGTCTCAACACATGTGGCATTGTCACCTGATACCTGTCACACTCAGAGTGGTATTGTGACCTCAATTTGTCAGAAGACTTCCAGAAGCATTACAGCATACCTGTCACTTCACATGTGCATGTCACATCATGTCCATCACAACCCACATGCATGTCAACTCAGAAGGTCACAATCAGCATACGATTGTCACCACTCATTTGTCCCAAGCCATTTATGATTGTCACATCACAACTGTCACAACGCTTCTGTGGTTGTCATCCCACATGTATCTTAACATGCAAATGCCCCATCATATGTGTCGCATTGCACCTGTGATTGTCATATCACATCTGTCTCAACACGCATGAGAGTGTCTCCTGACATGTGTCACACCCAGAGAGTGATTGTCACCTCATATAAGTCACATGCCATGCAGGAGTGTCACATCATACCTCTCATATCACACATGTGTGTGTCACATCAGATCAGTTCCAATCAACTTGTGTGTCACCTCACATTGTCACTTGCTTTACAGAGCATCGCATCATACCTGTCATCACACATGAGAGTCATATCACATCAAGCACAAGCCATTTGTGTGTCACCTCACGTGATCACCACACATGTGTCACACATGCTTATGTGTGTCACATCAAAACTGTTACAAGGCCCATGTGATTGTCACATCACCTGTGTTGTAACACGCAAGTGCCATAACATATCAGTCACATCATGTCTGTTATTGTCACAGCATTTCTGCCTCAACAAATGTGGCAGTGTCATCTGACATCTGTTACACCCATAGTGTGTTACCTCACATTTGGCACATGCTTTACAGAGTGACACATCCTATCTGTCATCACACATGAGAGTGTCATATCACATCAGGCACAGCCCACTTGTGTGTCACCTCACATGGTCACAACTGGCATGTGATTGTCACCGCACATCTGTCACAAGCTGCTTATGACGGTCACATCACAACTGTCACAATGTTCATGTATTTGTCACCTCATGTGTCTTAATGCCCAAGGGTCACATCATACCTGTGTCATTGCACATGTGATTGTCACATCACATGGGTCTCAACACACTTGAGAGTGTCACCTGACTCCTGTGACACACAGAGTGTGATTGTCCCCTCATATTAGTCACATGCCTCCCAGGAGTGTCACATCACACCAGTCACATTGCACATGCGTGTGTCACATCGTAACAGTTCCAAATTCACTTGTGTGTCACCTCACATGGTCACAATTGGCATGTCAATGTCACCACACATCTGTCACAAGACTCATGATTGTCACATCACACCTGTCCCAATGCCTGTGTGATTGTCACCTCATGGGTGTCATAATGTGCAAGTGTCACAACATTTCAGTCCCATTGTGCCTGTTAGGGTCACACTATTTCTGTCTCGACACACATGGCAGTGTTACCTGACATCTGTCTCAACAAGAGTGTGATTAGCACATCACATTTGTCACATGACTTCTGGAGTGTCATGTCATATGTGTCCCATCACATGAGTGTGTCATAGCACATCAGGCACAACCCACTTGTGTGTCACCTCACATGGTCACAACCAGCAAGTGGTTGACACCACACAGCTGTCACACACCACTTATGTGTGTCCCATCCAAACTGTCACCATGCCCATGTGATGGTCACCTCATCTGTGTCATAACAGGCAAGTGTCACATATCTGTCACATCATGCCTGTGGCTGTCACCTATTTGTCTCAACACACATGTCAGTGTCACATGACATCTGTCACACCAAGAGTGTGATTGTCACCTCACATTTGTCATGTGCTTTATGGAGTGCCACATCATATCTGTCATCACACATGACAGTGTCATATCACATCAGGCACAAGCCCCTTGTGTGTCATCTCACATAGTCACAACCAGCATGTGGGTTTTCTCACACACTGCTTATGTGGGTCACATCACTGCTGTCACTGTGCCCTTGTGATTGTCACCTCCTCTGTGTCATCATGCACAACTGTCACATCATATCTGTCACATTGAGCCTGTGACTGTCATGCCATTTCTGTCTCAACACACATGGCAGTGTCACATGACATCTGTCACACCAAGACTGTGATTGTCACCTCACATTTGTCACATGCATTGCAGAGTATCACACAGTATATGTCATTACACATGAGAATGTCACATAACTTCAGGCACAACCCACGTGTGTATCAGCTCACCCTGTCACAATTGGCATGTGATTGTCACCACACATCTGTCACAAGCCTCTTATGATTGTCACATCACACCTGTCATAATGCCTGAGTGATTGTCACCTCATGTGTGTCATAACATGCAATTATCCAAAAATGTCAGTCACATTGTGCCTGTTATTGGTCACACCATTTCTACTTCAACACATGTGGCAGTGTCACCTGACATATGTCACACCTCGAGTGTGATTGTCACCTCACATTTGTCACATGTGTTATGGAGTGTCACATCATATCTGTCACATTACACATGGGAGTGAAATATCACATGAGGCACAACCCACTTGTGTGTCACCTCACATGGTCACAACCCACATGTTATTGTCACCACACATCTGTCACACATGCTTATGTGGGTCACGTCAAATCTGTTACAATGCCCATGTGATGGTCACCTCATCTGTGTTATAATATGCAAGTGTCACATCATATCTCTCATATCATGCCTGTGATCATCACATCATTTCTGTCTCAACACACGTGGCAGTGTCACCTGATATCTGTCACACCCACAGTGTGATTGTCACCTCACACTTGTCACACGTCTTCTGGGAGTGTCACATCATCCCTGTCACCTCTGACATGTGCAGGTCACATCACATCAGTCAAAACCCATATGTATGTGATCTCAGATGGTCACAATCTGCATATGATTGTCACCACACACTAGTCACAAGCCACTTATGAGTCTCACATCACAACTGTCACAATGCTCAAGTGACTGTCACCTCACATGTGTCTTCACGCACAACTGTCACATCATACCTGTCACATTGCACATGTGATTGTCACATCACATCAGATCCAACCCAGTTGTGTGTCACCTCCCATTGTCACAATTGGCATATGATTGTCACCACACATCTGTCACACATACTTCTGTGTGTTACATCAAAACTGTTATAACACCCATGTGACTGTCACTTCTCCTATGTCAGAATGCACGTGTCACTTCATAGCTGTCACATCGTGCCTGTGACTCTCGCATCATTTCTGTCTCAACACATGTGGCAGTGTCACCTGGCATCTGTCACACCCAGAGTGTGTTTGTCACCTCCCATTTGTCAGGTGCCTTACAAAGTGTCATGTTTCCCTGTCACATCACATATGGGACTGTCACGTCACATCCATCACCACCCATTTGTCACCTCATGTGTTCACCACTGGCATATGATTGTCACCACACATCTGTCACAAGCCTCTTATCAGTGTCATATCACAACTGTCACCACACCCATGTGGCCGTTACCTCACATGTGTCATAACATGAAAGCATTATATCGTATCTATCCCATCACACTTATGATTATCACGTCACTTCTGTCTCAGCCCATGTGGGTGTGTCATCTGACATCTGTCATACCCTGAGTGTGAGTGTCACATCACATGTGTCAAATGCCTTCCAGAGTGTCACATCATATCTGTCGCATCACATGTGAGAGTGTCATATCTCATCAGGTACAACCCACTTGTGTCACCTCACATGGTCACAACCAGCATGTGGTTGTCATCACACACCTGTCACACATTGCTTATGTGTGTCACATCACAACTGTCACAACACTCATGTGATTGTTACCTCAACATGTGTCTTAAGAGGCAAGTGTCACATCATAGCTATCACATCATGCCTGTGGCTCTCATATCATTTCTGTCTCAACACATGTGGCATTGTCACCTGATACCTGTCACACTCAGAGTGGTATTGTGACCTCAATTTGTCAGAAGACTTCCAGAAGCATTACAGCATACCTGTCACTTCACATGTGCATGTCACATCATGTCCATCACAACCCACATGCATGTCAACTCAGAAGGTCACAATCAGCATACGATTGTCACCACTCATTTGTCCCAAGCCATTTATGATTGTCACATCACAACTGTCACAACGCTTCTGTGGTTGTCATCCCACATGTATCTTAACATGCAAATGCCCCATCATATGTGTCGCATTGCACCTGTGATTGTCATATCACATCTGTCTCAACACGCATGAGAGTGTCTCCTGACATGTGTCACACCCAGAGAGTGATTGTCACCTCATATAAGTCACATGCCATGCAGGAGTGTCACATCATACCTCTCATATCACACATGTGTGTGTCACATCAGATCAGTTCCAATCAACTTGTGTGTCACCTCACATTGTCACTTGCTTTACAGAGCATCGCATCATACCTGTCGTCACACATGAGAGTCATATCACATCAAGCACAAGCCATTTGTGTGTCACCTCACGTGATCACCACACATGTGTCACACATGCTTATGTGTGTCACATCAAAACTGTTACAAGGTCCATGTGATTGTCACATCACCTGTGTTGTAACACGCAAGTGCCATAACATATCAGTCACATCATGTCTGTTATTGTCACAGCATTTCTGCCTCAACAAATGTGGCAGTGTCATCTGACATCTGTTACACCCATAGTGTGTTACCTCACATTTGGCACATGCTTTACAGAGTGACACATCCTATCTGTCATCACACATGAGAGTGTCATATCACATCAGGCACAGCCCACTTGTGTGTCACCTCACATGGTCACAACTGGCATGTGATTGTCACCGCACATCTGTCACAAGCTGCTTATGACGGTCACATCACAACTGTCACAATGTTCATGTATTTGTCACCTCATGTGTCTTAATGCCCAAGGGTCACATCATACCTGTGTCATTGCACATGTGATTGTCACATCACATGGGTCTCAACACACTTGAGAGTGTCACCTGACTCCTGTGACACACAGAGTGTGATTGTCCCCTCATATTAGTCACATGCCTCCCAGGAGTGTCACATCACACCAGTCACATTGCACATGCGTGTGTCACACCGTAACAGTTCCTAAATCACTTGTGTGTCACCTCACATGGTCACAATTGGCATGTCAATGTCACCACACATCTGTCACAAGACTCATGATTGTCACATCACACCTGTCCCAATGCCTGTGTGATTGTCACCTCATGGGTGTCATAATGTGCAAGTGTCACAACATTTCAGTCCCATTGTGCCTGTTAGGGTCACACTATTTCTGTCTCGACACACATGGCAGTGTTACCTGACATCTGTCTCAACAAGAGTGTGATTAGCACATCACATTTGTCACATGACTTCTGGAGTGTCATGTCATATGTGTCCCATCACATGAGTGTGTCATAGCACATCAGGCACAACCCACTTGTGTGTCACCTCACATGGTCACAACCAGCAAGTGGTTGACACCACACAGCTGTCACACACCACTTATGTGTGTCCCATCCAAACTGTCACCATGCCCATGTGATGGTCACCTCATCTGTGTCATAACAGGCAAGTGTCACATATCTGTCACATCATGCCTGTGGCTGTCACCTATTTGTCTCAACACACATGTCAGTGTCACATGACATCTGTCACACCAAGAGTGTGATTGTCACCTCACATTTGTCATGTGCTTTATGGAGTGCCACATCATATCTGTCATCACACATGACAGTGTCATATCACATCAGGCACAAGCCCCTTGTGTGTCATCTCACATAGTCACAACCAGCATGTGGGTTTTCTCACACACTGCTTATGTGGGTCACATCACTGCTGTCACTGTGCCCTTGTGATTGTCACCTCCTCTGTGTCATCATGCACAACTGTCACATCATATCTGTCACATTGAGCCTGTGACTGTCATGCCATTTCTGTCTCAACACACATGGCAGTGTCACATGACATCTGTCACACCAAGACTGTGATTGTCACCTCACATTTGTCACATGCATTACAGAGTATCACACAGTATATGTCATTACACATGAGAATGTCACATAACTTCAGGCACAACCCACGTGTGTATCAGCTCACCCTGTCACAATTGGCATGTGATTGTCACCACACATCTGTCACAAGCCTCTTATGATTGTCACATCACACCTGTCATAATGCCTGAGTGATTGTCACCTCATGTGTGTCATAACATGCAATTATCCAAAAATGTCAGTCACATTGTGCCTGTTATTGGTCACACCATTTCTACTTCAACACATGTGGCAGTGTCACCTGACATATGTCACACCTCGAGTGTGATTGTCACCTCACATTTGTCACATGTGTTATGGAGTGTCACATCATATCTGTCACATTACACATGGGAGTGAAATATCACATGAGGCACAACCCACTTGTGTGTCACCTCACATGGTCACAACCCACATGTTATTGTCACCACACATCTGTCACACATGCTTATGTGGGTCACGTCAAATCTGTTACAATGCCCATGTGATGGTCACCTCATCTGTGTTATAATATGCAAGTGTCACATCATATCTCTCATATCATGCCTGTGATCATCACATCATTTCTGTCTCAACACACGTGGCAGTGTCACCTGATATCTGTCACACCCACAGTGTGATTGTCACCTCACACTTGTCACACGTCTTCTGGGAGTGTCACATCATCCCTGTCACATCTGACATGTGCATGTCACATCACATCAGTCAAAACCCATATGTATGTGATCTCAGATGGTCACAATCTGCATATGATTGTCACCACACACTGGTCACAAGCCACTTATGAGTCTCACATCACAACTGTCACAATGCTCAAGTGACTGTCACCTCACATGTGTCTTCACGCACAACTGTCACATCATACCTGTCACATTGCACATGTGATTGTCACATCACATCAGATCCAACCCAGTTGTGTGTCACCTCCCATTGTCACAATTGGCATATGATTGTCACCACACATCTGTCACACATACTTCTGTGTGTTACATCAAAACTGTTATAACACCCATGTGACTGTCACTTCTCCTATGTCAGAATGCACGTGTCACATCATATCTGTCACATTGTGCCTGTGACTCTCGCATCATTTCTGTCTCAACACATGTGGCAGTGTCACCTGGCATCTGTCACACCCAGAGTGTGTTTGTCACCTCCCATTTGTCAGGTGCCTTACAAAGTGTCATGTTTCCCTGTCACATCACATATGGGACTGTCACGTCACATCCATCACCACCCATTTGTCACCTCATGTGTTCACCACTGGCATATGATTGTCACCACACATCTGTCACAATCCTCTTATCAGTGTCATATCACAACTGTCACCACACCCATGTGGCCGTTACCTCACATGTGTCATAACATGAAAGCATTATATCGTATCTATCCCATCACACTTATGATTATCACGTCACTTCTGTCTCAGCCCATGTGGGTGTGTCATCTGACATCTGTCATACCCTGAGTGTGAGTGTCACATCACATGTGTCAAATGCCTTCCAGAGTGTCACATCATATCTGTCGCATCACATGTGAGAGTGTCATATCTCATCAGGTACAACCCACTTGTGTCACCTCACATGGTCACAACCAGCATGTGGTTGTCATCACACACCTGTCACACATTGCTTATGTGTGTCACATCACAACTGTCACAACACTCATGTGATTGTTACCTCAACATGTGTCTTAAGAGGCAAGTGTCACATCATAGCTATCACATCATGCCTGTGGCTCTCATATCATTTCTGTCTCAACACATGTGGCATTGTCCCCTGATACCTGTCACACTCAGAGTGTTATTGTGACCTCAATTTGTCAGAAGACTTCCAGAAGCATTACAGCATACCTGTCACTTCACATGTGCATGTCACATCATGTCCATCACAACCCACATGCATGTCAACTCAGAAGGTCACAATCAGCATACGATTGTCACCACTCATTTGTCCCAAGCCATTTATGATTGTCACATCACAACTGTCACAACGCTTCTGTGGTTGTCATCCCACATGTATCTTAACATGCAAATGCCCCATCATATGTGTCGCATTGCACCTGTGATTGTCATATCACATCTGTCTCAACACGCATGAGAGTGTCTCCTGACATGTGTCACACCCAGAGAGTGATTGTCACCTCATATAAGTCACATGCCATGCAGGAGTGTCACATCATACCTCTCATATCACACATGTGTGTGTCACATCAGATCAGTTCCAATCAACTTGTGTGTCACCTCACATTGTCACTTGCTTTACAGAGCATCGCATCATACCTGTCGTCACACATGAGAGTCATATCACATCAAGCACAAGCCATTTGTGTGTCACCTCACGTGATCACCACACATGTGTCACACATGCTTATGTGTGTCACATCAAAACTGTTACAAGGCCCATGTGATTGTCACATCACCTGTGTTGTAACACGCAAGTGCCATAACATATCAGTCACATCATGTCTGTTATTGTCACAGCATTTCTGCCTCAACAAATGTGGCAGTGTCATCTGACATCTGTTACACCCATAGTGTGTTACCTCACATTTGGCACATGCTTTACAGAGTGACACATCCTATCTGTCATCACACATGAGAGTGTCATATCACATCAGGCACAGCCCACTTGTGTGTCACCTCACATGGTCACAACTGGCATGTGATTGTCACCGCACATCTGTCACAAGCTGCTTATGACGGTCACATCACAACTGTCACAATGTTCATGTATTTGTCACCTCATGTGTCTTAATGCCCAAGGGTCACATCATACCTGTGTCATTGCACATGTGATTGTCACATCACATGGGTCTCAACACACTTGAGAGTGTCACCTGACTCCTGTGACACACAGAGTGTGATTGTCCCCTCATATTAGTCACATGCCTCCCAGGAGTGTCACATCACACCAGTCACATTGCACATGCGTGTGTCACATCGTAACAGTTCCAAATTCACTTGTGTGTCACCTCACATGGTCACAATTGGCATGTCAATGTCACCACACATCTGTCACAAGACTCATGATTGTCACATCACACCTGTCCCAATGCCTGTGTGATTGTCACCTCATGGGTGTCATAATGTGCAAGTGTCACAACATTTCAGTCCCATTGTGCCTGTTAGGGTCACACTATTTCTGTCTCGACACACATGGCAGTGTTACCTGACATCTGTCTCAACAAGAGTGTGATTAGCACATCACATTTGTCACATGACTTCTGGAGTGTCATGTCATATGTGTCCCATCACATGAGTGTGTCATAGCACATCAGGCACAACCCACTTGTGTGTCACCTCACATGGTCACAACCAGCAAGTGGTTGACACCACACAGCTGTCACACACCACTTATGTGTGTCCCATCCAAACTGTCACCATGCCCATGTGATGGTCACCTCATCTGTGTCATAACAGGCAAGTGTCACATATCTGTCACATCATGCCTGTGGCTGTCACCTATTTGTCTCAACACACATGTCAGTGTCACATGACATCTGTCACACCAAGAGTGTGATTGTCACCTCACATTTGTCATGTGCTTTATGGAGTGCCACATCATATCTGTCATCACACATGACAGTGTCATATCACATCAGGCACAAGCCCCTTGTGTGTCATCTCACATAGTCACAACCAGCATGTGGGTTTTCTCACACACTGCTTATGTGGGTCACATCACTGCTGTCACTGTGCCCTTGTGATTGTCACCTCCTCTGTGTCATCATGCACAACTGTCACATCATATCTGTCACATTGAGCCTGTGACTGTCATGCCATTTCTGTCTCAACACACATGGCAGTGTCACATGACATCTGTCACACCAAGACTGTGATTGTCACCTCACATTTGTCACATGCATTGCAGAGTATCACACAGTATATGTCATTACACATGAGAATGTCACATAACTTCAGGCACAACCCACGTGTGTATCAGCTCACCCTGTCACAATTGGCATGTGATTGTCACCACACATCTGTCACAAGCCTCTTATGATTGTCACATCACACCTGTCATAATGCCTGAGTGATTGTCACCTCATGTGTGTCATAACATGCAATTATCCAAAAATGTCAGTCACATTGTGCCTGTTATTGGTCACACCATTTCTACTTCAACACATGTGGCAGTGTCACCTGACATATGTCACACCTCGAGTGTGATTGTCACCTCACATTTGTCACATGTGTTATGGAGTGTCACATCATATCTGTCACATTACACATGGGAGTGAAATATCACATGAGGCACAACCCACTTGTGTGTCACCTCACATGGTCACAACCCACATGTTATTGTCACCACACATCTGTCACACATGCTTATGTGGGTCACGTCAAATCTGTTACAATGCCCATGTGATGGTCACCTCATCTGTGTTATAATATGCAAGTGTCACATCATATCTCTCATATCATGCCTGTGATCATCACATCATTTCTGTCTCAACACACGTGGCAGTGTCACCTGATATCTGTCACACCCACAGTGTGATTGTCACCTCACACTTGTCACACGTCTTCTGGGAGTGTCACATCATCCCTGTCACCTCTGACATGTGCAGGTCACATCACATCAGTCAAAACCCATATGTATGTGATCTCAGATGGTCACAATCTACATATGATTGTCACCACACACTAGTCACAAGCCACTTATGAGTCTCACATCACAACTGTCACAATGCTCAAGTGACTGTCACCTCACATGTGTCTTCACGCACAACTGTCACATCATACCTGTCACATTGCACATGTGATTGTCACATCACATCAGATCCAACCCAGTTGTGTGTCACCTCCCATTGTCACAATTGGCATATGATTGTCACCACACATCTGTCACACATACTTCTGTGTGTTACATCAAAACTGTTATAACACCCATGTGACTGTCACTTCTCCTATGTCAGAATGCACGTGTCACTTCATAGCTGTCACATCGTGCCTGTGACTCTCGCATCATTTCTGTCTCAACACATGTGGCAGTGTCACCTGGCATCTGTCACACCCAGAGTGTGTTTGTCACCTCCCATTTGTCAGGTGCCTTACAAAGTGTCATGTTTCCCTGTCACATCACATATGGGACTGTCACGTCACATCCATCACCACCCATTTGTCACCTCATGTGTTCACCACTGGCATATGGTTGTCACCACACATCTGTCACAAGCCTCTTATCAGTGTCATATCACAACTGTCACCACACCCATGTGGCCGTTACCTCACATGTGTCATAACATGAAAGCATTATATCGTATCTATCCCATCACACTTATGATTATCACGTCACTTCTGTCTCAGCCCATGTGGGTGTGTCATCTGACATCTGTCATACCCTGAGTGTGAGTGTCACATCACATGTGTCAAATGCCTTCCAGAGTGTCACATCATATCTGTCGCATCACATGTGAGAGTGTCATATCTCATCAGGTACAACCCACTTGTGTCACCTCACATGGTCACAACCAGCATGTGGTTGTCATCACACACCTGTCACACATTGCTTATGTGTGTCACATCACAACTGTCACAACACTCATGTGATTGTTACCTCAACATGTGTCTTAAGAGGCAAGTGTCACATCATAGCTATCACATCATGCCTGTGGCTCTCATATCATTTCTGTCTCAACACATGTGGCATTGTCACCTGATACCTGTCACACTCAGAGTGGTATTGTGACCTCAATTTGTCAGAAGACTTCCAGAAGCATTACAGCATACCTGTCACTTCACATGTGCATGTCACATCATGTCCATCACAACCCACATGCATGTCAACTCAGAAGGTCACAATCAGCATACGATTGTCACCACTCATTTGTCCCAAGCCATTTATGATTGTCACATCACAACTGTCACAACGCTTCTGTGGTTGTCATCCCACATGTATCTTAACATGCAAATGCCCCATCATATGTGTCGCATTGCACCTGTGATTGTCATATCACATCTGTCTCAACACGCATGAGAGTGTCTCCTGACATGTGTCACACCCAGAGAGTGATTGTCACCTCATATAAGTCACATGCCATGCAGGAGTGTCACATCATACCTCTCATATCACACATGTGTGTGTCACATCAGATCAGTTCCAATCAACTTGTGTGTCACCTCACATTGTCACTTGCTTTACAGAGCATCGCATCATACCTGTCATCACACATGAGAGTCATATCACATCAAGCACAAGCCATTTGTGTGTCACCTCACGTGATCACCACACATGTGTCACACATGCTTATGTGTGTCACATCAAAACTGTTACAAGGCCCATGTGATTGTCACATCACCTGTGTTGTAACACGCAAGTGCCATAACATATCAGTCACATCATGTCTGTTATTGTCACAGCATTTCTGCCTCAACAAATGTGGCAGTGTCATCTGACATCTGTTACACCCATAGTGTGTTACCTCACATTTGGCACATGCTTTACAGAGTGACACATCCTATCTGTCATCACACATGAGAGTGTCATATCACATCAGGCACAGCCCACTTGTGTGTCACCTCACATGGTCACAACTGGCATGTGATTGTCACCGCACATCTGTCACAAGCTGCTTATGACGGTCACATCACAACTGTCACAATGTTCATGTATTTGTCACCTCATGTGTCTTAATGCCCAAGGGTCACATCATACCTGTGTCATTGCACATGTGATTGTCACATCACATGGGTCTCAACACACTTGAGAGTGTCACCTGACTCCTGTGACACACAGAGTGTGATTGTCCCCTCATATTAGTCACATGCCTCCCAGGAGTGTCACATCACACCAGTCACATTGCACATGCGTGTGTCACATCATAACAGTTCCAAATTCACTTGTGTGTCACCTCACATGGTCACAATTGGCATGTCAATGTCACCACACATCTGTCACAAGACTCATGATTGTCACATCACACCTGTCCCAATGCCTGTGTGATTGTCACCTCATGGGTGTCATAATGTGCAAGTGTCACAACATTTCAGTCCCATTGTGCCTGTTAGGGTCACACTATTTCTGTCTCGACACACATGGCAGTGTTACCTGACATCTGTCTCAACAAGAGTGTGATTAGCACATCACATTTGTCACATGACTTCTGGAGTGTCATGTCATATGTGTCCCATCACATGAGTGTGTCATAGCACATCAGGCACAACCCACTTGTGTGTCACCTCACATGGTCACAACCAGCAAGTGGTTGACACCACACAGCTGTCACACACCACTTATGTGTGTCCCATCCAAACTGTCACCATGCCCATGTGATGGTCACCTCATCTGTGTCATAACAGGCAAGTGTCACATATCTGTCACATCATGCCTGTGGCTGTCACCTATTTGTCTCAACACACATGTCAGTGTCACATGACATCTGTCACACCAAGAGTGTGATTGTCACCTCACATTTGTCATGTGCTTTATGGAGTGCCACATCATATCTGTCATCACACATGACAGTGTCATATCACATCAGGCACAAGCCCCTTGTGTGTCATCTCACATAGTCACAACCAGCATGTGGGTTTTCTCACACACTGCTTATGTGGGTCACATCACTGCTGTCACTGTGCCCTTGTGATTGTCACCTCCTCTGTGTCATCATGCACAACTGTCACATCATATCTGTCACATTGAGCCTGTGACTGTCATGCCATTTCTGTCTCAACACACATGGCAGTGTCACATGACATCTGTCACACCAAGACTGTGATTGTCACCTCACATTTGTCACATGCATTACAGAGTATCACACAGTATATGTCATTACACATGAGAATGTCACATAACTTCAGGCACAACCCACGTGTGTATCAGCTCACCCTGTCACAATTGGCATGTGATTGTCACCACACATCTGTCACAAGCCTCTTATGATTGTCACATCACACCTGTCATAATGCCTGAGTGATTGTCACCTCATGTGTGTCATAACATGCAATTATCCAAAAATGTCAGTCACATTGTGCCTGTTATTGGTCACACCATTTCTACTTCAACACATGTGGCAGTGTCACCTGACATATGTCACACCTCGAGTGTGATTGTCACCTCACATTTGTCACATGTGTTATGGAGTGTCACATCATATCTGTCACATTACACATGGGAGTGAAATATCACATGAGGCACAACCCACTTGTGTGTCACCTCACATGGTCACAACCCACATGTTATTGTCACCACACATCTGTCACACATGCTTATGTGGGTCACGTCAAATCTGTTACAATGCCCATGTGATTGTCACCTCATCTGTGTTATAATATGCAAGTGTCACATCATATCTCTCATATCATGCCTGTGATCATCACATCATTTCTGTCTCAACACACGTGGCAGTGTCACCTGATATCTGTCACACCCACAGTGTGATTGTCACCTCACACTTGTCACACGTCTTCTGGGAGTGTCACATCATCCCTGTCACATCTGACATGTGCATGTCACATCACATCAGTCAAAACCCATATGTATGTGATCTCAGATGGTCACAATCTGCATATGATTGTCACCACACACTGGTCACAAGCCACTTATGAGTCTCACATCACAACTGTCACAATGCTCAAGTGACTGTCACCTCACATGTGTCTTCACGCACAACTGTCACATCATACCTGTCACATTGCACATGTGATTGTCACATCACATCAGATCCAACCCAGTTGTGTGTCACCTCCCATTGTCACAATTGGCATATGATTGTCACCACACATCTGTCACACATACTTCTGTGTGTTACATCAAAACTGTTATAACACCCATGTGACTGTCACTTCTCCTATGTCAGAATGCACGTGTCACATCATAGCTGTCACATCGTGCCTGTGACTCTCGCATCATTTCTGTCTCAACACATGTGGCAGTGTCACCTGGCATCTGTCACACCCAGAGTGTGTTTGTCACCTCCCATTTGTCAGGTGCCTTACAAAGTGTCATGTTTCCCTGTCACATCACATATGGGACTGTCACGTCACATCCATCACCACCCATTTGTCACCTCATGTGTTCACCACTGGCATATGATTGTCACCACACATCTGTCACAAGCCTCTTATCAGTGTCATATCACAACTGTCACCACACCCATGTGGCCGTTACCTCACATGTGTCATAACATGAAAGCATTATATCGTATCTATCCCATCACACTTATGATTATCACGTCACTTCTGTCTCAGCCCATGTGGGTGTGTCATCTGACATCTGTCATACCCTGAGTGTGAGTGTCACATCACATGTGTCAAATGCCTTCCAGAGTGTCACATCATATCTGTCGCATCACATGTGAGAGTGTCATATCTCATCAGGTACAACCCACTTGTGTCACCTCACATGGTCACAACCAGCATGTGGTTGTCATCACACACCTGTCACACATTGCTTATGTGTGTCACATCACAACTGTCACAACACTCATGTGATTGTTACCTCAACATGTGTCTTAAGAGGCAAGTGTCACATCATAGCTATCACATCATGCCTGTGGCTCTCATATCATTTCTGTCTCAACACATGTGGCATTGTCACCTGATACCTGTCACACTCAGAGTGGTATTGTGACCTCAATTTGTCAGAAGACTTCCAGAAGCATTACAGCATACCTGTCACTTCACATGTGCATGTCACATCATGTCCATCACAACCCACATGCATGTCAACTCAGAAGGTCACAATCAGCATACGATTGTCACCACTCATTTGTCCCAAGCCATTTATGATTGTCACATCACAACTGTCACAACGCTTCTGTGGTTGTCATCCCACATGTATCTTAACATGCAAATGCCCCATCATATGTGTCGCATTGCACCTGTGATTGTCATATCACATCTGTCTCAACACGCATGAGAGTGTCTCCTGACATGTGTCACACCCAGAGAGTGATTGTCACCTCATATAAGTCACATGCCATGCAGGAGTGTCACATCATACCTCTCATATCACACATGTGTGTGTCACATCAGATCAGTTCCAATCAACTTGTGTGTCACCTCACATTGTCACTTGCTTTACAGAGCATCGCATCATACCTGTCATCACACATGAGAGTCATATCACATCAAGCACAAGCCATTTGTGTGTCACCTCACGTGATCACCACACATGTGTCACACATGCTTATGTGTGTCACATCAAAACTGTTACAAGGCCCATGTGATTGTCACATCACCTGTGTTGTAACACGCAAGTGCCATAACATATCAGTCACATCATGTCTGTTATTGTCACAGCATTTCTGCCTCAACAAATGTGGCAGTGTCATCTGACATCTGTTACACCCATAGTGTGTTACCTCACATTTGGCACATGCTTTACAGAGTGACACATCCTATCTGTCATCACACATGAGAGTGTCATATCACATCAGGCACAGCCCACTTGTGTGTCACCTCACATGGTCACAACTGGCATGTGATTGTCACCGCACATCTGTCACAAGCTGCTTATGACGGTCACATCACAACTGTCACAATGTTCATGTATTTGTCACCTCATGTGTCTTAATGCCCAAGGGTCACATCATACCTGTGTCATTGCACATGTGATTGTCACATCACATGGGTCTCAACACACTTGAGAGTGTCACCTGACTCCTGTGACACACAGAGTGTGATTGTCCCCTCATATTAGTCACATGCCTCCCAGGAGTGTCACATCACACCAGTCACATTGCACATGCGTGTGTCACACCGTAACAGTTCCTAATTCACTTGTGTGTCACCTCACATGGTCACAATTGGCATGTCAATGTCACCACACATCTGTCACAAGACTCATGATTGTCACATCACACCTGTCCCAATGCCTGTGTGATTGTCACCTCATGGGTGTCATAATGTGCAAGTGTCACAACATTTCAGTCCCATTGTGCCTGTTAGGGTCACACTATTTCTGTCTCGACACACATGGCAGTGTTACCTGACATCTGTCTCAACAAGAGTGTGATTAGCACATCACATTTGTCACATGACTTCTGGAGTGTCATGTCATATGTGTCCCATCACATGAGTGTGTCATAGCACATCAGGCACAACCCACTTGTGTGTCACCTCACATGGTCACAACCAGCAAGTGGTTGACACCACACAGCTGTCACACACCACTTATGTGTGTCACATCCAAACTGTCACCATGCCCATGTGATGGTCACCTCATCTGTGTCATAACAGGCAAGTGTCACATATCTGTCACATCATGCCTGTGGCTGTCACCTATTTGTCTCAACACACATGTCAGTGTCACATGACATCTGTCACACCAAGAGTGTGATTGTCACCTCACATTTGTCATGTGCTTTATGGAGTGCCACATCATATCTGTCATCACACATGACAGTGTCATATCACATCAGGCACAAGCCCCTTGTGTGTCATCTCACATAGTCACAACCAGCATGTGGGTTTTCTCACACACTGCTTATGTGGGTCACATCACTGCTGTCACTGTGCCCTTGTGATTGTCACCTCCTCTGTGTCATCATGCACAACTGTCACATCATATCTGTCACATTGAGCCTGTGACTGTCATGCCATTTCTGTCTCAACACACATGGCAGTGTCACATGACATCTGTCACACCAAGACTGTGATTGTCACCTCACATTTGTCACATGCATTACAGAGTATCACACAGTATATGTCATTACACATGAGAATGTCACATAACTTCAGGCACAACCCAGGTGTGTATCAGCTCACCCTGTCACAATTGGCATGTGATTGTCACCACACATCTGTCACAAGCCTCTTATGATTGTCACATCACACCTGTCATAATGCCTGAGTGATTGTCACCTCATGTGTGTCATAACATGCAATTATCCAAAAATGTCAGTCACATTGTGCCTGTTATTGGTCACACCATTTCTACTTCAACACATGTGGCAGTGTCACCTGACATATGTCACACCTCGAGTGTGATTGTCACCTCACATTTGTCACATGTGTTATGGAGTGTCACATCATATCTGTCACATTACACATGGGAGTGAAATATCACATGAGGCACAACCCACTTGTGTGTCACCTCACATGGTCACAACCCACATGTTATTGTCACCACACATCTGTCACACATGCTTATGTGGGTCACGTCAAATCTGTTACAATGCCCATGTGATGGTCACCTCATCTGTGTTATAATATGCAAGTGTCACATCATATCTCTCATATCATGCCTGTGATCATCACATCATTTCTGTCTCAACACACGTGGCAGTGTCACCTGATATCTGTCACACCCACAGTGTGATTGTCACCTCACACTTGTCACACGTCTTCTGGGAGTGTCACATCATCCCTGTCACATCTGACATGTGCATGTCACATCACATCAGTCAAAACCCATATGTATGTGATCTCAGATGGTCACAATCTGCATATGATTGTCACCACACACTGGTCACAAGCCACTTATGAGTCTCACATCACAACTGTCACAATGCTCAAGTGACTGTCACCTCACATGTGTCTTCACGCACAACTGTCACATCATACCTGTCACATTGCACATGTGATTGTCACATCACATCAGATCCAACCCAGTTGTGTGTCACCTCCCATTGTCACAATTGGCATATGATTGTCACCACACATCTGTCACACATACTTCTGTGTGTTACATCAAAACTGTTATAACACCCATGTGACTGTCACTTCTCCTATGTCAGAATGCACGTGTCACATCATAGCTGTCACATCGTGCCTGTGACTCTCGCATCATTTCTGTCTCAACACATGTGGCAGTGTCACCTGGCATCTGTCACACCCAGAGTGTGTTTGTCACCTCCCATTTGTCAGGTGCCTTACAAAGTGTCATGTTTCCCTGTCACATCACATATGGGACTGTCACGTCACATCCATCACCACCCATTTGTCACCTCATGTGTTCACCACTGGCATATGATTGTCACCACACATCTGTCACAAGCCTCTTATCAGTGTCATATCACAACTGTCACCACACCCATGTGGCCGTTACCTCACATGTGTCATAACATGAAAGCATTATATCGTATCTATCCCATCACACTTATGATTATCACGTCACTTCTGTCTCAGCCCATGTGGGTGTGTCATCTGACATCTGTCATACCCTGAGTGTGAGTGTCACATCACATGTGTCAAATGCCTTCCAGAGTGTCACATCATATCTGTCGCATCACATGTGAGAGTGTCATATCTCATCAGGTACAACCCACTTGTGTCACCTCACATGGTCACAACCAGCATGTGGTTGTCATCACACACCTGTCACACATTGCTTATGTGTGTCACATCACAACTGTCACAACACTCATGTGATTGTTACCTCAACATGTGTCTTAAGAGGCAAGTGTCACATCATAGCTATCACATCATGCCTGTGGCTCTCATATCATTTCTGTCTCAACACATGTGGCATTGTCACCTGATACCTGTCACACTCAGAGTGGTATTGTGACCTCAATTTGTCAGAAGACTTCCAGAAGCATTACAGCATACCTGTCACTTCACATGTGCATGTCACATCATGTCCATCACAACCCACATGCATGTCAACTCAGAAGGTCACAATCAGCATACGATTGTCACCACTCATTTGTCCCAAGCCATTTATGATTGTCACATCACAACTGTCACAACGCTTCTGTGGTTGTCATCCCACATGTATCTTAACATGCAAATGCCCCATCATATGTGTCGCATTGCACCTGTGATTGTCATATCACATCTGTCTCAACACGCATGAGAGTGTCTCCTGACATGTGTCACACCCAGAGAGTGATTGTCACCTCATATAAGTCACATGCCATGCAGGAGTGTCACATCATACCTCTCATATCACACATGTGTGTGTCACATCAGATCAGTTCCAATCAACTTGTGTGTCACCTCACATTGTCACTTGCTTTACAGAGCATCGCATCATACCTGTCGTCACACATGAGAGTCATATCACATCAAGCACAAGCCATTTGTGTGTCACCTCACGTGATCACCACACATGTGTCACACATGCTTATGTGTGTCACATCAAAACTGTTACAAGGCCCATGTGATTGTCACATCACCTGTGTTGTAACACGCAAGTGCCATAACATATCAGTCACATCATGTCTGTTATTGTCACAGCATTTCTGCCTCAACAAATGTGGCAGTGTCATCTGACATCTGTTACACCCATAGTGTGTTACCTCACATTTGGCACATGCTTTACAGAGTGACACATCCTATCTGTCATCACACATGAGAGTGTCATATCACATCAGGCACAGCCCACTTGTGTGTCACCTCACATGGTCACAACTGGCATGTGATTGTCACCGCACATCTGTCACAAGCTGCTTATGACGGTCACATCACAACTGTCACAATGTTCATGTATTTGTCACCTCATGTGTCTTAATGCCCAAGGGTCACATCATACCTGTGTCATTGCACATGTGATTGTCACATCACATGGGTCTCAACACACTTGAGAGTGTCACCTGACTCCTGTGACACACAGAGTGTGATTGTCCCCTCATATTAGTCACATGCCTCCCAGGAGTGTCACATCACACCAGTCACATTGCACATGCGTGTGTCACATCATAACAGTTCCAAATTCACTTGTGTGTCACCTCACATGGTCACAATTGGCATGTCAATGTCACCACACATCTGTCACAAGACTCATGATTGTCACATCACACCTGTCCCAATGCCTGTGTGATTGTCACCTCATGGGTGTCATAATGTGCAAGTGTCACAACATTTCAGTCCCATTGTGCCTGTTAGGGTCACACTATTTCTGTCTCGACACACATGGCAGTGTTACCTGACATCTGTCTCAACAAGAGTGTGATTAGCACATCACATGTGTCACATGACTTCTGGAGTGTCATGTCACATGTGTCCCATCACATGAGTGTGTC
This sequence comes from Hippopotamus amphibius kiboko, assembly GCF_030028045.1. Lineage (NCBI taxonomy): Eukaryota > Metazoa > Chordata > Mammalia > Artiodactyla > Hippopotamidae > Hippopotamus > Hippopotamus amphibius. Next base: position 53,529,679 of record NC_080192.1, on the reverse strand, counting down.
ATAGCACATCAGGCACAACCCACTTGTGTGTCACCTCACATGGTCACAACCAGCAAGTGGTTGACACCACACAGCTGTCACACACCACTTATGTGTGTCCCATCCAAACTGTCACCATGCCCATGTGATGGTCACCTCATCTGTGTCATAACAGGCAAGTGTCACATATCTGTCACATCATGCCTGTGGCTGTCACCTATTTGTCTCAACACACATGTCAGTGTCACATGACATCTGTCACACCAAGAGTGTGATTGTCACCTCACATTTGTCATGTGCTTTATGGAGTGCCACATCATATCTGTCATCACACATGACAGTGTCATATCACATCAGGCACAAGCCCCTTGTGTGTCATCTCACATAGTCACAACCAGCATGTGGGTTTTCTCACACACTGCTTATGTGGGTCACATCACTGCTGTCACTGTGCCCTTGTGATTGTCACCTCCTCTGTGTCATCATGCACAACTGTCACATCATATCTGTCACATTGAGCCTGTGACTGTCATGCCATTTCTGTCTCAACACACATGGCAGTGTCACATGACATCTGTCACACCAAGACTGTGATTGTCACCTCACATTTGTCACATGCATTACAGAGTATCACACAGTATATGTCATTACACATGAGAATGTCACATAACTTCAGGCACAACCCACGTGTGTATCAGCTCACCCTGTCACAATTGGCATGTGATTGTCACCACACATCTGTCACAAGCCTCTTATGATTGTCACATCACACCTGTCATAATGCCTGAGTGATTGTCACCTCATGTGTGTCATAACATGCAATTATCCAAAAATGTCAGTCACATTGTGCCTGTTATTGGTCACACCATTTCTACTTCAACACATGTGGCAGTGTCACCTGACATATGTCACACCTCGAGTGTGATTGTCACCTCACATTTGTCACATGTGTTATGGAGTGTCACATCATATCTGTCACATTACACATGGGAGTGAAATATCACATGAGGCACAACCCACTTGTGTGTCACCTCACATGGTCACAACCCACATGTTATTGTCACCACACATCTGTCACACATGCTTATGTGGGTCACGTCAAATCTGTTACAATGCCCATGTGATGGTCACCTCATCTGTGTTATAATATGCAAGTGTCACATCATATCTCTCATATCATGCCTGTGATCATCACATCATTTCTGTCTCAACACACGTGGCAGTGTCACCTGATATCTGTCACACCCACAGTGTGATTGTCACCTCACACTTGTCACACGTCTTCTGGGAGTGTCACATCATCCCTGTCACATCTGACATGTGCATGTCACATCACATCAGTCAAAACCCATATGTATGTGATCTCAGATGGTCACAATCTGCATATGATTGTCACCACACACTGGTCACAAGCCACTTATGAGTCTCACATCACAACTGTCACAATGCTCAAGTGACTGTCACCTCACATGTGTCTTCACGCACAACTGTCACATCATACCTGTCACATTGCACATGTGATTGTCACATCACATCAGATCCAACCCAGTTGTGTGTCACCTCCCATTGTCACAATTGGCATATGATTGTCACCACACATCTGTCACACATACTTCTGTGTGTTACATCAAAACTGTTATAACACCCATGTGACTGTCACTTCTCCTATGTCAGAATGCACGTGTCACATCATAGCTGTCACATCGTGCCTGTGACTCTCGCATCATTTCTGTCTCAACACATGTGGCAGTGTCACCTGGCATCTGTCACACCCAGAGTGTGTTTGTCACCTCCCATTTGTCAGGTGCCTTACAAAGTGTCATGTTTCCCTGTCACATCACATATGGGACTGTCACGTCACATCCATCACCACCCATTTGTCACCTCATGTGTTCACCACTGGCATATGATTGTCACCACACATCTGTCACAAGCCTCTTATCAGTGTCATATCACAACTGTCACCACACCCATGTGGCCGTTACCTCACATGTGTCATAACATGAAAGCATTATATCGTATCTATCCCATCACACTTATGATTATCACGTCACTTCTGTCTCAGCCCATGTGGGTGTGTCATCTGACATCTGTCATACCCTGAGTGTGAGTGTCACATCACATGTGTCAAATGCCTTCCAGAGTGTCACATCATATCTGTCGCATCACATGTGAGAGTGTCATATCTCATCAGGTACAACCCACTTGTGTCACCTCACATGGTCACAACCAGCATGTGGTTGTCATCACACACCTGTCACACATTGCTTATGTGTGTCACATCACAACTGTCACAACACTCATGTGATTGTTACCTCAACATGTGTCTTAAGAGGCAAGTGTCACATCATAGCTATCACATCATGCCTGTGGCTCTCATATCATTTCTGTCTCAACACATGTGGCATTGTCACCTGATACCTGTCACACTCAGAGTGGTATTGTGACCTCAATTTGTCAGAAGACTTCCAGAAGCATTACAGCATACCTGTCACTTCACATGTGCATGTCACATCATGTCCATCACAACCCACATGCATGTCAACTCAGAAGGTCACAATCAGCATACGATTGTCACCACTCATTTGTCCCAAGCCATTTATGATTGTCACATCACAACTGTCACAACGCTTCTGTGGTTGTCATCCCACATGTATCTTAACATGCAAATGCCCCATCATATGTGTCGCATTGCACCTGTGATTGTCATATCACATCTGTCTCAACACGCATGAGAGTGTCTCCTGACATGTGTCACACCCAGAGAGTGATTGTCACCTCATATAAGTCACATGCCATGCAGGAGTGTCACATCATACCTCTCATATCACACATGTGTGTGTCACATCAGATCAGTTCCAATCAACTTGTGTGTCACCTCACATTGTCACTTGCTTTACAGAGCATCGCATCATACCTGTCATCACACATGAGAGTCATATCACATCAAGCACAAGCCATTTGTGTGTCACCTCACGTGATCACCACACATGTGTCACACATGCTTATGTGTGTCACATCAAAACTGTTACAAGGCCCATGTGATTGTCACATCACCTGTGTTGTAACACGCAAGTGCCATAACATATCAGTCACATCATGTCTGTTATTGTCACAGCATTTCTGCCTCAACAAATGTGGCAGTGTCATCTGACATCTGTTACACCCATAGTGTGTTACCTCACATTTGGCACATGCTTTACAGAGTGACACATCCTATCTGTCATCACACATGAGAGTGTCATATCACATCAGGCACAGCCCACTTGTGTGTCACCTCACATGGTCACAACTGGCATGTGATTGTCACCGCACATCTGTCACAAGCTGCTTATGACGGTCACATCACAACTGTCACAATGTTCATGTATTTGTCACCTCATGTGTCTTAATGCCCAAGGGTCACATCATACCTGTGTCATTGCACATGTGATTGTCACATCACATGGGTCTCAACACACTTGAGAGTGTCACCTGACTCCTGTGACACACAGAGTGTGATTGTCCCCTCATATTAGTCACATGCCTCCCAGGAGTGTCACATCACACCAGTCACATTGCACATGCGTGTGTCACATCATAACAGTTCCAAATTCACTTGTGTGTCACCTCACATGGTCACAATTGGCATGTCAATGTCACCACACATCTGTCACAAGACTCATGATTGTCACATCACACCTGTCCCAATGCCTGTGTGATTGTCACCTCATGGGTGTCATAATGTGCAAGTGTCACAACATTTCAGTCCCATTGTGCCTGTTAGGGTCACACTATTTCTGTCTCGACACACATGGCAGTGTTACCTGACATCTGTCTCAACAAGAGTGTGATTAGCACATCACATTTGTCACATGACTTCTGGAGTGTCATGTCATATGTGTCCCATCACATGAGTGTGTCATAGCACATCAGGCACAACCCACTTGTGTGTCACCTCACATGGTCACAACCAGCAAGTGGTTGACACCACACAGCTGTCACACACCACTTATGTGTGTCACATCCAAACTGTCACCATGCCCATGTGATGGTCACCTCATCTGTGTCATAACAGGCAAGTGTCACATATCTGTCACATCATGCCTGTGGCTGTCACCTATTTGTCTCAACACACATGTCAGTGTCACATGACATCTGTCACACCAAGAGTGTGATTGTCACCTCACATTTGTCATGTGCTTTATGGAGTGCCACATCATATCTGTCATCACACATGACAGTGTCATATCACATCAGGCACAAGCCCCTTGTGTGTCATCTCACATAGTCACAACCAGCATGTGGGTTTTCTCACACACTGCTTATGTGGGTCACATCACTGCTGTCACTGTGCCCTTGTGATTGTCACCTCCTCTGTGTCATCATGCACAACTGTCACATCATATCTGTCACATTGAGCCTGTGACTGTCATGCCATTTCTGTCTCAACACACATGGCAGTGTCACATGACATCTGTCACACCAAGACTGTGATTGTCACCTCACATTTGTCACATGCATTACAGAGTATCACACAGTATATGTCATTACACATGAGAATGTCACATAACTTCAGGCACAACCCAGGTGTGTATCAGCTCACCCTGTCACAATTGGCATGTGATTGTCACCACACATCTGTCACAAGCCTCTTATGATTGTCACATCACACCTGTCATAATGCCTGAGTGATTGTCACCTCATGTGTGTCATAACATGCAATTATCCAAAAATGTCAGTCACATTGTGCCTGTTATTGGTCACACCATTTCTACTTCAACACATGTGGCAGTGTCACCTGACATATGTCACACCTCGAGTGTGATTGTCACCTCACATTTGTCACATGTGTTATGGAGTGTCACATCATATCTGTCACATTACACATGGGAGTGAAATATCACATGAGGCACAACCCACTTGTGTGTCACCTCACATGGTCACAACCCACATGTTATTGTCACCACACATCTGTCACACATGCTTATGTGGGTCACGTCAAATCTGTTACAATGCCCATGTGATGGTCACCTCATCTGTGTTATAATATGCAAGTGTCACATCATATCTCTCATATCATGCCTGTGATCATCACATCATTTCTGTCTCAACACACGTGGCAGTGTCACCTGATATCTGTCACACCCACAGTGTGATTGTCACCTCACACTTGTCACACGTCTTCTGGGAGTGTCACATCATCCCTGTCACATCTGACATGTGCATGTCACATCACATCAGTCAAAACCCATATGTATGTGATCTCAGATGGTCACAATCTGCATATGATTGTCACCACACACTGGTCACAAGCCACTTATGAGTCTCACATCACAACTGTCACAATGCTCAAGTGACTGTCACCTCACATGTGTCTTCACGCACAACTGTCACATCATACCTGTCACATTGCACATGTGATTGTCACATCACATCAGATCCAACCCAGTTGTGTGTCACCTCCCATTGTCACAATTGGCATATGATTGTCACCACACATCTGTCACACATACTTCTGTGTGTTACATCAAAACTGTTATAACACCCATGTGACTGTCACTTCTCCTATGTCAGAATGCACGTGTCACATCATAGCTGTCACATCGTGCCTGTGACTCTCGCATCATTTCTGTCTCAACACATGTGGCAGTGTCACCTGGCATCTGTCACACCCAGAGTGTGTTTGTCACCTCCCATTTGTCAGGTGCCTTACAAAGTGTCATGTTTCCCTGTCACATCACATATGGGACTGTCACGTCACATCCATCACCACCCATTTGTCACCTCATGTGTTCACCACTGGCATATGATTGTCACCACACATCTGTCACAAGCCTCTTATCAGTGTCATATCACAACTGTCACCACACCCATGTGGCCGTTACCTCACATGTGTCATAACATGAAAGCATTATATCGTATCTATCCCATCACACTTATGATTATCACGTCACTTCTGTCTCAGCCCATGTGGGTGTGTCATCTGACATCTGTCATACCCTGAGTGTGAGTGTCACATCACATGTGTCAAATGCCTTCCAGAGTGTCACATCATATCTGTCGCATCACATGTGAGAGTGTCATATCTCATCAGGTACAACCCACTTGTGTCACCTCACATGGTCACAACCAGCATGTGGTTGTCATCACACACCTGTCACACATTGCTTATGTGTGTCACATCACAACTGTCACAACACTCATGTGATTGTTACCTCAACATGTGTCTTAAGAGGCAAGTGTCACATCATAGCTATCACATCATGCCTGTGGCTCTCATATCATTTCTGTCTCAACACATGTGGCATTGTCACCTGATACCTGTCACACTCAGAGTGGTATTGTGACCTCAATTTGTCAGAAGACTTCCAGAAGCATTACAGCATACCTGTCACTTCACATGTGCATGTCACATCATGTCCATCACAACCCACATGCATGTCAACTCAGAAGGTCACAATCAGCATACGATTGTCACCACTCATTTGTCCCAAGCCATTTATGATTGTCACATCACAACTGTCACAACGCTTCTGTGGTTGTCATCCCACATGTATCTTAACATGCAAATGCCCCATCATATGTGTCGCATTGCACCTGTGATTGTCATATCACATCTGTCTCAACACGCATGAGAGTGTCTCCTGACATGTGTCACACCCAGAGAGTGATTGTCACCTCATATAAGTCACATGCCATGCAGGAGTGTCACATCATACCTCTCATATCACACATGTGTGTGTCACATCAGATCAGTTCCAATCAACTTGTGTGTCACCTCACATTGTCACTTGCTTTACAGAGCATCGCATCATACCTGTCGTCACACATGAGAGTCATATCACATCAAGCACAAGCCATTTGTGTGTCACCTCACGTGATCACCACACATGTGTCACACATGCTTATGTGTGTCACATCAAAACTGTTACAAGGTCCATGTGATTGTCACATCACCTGTGTTGTAACACGCAAGTGCCATAACATATCAGTCACATCATGTCTGTTATTGTCACAGCATTTCTGCCTCAACAAATGTGGCAGTGTCATCTGACATCTGTTACACCCATAGTGTGTTACCTCACATTTGGCACATGCTTTACAGAGTGACACATCCTATCTGTCATCACACATGAGAGTGTCATATCACATCAGGCACAGCCCACTTGTGTGTCACCTCACATGGTCACAACTGGCATGTGATTGTCACCGCACATCTGTCACAAGCTGCTTATGACGGTCACATCACAACTGTCACAATGTTCATGTATTTGTCACCTCATGTGTCTTAATGCCCAAGGGTCACATCATACCTGTGTCATTGCACATGTGATTGTCACATCACATGGGTCTCAACACACTTGAGAGTGTCACCTGACTCCTGTGACACACAGAGTGTGATTGTCCCCTCATATTAGTCACATGCCTCCCAGGAGTGTCACATCACACCAGTCACATTGCACATGCGTGTGTCACACCGTAACAGTTCCTAAATCACTTGTGTGTCACCTCACATGGTCACAATTGGCATGTCAATGTCACCACACATCTGTCACAAGACTCATGATTGTCACATCACACCTGTCCCAATGCCTGTGTGATTGTCACCTCATGGGTGTCATAATGTGCAAGTGTCACAACATTTCAGTCCCATTGTGCCTGTTAGGGTCACACTATTTCTGTCTCGACACACATGGCAGTGTTACCTGACATCTGTCTCAACAAGAGTGTGATTAGCACATCACATTTGTCACATGACTTCTGGAGTGTCATGTCATATGTGTCCCATCACATGAGTGTGTCATAGCACATCAGGCACAACCCACTTGTGTGTCACCTCACATGGTCACAACCAGCAAGTGGTTGACACCACACAGCTGTCACACACCACTTATGTGTGTCCCATCCAAACTGTCACCATGCCCATGTGATGGTCACCTCATCTGTGTCATAACAGGCAAGTGTCACATATCTGTCACATCATGCCTGTGGCTGTCACCTATTTGTCTCAACACACATGTCAGTGTCACATGACATCTGTCACACCAAGAGTGTGATTGTCACCTCACATTTGTCATGTGCTTTATGGAGTGCCACATCATATCTGTCATCACACATGACAGTGTCATATCACATCAGGCACAAGCCCCTTGTGTGTCATCTCACATAGTCACAACCAGCATGTGGGTTTTCTCACACACTGCTTATGTGGGTCACATCACTGCTGTCACTGTGCCCTTGTGATTGTCACCTCCTCTGTGTCATCATGCACAACTGTCACATCATATCTGTCACATTGAGCCTGTGACTGTCATGCCATTTCTGTCTCAACACACATGGCAGTGTCACATGACATCTGTCACACCAAGACTGTGATTGTCACCTCACATTTGTCACATGCATTACAGAGTATCACACAGTATATGTCATTACACATGAGAATGTCACATAACTTCAGGCACAACCCAGGTGTGTATCAGCTCACCCTGTCACAATTGGCATGTGATTGTCACCACACATCTGTCACAAGCCTCTTATGATTGTCACATCACACCTGTCATAATGCCTGAGTGATTGTCACCTCATGTGTGTCATAACATGCAATTATCCAAAAATGTCAGTCACATTGTGCCTGTTATTGGTCACACCATTTCTACTTCAACACATGTGGCAGTGTCACCTGACATATGTCACACCTCGAGTGTGATTGTCACCTCACATTTGTCACATGTGTTATGGAGTGTCACATCATATCTGTCACATTACACATGGGAGTGAAATATCACATGAGGCACAACCCACTTGTGTGTCACCTCACATGGTCACAACCCACATGTTATTGTCACCACACATCTGTCACACATGCTTATGTGGGTCACGTCAAATCTGTTACAATGCCCATGTGATGGTCACCTCATCTGTGTTATAATATGCAAGTGTCACATCATATCTCTCATATCATGCCTGTGATCATCACATCATTTCTGTCTCAACACACGTGGCAGTGTCACCTGATATCTGTCACACCCACAGTGTGATTGTCACCTCACACTTGTCACACGTCTTCTGGGAGTGTCACATCATCCCTGTCACATCTGACATGTGCATGTCACATCACATCAGTCAAAACCCATATGTATGTGATCTCAGATGGTCACAATCTGCATATGATTGTCACCACACACTGGTCACAAGCCACTTATGAGTCTCACATCACAACTGTCACAATGCTCAAGTGACTGTCACCTCACATGTGTCTTCACGCACAACTGTCACATCATACCTGTCACATTGCACATGTGATTGTCACATCACATCAGATCCAACCCAGTTGTGTGTCACCTCCCATTGTCACAATTGGCATATGATTGTCACCACACATCTGTCACACATACTTCTGTGTGTTACATCAAAACTGTTATAACACCCATGTGACTGTCACTTCTCCTATGTCAGAATGCACGTGTCACTTCATAGCTGTCACATCGTGCCTGTGACTCTCGCATCATTTCTGTCTCAACACATGTGGCAGTGTCACCTGGCATCTGTCACACCCAGAGTGTGTTTGTCACCTCCCATTTGTCAGGTGCCTTACAAAGTGTCATGTTTCCCTGTCACATCACATATGGGACTGTCACGTCACATCCATCACCACCCATTTGTCACCTCATGTGTTCACCACTGGCATATGATTGTCACCACACATCTGTCACAAGCCTCTTATCAGTGTCATATCACAACTGTCACCACACCCATGTGGCCGTTACCTCACATGTGTCATAACATGAAAGCATTATATCGTATCTATCCCATCACACTTATGATTATCACGTCACTTCTGTCTCAGCCCATGTGGGTGTGTCATCTGACATCTGTCATACCCTGAGTGTGAGTGTCACATCACATGTGTCAAATGCCTTCCAGAGTGTCACATCATATCTGTCGCATCACATGTGAGAGTGTCATATCTCATCAGGTACAACCCACTTGTGTCACCTCACATGGTCACAACCAGCATGTGGTTGTCATCACACACCTGTCACACATTGCTTATGTGTGTCACATCACAACTGTCACAACACTCATGTGATTGTTACCTCAACATGTGTCTTAAGAGGCAAGTGTCACATCATAGCTATCACATCATGCCTGTGGCTCTCATATCATTTCTGTCTCAACACATGTGGCATTGTCACCTGATACCTGTCACACTCAGAGTGGTATTGTGACCTCAATTTGTCAGAAGACTTCCAGAAGCATTACAGCATACCTGTCACTTCACATGTGCATGTCACATCATGTCCATCACAACCCACATGCATGTCAACTCAGAAGGTCACAATCAGCATACGATTGTCACCACTCATTTGTCCCAAGCCATTTATGATTGTCACATCACAACTGTCACAACGCTTCTGTGGTTGTCATCCCACATGTATCTTAACATGCAAATGCCCCATCATATGTGTCGCATTGCACCTGTGATTGTCATATCACATCTGTCTCAACACGCATGAGAGTGTCTCCTGACATGTGTCACACCCAGAGAGTGATTGTCACCTCATATAAGTCACATGCCATGCAGGAGTGTCACATCATACCTCTCATATCACACATGTGTGTGTCACATCAGATCAGTTCCAATCAACTTGTGTGTCACCTCACATTGTCACTTGCTTTACAGAGCATCGCATCATACCTGTCGTCACACATGAGAGTCATATCACATCAAGCACAAGCCATTTGTGTGTCACCTCACGTGATCACCACACATGTGTCACACATGCTTATGTGTGTCACATCAAAACTGTTACAAGGTCCATGTGATTGTCACATCACCTGTGTTGTAACACGCAAGTGCCATAACATATCAGTCACATCATGTCTGTTATTGTCACAGCATTTCTGCCTCAACAAATGTGGCAGTGTCATCTGACATCTGTTACACCCATAGTGTGTTACCTCACATTTGGCACATGCTTTACAGAGTGACACATCCTATCTGTCATCACACATGAGAGTGTCATATCACATCAGGCACAGCCCACTTGTGTGTCACCTCACATGGTCACAACTGGCATGTGATTGTCACCGCACATCTGTCACAAGCTGCTTATGACGGTCACATCACAACTGTCACAATGTTCATGTATTTGTCACCTCATGTGTCTTAATGCCCAAGGGTCACATCATACCTGTGTCATTGCACATGTGATTGTCACATCACATGGGTCTCAACACACTTGAGAGTGTCACCTGACTCCTGTGACACACAGAGTGTGATTGTCCCCTCATATTAGTCACATGCCTCCCAGGAGTGTCACATCACACCAGTCACATTGCACATGCGTGTGTCACACCGTAACAGTTCCTAAATCACTTGTGTGTCACCTCACATGGTCACAATTGGCATGTCAATGTCACCACACATCTGTCACAAGACTCATGATTGTCACATCACACCTGTCCCAATGCCTGTGTGATTGTCACCTCATGGGTGTCATAATGTGCAAGTGTCACAACATTTCAGTCCCATTGTGCCTGTTAGGGTCACACTATTTCTGTCTCGACACACATGGCAGTGTTACCTGACATCTGTCTCAACAAGAGTGTGATTAGCACATCACATTTGTCACATGACTTCTGGAGTGTCATGTCATATGTGTCCCATCACATGAGTGTGTCATAGCACATCAGGCACAACCCACTTGTGTGTCACCTCACATGGTCACAACCAGCAAGTGGTTGACACCACACAGCTGTCACACACCACTTATGTGTGTCCCATCCAAACTGTCACCATGCCCATGTGATGGTCACCTCATCTGTGTCATAACAGGCAAGTGTCACATATCTGTCACATCATGCCTGTGGCTGTCACCTATTTGTCTCAACACACATGTCAGTGTCACATGACATCTGTCACACCAAGAGTGTGATTGTCACCTCACATTTGTCATGTGCTTTATGGAGTGCCACATCATATCTGTCATCACACATGACAGTGTCATATCACATCAGGCACAAGCCCCTTGTGTGTCATCTCACATAGTCACAACCAGCATGTGGGTTTTCTCACACACTGCTTATGTGGGTCACATCACTGCTGTCACTGTGCCCTTGTGATTGTCACCTCCTCTGTGTCATCATGCACAACTGTCACATCATATCTGTCACATTGAGCCTGTGACTGTCATGCCATTTCTGTCTCAACACACATGGCAGTGTCACATGACATCTGTCACACCAAGACTGTGATTGTCACCTCACATTTGTCACATGCATTACAGAGTATCACACAGTATATGTCATTACACATGAGAATGTCACATAACTTCAGGCACAACCCAGGTGTGTATCAGCTCACCCTGTCACAATTGGCATGTGATTGTCACCACACATCTGTCACAAGCCTCTTATGATTGTCACATCACACCTGTCATAATGCCTGAGTGATTGTCACCTCATGTGTGTCATAACATGCAATTATCCAAAAATGTCAGTCACATTGTGCCTGTTATTGGTCACACCATTTCTACTTCAACACATGTGGCAGTGTCACCTGACATATGTCACACCTCGAGTGTGATTGTCACCTCACATTTGTCACATGTGTTATGGAGTGTCACATCATATCTGTCACATTACACATGGGAGTGAAATATCACATGAGGCACAACCCACTTGTGTGTCACCTCACATGGTCACAACCCACATGTTATTGTCACCACACATCTGTCACACATGCTTATGTGGGTCACGTCAAATCTGTTACAATGCCCATGTGATGGTCACCTCATCTGTGTTATAATATGCAAGTGTCACATCATATCTCTCATATCATGCCTGTGATCATCACATCATTTCTGTCTCAACACACGTGGCAGTGTCACCTGATATCTGTCACACCCACAGTGTGATTGTCACCTCACACTTGTCACACGTCTTCTGGGAGTGTCACATCATCCCTGTCACATCTGACATGTGCATGTCACATCACATCAGTCAAAACCCATATGTATGTGATCTCAGATGGTCACAATCTGCATATGATTGTCACCACACACTGGTCACAAGCCACTTATGAGTCTCACATCACAACTGTCACAATGCTCAAGTGACTGTCACCTCACATGTGTCTTCACGCACAACTGTCACATCATACCTGTCACATTGCACATGTGATTGTCACATCACATCAGATCCAACCCAGTTGTGTGTCACCTCCCATTGTCACAATTGGCATATGATTGTCACCACACATCTGTCACACATACTTCTGTGTGTTACATCAAAACTGTTATAACACCCATGTGACTGTCACTTCTCCTATGTCAGAATGCACGTGTCACTTCATAGCTGTCACATCGTGCCTGTGACTCTCGCATCATTTCTGTCTCAACACATGTGGCAGTGTCACCTGGCATCTGTCACACCCAGAGTGTGTTTGTCACCTCCCATTTGTCAGGTGCCTTACAAAGTGTCATGTTTCCCTGTCACATCACATATGGGACTGTCACGTCACATCCATCACCACCCATTTGTCACCTCATGTGTTCACCACTGGCATATGATTGTCACCACACATCTGTCACAAGCCTCTTATCAGTGTCATATCACAACTGTCACCACACCCATGTGGCCGTTACCTCACATGTGTCATAACATGAAAGCATTATATCGTATCTATCCCATCACACTTATGATTATCACGTCACTTCTGTCTCAGCCCATGTGGGTGTGTCATCTGACATCTGTCATACCCTGAGTGTGAGTGTCACATCACATGTGTCAAATGCCTTCCAGAGTGTCACATCATATCTGTCGCATCACATGTGAGAGTGTCATATCTCATCAGGTACAACCCACTTGTGTCACCTCACATGGTCACAACCAGCATGTGGTTGTCATCACACACCTGTCACACATTGCTTATGTGTGTCACATCACAACTGTCACAACACTCATGTGATTGTTACCTCAACATGTGTCTTAAGAGGCAAGTGTCACATCATAGCTATCACATCATGCCTGTGGCTCTCATATCATTTCTGTCTCAACACATGTGGCATTGTCCCCTGATACCTGTCACACTCAGAGTGGTATTGTGACCTCAATTTGTCAGAAGACTTCCAGAAGCATTACAGCATACCTGTCACTTCACATGTGCATGTCACATCATGTCCATCACAACCCACATGCATGTCAACTCAGAAGGTCACAATCAGCATACGATTGTCACCACTCATTTGTCCCAAGCCATTTATGATTGTCACATCACAACTGTCACAACGCTTCTGTGGTTGTCATCCCACATGTATCTTAACATGCAAATGCCCCATCATATGTGTCGCATTGCACCTGTGATTGTCATATCACATCTGTCTCAACACGCATGAGAGTGTCTCCTGACATGTGTCACACCCAGAGAGTGATTGTCACCTCATATAAGTCACATGCCATGCAGGAGTGTCACATCATACCTCTCATATCACACATGTGTGTGTCACATCAGATCAGTTCCAATCAACTTGTGTGTCACCTCACATTGTCACTTGCTTTACAGAGCATCGCATCATACCTGTCGTCACACATGAGAGTCATATCACATCAAGCACAAGCCATTTGTGTGTCACCTCACGTGATCACCACACATGTGTCACACATGCTTATGTGTGTCACATCAAAACTGTTACAAGGCCCATGTGATTGTCACATCACCTGTGTTGTAACACGCAAGTGCCATAACATATCAGTCACATCATGTCTGTTATTGTCACAGCATTTCTGCCTCAACAAATGTGGCAGTGTCATCTGACATCTGTTACACCCATAGTGTGTTACCTCACATTTGGCACATGCTTTACAGAGTGACACATCCTATCTGTCATCACACATGAGAGTGTCATATCACATCAGGCACAGCCCACTTGTGTGTCACCTCACATGGTCACAACTGGCATGTGATTGTCACCGCACATCTGTCACAAGCTGCTTATGACGGTCACATCACAACTGTCACAATGTTCATGTATTTGTCACCTCATGTGTCTTAATGCCCAAGGGTCACATCATACCTGTGTCATTGCACATGTGATTGTCACATCACATGGGTCTCAACACACTTGAGAGTGTCACCTGACTCCTGTGACACACAGAGTGTGATTGTCCCCTCATATTAGTCACATGCCTCCCAGGAGTGTCACATCACACCAGTCACATTGCACATGCGTGTGTCACATCGTAACAGTTCCAAATTCACTTGTGTGTCACCTCACATGGTCACAATTGGCATGTCAATGTCACCACACATCTGTCACAAGACTCATGATTGTCACATCACACCTGTCCCAATGCCTGTGTGATTGTCACCTCATGGGTGTCATAATGTGCAAGTGTCACAACATTTCAGTCCCATTGTGCCTGTTAGGGTCACACTATTTCTGTCTCGACACACATGGCAGTGTTACCTGACATCTGTCTCAACAAGAGTGTGATTAGCACATCACATTTGTCACATGACTTCTGGAGTGTCATGTCATATGTGTCCCATCACATGAGTGTGTCATAGCACATCAGGCACAACCCACTTGTGTGTCACCTCACATGGTCACAACCAGCAAGTGGTTGACACCACACAGCTGTCACACACCACTTATGTGTGTCCCATCCAAACTGTCACCATGCCCATGTGATGGTCACCTCATCTGTGTCATAACAGGCAAGTGTCACATATCTGTCACATCATGCCTGTGGCTGTCACCTATTTGTCTCAACACACATGTCAGTGTCACATGACATCTGTCACACCAAGAGTGTGATTGTCACCTCACATTTGTCATGTGCTTTATGGAGTGCCACATCATATCTGTCATCACACATGACAGTGTCATATCACATCAGGCACAAGCCCCTTGTGTGTCATCTCACATAGTCACAACCAGCATGTGGGTTTTCTCACACACTGCTTATGTGGGTCACATCACTGCTGTCACTGTGCCCTTGTGATTGTCACCTCCTCTGTGTCATCATGCACAACTGTCACATCATATCTGTCACATTGAGCCTGTGACTGTCATGCCATTTCTGTCTCAACACACATGGCAGTGTCACATGACATCTGTCACACCAAGACTGTGATTGTCACCTCACATTTGTCACATGCATTGCAGAGTATCACACAGTATATGTCATTACACATGAGAATGTCACATAACTTCAGGCACAACCCAGGTGTGTATCAGCTCACCCTGTCACAATTGGCATGTGATTGTCACCACACATCTGTCACAAGCCTCTTATGATTGTCACATCACACCTGTCATAATGCCTGAGTGATTGTCACCTCATGTGTGTCATAACATGCAATTATCCAAAAATGTCAGTCACATTGTGCCTGTTATTGGTCACACCATTTCTACTTCAACACATGTGGCAGTGTCACCTGACATATGTCACACCTCGAGTGTGATTGTCACCTCACATTTGTCACATGTGTTATGGAGTGTCACATCATATCTGTCACATTACACATGGGAGTGAAATATCACATGAGGCACAACCCACTTGTGTGTCACCTCACATGGTCACAACCCACATGTTATTGTCACCACACATCTGTCACACATGCTTATGTGGGTCACGTCAAATCTGTTACAATGCCCATGTGATGGTCACCTCATCTGTGTTATAATATGCAAGTGTCACATCATATCTCTCATATCATGCCTGTGATCATCACATCATTTCTGTCTCAACACACGTGGCAGTGTCACCTGATATCTGTCACACCCACAGTGTGATTGTCACCTCACACTTGTCACACGTCTTCTGGGAGTGTCACATCATCCCTGTCACCTCTGACATGTGCAGGTCACATCACATCAGTCAAAACCCATATGTATGTGATCTCAGATGGTCACAATCTGCATATGATTGTCACCACACACTAGTCACAAGCCACTTATGAGTCTCACATCACAACTGTCACAATGCTCAAGTGACTGTCACCTCACATGTGTCTTCACGCACAACTGTCACATCATACCTGTCACATTGCACATGTGATTGTCACATCACATCAGATCCAACCCAGTTGTGTGTCACCTCCCATTGTCACAATTGGCATATGATTGTCACCACACATCTGTCACACATACTTCTGTGTGTTACATCAAAACTGTTATAACACCCATGTGACTGTCACTTCTCCTATGTCAGAATGCACGTGTCACATCATAGCTGTCACATCGTGCCTGTGACTCTCGCATCATTTCTGTCTCAACACATGTGGCAGTGTCACCTGGCATCTGTCACACCCAGAGTGTGTTTGTCACCTCCCATTTGTCAGGTGCCTTACAAAGTGTCATGTTTCCCTGTCACATCACATATGGGACTGTCACGTCACATCCATCACCACCCATTTGTCACCTCATGTGTTCACCACTGGCATATGATTGTCACCACACATCTGTCACAAGCCTCTTATCAGTGTCATATCACAACTGTCACCACACCCATGTGGCCGTTACCTCACATGTGTCATAACATGAAAGCATTATATCGTATCTATCCCATCACACTTATGATTATCACGTCACTTCTGTCTCAGCCCATGTGGGTGTGTCATCTGACATCTGTCATACCCTGAGTGTGAGTGTCACATCACATGTGTCAAATGCCTTCCAGAGTGTCACATCATATCTGTCGCATCACATGTGAGAGTGTCATATCTCATCAGGTACAACCCACTTGTGTCACCTCACATGGTCACAACCAGCATGTGGTTGTCATCACACACCTGTCACACATTGCTTATGTGTGTCACATCACAACTGTCACAACACTCATGTGATTGTTACCTCAACATGTGTCTTAAGAGGCAAGTGTCACATCATAGCTATCACATCATGCCTGTGGCTCTCATATCATTTCTGTCTCAACACATGTGGCATTGTCACCTGATACCTGTCACACTCAGAGTGGTATTGTGACCTCAATTTGTCAGAAGACTTCCAGAAGCATTACAGCATACCTGTCACTTCACATGTGCATGTCACATCATGTCCATCACAACCCACATGCATGTCAACTCAGAAGGTCACAATCAGCATACGATTGTCACCACTCATTTGTCCCAAGCCATTTATGATTGTCACATCACAACTGTCACAACGCTTCTGTGGTTGTCATCCCACATGTATCTTAACATGCAAATGCCCCATCATATGTGTCGCATTGCACCTGTGATTGTCATATCACATCTGTCTCAACACGCATGAGAGTGTCTCCTGACATGTGTCACACCCAGAGAGTGATTGTCACCTCATATAAGTCACATGCCATGCAGGAGTGTCACATCATACCTCTCATATCACACATGTGTGTGTCACATCAGATCAGTTCCAATCAACTTGTGTGTCACCTCACATTGTCACTTGCTTTACAGAGCATCGCATCATACCTGTCATCA
Organism: Hippopotamus amphibius kiboko; assembly: GCF_030028045.1. Taxonomy (NCBI): domain Eukaryota; kingdom Metazoa; phylum Chordata; class Mammalia; order Artiodactyla; family Hippopotamidae; genus Hippopotamus; species Hippopotamus amphibius. Next base: position 53,511,246 of record NC_080192.1, on the reverse strand, counting down.
CACATGAGAGTCATATCACATCAAGCACAAGCCATTTGTGTGTCACCTCACGTGATCACCACACATGTGTCACACATGCTTATGTGTGTCACATCAAAACTGTTACAAGGCCCATGTGATTGTCACATCACCTGTGTTGTAACACGCAAGTGCCATAACATATCAGTCACATCATGTCTGTTATTGTCACAGCATTTCTGCCTCAACAAATGTGGCAGTGTCATCTGACATCTGTTACACCCATAGTGTGTTACCTCACATTTGGCACATGCTTTACAGAGTGACACATCCTATCTGTCATCACACATGAGAGTGTCATATCACATCAGGCACAGCCCACTTGTGTGTCACCTCACATGGTCACAACTGGCATGTGATTGTCACCGCACATCTGTCACAAGCTGCTTATGACGGTCACATCACAACTGTCACAATGTTCATGTATTTGTCACCTCATGTGTCTTAATGCCCAAGGGTCACATCATACCTGTGTCATTGCACATGTGATTGTCACATCACATGGGTCTCAACACACTTGAGAGTGTCACCTGACTCCTGTGACACACAGAGTGTGATTGTCCCCTCATATTAGTCACATGCCTCCCAGGAGTGTCACATCACACCAGTCACATTGCACATGCGTGTGTCACATCATAACAGTTCCAAATTCACTTGTGTGTCACCTCACATGGTCACAATTGGCATGTCAATGTCACCACACATCTGTCACAAGACTCATGATTGTCACATCACACCTGTCCCAATGCCTGTGTGATTGTCACCTCATGGGTGTCATAATGTGCAAGTGTCACAACATTTCAGTCCCATTGTGCCTGTTAGGGTCACACTATTTCTGTCTCGACACACATGGCAGTGTTACCTGACATCTGTCTCAACAAGAGTGTGATTAGCACATCACATTTGTCACATGACTTCTGGAGTGTCATGTCATATGTGTCCCATCACATGAGTGTGTCATAGCACATCAGGCACAACCCACTTGTGTGTCACCTCACATGGTCACAACCAGCAAGTGGTTGACACCACACAGCTGTCACACACCACTTATGTGTGTCCCATCCAAACTGTCACCATGCCCATGTGATGGTCACCTCATCTGTGTCATAACAGGCAAGTGTCACATATCTGTCACATCATGCCTGTGGCTGTCACCTATTTGTCTCAACACACATGTCAGTGTCACATGACATCTGTCACACCAAGAGTGTGATTGTCACCTCACATTTGTCATGTGCTTTATGGAGTGCCACATCATATCTGTCATCACACATGACAGTGTCATATCACATCAGGCACAAGCCCCTTGTGTGTCATCTCACATAGTCACAACCAGCATGTGGGTTTTCTCACACACTGCTTATGTGGGTCACATCACTGCTGTCACTGTGCCCTTGTGATTGTCACCTCCTCTGTGTCATCATGCACAACTGTCACATCATATCTGTCACATTGAGCCTGTGACTGTCATGCCATTTCTGTCTCAACACACATGGCAGTGTCACATGACATCTGTCACACCAAGACTGTGATTGTCACCTCACATTTGTCACATGCATTACAGAGTATCACACAGTATATGTCATTACACATGAGAATGTCACATAACTTCAGGCACAACCCAGGTGTGTATCAGCTCACCCTGTCACAATTGGCATGTGATTGTCACCACACATCTGTCACAAGCCTCTTATGATTGTCACATCACACCTGTCATAATGCCTGAGTGATTGTCACCTCATGTGTGTCATAACATGCAATTATCCAAAAATGTCAGTCACATTGTGCCTGTTATTGGTCACACCATTTCTACTTCAACACATGTGGCAGTGTCACCTGACATATGTCACACCTCGAGTGTGATTGTCACCTCACATTTGTCACATGTGTTATGGAGTGTCACATCATATCTGTCACATTACACATGGGAGTGAAATATCACATGAGGCACAACCCACTTGTGTGTCACCTCACATGGTCACAACCCACATGTTATTGTCACCACACATCTGTCACACATGCTTATGTGGGTCACGTCAAATCTGTTACAATGCCCATGTGATGGTCACCTCATCTGTGTTATAATATGCAAGTGTCACATCATATCTCTCATATCATGCCTGTGATCATCACATCATTTCTGTCTCAACACACGTGGCAGTGTCACCTGATATCTGTCACACCCACAGTGTGATTGTCACCTCACACTTGTCACACGTCTTCTGGGAGTGTCACATCATCCCTGTCACATCTGACATGTGCATGTCACATCACATCAGTCAAAACCCATATGTATGTGATCTCAGATGGTCACAATCTGCATATGATTGTCACCACACACTGGTCACAAGCCACTTATGAGTCTCACATCACAACTGTCACAATGCTCAAGTGACTGTCACCTCACATGTGTCTTCACGCACAACTGTCACATCATACCTGTCACATTGCACATGTGATTGTCACATCACATCAGATCCAACCCAGTTGTGTGTCACCTCCCATTGTCACAATTGGCATATGATTGTCACCACACATCTGTCACACATACTTCTGTGTGTTACATCAAAACTGTTATAACACCCATGTGACTGTCACTTCTCCTATGTCAGAATGCACGTGTCACATCATAGCTGTCACATCGTGCCTGTGACTCTCGCATCATTTCTGTCTCAACACATGTGGCAGTGTCACCTGGCATCTGTCACACCCAGAGTGTGTTTGTCACCTCCCATTTGTCAGGTGCCTTACAAAGTGTCATGTTTCCCTGTCACATCACATATGGGACTGTCACGTCACATCCATCACCACCCATTTGTCACCTCATGTGTTCACCACTGGCATATGATTGTCACCACACATCTGTCACAAGCCTCTTATCAGTGTCATATCACAACTGTCACCACACCCATGTGGCCGTTACCTCACATGTGTCATAACATGAAAGCATTATATCGTATCTATCCCATCACACTTATGATTATCACGTCACTTCTGTCTCAGCCCATGTGGGTGTGTCATCTGACATCTGTCATACCCTGAGTGTGAGTGTCACATCACATGTGTCAAATGCCTTCCAGAGTGTCACATCATATCTGTCGCATCACATGTGAGAGTGTCATATCTCATCAGGTACAACCCACTTGTGTCACCTCACATGGTCACAACCAGCATGTGGTTGTCATCACACACCTGTCACACATTGCTTATGTGTGTCACATCACAACTGTCACAACACTCATGTGATTGTTACCTCAACATGTGTCTTAAGAGGCAAGTGTCACATCATAGCTATCACATCATGCCTGTGGCTCTCATATCATTTCTGTCTCAACACATGTGGCATTGTCACCTGATACCTGTCACACTCAGAGTGGTATTGTGACCTCAATTTGTCAGAAGACTTCCAGAAGCATTACAGCATACCTGTCACTTCACATGTGCATGTCACATCATGTCCATCACAACCCACATGCATGTCAACTCAGAAGGTCACAATCAGCATACGATTGTCACCACTCATTTGTCCCAAGCCATTTATGATTGTCACATCACAACTGTCACAACGCTTCTGTGGTTGTCATCCCACATGTATCTTAACATGCAAATGCCCCATCATATGTGTCGCATTGCACCTGTGATTGTCATATCACATCTGTCTCAACACGCATGAGAGTGTCTCCTGACATGTGTCACACCCAGAGAGTGATTGTCACCTCATATAAGTCACATGCCATGCAGGAGTGTCACATCATACCTCTCATATCACACATGTGTGTGTCACATCAGATCAGTTCCAATCAACTTGTGTGTCACCTCACATTGTCACTTGCTTTACAGAGCATCGCATCATACCTGTCATCACACATGAGAGTCATATCACATCAAGCACAAGCCATTTGTGTGTCACCTCACGTGATCACCACACATGTGTCACACATGCTTATGTGTGTCACATCAAAACTGTTACAAGGCCCATGTGATTGTCACATCACCTGTGTTGTAACACGCAAGTGCCATAACATATCAGTCACATCATGTCTGTTATTGTCACAGCATTTCTGCCTCAACAAATGTGGCAGTGTCATCTGACATCTGTTACACCCATAGTGTGTTACCTCACATTTGGCACATGCTTTACAGAGTGACACATCCTATCTGTCATCACACATGAGAGTGTCATATCACATCAGGCACAGCCCACTTGTGTGTCACCTCACATGGTCACAACTGGCATGTGATTGTCACCGCACATCTGTCACAAGCTGCTTATGACGGTCACATCACAACTGTCACAATGTTCATGTATTTGTCACCTCATGTGTCTTAATGCCCAAGGGTCACATCATACCTGTGTCATTGCACATGTGATTGTCACATCACATGGGTCTCAACACACTTGAGAGTGTCACCTGACTCCTGTGACACACAGAGTGTGATTGTCCCCTCATATTAGTCACATGCCTCCCAGGAGTGTCACATCACACCAGTCACATTGCACATGCGTGTGTCACATCATAACAGTTCCAAATTCACTTGTGTGTCACCTCACATGGTCACAATTGGCATGTCAATGTCACCACACATCTGTCACAAGACTCATGATTGTCACATCACACCTGTCCCAATGCCTGTGTGATTGTCACCTCATGGGTGTCATAATGTGCAAGTGTCACAACATTTCAGTCCCATTGTGCCTGTTAGGGTCACACTATTTCTGTCTCGACACACATGGCAGTGTTACCTGACATCTGTCTCAACAAGAGTGTGATTAGCACATCACATGTGTCACATGACTTCTGGAGTGTCATGTCACATGTGTCCCATCACATGAGTGTGTCATAGCACATCAGGCACAACCCACTTGTGTGTCACCTCACATGGTCACAACCAGCAAGTGGTTGACACCACACAGCTGTCACACACCACTTATGTGTGTCCCATCCAAACTGTCACCATGCCCATGTGATGGTCACCTCATCTGTGTCATAACAGGCAAGTGTCACATATCTGTCACATCATGCCTGTGGCTGTCACCTATTTGTCTCAACACACATGTCAGTGTCACATGACATCTGTCACACCAAGAGTGTGATTGTCACCTCACATTTGTCATGTGCTTTATGGAGTGCCACATCATATCTGTCATCACACATGACAGTGTCATATCACATCAGGCACAAGCCCCTTGTGTGTCATCTCACATAGTCACAACCAGCATGTGGGTTTTCTCACACACTGCTTATGTGGGTCACATCACTGCTGTCACTGTGCCCTTGTGATTGTCACCTCCTCTGTGTCATCATGCACAACTGTCACATCATATCTGTCACATTGAGCCTGTGACTGTCATGCCATTTCTGTCTCAACACACATGGCAGTGTCACATGACATCTGTCACACCAAGACTGTGATTGTCACCTCACATTTGTCACATGCATTACAGAGTATCACACAGTATATGTCATTACACATGAGAATGTCACATAACTTCAGGCACAACCCACGTGTGTATCAGCTCACCCTGTCACAATTGGCATGTGATTGTCACCACACATCTGTCACAAGCCTCTTATGATTGTCACATCACACCTGTCATAATGCCTGAGTGATTGTCACCTCATGTGTGTCATAACATGCAATTATCCAAAAATGTCAGTCACATTGTGCCTGTTATTGGTCACACCATTTCTACTTCAACACATGTGGCAGTGTCACCTGACATATGTCACACCTCGAGTGTGATTGTCACCTCACATTTGTCACATGTGTTATGGAGTGTCACATCATATCTGTCACATTACACATGGGAGTGAAATATCACATGAGGCACAACCCACTTGTGTGTCACCTCACATGGTCACAACCCACATGTTATTGTCACCACACATCTGTCACACATGCTTATGTGGGTCACGTCAAATCTGTTACAATGCCCATGTGATGGTCACCTCATCTGTGTTATAATATGCAAGTGTCACATCATATCTCTCATATCATGCCTGTGATCATCACATCATTTCTGTCTCAACACACGTGGCAGTGTCACCTGATATCTGTCACACCCACAGTGTGATTGTCACCTCACACTTGTCACACGTCTTCTGGGAGTGTCACATCATCCCTGTCACATCTGACATGTGCATGTCACATCACATCAGTCAAAACCCATATGTATGTGATCTCAGATGGTCACAATCTGCATATGATTGTCACCACACACTGGTCACAAGCCACTTATGAGTCTCACATCACAACTGTCACAATGCTCAAGTGACTGTCACCTCACATGTGTCTTCACGCACAACTGTCACATCATACCTGTCACATTGCACATGTGATTGTCACATCACATCAGATCCAACCCAGTTGTGTGTCACCTCCCATTGTCACAATTGGCATATGATTGTCACCACACATCTGTCACACATACTTCTGTGTGTTACATCAAAACTGTTATAACACCCATGTGACTGTCACTTCTCCTATGTCAGAATGCACGTGTCACATCATAGCTGTCACATCGTGCCTGTGACTCTCGCATCATTTCTGTCTCAACACATGTGGCAGTGTCACCTGGCATCTGTCACACCCAGAGTGTGTTTGTCACCTCCCATTTGTCAGGTGCCTTACAAAGTGTCATGTTTCCCTGTCACATCACATATGGGACTGTCACGTCACATCCATCACCACCCATTTGTCACCTCATGTGTTCACCACTGGCATATGATTGTCACCACACATCTGTCACAAGCCTCTTATCAGTGTCATATCACAACTGTCACCACACCCATGTGGCCGTTACCTCACATGTGTCATAACATGAAAGCATTATATCGTATCTATCCCATCACACTTATGATTATCACGTCACTTCTGTCTCAGCCCATGTGGGTGTGTCATCTGACATCTGTCATACCCTGAGTGTGAGTGTCACATCACATGTGTCAAATGCCTTCCAGAGTGTCACATCATATCTGTCGCATCACATGTGAGAGTGTCATATCTCATCAGGTACAACCCACTTGTGTCACCTCACATGGTCACAACCAGCATGTGGTTGTCATCACACACCTGTCACACATTGCTTATGTGTGTCACATCACAACTGTCACAACACTCATGTGATTGTTACCTCAACATGTGTCTTAAGAGGCAAGTGTCACATCATAGCTATCACATCATGCCTGTGGCTCTCATATCATTTCTGTCTCAACACATGTGGCATTGTCCCCTGATACCTGTCACACTCAGAGTGTTATTGTGACCTCAATTTGTCAGAAGACTTCCAGAAGCATTACAGCATACCTGTCACTTCACATGTGCATGTCACATCATGTCCATCACAACCCACATGCATGTCAACTCAGAAGGTCACAATCAGCATACGATTGTCACCACTCATTTGTCCCAAGCCATTTATGATTGTCACATCACAACTGTCACAACGCTTCTGTGGTTGTCATCCCACATGTATCTTAACATGCAAATGCCCCATCATATGTGTCGCATTGCACCTGTGATTGTCATATCACATCTGTCTCAACACGCATGAGAGTGTCTCCTGACATGTGTCACACCCAGAGAGTGATTGTCACCTCATATAAGTCACATGCCATGCAGGAGTGTCACATCATACCTCTCATATCACACATGTGTGTGTCACATCAGATCAGTTCCAATCAACTTGTGTGTCACCTCACATTGTCACTTGCTTTACAGAGCATCGCATCATACCTGTCATCACACATGAGAGTCATATCACATCAAGCACAAGCCATTTGTGTGTCACCTCACGTGATCACCACACATGTGTCACACATGCTTATGTGTGTCACATCAAAACTGTTACAAGGCCCATGTGATTGTCACATCACCTGTGTTGTAACACGCAAGTGCCATAACATATCAGTCACATCATGTCTGTTATTGTCACAGCATTTCTGCCTCAACAAATGTGGCAGTGTCATCTGACATCTGTTACACCCATAGTGTGTTACCTCACATTTGGCACATGCTTTACAGAGTGACACATCCTATCTGTCATCACACATGAGAGTGTCATATCACATCAGGCACAGCCCACTTGTGTGTCACCTCACATGGTCACAACTGGCATGTGATTGTCACCGCACATCTGTCACAAGCTGCTTATGACGGTCACATCACAACTGTCACAATGTTCATGTATTTGTCACCTCATGTGTCTTAATGCCCAAGGGTCACATCATACCTGTGTCATTGCACATGTGATTGTCACATCACATGGGTCTCAACACACTTGAGAGTGTCACCTGACTCCTGTGACACACAGAGTGTGATTGTCCCCTCATATTAGTCACATGCCTCCCAGGAGTGTCACATCACACCAGTCACATTGCACATGCGTGTGTCACATCATAACAGTTCCAAATTCACTTGTGTGTCACCTCACATGGTCACAATTGGCATGTCAATGTCACCACACATCTGTCACAAGACTCATGATTGTCACATCACACCTGTCCCAATGCCTGTGTGATTGTCACCTCATGGGTGTCATAATGTGCAAGTGTCACAACATTTCAGTCCCATTGTGCCTGTTAGGGTCACACTATTTCTGTCTCGACACACATGGCAGTGTTACCTGACATCTGTCTCAACAAGAGTGTGATTAGCACATCACATTTGTCACATGACTTCTGGAGTGTCATGTCATATGTGTCCCATCACATGAGTGTGTCATAGCACATCAGGCACAACCCACTTGTGTGTCACCTCACATGGTCACAACCAGCAAGTGGTTGACACCACACAGCTGTCACACACCACTTATGTGTGTCCCATCCAAACTGTCACCATGCCCATGTGATGGTCACCTCATCTGTGTCATAACAGGCAAGTGTCACATATCTGTCACATCATGCCTGTGGCTGTCACCTATTTGTCTCAACACACATGTCAGTGTCACATGACATCTGTCACACCAAGAGTGTGATTGTCACCTCACATTTGTCATGTGCTTTATGGAGTGCCACATCATATCTGTCATCACACATGACAGTGTCATATCACATCAGGCACAAGCCCCTTGTGTGTCATCTCACATAGTCACAACCAGCATGTGGGTTTTCTCACACACTGCTTATGTGGGTCACATCACTGCTGTCACTGTGCCCTTGTGATTGTCACCTCCTCTGTGTCATCATGCACAACTGTCACATCATATCTGTCACATTGAGCCTGTGACTGTCATGCCATTTCTGTCTCAACACACATGGCAGTGTCACATGACATCTGTCACACCAAGACTGTGATTGTCACCTCACATTTGTCACATGCATTACAGAGTATCACACAGTATATGTCATTACACATGAGAATGTCACATAACTTCAGGCACAACCCAGGTGTGTATCAGCTCACCCTGTCACAATTGGCATGTGATTGTCACCACACATCTGTCACAAGCCTCTTATGATTGTCACATCACACCTGTCATAATGCCTGAGTGATTGTCACCTCATGTGTGTCATAACATGCAATTATCCAAAAATGTCAGTCACATTGTGCCTGTTATTGGTCACACCATTTCTACTTCAACACATGTGGCAGTGTCACCTGACATATGTCACACCTCGAGTGTGATTGTCACCTCACATTTGTCACATGTGTTATGGAGTGTCACATCATATCTGTCACATTACACATGGGAGTGAAATATCACATGAGGCACAACCCACTTGTGTGTCACCTCACATGGTCACAACCCACATGTTATTGTCACCACACATCTGTCACACATGCTTATGTGGGTCACGTCAAATCTGTTACAATGCCCATGTGATTGTCACCTCATCTGTGTTATAATATGCAAGTGTCACATCATATCTCTCATATCATGCCTGTGATCATCACATCATTTCTGTCTCAACACACGTGGCAGTGTCACCTGATATCTGTCACACCCACAGTGTGATTGTCACCTCACACTTGTCACACGTCTTCTGGGAGTGTCACATCATCCCTGTCACATCTGACATGCGCATGTCACATCACATCAGTCAAAACCCATATGTATGTGATCTCAGATGGTCACAATCTGCATATGATTGTCACCACACACTGGTCACAAGCCACTTATGAGTCTCACATCACAACTGTCACAATGCTCAAGTGACTGTCACCTCACATGTGTCTTCACGCACAACTGTCACATCATACCTGTCACATTGCACATGTGATTGTCACATCACATCAGATCCAACCCAGTTGTGTGTCACCTCCCATTGTCACAATTGGCATATGATTGTCACCACACATCTGTCACACATACTTCTGTGTGTTACATCAAAACTGTTATAACACCCATGTGACTGTCACTTCTCCTATGTCAGAATGCACGTGTCACATCATAGCTGTCACATCGTGCCTGTGACTCTCGCATCATTTCTGTCTCAACACATGTGGCAGTGTCACCTGGCATCTGTCACACCCAGAGTGTGTTTGTCACCTCCCATTTGTCAGGTGCCTTACAAAGTGTCATGTTTCCCTGTCACATCACATATGGGACTGTCACGTCACATCCATCACCACCCATTTGTCACCTCATGTGTTCACCACTGGCATATGATTGTCACCACACATCTGTCACAAGCCTCTTATCAGTGTCATATCACAACTGTCACCACACCCATGTGGCCGTTACCTCACATGTGTCATAACATGAAAGCATTATATCGTATCTATCCCATCACACTTATGATTATCACGTCACTTCTGTCTCAGCCCATGTGGGTGTGTCATCTGACATCTGTCATACCCTGAGTGTGAGTGTCACATCACATGTGTCAAATGCCTTCCAGAGTGTCACATCATATCTGTCGCATCACATGTGAGAGTGTCATATCTCATCAGGTACAACCCACTTGTGTCACCTCACATGGTCACAACCAGCATGTGGTTGTCATCACACACCTGTCACACATTGCTTATGTGTGTCACATCACAACTGTCACAACACTCATGTGATTGTTACCTCAACATGTGTCTTAAGAGGCAAGTGTCACATCATAGCTATCACATCATGCCTGTGGCTCTCATATCATTTCTGTCTCAACACATGTGGCATTGTCACCTGATACCTGTCACACTCAGAGTGGTATTGTGACCTCAATTTGTCAGAAGACTTCCAGAAGCATTACAGCATACCTGTCACTTCACATGTGCATGTCACATCATGTCCATCACAACCCACATGCATGTCAACTCAGAAGGTCACAATCAGCATACGATTGTCACCACTCATTTGTCCCAAGCCATTTATGATTGTCACATCTCAACTGTCACAACGCTTCTGTGGTTGTCATCCCACATGTATCTTAACATGCAAATGCCCCATCATATGTGTCGCATTGCACCTGTGATTGTCATATCACATCTGTCTCAACACACATGAGAGTGTCTCCTGACATGTGTCACACCCAGAGAGTGATTGTCACCTCATATAAGTCACATGCCATGCAGGAGTGTCACATCATACCTCTCATATCACACATGTGTGTGTCACATCAGATCAGTTCCAATCAACTTGTGTGTCACCTCACATTGTCACTTGCTTTACAGAGCATCGCATCATACCTGTCATCACACATGAGAGTCATATCACATCAAGCACAAGCCATTTGTGTGTCACCTCACGTGATCACCACACATGTGTCACACATGCTTATGTGTGTCACATCAAAACTGTTACAAGGCCCATGTGATTGTCACATCACCTGTGTTGTAACACGCAAGTGCCATAACATATCAGTCACATCATGTCTGTTATTGTCACAGCATTTCTGCCTCAACAAATGTGGCAGTGTCATCTGACATCTGTTACACCCATAGTGTGTTACCTCACATTTGGCACATGCTTTACAGAGTGACACATCCTATCTGTCATCACACATGAGAGTGTCATATCACATCAGGCACAGCCCACTTGTGTGTCACCTCACATGGTCACAACTGGCATGTGATTGTCACCGCACATCTGTCACAAGCTGCTTATGACGGTCACATCACAACTGTCACAATGTTCATGTATTTGTCACCTCATGTGTCTTAATGCCCAAGGGTCACATCATACCTGTGTCATTGCACATGTGATTGTCACATCACATGGGTCTCAACACACTTGAGAGTGTCACCTGACTCCTGTGACACACAGAGTGTGATTGTCCCCTCATATTAGTCACATGCCTCCCAGGAGTGTCACATCACACCAGTCACATTGCACATGCGTGTGTCACATCATAACAGTTCCAAATTCACTTGTGTGTCACCTCACATGGTCACAATTGGCATGTCAATGTCACCACACATCTGTCACAAGACTCATGATTGTCACATCACACCTGTCCCAATGCCTGTGTGATTGTCACCTCATGGGTGTCATAATGTGCAAGTGTCACAACATTTCAGTCCCATTGTGCCTGTTAGGGTCACACTATTTCTGTCTCGACACACATGGCAGTGTTACCTGACATCTGTCTCAACAAGAGTGTGATTAGCACATCACATGTGTCACATGACTTCTGGAGTGTCATGTCACATGTGTCCCATCACATGAGTGTGTCATAGCACATCAGGCACAACCCACTTGTGTGTCACCTCACATGGTCACAACCAGCAAGTGGTTGACACCACACAGCTGTCACACACCACTTATGTGTGTCCCATCCAAACTGTCACCATGCCCATGTGATGGTCACCTCATCTGTGTCATAACAGGCAAGTGTCACATATCTGTCACATCATGCCTGTGGCTGTCACCTATTTGTCTCAACACACATGTCAGTGTCACATGACATCTGTCACACCAAGAGTGTGATTGTCACCTCACATTTGTCATGTGCTTTATGGAGTGCCACATCATATCTGTCATCACACATGACAGTGTCATATCACATCAGGCACAAGCCCCTTGTGTGTCATCTCACATAGTCACAACCAGCATGTGGGTTTTCTCACACACTGCTTATGTGGGTCACATCACTGCTGTCACTGTGCCCTTGTGATTGTCACCTCCTCTGTGTCATCATGCACAACTGTCACATCATATCTGTCACATTGAGCCTGTGACTGTCATGCCATTTCTGTCTCAACACACATGGCAGTGTCACATGACATCTGTCACACCAAGACTGTGATTGTCACCTCACATTTGTCACATGCATTACAGAGTATCACACAGTATATGTCATTACACATGAGAATGTCACATAACTTCAGGCACAACCCAGGTGTGTATCAGCTCACCCTGTCACAATTGGCATGTGATTGTCACCACACATCTGTCACAAGCCTCTTATGATTGTCACATCACACCTGTCATAATGCCTGAGTGATTGTCACCTCATGTGTGTCATAACATGCAATTATCCAAAAATGTCAGTCACATTGTGCCTGTTATTGGTCACACCATTTCTACTTCAACACATGTGGCAGTGTCACCTGACATATGTCACACCTCGAGTGTGATTGTCACCTCACATTTGTCACATGTGTTATGGAGTGTCACATCATATCTGTCACATTACACATGGGAGTGAAATATCACATGAGGCACAACCCACTTGTGTGTCACCTCACATGGTCACAACCCACATGTTATTGTCACCACACATCTGTCACACATGCTTATGTGGGTCACGTCAAATCTGTTACAATGCCCATGTGATTGTCACCTCATCTGTGTTATAATATGCAAGTGTCACATCATATCTCTCATATCATGCCTGTGATCATCACATCATTTCTGTCTCAACACACGTGGCAGTGTCACCTGATATCTGTCACACCCACAGTGTGATTGTCACCTCACACTTGTCACACGTCTTCTGGGAGTGTCACATCATCCCTGTCACATCTGACATGTGCATGTCACATCACATCAGTCAAAACCCATATGTATGTGATCTCAGATGGTCACAATCTGCATATGATTGTCACCACACACTGGTCACAAGCCACTTATGAGTCTCACATCACAACTGTCACAATGCTCAAGTGACTGTCACCTCACATGTGTCTTCACGCACAACTGTCACATCATACCTGTCACATTGCACATGTGATTGTCACATCACATCAGATCCAACCCAGTTGTGTGTCACCTCCCATTGTCACAATTGGCATATGATTGTCACCACACATCTGTCACACATACTTCTGTGTGTTACATCAAAACTGTTATAACACCCATGTGACTGTCACTTCTCCTATGTCAGAATGCACGTGTCACATCATAGCTGTCACATCGTGCCTGTGACTCTCGCATCATTTCTGTCTCAACACATGTGGCAGTGTCACCTGGCATCTGTCACACCCAGAGTGTGTTTGTCACCTCCCATTTGTCAGGTGCCTTACAAAGTGTCATGTTTCCCTGTCACATCACATATGGGACTGTCACGTCACATCCATCACCACCCATTTGTCACCTCATGTGTTCACCACTGGCATATGATTGTCACCACACATCTGTCACAAGCCTCTTATCAGTGTCATATCACAACTGTCACCACACCCATGTGGCCGTTACCTCACATGTGTCATAACATGAAAACATTATATCGTATCTATCCCATCACACTTATGATTATCACGTCACTTCTGTCTCAGCCCATGTGGGTGTGTCATCTGACATCTGTCATACCCTGAGTGTGAGTGTCACATCACATGTGTCAAATGCCTTCCAGAGTGTCACATCATATCTGTCGCATCACATGTGAGAGTGTCATATCTCATCAGGTACAACCCACTTGTGTCACCTCACATGGTCACAACCAGCATGTGGTTGTCATCACACACCTGTCACACATTGCTTATGTGTGTCACATCACAACTGTCACAACACTCATGTGATTGTTACCTCAACATGTGTCTTAAGAGGCAAGTGTCACATCATAGCTATCACATCATGCCTGTGGCTCTCATATCATTTCTGTCTCAACACATGTGGCATTGTCACCTGATACCTGTCACACTCAGAGTGGTATTGTGACCTCAATTTGTCAGAAGACTTCCAGAAGCATTACAGCATACCTGTCACTTCACATGTGCATGTCACATCATGTCCATCACAACCCACATGCATGTCAACTCAGAAGGTCACAATCAGCATACGATTGTCACCACTCATTTGTCCCAAGCCATTTATGATTGTCACATCACAACTGTCACAACGCTTCTGTGGTTGTCATCCCACATGTATCTTAACATGCAAATGCCCCATCATATGTGTCGCATTGCACCTGTGATTGTCATATCACATCTGTCTCAACACGCATGAGAGTGTCTCCTGACATGTGTCACACCCAGAGAGTGATTGTCACCTCATATAAGTCACATGCCATGCAGGAGTGTCACATCATACCTCTCATATCACACATGTGTGTGTCACATCAGATCAGTTCCAATCAACTTGTGTGTCACCTCACATTGTCACTTGCTTTACAGAGCATCGCATCATACCTGTCGTCACACATGAGAGTCATATCACATCAAGCACAAGCCATTTGTGTGTCACCTCACGTGATCACCACACATGTGTCACACATGCTTATGTGTGTCACATCAAAACTGTTACAAGGCCCATGTGATTGTCACATCACCTGTGTTGTAACACGCAAGTGCCATAACATATCAGTCACATCATGTCTGTTATTGTCACAGCATTTCTGCCTCAACAAATGTGGCAGTGTCATCTGACATCTGTTACACCCATAGTGTGTTACCTCACATTTGGCACATGCTTTACAGAGTGACACATCCTATCTGTCATCACACATGAGAGTGTCATATCACATCAGGCACAGCCCACTTGTGTGTCACCTCACATGGTCACAACTGGCATGTGATTGTCACCGCACATCTGTCACAAGCTGCTTATGACGGTCACATCACAACTGTCACAATGTTCATGTATTTGTCACCTCATGTGTCTTAATGCCCAAGGGTCACATCATACCTGTGTCATTGCACATGTGATTGTCACATCACATGGGTCTCAACACACTTGAGAGTGTCACCTGACTCCTGTGACACACAGAGTGTGATTGTCCCCTCATATTAGTCACATGCCTCCCAGGAGTGTCACATCACACCAGTCACATTGCACATGCGTGTGTCACACCGTAACAGTTCCTAAATCACTTGTGTGTCACCTCACATGGTCACAATTGGCATGTCAATGTCACCACACATCTGTCACAAGACTCATGATTGTCACATCACACCTGTCCCAATGCCTGTGTGATTGTCACCTCATGGGTGTCATAATGTGCAAGTGTCACAACATTTCAGTCCCATTGTGCCTGTTAGGGTCACACTATTTCTGTCTCGACACACATGGCAGTGTTACCTGACATCTGTCTCAACAAGAGTGTGATTAGCACATCACATTTGTCACATGACTTCTGGAGTGTCATGTCATATGTGTCCCATCACATGAGTGTGTCATAGCACATCAGGCACAACCCACTTGTGTGTCACCTCACATGGTCACAACCAGCAAGTGGTTGACACCACACAGCTGTCACACACCACTTATGTGTGTCCCATCCAAACTGTCACCATGCCCATGTGATGGTCACCTCATCTGTGTCATAACAGGCAAGTGTCACATATCTGTCACATCATGCCTGTGGCTGTCACCTATTTGTCTCAACACACATGTCAGTGTCACATGACATCTGTCACACCAAGAGTGTGATTGTCACCTCACATTTGTCATGTGCTTTATGGAGTGCCACATCATATCTGTCATCACACATGACAGTGTCATATCACATCAGGCACAAGCCCCTTGTGTGTCATCTCACATAGTCACAACCAGCATGTGGGTTTTCTCACACACTGCTTATGTGGGTCACATCACTGCTGTCACTGTGCCCTTGTGATTGTCACCTCCTCTGTGTCATCATGCACAACTGTCACATCATATCTGTCACATTGAGCCTGTGACTGTCATGCCATTTCTGTCTCAACACACATGGCAGTGTCACATGACATCTGTCACACCAAGACTGTGATTGTCACCTCACATTTGTCACATGCATTACAGAGTATCACACAGTATATGTCATTACACATGAGAATGTCACATAACTTCAGGCACAACCCACGTGTGTATCAGCTCACCCTGTCACAATTGGCATGTGATTGTCACCACACATCTGTCACAAGCCTCTTATGATTGTCACATCACACCTGTCATAATGCCTGAGTGATTGTCACCTCATGTGTGTCATAACATGCAATTATCCAAAAATGTCAGTCACATTGTGCCTGTTATTGGTCACACCATTTCTACTTCAACACATGTGGCAGTGTCACCTGACATATGTCACACCTCGAGTGTGATTGTCACCTCACATTTGTCACATGTGTTATGGAGTGTCACATCATATCTGTCACATTACACATGGGAGTGAAATATCACATGAGGCACAACCCACTTGTGTGTCACCTCACATGGTCACAACCCACATGTTATTGTCACCACACATCTGTCACACATGCTTATGTGGGTCACGTCAAATCTGTTACAATGCCCATGTGATGGTCACCTCATCTGTGTTATAATATGCAAGTGTCACATCATATCTCTCATATCATGCCTGTGATCATCACATCATTTCTGTCTCAACACACGTGGCAGTGTCACCTGATATCTGTCACACCCACAGTGTGATTGTCACCTCACACTTGTCACACGTCTTCTGGGAGTGTCACATCATCCCTGTCACATCTGACATGTGCATGTCACATCACATCAGTCAAAACCCATATGTATGTGATCTCAGATGGTCACAATCTGCATATGATTGTCACCACACACTGGTCACAAGCCACTTATGAGTCTCACATCACAACTGTCACAATGCTCAAGTGACTGTCACCTCACATGTGTCTTCACGCACAACTGTCACATCATACCTGTCACATTGCACATGTGATTGTCACATCACATCAGATCCAACCCAGTTGTGTGTCACCTCCCATTGTCACAATTGGCATATGATTGTCACCACACATCTGTCACACATACTTCTGTGTGTTACATCAAAACTGTTATAACACCCATGTGACTGTCACTTCTCCTATGTCAGAATGCACGTGTCACATCATAGCTGTCACATCGTGCCTGTGACTCTCGCATCATTTCTGTCTCAACACATGTGGCAGTGTCACCTGGCATCTGTCACACCCAGAGTGTGTTTGTCACCTCCCATTTGTCAGGTGCCTTACAAAGTGTCATGTTTCCCTGTCACATCACATATGGGACTGTCACGTCACATCCATCACCACCCATTTGTCACCTCATGTGTTCACCACTGGCATATGATTGTCACCACACATCTGTCACAAGCCTCTTATCAGTGTCATATCACAACTGTCACCACACCCATGTGGCCGTTACCTCACATGTGTCATAACATGAAAGCATTATATCGTATCTATCCCATCACACTTATGATTATCACGTCACTTCTGTCTCAGCCCATGTGGGTGTGTCATCTGACATCTGTCATACCCTGAGTGTGAGTGTCACATCACATGTGTCAAATGCCTTCCAGAGTGTCACATCATATCTGTCGCATCACATGTGAGAGTGTCATATCTCATCAGGTACAACCCACTTGTGTCACCTCACATGGTCACAACCAGCATGTGGTTGTCATCACACACCTGTCACACATTGCTTATGTGTGTCACATCACAACTGTCACAACACTCATGTGATTGTTACCTCAACATGTGTCTTAAGAGGCAAGTGTCACATCATAGCTATCACATCATGCCTGTGGCTCTCATATCATTTCTGTCTCAACACATGTGGCATTGTCACCTGATACCTGTCACACTCAGAGTGGTATTGTGACCTCAATTTGTCAGAAGACTTCCAGAAGCATTACAGCATACCTGTCACTTCACATGTGCATGTCACATCATGTCCATCACAACCCACATGCATGTCAACTCAGAAGGTCACAATCAGCATACGATTGTCACCACTCATTTGTCCCAAGCCATTTATGATTGTCACATCACAACTGTCACAACGCTTCTGTGGTTGTCATCCCACATGTATCTTAACATGCAAATGCCCCATCATATGTGTCGCATTGCACCTGTGATTGTCATATCACATCTGTCTCAACACGCATGAGAGTGTCTCCTGACATGTGTCACACCCAGAGAGTGATTGTCACCTCATATAAGTCACATGCCATGCAGGAGTGTCACATCATACCTCTCATATCACACATGTGTGTGTCACATCAGATCAGTTCCAATCAACTTGTGTGTCACCTCACATTGTCACTTGCTTTACAGAGCATCGCATCATACCTGTCGTCACACATGAGAGTCATATCACATCAAGCACAAGCCATTTGTGTGTCACCTCACGTGATCACCACACATGTGTCACACATGCTTATGTGTGTCACATCAAAACTGTTACAAGGCCCATGTGATTGTCACATCACCTGTGTTGTAACACGCAAGTGCCATAACATATCAGTCACATCATGTCTGTTATTGTCACAGCATTTCTGCCTCAACAAATGTGGCAGTGTCATCTGACATCTGTTACACCCATAGTGTGTTACCTCACATTTGGCACATGCTTTACAGAGTGACACATCCTATCTGTCATCACACATGAGAGTGTCATATCACATCAGGCACAGCCCACTTGTGTGTCACCTCACATGGTCACAACTGGCATGTGATTGTCACCGCACATCTGTCACAAGCTGCTTATGACGGTCACATCACAACTGTCACAATGTTCATGTATTTGTCACCTCATGTGTCTTAATGCCCAAGGGTCACATCATACCTGTGTCATTGCACATGTGATTGTCACATCACATGGGTCTCAACACACTTGAGAGTGTCACCTGACTCCTGTGACACACAGAGTGTGATTGTCCCCTCATATTAGTCACATGCCTCCCAGGAGTGTCACATCACACCAGTCACATTGCACATGCGTGTGTCACACCGTAACAGTTCCTAATTCACTTGTGTGTCACCTCACATGGTCACAATTGGCATGTCAATGTCACCACACATCTGTCACAAGACTCATGATTGTCACATCACACCTGTCCCAATGCCTGTGTGATTGTCACCTCATGGGTGTCATAATGTGCAAGTGTCACAACATTTCAGTCCCATTGTGCCTGTTAGGGTCACACTATTTCTGTCTCGACACACATGGCAGTGTTACCTGACATCTGTCTCAACAAGAGTGTGATTAGCACATCACATTTGTCACATGACTTCTGGAGTGTCATGTCATATGTGTCCCATCACATGAGTGTGTCATAGCACATCAGGCACAACCCACTTGTGTGTCACCTCACATGGTCACAACCAGCAAGTGGTTGACACCACACAGCTGTCACACACCACTTATGTGTGTCCCATCCAAACTGTCACCATGCCCATGTGATGGTCACCTCATCTGTGTCATAACAGGCAAGTGTCACATATCTGTCACATCATGCCTGTGGCTGTCACCTATTTGTCTCAACACACATGTCAGTGTCACATGACATCTGTCACACCAAGAGTGTGATTGTCACCTCACATTTGTCATGTGCTTTATGGAGTGCCACATCATATCTGTCATCACACATGACAGTGTCATATCACATCAGGCACAAGCCCCTTGTGTGTCATCTCACATAGTCACAACCAGCATGTGGGTTTTCTCACACACTGCTTATGTGGGTCACATCACTGCTGTCACTGTGCCCTTGTGATTGTCACCTCCTCTGTGTCATCATGCACAACTGTCACATCATATCTGTCACATTGAGCCTGTGACTGTCATGCCATTTCTGTCTCAACACACATGGCAGTGTCACATGACATCTGTCACACCAAGACTGTGATTGTCACCTCACATTTGTCACATGCATTACAGAGTATCACACAGTATATGTCATTACACATGAGAATGTCACATAACTTCAGGCACAACCCACGTGTGTATCAGCTCACCCTGTCACAATTGGCATGTGATTGTCACCACACATCTGTCACAAGCCTCTTATGATTGTCACATCACACCTGTCATAATGCCTGAGTGATTGTCACCTCATGTGTGTCATAACATGCAATTATCCAAAAATGTCAGTCACATTGTGCCTGTTATTGGTCACACCATTTCTACTTCAACACATGTGGCAGTGTCACCTGACATATGTCACACCTCGAGTGTGATTGTCACCTCACATTTGTCACATGTGTTATGGAGTGTCACATCATATCTGTCACATTACACATGGGAGTGAAATATCACATGAGGCACAACCCACTTGTGTGTCACCTCACATGGTCACAACCCACATGTTATTGTCACCACACATCTGTCACACATGCTTATGTGGGTCACGTCAAATCTGTTACAATGCCCATGTGATTGTCACCTCATCTGTGTTATAATATGCAAGTGTCACATCATATCTCTCATATCATGCCTGTGATCATCACATCATTTCTGTCTCAACACACGTGGCAGTGTCACCTGATATCTGTCACACCCACAGTGTGATTGTCACCTCACACTTGTCACACGTCTTCTGGGAGTGTCACATCATCCCTGTCACATCTGACATGCGCATGTCACATCACATCACTCAAAACCCATATGTATGTGATCTCAGATGGTCACAATCTGCATATGATTGTCACCACACACTGGTCACAAGCCACTTATGAGTCTCACATCACAACTGTCACAATGCTCAAGTGACTGTCACCTCACATGTGTCTTCACGCACAACTGTCACATCATACCTGTCACATTGCACATGTGATTGTCACATCACATCAGATCCAACCCAGTTGTGTGTCACCTCCCATTGTCACAATTGGCATATGATTGTCACCACACATCTGTCACACATACTTCTGTGTGTTACATCAAAACTGTTATAACACCCATGTGACTGTCACTTCTCCTATGTCAGAATGCACGTGTCACATCATAGCTGTCACATCGTGCCTGTGACTCTCGCATCATTTCTGTCTCAACACATGTGGCAGTGTCACCTGGCATCTGTCACACCCAGAGTGTGTTTGTCACCTCCCATTTGTCAGGTGCCTTACAAAGTGTCATGTTTCCCTGTCACATCACATATGGGACTGTCACGTCACATCCATCACCACCCATTTGTCACCTCATGTGTTCACCACTGGCATATGATTGTCACCACACATCTGTCACAAGCCTCTTATCAGTGTCATATCACAACTGTCACCACACCCATGTGGCCGTTACCTCACATGTGTCATAACATGAAAGCATTATATCGTATCTATCCCATCACACTTATGATTATCACGTCACTTCTGTCTCAGCCCATGTGGGTGTGTCATCTGACATCTGTCATACCCTGAGTGTGAGTGTCACATCACATGTGTCAAATGCCTTCCAGAGTGTCACATCATATCTGTCGCATCACATGTGAGAGTGTCATATCTCATCAGGTACAACCCACTTGTGTCACCTCACATGGTCACAACCAGCATGTGGTTGTCATCACACACCTGTCACACATTGCTTATGTGTGTCACATCACAACTGTCACAACACTCATGTGATTGTTACCTCAACATGTGTCTTAAGAGGCAAGTGTCACATCATAGCTATCACATCATGCCTGTGGCTCTCATATCATTTCTGTCTCAACACATGTGGCATTGTCACCTGATACCTGTCACACTCAGAGTGGTATTGTGACCTCAATTTGTCAGAAGACTTCCAGAAGCATTACAGCATACCTGTCACTTCACATGTGCATGTCACATCATGTCCATCACAACCCACATGCATGTCAACTCAGAAGGTCACAATCAGCATACGATTGTCACCACTCATTTGTCCCAAGCCATTTATGATTGTCACATCACAACTGTCACAACGCTTCTGTGGTTGTCATCCCACATGTATCTTAACATGCAAATGCCCCATCATATGTGTCACATTGCACCTGTGATTGTCATATCACATCTGTCTCAACACGCATGAGAGTGTCTCCTGACATGTGTCACACCCAGAGAGTGATTGTCACCTCATATAAGTCACATGCCATGCAGGAGTGTCACATCATACCTCTCATATCACACATGTGTGTGTCACATCAGATCAGTTCCAATCAACTTGTGTGTCACCTCACATTGTCACTTGCTTTACAGAGCATCGCATCATACCTGTCGTCACACATGAGAGTCATATCACATCAAGCACAAGCCATTTGTGTGTCACCTCACGTGATCACCACACATGTGTCACACATGCTTATGTGTGTCACATCAAAACTGTTACAAGGCCCATGTGATTGTCACATCACCTGTGTTGTAACACGCAAGTGCCATAACATATCAGTCACATCATGTCTGTTATTGTCACAGCATTTCTGCCTCAACAAATGTGGCAGTGTCATCTGACATCTGTTACACCCATAGTGTGTTACCTCACATTTGGCACATGCTTTACAGAGTGACACATCCTATCTGTCATCACACATGAGAGTGTCATATCACATCAGGCACAGCCCACTTGTGTGTCACCTCACATGGTCACAACTGGCATGTGATTGTCACCGCACATCTGTCACAAGCTGCTTATGACGGTCACATCACAACTGTCACAATGTTCATGTATTTGTCACCTCATGTGTCTTAATGCCCAAGGGTCACATCATACCTGTGTCATTGCACATGTGATTGTCACATCACATGGGTCTCAACACACTTGAGAGTGTCACCTGACTCCTGTGACACACAGAGTGTGATTGTCCCCTCATATTAGTCACATGCCTCCCAGGAGTGTCACATCACACCAGTCACATTGCACATGCGTGTGTCACACCGTAACAGTTCCTAATTCACTTGTGTGTCACCTCACATGGTCACAATTGGCATGTCAATGTCACCACACATCTGTCACAAGACTCATGATTGTCACATCACACCTGTCCCAATGCCTGTGTGATTGTCACCTCATGGGTGTCATAATGTGCAAGTGTCACAACATTTCAGTCCCATTGTGCCTGTTAGGGTCACACTATTTCTGTCTCGACACACATGGCAGTGTTACCTGACATCTGTCTCAACAAGAGTGTGATTAGCACATCACATTTGTCACATGACTTCTGGAGTGTCATGTCATATGTGTCCCATCACATGAGTGTGTCATAGCACATCAGGCACAACCCACTTGTGTGTCACCTCACATGGTCACAACCAGCAAGTGGTTGACACCACACAGCTGTCACACACCACTTATGTGTGTCCCATCCAAACTGTCACCATGCCCATGTGATGGTCACCTCATCTGTGTCATAACAGGCAAGTGTCACATATCTGTCACATCATGCCTGTGGCTGTCACCTATTTGTCTCAACACACATGTCAGTGTCACATGACATCTGTCACACCAAGAGTGTGATTGTCACCTCACATTTGTCATGTGCTTTATGGAGTGCCACATCATATCTGTCATCACACATGACAGTGTCATATCACATCAGGCACAAGCCCCTTGTGTGTCATCTCACATAGTCACAACCAGCATGTGGGTTTTCTCACACACTGCTTATGTGGGTCACATCACTGCTGTCACTGTGCCCTTGTGATTGTCACCTCCTCTGTGTCATCATGCACAACTGTCACATCATATCTGTCACATTGAGCCTGTGACTGTCATGCCATTTCTGTCTCAACACACATGGCAGTGTCACATGACATCTGTCACACCAAGACTGTGATTGTCACCTCACATTTGTCACATGCATTACAGAGTATCACACAGTATATGTCATTACACATGAGAATGTCACATAACTTCAGGCACAACCCAGGTGTGTATCAGCTCACCCTGTCACAATTGGCATGTGATTGTCACCACACATCTGTCACAAGCCTCTTATGATTGTCACATCACACCTGTCATAATGCCTGAGTGATTGTCACCTCATGTGTGTCATAACATGCAATTATCCAAAAATGTCAGTCACATTGTGCCTGTTATTGGTCACACCATTTCTACTTCAACACATGTGGCAGTGTCACCTGACATATGTCACACCTCGAGTGTGATTGTCACCTCACATTTGTCACATGTGTTATGGAGTGTCACATCATATCTGTCACATTACACATGGGAGTGAAATATCACATGAGGCACAACCCACTTGTGTGTCACCTCACATGGTCACAACCCACATGTTATTGTCACCACACATCTGTCACACATGCTTATGTGGGTCACGTCAAATCTGTTACAATGCCCATGTGATTGTCACCTCATCTGTGTTATAATATGCAAGTGTCACATCATATCTCTCATATCATGCCTGTGATCATCACATCATTTCTGTCTCAACACACGTGGCAGTGTCACCTGATATCTGTCACACCCACAGTGTGATTGTCACCTCACACTTGTCACACGTCTTCTGGGAGTGTCACATCATCCCTGTCACATCTGACATGTGCATGTCACATCACATCAGTCAAAACCCATATGTATGTGATCTCAGATGGTCACAATCTGCATATGATTGTCACCACACACTGGTCACAAGCCACTTATGAGTCTCACATCACAACTGTCACAATGCTCAAGTGACTGTCACCTCACATGTGTCTTCACGCACAACTGTCACATCATACCTGTCACATTGCACATGTGATTGTCACATCACATCAGATCCAACCCAGTTGTGTGTCACCTCCCATTGTCACAATTGGCATATGATTGTCACCACACATCTGTCACACATACTTCTGTGTGTTACATCAAAACTGTTATAACACCCATGTGACTGTCACTTCTCCTATGTCAGAATGCACGTGTCACATCATAGCTGTCACATCGTGCCTGTGACTCTCGCATCATTTCTGTCTCAACACATGTGGCAGTGTCACCTGGCATCTGTCACACCCAGAGTGTGTTTGTCACCTCCCATTTGTCAGGTGCCTTACAAAGTGTCATGTTTCCCTGTCACATCACATATGGGACTGTCACGTCACATCCATCACCACCCATTTGTCACCTCATGTGTTCACCACTGGCATATGATTGTCACCACACATCTGTCACAAGCCTCTTATCAGTGTCATATCACAACTGTCACCACACCCATGTGGCCGTTACCTCACATGTGTCATAACATGAAAGCATTATATCGTATCTATCCCATCACACTTATGATTATCACGTCACTTCTGTCTCAGCCCATGTGGGTGTGTCATCTGACATCTGTCATACCCTGAGTGTGAGTGTCACATCACATGTGTCAAATGCCTTCCAGAGTGTCACATCATATCTGTCGCATCACATGTGAGAGTGTCATATCTCATCAGGTACAACCCACTTGTGTCACCTCACATGGTCACAACCAGCATGTGGTTGTCATCACACACCTGTCACACATTGCTTATGTGTGTCACATCACAACTGTCACAACACTCATGTGATTGTTACCTCAACATGTGTCTTAAGAGGCAAGTGTCACATCATAGCTATCACATCATGCCTGTGGCTCTCATATCATTTCTGTCTCAACACATGTGGCATTGTCCCCTGATACCTGTCACACTCAGAGTGTTATTGTGACCTCAATTTGTCAGAAGACTTCCAGAAGCATTACAGCATACCTGTCACTTCACATGTGCATGTCACATCATGTCCATCACAACCCACATGCATGTCAACTCAGAAGGTCACAATCAGCATACGATTGTCACCACTCATTTGTCCCAAGCCATTTATGATTGTCACATCACAACTGTCACAACGCTTCTGTGGTTGTCATCCCACATGTATCTTAACATGCAAATGCCCCATCATATGTGTCGCATTGCACCTGTGATTGTCATATCACATCTGTCTCAACACGCATGAGAGTGTCTCCTGACATGTGTCACACCCAGAGAGTGATTGTCACCTCATATAAGTCACATGCCATGCAGGAGTGTCACATCATACCTCTCATATCACACATGTGTGTGTCACATCAGATCAGTTCCAATCAACTTGTGTGTCACCTCACATTGTCACTTGCTTTACAGAGCATCGCATCATACCTGTCGTCACACATGAGAGTCATATCACATCAAGCACAAGCCATTTGTGTGTCACCTCACGTGATCACCACACATGTGTCACACATGCTTATGTGTGTCACATCAAAACTGTTACAAGGCCCATGTGATTGTCACATCACCTGTGTTGTAACACGCAAGTGCCATAACATATCAGTCACATCATGTCTGTTATTGTCACAGCATTTCTGCCTCAACAAATGTGGCAGTGTCATCTGACATCTGTTACACCCA
Organism: Hippopotamus amphibius kiboko; assembly: GCF_030028045.1. Classification (NCBI taxonomy): domain Eukaryota; kingdom Metazoa; phylum Chordata; class Mammalia; order Artiodactyla; family Hippopotamidae; genus Hippopotamus; species Hippopotamus amphibius. The sequence continues at coordinate 53,483,829 of NC_080192.1, read as the reverse complement.
TAGTGTGTTACCTCACATTTGGCACATGCTTTACAGAGTGACACATCCTATCTGTCATCACACATGAGAGTGTCATATCACATCAGGCACAGCCCACTTGTGTGTCACCTCACATGGTCACAACTGGCATGTGATTGTCACCGCACATCTGTCACAAGCTGCTTATGACGGTCACATCACAACTGTCACAATGTTCATGTATTTGTCACCTCATGTGTCTTAATGCCCAAGGGTCACATCATACCTGTGTCATTGCACATGTGATTGTCACATCACATGGGTCTCAACACACTTGAGAGTGTCACCTGACTCCTGTGACACACAGAGTGTGATTGTCCCCTCATATTAGTCACATGCCTCCCAGGAGTGTCACATCACACCAGTCACATTGCACATGCGTGTGTCACATCGTAACAGTTCCAAATTCACTTGTGTGTCACCTCACATGGTCACAATTGGCATGTCAATGTCACCACACATCTGTCACAAGACTCATGATTGTCACATCACACCTGTCCCAATGCCTGTGTGATTGTCACCTCATGGGTGTCATAATGTGCAAGTGTCACAACATTTCAGTCCCATTGTGCCTGTTAGGGTCACACTATTTCTGTCTCGACACACATGGCAGTGTTACCTGACATCTGTCTCAACAAGAGTGTGATTAGCACATCACATTTGTCACATGACTTCTGGAGTGTCATGTCATATGTGTCCCATCACATGAGTGTGTCATAGCACATCAGGCACAACCCACTTGTGTGTCACCTCACATGGTCACAACCAGCAAGTGGTTGACACCACACAGCTGTCACACACCACTTATGTGTGTCCCATCCAAACTGTCACCATGCCCATGTGATGGTCACCTCATCTGTGTCATAACAGGCAAGTGTCACATATCTGTCACATCATGCCTGTGGCTGTCACCTATTTGTCTCAACACACATGTCAGTGTCACATGACATCTGTCACACCAAGAGTGTGATTGTCACCTCACATTTGTCATGTGCTTTATGGAGTGCCACATCATATCTGTCATCACACATGACAGTGTCATATCACATCAGGCACAAGCCCCTTGTGTGTCATCTCACATAGTCACAACCAGCATGTGGGTTTTCTCACACACTGCTTATGTGGGTCACATCACTGCTGTCACTGTGCCCTTGTGATTGTCACCTCCTCTGTGTCATCATGCACAACTGTCACATCATATCTGTCACATTGAGCCTGTGACTGTCATGCCATTTCTGTCTCAACACACATGGCAGTGTCACATGACATCTGTCACACCAAGACTGTGATTGTCACCTCACATTTGTCACATGCATTACAGAGTATCACACAGTATATGTCATTACACATGAGAATGTCACATAACTTCAGGCACAACCCAGGTGTGTATCAGCTCACCCTGTCACAATTGGCATGTGATTGTCACCACACATCTGTCACAAGCCTCTTATGATTGTCACATCACACCTGTCATAATGCCTGAGTGATTGTCACCTCATGTGTGTCATAACATGCAATTATCCAAAAATGTCAGTCACATTGTGCCTGTTATTGGTCACACCATTTCTACTTCAACACATGTGGCAGTGTCACCTGACATATGTCACACCTCGAGTGTGATTGTCACCTCACATTTGTCACATGTGTTATGGAGTGTCACATCATATCTGTCACATTACACATGGGAGTGAAATATCACATGAGGCACAACCCACTTGTGTGTCACCTCACATGGTCACAACCCACATGTTATTGTCACCACACATCTGTCACACATGCTTAAGTGGGTCACGTCAAATCTGTTACAATGCCCATGTGATTGTCACCTCATCTGTGTTATAATATGCAAGTGTCACATCATATCTCTCATATCATGCCTGTGATCATCACATCATTTCTGTCTCAACACACGTGGCAGTGTCACCTGATATCTGTCACACCCACAGTGTGATTGTCACCTCACACTTGTCACACGTCTTCTGGGAGTGTCACATCATCCCTGTCACATCTGACATGCGCATGTCACATCACATCAGTCAAAACCCATATGTATGTGATCTCAGATGGTCACAATCTGCATATGATTGTCACCACACACTGGTCACAAGCCACTTATGAGTCTCACATCACAACTGTCACAATGCTCAAGTGACTGTCACCTCACATGTGTCTTCACGCACAACTGTCACATCATACCTGTCACATTGCACATGTGATTGTCACATCACATCAGATCCAACCCAGTTGTGTGTCACCTCCCATTGTCACAATTGGCATATGATTGTCACCACACATCTGTCACACATACTTCTGTGTGTTACATCAAAACTGTTATAACACCCATGTGACTGTCACTTCTCCTATGTCAGAATGCACGTGTCACATCATAGCTGTCACATCGTGCCTGTGACTCTCGCATCATTTCTGTCTCAACACATGTGGCAGTGTCACCTGGCATCTGTCACACCCAGAGTGTGTTTGTCACCTCCCATTTGTCAGGTGCCTTACAAAGTGTCATGTTTCCCTGTCACATCACATATGGGACTGTCACGTCACATCCATCACCACCCATTTGTCACCTCATGTGTTCACCACTGGCATATGATTGTCACCACACATCTGTCACAAGCCTCTTATCAGTGTCATATCACAACTGTCACCACACCCATGTGGCCGTTACCTCACATGTGTCATAACATGAAAGCATTATATCGTATCTATCCCATCACACTTATGATTATCACGTCACTTCTGTCTCAGCCCATGTGGGTGTGTCATCTGACATCTGTCATACCCTGAGTGTGAGTGTCACATCACATGTGTCAAATGCCTTCCAGAGTGTCACATCATATCTGTCGCATCACATGTGAGAGTGTCATATCTCATCAGGTACAACCCACTTGTGTCACCTCACATGGTCACAACCAGCATGTGGTTGTCATCACACACCTGTCACACATTGCTTATGTGTGTCACATCACAACTGTCACAACACTCATGTGATTGTTACCTCAACATGTGTCTTAAGAGGCAAGTGTCACATCATAGCTATCACATCATGCCTGTGGCTCTCATATCATTTCTGTCTCAACACATGTGGCATTGTCACCTGATACCTGTCACACTCAGAGTGGTATTGTGACCTCAATTTGTCAGAAGACTTCCAGAAGCATTACAGCATACCTGTCACTTCACATGTGCATGTCACATCATGTCCATCACAACCCACATGCATGTCAACTCAGAAGGTCACAATCAGCATACGATTGTCACCACTCATTTGTCCCAAGCCATTTATGATTGTCACATCACAACTGTCACAACGCTTCTGTGGTTGTCATCCCACATGTATCTTAACATGCAAATGCCCCATCATATGTGTCGCATTGCACCTGTGATTGTCATATCACATCTGTCTCAACACGCATGAGAGTGTCTCCTGACATGTGTCACACCCAGAGAGTGAGTGTCACCTCATATAAGTCACATGCCATGCAGGAGTGTCACATCATACCTCTCATATCACACATGTGTGTGTCACATCAGATCAGTTCCAATCAACTTGTGTGTCACCTCACATTGTCACTTGCTTTACAGAGCATCGCATCATACCTGTCGTCACACATGAGAGTCATATCACATCAAGCACAAGCCATTTGTGTGTCACCTCACGTGATCACCACACATGTGTCACACATGCTTATGTGTGTCACATCAAAACTGTTACAAGGCCCATGTGATTGTCACATCACCTGTGTTGTAACACGCAAGTGCCATAACATATCAGTCACATCATGTCTGTTATTGTCACAGCATTTCTGCCTCAACAAATGTGGCAGTGTCATCTGACATCTGTTACACCCATAGTGTGTTACCTCACATTTGGCACATGCTTTACAGAGTGACACATCCTATCTGTCATCACACATGAGAGTGTCATATCACATCAGGCACAGCCCACTTGTGTGTCACCTCACATGGTCACAACTGGCATGTGATTGTCACCGCACATCTGTCACAAGCTGCTTATGACGGTCACATCACAACTGTCACAATGTTCATGTATTTGTCACCTCATGTGTCTTAATGCCCAAGGGTCACATCATACCTGTGTCATTGCACATGTGATTGTCACATCACATGGGTCTCAACACACTTGAGAGTGTCACCTGACTCCTGTGACACACAGAGTGTGATTGTCACCTCATATTAGTCACATGCCTCCCAGGAGTGTCACATCACACCAGTCACATTGCACATGCGTGTGTCACACCGTAACAGTTCCTAATTCACTTGTGTGTCACCTCACATGGTCACAATTGGCATGTCAATGTCACCACACATCTGTCACAAGACTCATGATTGTCACATCACACCTGTCCCAATGCCTGTGTGATTGTCACCTCATGGGTGTCATAATGTGCAAGTGTCACAACATTTCAGTCCCATTGTGCCTGTTAGGGTCACACTATTTCTGTCTCGACACACATGGCAGTGTTACCTGACATCTGTCTCAACAAGAGTGTGATTAGCACATCACATTTGTCACATGACTTCTGGAGTGTCATGTCATATGTGTCCCATCACATGAGTGTGTCATAGCACATCAGGCACAACCCACTTGTGTGTCACCTCACATGGTCACAACCAGCAAGTGGTTGACACCACACAGCTGTCACACACCACTTATGTGTGTCCCATCCAAACTGTCACCATGCCCATGTGATGGTCACCTCATCTGTGTCATAACAGGCAAGTGTCACATATCTGTCACATCATGCCTGTGGCTGTCACCTATTTGTCTCAACACACATGTCAGTGTCACATGACATCTGTCACACCAAGAGTGTGATTGTCACCTCACATTTGTCATGTGCTTTATGGAGTGCCACATCATATCTGTCATCACACATGACAGTGTCATATCACATCAGGCACAAGCCCCTTGTGTGTCATCTCACATAGTCACAACCAGCATGTGGGTTTTCTCACACACTGCTTATGTGGGTCACATCACTGCTGTCACTGTGCCCTTGTGATTGTCACCTCCTCTGTGTCATCATGCACAACTGTCACATCATATCTGTCACATTGAGCCTGTGACTGTCATGCCATTTCTGTCTCAACACACATGGCAGTGTCACATGACATCTGTCACACCAAGACTGTGATTGTCACCTCACATTTGTCACATGCATTACAGAGTATCACACAGTATATGTCATTACACATGAGAATGTCACATAACTTCAGGCACAACCCAGGTGTGTATCAGCTCACCCTGTCACAATTGGCATGTGATTGTCACCACACATCTGTCACAAGCCTCTTATGATTGTCACATCACACCTGTCATAATGCCTGAGTGATTGTCACCTCATGTGTGTCATAACATGCAATTATCCAAAAATGTCAGTCACATTGTGCCTGTTATTGGTCACACCATTTCTACTTCAACACATGTGGCAGTGTCACCTGACATATGTCACACCTCGAGTGTGATTGTCACCTCACATTTGTCACATGTGTTATGGAGTGTCACATCATATCTGTCACATTACACATGGGAGTGAAATATCACATGAGGCACAACCCACTTGTGTGTCACCTCACATGGTCACAACCCACATGTTATTGTCACCACACATCTGTCACACATGCTTATGTGGGTCACGTCAAATCTGTTACAATGCCCATGTGATTGTCACCTCATCTGTGTTATAATATGCAAGTGTCACATCATATCTCTCATATCATGCCTGTGATCATCACATCATTTCTGTCTCAACACACGTGGCAGTGTCACCTGATATCTGTCACACCCACAGTGTGATTGTCACCTCACACTTGTCACACGTCTTCTGGGAGTGTCACATCATCCCTGTCACATCTGACATGTGCATGTCACATCACATCAGTCAAAACCCATATGTATGTGATCTCAGATGGTCACAATCTGCATATGATTGTCACCACACACTGGTCACAAGCCACTTATGAGTCTCACATCACAACTGTCACAATGCTCAAGTGACTGTCACCTCACATGTGTCTTCACGCACAACTGTCACATCATACCTGTCACATTGCACATGTGATTGTCACATCACATCAGATCCAACCCAGTTGTGTGTCACCTCCCATTGTCACAATTGGCATATGATTGTCACCACACATCTGTCACACATACTTCTGTGTGTTACATCAAAACTGTTATAACACCCATGTGACTGTCACTTCTCCTATGTCAGAATGCACGTGTCACATCATAGCTGTCACATCGTGCCTGTGACTCTCGCATCATTTCTGTCTCAACACATGTGGCAGTGTCACCTGGCATCTGTCACACCCAGAGTGTGTTTGTCACCTCCCATTTGTCAGGTGCCTTACAAAGTGTCATGTTTCCCTGTCACATCACATATGGGACTGTCACGTCACATCCATCACCACCCATTTGTCACCTCATGTGTTCACCACTGGCATATGATTGTCACCACACATCTGTCACAAGCCTCTTATCAGTGTCATATCACAACTGTCACCACACCCATGTGGCCGTTACCTCACATGTGTCATAACATGAAAGCATTATATCGTATCTATCCCATCACACTTATGATTATCACGTCACTTCTGTCTCAGCCCATGTGGGTGTGTCATCTGACATCTGTCATACCCTGAGTGTGAGTGTCACATCACATGTGTCAAATGCCTTCCAGAGTGTCACATCATATCTGTCGCATCACATGTGAGAGTGTCATATCTCATCAGGTACAACCCACTTGTGTCACCTCACATGGTCACAACCAGCATGTGGTTGTCATCACACACCTGTCACACATTGCTTATGTGTGTCACATCACAACTGTCACAACACTCATGTGATTGTTACCTCAACATGTGTCTTAAGAGGCAAGTGTCACATCATAGCTATCACATCATGCCTGTGGCTCTCATATCATTTCTGTCTCAACACATGTGGCATTGTCCCCTGATACCTGTCACACTCAGAGTGTTATTGTGACCTCAATTTGTCAGAAGACTTCCAGAAGCATTACAGCATACCTGTCACTTCACATGTGCATGTCACATCATGTCCATCACAACCCACATGCATGTCAACTCAGAAGGTCACAATCAGCATACGATTGTCACCACTCATTTGTCCCAAGCCATTTATGATTGTCACATCACAACTGTCACAACGCTTCTGTGGTTGTCATCCCACATGTATCTTAACATGCAAATGCCCCATCATATGTGTCGCATTGCACCTGTGATTGTCATATCACATCTGTCTCAACACGCATGAGAGTGTCTCCTGACATGTGTCACACCCAGAGAGTGATTGTCACCTCATATAAGTCACATGCCATGCAGGAGTGTCACATCATACCTCTCATATCACACATGTGTGTGTCACATCAGATCAGTTCCAATCAACTTGTGTGTCACCTCACATTGTCACTTGCTTTACAGAGCATCGCATCATACCTGTCGTCACACATGAGAGTCATATCACATCAAGCACAAGCCATTTGTGTGTCACCTCACGTGATCACCACACATGTGTCACACATGCTTATGTGTGTCACATCAAAACTGTTACAAGGCCCATGTGATTGTCACATCACCTGTGTTGTAACACGCAAGTGCCATAACATATCAGTCACATCATGTCTGTTATTGTCACAGCATTTCTGCCTCAACAAATGTGGCAGTGTCATCTGACATCTGTTACACCCATAGTGTGTTACCTCACATTTGGCACATGCTTTACAGAGTGACACATCCTATCTGTCATCACACATGAGAGTGTCATATCACATCAGGCACAGCCCACTTGTGTGTCACCTCACATGGTCACAACTGGCATGTGATTGTCACCGCACATCTGTCACAAGCTGCTTATGACGGTCACATCACAACTGTCACAATGTTCATGTATTTGTCACCTCATGTGTCTTAATGCCCAAGGGTCACATCATACCTGTGTCATTGCACATGTGATTGTCACATCACATGGGTCTCAACACACTTGAGAGTGTCACCTGACTCCTGTGACACACAGAGTGTGATTGTCCCCTCATATTAGTCACATGCCTCCCAGGAGTGTCACATCACACCAGTCACATTGCACATGCGTGTGTCACATCGTAACAGTTCCAAATTCACTTGTGTGTCACCTCACATGGTCACAATTGGCATGTCAATGTCACCACACATCTGTCACAAGACTCATGATTGTCACATCACACCTGTCCCAATGCCTGTGTGATTGTCACCTCATGGGTGTCATAATGTGCAAGTGTCACAACATTTCAGTCCCATTGTGCCTGTTAGGGTCACACTATTTCTGTCTCGACACACATGGCAGTGTTACCTGACATCTGTCTCAACAAGAGTGTGATTAGCACATCACATTTGTCACATGACTTCTGGAGTGTCATGTCATATGTGTCCCATCACATGAGTGTGTCATAGCACATCAGGCACAACCCACTTGTGTGTCACCTCACATGGTCACAACCAGCAAGTGGTTGACACCACACAGCTGTCACACACCACTTATGTGTGTCCCATCCAAACTGTCACCATGCCCATGTGATGGTCACCTCATCTGTGTCATAACAGGCAAGTGTCACATATCTGTCACATCATGCCTGTGGCTGTCACCTATTTGTCTCAACACACATGTCAGTGTCACATGACATCTGTCACACCAAGAGTGTGATTGTCACCTCACATTTGTCATGTGCTTTATGGAGTGCCACATCATATCTGTCATCACACATGACAGTGTCATATCACATCAGGCACAAGCCCCTTGTGTGTCATCTCACATAGTCACAACCAGCATGTGGGTTTTCTCACACACTGCTTATGTGGGTCACATCACTGCTGTCACTGTGCCCTTGTGATTGTCACCTCCTCTGTGTCATCATGCACAACTGTCACATCATATCTGTCACATTGAGCCTGTGACTGTCATGCCATTTCTGTCTCAACACACATGGCAGTGTCACATGACATCTGTCACACCAAGACTGTGATTGTCACCTCACATTTGTCACATGCATTGCAGAGTATCACACAGTATATGTCATTACACATGAGAATGTCACATAACTTCAGGCACAACCCACGTGTGTATCAGCTCACCCTGTCACAATTGGCATGTGATTGTCACCACACATCTGTCACAAGCCTCTTATGATTGTCACATCACACCTGTCATAATGCCTGAGTGATTGTCACCTCATGTGTGTCATAACATGCAATTATCCAAAAATGTCAGTCACATTGTGCCTGTTATTGGTCACACCATTTCTACTTCAACACATGTGGCAGTGTCACCTGACATATGTCACACCTCGAGTGTGATTGTCACCTCACATTTGTCACATGTGTTATGGAGTGTCACATCATATCTGTCACATTACACATGGGAGTGAAATATCACATGAGGCACAACCCACTTGTGTGTCACCTCACATGGTCACAACCCACATGTTATTGTCACCACACATCTGTCACACATGCTTATGTGGGTCACGTCAAATCTGTTACAATGCCCATGTGATGGTCACCTCATCTGTGTTATAATATGCAAGTGTCACATCATATCTCTCATATCATGCCTGTGATCATCACATCATTTCTGTCTCAACACACGTGGCAGTGTCACCTGATATCTGTCACACCCACAGTGTGATTGTCACCTCACACTTGTCACACGTCTTCTGGGAGTGTCACATCATCCCTGTCACCTCTGACATGTGCAGGTCACATCACATCAGTCAAAACCCATATGTATGTGATCTCAGATGGTCACAATCTGCATATGATTGTCACCACACACTAGTCACAAGCCACTTATGAGTCTCACATCACAACTGTCACAATGCTCAAGTGACTGTCACCTCACATGTGTCTTCACGCACAACTGTCACATCATACCTGTCACATTGCACATGTGATTGTCACATCACATCAGATCCAACCCAGTTGTGTGTCACCTCCCATTGTCACAATTGGCATATGATTGTCACCACACATCTGTCACACATACTTCTGTGTGTTACATCAAAACTGTTATAACACCCATGTGACTGTCACTTCTCCTATGTCAGAATGCACGTGTCACTTCATAGCTGTCACATCGTGCCTGTGACTCTCGCATCATTTCTGTCTCAACACATGTGGCAGTGTCACCTGGCATCTGTCACACCCAGAGTGTGTTTGTCACCTCCCATTTGTCAGGTGCCTTACAAAGTGTCATGTTTCCCTGTCACATCACATATGGGACTGTCACGTCACATCCATCACCACCCATTTGTCACCTCATGTGTTCACCACTGGCATATGGTTGTCACCACACATCTGTCACAAGCCTCTTATCAGTGTCATATCACAACTGTCACCACACCCATGTGGCCGTTACCTCACATGTGTCATAACATGAAAGCATTATATCGTATCTATCCCATCACACTTATGATTATCACGTCACTTCTGTCTCAGCCCATGTGGGTGTGTCATCTGACATCTGTCATACCCTGAGTGTGAGTGTCACATCACATGTGTCAAATGCCTTCCAGAGTGTCACATCATATCTGTCGCATCACATGTGAGAGTGTCATATCTCATCAGGTACAACCCACTTGTGTCACCTCACATGGTCACAACCAGCATGTGGTTGTCATCACACACCTGTCACACATTGCTTATGTGTGTCACATCACAACTGTCACAACACTCATGTGATTGTTACCTCAACATGTGTCTTAAGAGGCAAGTGTCACATCATAGCTATCACATCATGCCTGTGGCTCTCATATCATTTCTGTCTCAACACATGTGGCATTGTCACCTGATACCTGTCACACTCAGAGTGGTATTGTGACCTCAATTTGTCAGAAGACTTCCAGAAGCATTACAGCATACCTGTCACTTCACATGTGCATGTCACATCATGTCCATCACAACCCACATGCATGTCAACTCAGAAGGTCACAATCAGCATACGATTGTCACCACTCATTTGTCCCAAGCCATTTATGATTGTCACATCACAACTGTCACAACGCTTCTGTGGTTGTCATCCCACATGTATCTTAACATGCAAATGCCCCATCATATGTGTCGCATTGCACCTGTGATTGTCATATCACATCTGTCTCAACACGCATGAGAGTGTCTCCTGACATGTGTCACACCCAGAGAGTGATTGTCACCTCATATAAGTCACATGCCATGCAGGAGTGTCACATCATACCTCTCATATCACACATGTGTGTGTCACATCAGATCAGTTCCAATCAACTTGTGTGTCACCTCACATTGTCACTTGCTTTACAGAGCATCGCATCATACCTGTCATCACACATGAGAGTCATATCACATCAAGCACAAGCCATTTGTGTGTCACCTCACGTGATCACCACACATGTGTCACACATGCTTATGTGTGTCACATCAAAACTGTTACAAGGCCCATGTGATTGTCACATCACCTGTGTTGTAACACGCAAGTGCCATAACATATCAGTCACATCATGTCTGTTATTGTCACAGCATTTCTGCCTCAACAAATGTGGCAGTGTCATCTGACATCTGTTACACCCATAGTGTGTTACCTCACATTTGGCACATGCTTTACAGAGTGACACATCCTATCTGTCATCACACATGAGAGTGTCATATCACATCAGGCACAGCCCACTTGTGTGTCACCTCACATGGTCACAACTGGCATGTGATTGTCACCGCACATCTGTCACAAGCTGCTTATGACGGTCACATCACAACTGTCACAATGTTCATGTATTTGTCACCTCATGTGTCTTAATGCCCAAGGGTCACATCATACCTGTGTCATTGCACATGTGATTGTCACATCACATGGGTCTCAACACACTTGAGAGTGTCACCTGACTCCTGTGACACACAGAGTGTGATTGTCCCCTCATATTAGTCACATGCCTCCCAGGAGTGTCACATCACACCAGTCACATTGCACATGCGTGTGTCACATCATAACAGTTCCAAATTCACTTGTGTGTCACCTCACATGGTCACAATTGGCATGTCAATGTCACCACACATCTGTCACAAGACTCATGATTGTCACATCACACCTGTCCCAATGCCTGTGTGATTGTCACCTCATGGGTGTCATAATGTGCAAGTGTCACAACATTTCAGTCCCATTGTGCCTGTTAGGGTCACACTATTTCTGTCTCGACACACATGGCAGTGTTACCTGACATCTGTCTCAACAAGAGTGTGATTAGCACATCACATTTGTCACATGACTTCTGGAGTGTCATGTCATATGTGTCCCATCACATGAGTGTGTCATAGCACATCAGGCACAACCCACTTGTGTGTCACCTCACATGGTCACAACCAGCAAGTGGTTGACACCACACAGCTGTCACACACCACTTATGTGTGTCCCATCCAAACTGTCACCATGCCCATGTGATGGTCACCTCATCTGTGTCATAACAGGCAAGTGTCACATATCTGTCACATCATGCCTGTGGCTGTCACCTATTTGTCTCAACACACATGTCAGTGTCACATGACATCTGTCACACCAAGAGTGTGATTGTCACCTCACATTTGTCATGTGCTTTATGGAGTGCCACATCATATCTGTCATCACACATGACAGTGTCATATCACATCAGGCACAAGCCCCTTGTGTGTCATCTCACATAGTCACAACCAGCATGTGGGTTTTCTCACACACTGCTTATGTGGGTCACATCACTGCTGTCACTGTGCCCTTGTGATTGTCACCTCCTCTGTGTCATCATGCACAACTGTCACATCATATCTGTCACATTGAGCCTGTGACTGTCATGCCATTTCTGTCTCAACACACATGGCAGTGTCACATGACATCTGTCACACCAAGACTGTGATTGTCACCTCACATTTGTCACATGCATTACAGAGTATCACACAGTATATGTCATTACACATGAGAATGTCACATAACTTCAGGCACAACCCACGTGTGTATCAGCTCACCCTGTCACAATTGGCATGTGATTGTCACCACACATCTGTCACAAGCCTCTTATGATTGTCACATCACACCTGTCATAATGCCTGAGTGATTGTCACCTCATGTGTGTCATAACATGCAATTATCCAAAAATGTCAGTCACATTGTGCCTGTTATTGGTCACACCATTTCTACTTCAACACATGTGGCAGTGTCACCTGACATATGTCACACCTCGAGTGTGATTGTCACCTCACATTTGTCACATGTGTTATGGAGTGTCACATCATATCTGTCACATTACACATGGGAGTGAAATATCACATGAGGCACAACCCACTTGTGTGTCACCTCACATGGTCACAACCCACATGTTATTGTCACCACACATCTGTCACACATGCTTATGTGGGTCACGTCAAATCTGTTACAATGCCCATGTGATTGTCACCTCATCTGTGTTATAATATGCAAGTGTCACATCATATCTCTCATATCATGCCTGTGATCATCACATCATTTCTGTCTCAACACACGTGGCAGTGTCACCTGATATCTGTCACACCCACAGTGTGATTGTCACCTCACACTTGTCACACGTCTTCTGGGAGTGTCACATCATCCCTGTCACATCTGACATGTGCATGTCACATCACATCAGTCAAAACCCATATGTATGTGATCTCAGATGGTCACAATCTGCATATGATTGTCACCACACACTGGTCACAAGCCACTTATGAGTCTCACATCACAACTGTCACAATGCTCAAGTGACTGTCACCTCACATGTGTCTTCACGCACAACTGTCACATCATACCTGTCACATTGCACATGTGATTGTCACATCACATCAGATCCAACCCAGTTGTGTGTCACCTCCCATTGTCACAATTGGCATATGATTGTCACCACACATCTGTCACACATACTTCTGTGTGTTACATCAAAACTGTTATAACACCCATGTGACTGTCACTTCTCCTATGTCAGAATGCACGTGTCACATCATAGCTGTCACATCGTGCCTGTGACTCTCGCATCATTTCTGTCTCAACACATGTGGCAGTGTCACCTGGCATCTGTCACACCCAGAGTGTGTTTGTCACCTCCCATTTGTCAGGTGCCTTACAAAGTGTCATGTTTCCCTGTCACATCACATATGGGACTGTCACGTCACATCCATCACCACCCATTTGTCACCTCATGTGTTCACCACTGGCATATGATTGTCACCACACATCTGTCACAAGCCTCTTATCAGTGTCATATCACAACTGTCACCACACCCATGTGGCCGTTACCTCACATGTGTCATAACATGAAAGCATTATATCGTATCTATCCCATCACACTTATGATTATCACGTCACTTCTGTCTCAGCCCATGTGGGTGTGTCATCTGACATCTGTCATACCCTGAGTGTGAGTGTCACATCACATGTGTCAAATGCCTTCCAGAGTGTCACATCATATCTGTCGCATCACATGTGAGAGTGTCATATCTCATCAGGTACAACCCACTTGTGTCACCTCACATGGTCACAACCAGCATGTGGTTGTCATCACACACCTGTCACACATTGCTTATGTGTGTCACATCACAACTGTCACAACACTCATGTGATTGTTACCTCAACATGTGTCTTAAGAGGCAAGTGTCACATCATAGCTATCACATCATGCCTGTGGCTCTCATATCATTTCTGTCTCAACACATGTGGCATTGTCACCTGATACCTGTCACACTCAGAGTGGTATTGTGACCTCAATTTGTCAGAAGACTTCCAGAAGCATTACAGCATACCTGTCACTTCACATGTGCATGTCACATCATGTCCATCACAACCCACATGCATGTCAACTCAGAAGGTCACAATCAGCATACGATTGTCACCACTCATTTGTCCCAAGCCATTTATGATTGTCACATCACAACTGTCACAACGCTTCTGTGGTTGTCATCCCACATGTATCTTAACATGCAAATGCCCCATCATATGTGTCGCATTGCACCTGTGATTGTCATATCACATCTGTCTCAACACGCATGAGAGTGTCTCCTGACATGTGTCACACCCAGAGAGTGATTGTCACCTCATATAAGTCACATGCCATGCAGGAGTGTCACATCATACCTCTCATATCACACATGTGTGTGTCACATCAGATCAGTTCCAATCAACTTGTGTGTCACCTCACATTGTCACTTGCTTTACAGAGCATCGCATCATACCTGTCGTCACACATGAGAGTCATATCACATCAAGCACAAGCCATTTGTGTGTCACCTCACGTGATCACCACACATGTGTCACACATGCTTATGTGTGTCACATCAAAACTGTTACAAGGTCCATGTGATTGTCACATCACCTGTGTTGTAACACGCAAGTGCCATAACATATCAGTCACATCATGTCTGTTATTGTCACAGCATTTCTGCCTCAACAAATGTGGCAGTGTCATCTGACATCTGTTACACCCATAGTGTGTTACCTCACATTTGGCACATGCTTTACAGAGTGACACATCCTATCTGTCATCACACATGAGAGTGTCATATCACATCAGGCACAGCCCACTTGTGTGTCACCTCACATGGTCACAACTGGCATGTGATTGTCACCGCACATCTGTCACAAGCTGCTTATGACGGTCACATCACAACTGTCACAATGTTCATGTATTTGTCACCTCATGTGTCTTAATGCCCAAGGGTCACATCATACCTGTGTCATTGCACATGTGATTGTCACATCACATGGGTCTCAACACACTTGAGAGTGTCACCTGACTCCTGTGACACACAGAGTGTGATTGTCCCCTCATATTAGTCACATGCCTCCCAGGAGTGTCACATCACACCAGTCACATTGCACATGCGTGTGTCACACCGTAACAGTTCCTAAATCACTTGTGTGTCACCTCACATGGTCACAATTGGCATGTCAATGTCACCACACATCTGTCACAAGACTCATGATTGTCACATCACACCTGTCCCAATGCCTGTGTGATTGTCACCTCATGGGTGTCATAATGTGCAAGTGTCACAACATTTCAGTCCCATTGTGCCTGTTAGGGTCACACTATTTCTGTCTCGACACACATGGCAGTGTTACCTGACATCTGTCTCAACAAGAGTGTGATTAGCACATCACATTTGTCACATGACTTCTGGAGTGTCATGTCATATGTGTCCCATCACATGAGTGTGTCATAGCACATCAGGCACAACCCACTTGTGTGTCACCTCACATGGTCACAACCAGCAAGTGGTTGACACCACACAGCTGTCACACACCACTTATGTGTGTCCCATCCAAACTGTCACCATGCCCATGTGATGGTCACCTCATCTGTGTCATAACAGGCAAGTGTCACATATCTGTCACATCATGCCTGTGGCTGTCACCTATTTGTCTCAACACACATGTCAGTGTCACATGACATCTGTCACACCAAGAGTGTGATTGTCACCTCACATTTGTCATGTGCTTTATGGAGTGCCACATCATATCTGTCATCACACATGACAGTGTCATATCACATCAGGCACAAGCCCCTTGTGTGTCATCTCACATAGTCACAACCAGCATGTGGGTTTTCTCACACACTGCTTATGTGGGTCACATCACTGCTGTCACTGTGCCCTTGTGATTGTCACCTCCTCTGTGTCATCATGCACAACTGTCACATCATATCTGTCACATTGAGCCTGTGACTGTCATGCCATTTCTGTCTCAACACACATGGCAGTGTCACATGACATCTGTCACACCAAGACTGTGATTGTCACCTCACATTTGTCACATGCATTACAGAGTATCACACAGTATATGTCATTACACATGAGAATGTCACATAACTTCAGGCACAACCCAGGTGTGTATCAGCTCACCCTGTCACAATTGGCATGTGATTGTCACCGCACATCTGTCACAAGCCTCTTATGATTGTCACATCACACCTGTCATAATGCCTGAGTGATTGTCACCTCATGTGTGTCATAACATGCAATTATCCAAAAATGTCAGTCACATTGTGCCTGTTATTGGTCACACCATTTCTACTTCAACACATGTGGCAGTGTCACCTGACATATGTCACACCTCGAGTGTGATTGTCACCTCACATTTGTCACATGTGTTATGGAGTGTCACATCATATCTGTCACATTACACATGGGAGTGAAATATCACATGAGGCACAACCCACTTGTGTGTCACCTCACATGGTCACAACCCACATGTTATTGTCACCACACATCTGTCACACATGCTTATGTGGGTCATGTCAAATCTGTTACAATGCCCATGTGATTGTCACCTCATCTGTGTTATAATATGCAAGTGTCACATCATATCTCTCATATCATGCCTGTGATCATCACATCATTTCTGTCTCAACACACGTGGCAGTGTCACCTGATATCTGTCACACCCACAGTGTGATTGTCACCTCACACTTGTCACACGTCTTCTGGGAGTGTCACATCATCCCTGTCACATCTGACATGCGCATGTCACATCACATCAGTCAAAACCCATATGTATGTGATCTCAGATGGTCACAATCTGCATATGATTGTCACCACACACTGGTCACAAGCCACTTATGAGTCTCACATCACAACTGTCACAATGCTCAAGTGACTGTCACCTCACATGTGTCTTCACGCACAACTGTCACATCATACCTGTCACATTGCACATGTGATTGTCACATCACATCAGATCCAACCCAGTTGTGTGTCACCTCCCATTGTCACAATTGGCATATGATTGTCACCACACATCTGTCACACATACTTCTGTGTGTTACATCAAAACTGTTATAACACCCATGTGACTGTCACTTCTCCTATGTCAGAATGCACGTGTCACATCATAGCTGTCACATCGTGCCTGTGACTCTCGCATCATTTCTGTCTCAACACATGTGGCAGTGTCACCTGGCATCTGTCACACCCAGAGTGTGTTTGTCACCTCCCATTTGTCAGGTGCCTTACAAAGTGTCATGTTTCCCTGTCACATCACATATGGGACTGTCACGTCACATCCATCACCACCCATTTGTCACCTCATGTGTTCACCACTGGCATATGATTGTCACCACACATCTGTCACAAGCCTCTTATCAGTGTCATATCACAACTGTCACCACACCCATGTGGCCGTTACCTCACATGTGTCATAACATGAAAGCATTATATCGTATCTATCCCATCACACTTATGATTATCACGTCACTTCTGTCTCAGCCCATGTGGGTGTGTCATCTGACATCTGTCATACCCTGAGTGTGAGTGTCACATCACATGTGTCAAATGCCTTCCAGAGTGTCACATCATATCTGTCGCATCACATGTGAGAGTGTCATATCTCATCAGGTACAACCCACTTGTGTCACCTCACATGGTCACAACCAGCATGTGGTTGTCATCACACACCTGTCACACATTGCTTATGTGTGTCACATCACAACTGTCACAACACTCATGTGATTGTTACCTCAACATGTGTCTTAAGAGGCAAGTGTCACATCATAGCTATCACATCATGCCTGTGGCTCTCATATCATTTCTGTCTCAACACATGTGGCATTGTCACCTGATACCTGTCACACTCAGAGTGGTATTGTGACCTCAATTTGTCAGAAGACTTCCAGAAGCATTACAGCATACCTGTCACTTCACATGTGCATGTCACATCATGTCCATCACAACCCACATGCATGTCAACTCAGAAGGTCACAATCAGCATACGATTGTCACCACTCATTTGTCCCAAGCCATTTATGATTGTCACATCACAACTGTCACAACGCTTCTGTGGTTGTCATCCCACATGTATCTTAACATGCAAATGCCCCATCATATGTGTCGCATTGCACCTGTGATTGTCATATCACATCTGTCTCAACACGCATGAGAGTGTCTCCTGACATGTGTCACACCCAGAGAGTGATTGTCACCTCATATAAGTCACATGCCATGCAGGAGTGTCACATCATACCTCTCATATCACACATGTGTGTGTCACATCAGATCAGTTCCAATCAACTTGTGTGTCACCTCACATTGTCACTTGCTTTACAGAGCATCGCATCATACCTGTCGTCACACATGAGAGTCATATCACATCAAGCACAAGCCATTTGTGTGTCACCTCACGTGATCACCACACATGTGTCACACATGCTTATGTGTGTCACATCAAAACTGTTACAAGGCCCATGTGATTGTCACATCACCTGTGTTGTAACACGCAAGTGCCATAACATATCAGTCACATCATGTCTGTTATTGTCACAGCATTTCTGCCTCAACAAATGTGGCAGTGTCATCTGACATCTGTTACACCCATAGTGTGTTACCTCACATTTGGCACATGCTTTACAGAGTGACACATCCTATCTGTCATCACACATGAGAGTGTCATATCACATCAGGCACAGCCCACTTGTGTGTCACCTCACATGGTCACAACTGGCATGTGATTGTCACCGCACATCTGTCACAAGCTGCTTATGACGGTCACATCACAACTGTCACAATGTTCATGTATTTGTCACCTCATGTGTCTTAATGCCCAAGGGTCACATCATACCTGTGTCATTGCACATGTGATTGTCACATCACATGGGTCTCAACACACTTGAGAGTGTCACCTGACTCCTGTGACACACAGAGTGTGATTGTCACCTCATATTAGTCACATGCCTCCCAGGAGTGTCACATCACACCAGTCACATTGCACATGCGTGTGTCACACCGTAACAGTTCCTAATTCACTTGTGTGTCACCTCACATGGTCACAATTGGCATGTCAATGTCACCACACATCTGTCACAAGACTCATGATTGTCACATCACACCTGTCCCAATGCCTGTGTGATTGTCACCTCATGGGTGTCATAATGTGCAAGTGTCACAACATTTCAGTCCCATTGTGCCTGTTAGGGTCACACTATTTCTGTCTCGACACACATGGCAGTGTTACCTGACATCTGTCTCAACAAGAGTGTGATTAGCACATCACATTTGTCACATGACTTCTGGAGTGTCATGTCATATGTGTCCCATCACATGAGTGTGTCATAGCACATCAGGCACAACCCACTTGTGTGTCACCTCACATGGTCACAACCAGCAAGTGGTTGACACCACACAGCTGTCACACACCACTTATGTGTGTCCCATCCAAACTGTCACCATGCCCATGTGATGGTCACCTCATCTGTGTCATAACAGGCAAGTGTCACATATCTGTCACATCATGCCTGTGGCTGTCACCTATTTGTCTCAACACACATGTCAGTGTCACATGACATCTGTCACACCAAGAGTGTGATTGTCACCTCACATTTGTCATGTGCTTTATGGAGTGCCACATCATATCTGTCATCACACATGACAGTGTCATATCACATCAGGCACAAGCCCCTTGTGTGTCATCTCACATAGTCACAACCAGCATGTGGGTTTTCTCACACACTGCTTATGTGGGTCACATCACTGCTGTCACTGTGCCCTTGTGATTGTCACCTCCTCTGTGTCATCATGCACAACTGTCACATCATATCTGTCACATTGAGCCTGTGACTGTCATGCCATTTCTGTCTCAACACACATGGCAGTGTCACATGACATCTGTCACACCAAGACTGTGATTGTCACCTCACATTTGTCACATGCATTACAGAGTATCACACAGTATATGTCATTACACGTGAGAATGTCACATAACTTCAGGCACAACCCAGGTGTGTATCAGCTCACCCTGTCACAATTGGCATGTGATTGTCACCACACATCTGTCACAAGCCTCTTATGATTGTCACATCACACCTGTCATAATGCCTGAGTGATTGTCACCTCATGTGTGTCATAACATGCAATTATCCAAAAATGTCAGTCACATTGTGCCTGTTATTGGTCACACCATTTCTACTTCAACACATGTGGCAGTGTCACCTGACATATGTCACACCTCGAGTGTGATTGTCACCTCACATTTGTCACATGTGTTATGGAGTGTCACATCATATCTGTCACATTACACATGGGAGTGAAATATCACATGAGGCACAACCCACTTGTGTGTCACCTCACATGGTCACAACCCACATGTTATTGTCACCACACATCTGTCACACATGCTTATGTGGGTCACGTCAAATCTGTTACAATGCCCATGTGATTGTCACCTCATCTGTGTTATAATATGCAAGTGTCACATCATATCTCTCATATCATGCCTGTGATCATCACATCATTTCTGTCTCAACACACGTGGCAGTGTCACCTGATATCTGTCACACCCACAGTGTGATTGTCACCTCACACTTGTCACACGTCTTCTGGGAGTGTCACATCATCCCTGTCACCTCTGACATGTGCATGTCACATCACATCAGTCAAAACCCATATGTATGTGATCTCAGATGGTCACAATCTGCATATGATTGTCACCACACACTGGTCACAAGCCACTTATGAGTCTCACATCACAACTGTCACAATGCTCAAGTGACTGTCACCTCACATGTGTCTTCACGCACAACTGTCACATCATACCTGTCACATTGCACATGTGATTGTCACATCACATCAGATCCAACCCAGTTGTGTGTCACCTCCCATTGTCACAATTGGCATATGATTGTCACCACACATCTGTCACACATACTTCTGTGTGTTACATCAAAACTGTTATAACACCCATGTGACTGTCACTTCTCCTATGTCAGAATGCACGTGTCACATCATAGCTGTCACATCGTGCCTGTGACTCTCGCATCATTTCTGTCTCAACACATGTGGCAGTGTCACCTGGCATCTGTCACACCCAGAGTGTGTTTGTCACCTCCCATTTGTCAGGTGCCTTACAAAGTGTCATGTTTCCCTGTCACATCACATATGGGACTGTCACGTCACATCCATCACCACCCATTTGTCACCTCATGTGTTCACCACTGGCATATGATTGTCACCACACATCTGTCACAAGCCTCTTATCAGTGTCATATCACAACTGTCACCACACCCATGTGGCCGTTACCTCACATGTGTCATAACATGAAAGCATTATATCGTATCTATCCCATCACACTTATGATTATCACGTCACTTCTGTCTCAGCCCATGTGGGTGTGTCATCTGACATCTGTCATACCCTGAGTGTGAGTGTCACATCACATGTGTCAAATGCCTTCCAGAGTGTCACATCATATCTGTCGCATCACATGTGAGAGTGTCATATCTCATCAGGTACAACCCACTTGTGTCACCTCACATGGTCACAACCAGCATGTGGTTGTCATCACACACCTGTCACACATTGCTTATGTGTGTCACATCACAACTGTCACAACACTCATGTGATTGTTACCTCAACATGTGTCTTAAGAGGCAAGTGTCACATCATAGCTATCACATCATGCCTGTGGCTCTCATATCATTTCTGTCTCAACACATGTGGCATTGTCACCTGATACCTGTCACACTCAGAGTGGTATTGTGACCTCAATTTGTCAGAAGACTTCCAGAAGCATTACAGCATACCTGTCACTTCACATGTGCATGTCACATCATGTCCATCACAACCCACATGCATGTCAACTCAGAAGGTCACAATCAGCATACGATTGTCACCACTCATTTGTCCCAAGCCATTTATGATTGTCACATCACAACTGTCACAACGCTTCTGTGGTTGTCATCCCACATGTATCTTAACATGCAAATGCCCCATCATATGTGTCGCATTGCACCTGTGATTGTCATATCACATCTGTCTCAACACGCATGAGAGTGTCTCCTGACATGTGTCACACCCAGAGAGTGATTGTCACCTCATATAAGTCACATGCCATGCAGGAGTGTCACATCATACCTCTCATATCACACATGTGTGTGTCACATCAGATCAGTTCCAATCAACTTGTGTGTCACCTCACATTGTCACTTGCTTTACAGAGCATCGCATCATACCTGTCGTCACACATGAGAGTCATATCACATCAAGCACAAGCCATTTGTGTGTCACCTCACGTGATCACCACACATGTGTCACACATGCTTATGTGTGTCACATCAAAACTGTTACAAGGCCCATGTGATTGTCACATCACCTGTGTTGTAACACGCAAGTGCCATAACATATCAGTCACATCATGTCTGTTATTGTCACAGCATTTCTGCCTCAACAAATGTGGCAGTGTCATCTGACATCTGTTACACCCATAGTGTGTTACCTCACATTTGGCACATGCTTTACAGAGTGACACATCCTATCTGTCATCACACATGAGAGTGTCATATCACATCAGGCACAGCCCACTTGTGTGTCACCTCACATGGTCACAACTGGCATGTGATTGTCACCGCACATCTGTCACAAGCTGCTTATGACGGTCACATCACAACTGTCACAATGTTCATGTATTTGTCACCTCATGTGTCTTAATGCCCAAGGGTCACATCATACCTGTGTCATTGCACATGTGATTGTCACATCACATGGGTCTCAACACACTTGAGAGTGTCACCTGACTCCTGTGACACACAGAGTGTGATTGTCACCTCATATTAGTCACATGCCTCCCAGGAGTGTCACATCACACCAGTCACATTGCACATGCGTGTGTCACACCGTAACAGTTCCTAATTCACTTGTGTGTCACCTCACATGGTCACAATTGGCATGTCAATGTCACCACACATCTGTCACAAGACTCATGATTGTCACATCACACCTGTCCCAATGCCTGTGTGATTGTCACCTCATGGGTGTCATAATGTGCAAGTGTCACAACATTTCAGTCCCATTGTGCCTGTTAGGGTCACACTATTTCTGTCTCGACACACATGGCAGTGTTACCTGACATCTGTCTCAACAAGAGTGTGATTAGCACATCACATTTGTCACATGACTTCTGGAGTGTCATGTCATATGTGTCCCATCACATGAGTGTGTCATAGCACATCAGGCACAACCCACTTGTGTGTCACCTCACATGGTCACAACCAGCAAGTGGTTGACACCACACAGCTGTCACACACCACTTATGTGTGTCCCATCCAAACTGTCACCATGCCCATGTGATGGTCACCTCATCTGTGTCATAACAGGCAAGTGTCACATATCTGTCACATCATGCCTGTGGCTGTCACCTATTTGTCTCAACACACATGTCAGTGTCACATGACATCTGTCACACCAAGAGTGTGATTGTCACCTCACATTTGTCATGTGCTTTATGGAGTGCCACATCATATCTGTCATCACACATGACAGTGTCATATCACATCAGGCACAAGCCCCTTGTGTGTCATCTCACATAGTCACAACCAGCATGTGGGTTTTCTCACACACTGCTTATGTGGGTCACATCACTGCTGTCACTGTGCCCTTGTGATTGTCACCTCCTCTGTGTCATCATGCACAACTGTCACATCATATCTGTCACATTGAGCCTGTGACTGTCATGCCATTTCTGTCTCAACACACATGGCAGTGTCACATGACATCTGTCACACCAAGACTGTGATTGTCACCTCACATTTGTCACATGCATTACAGAGTATCACACAGTATATGTCATTACACATGAGAATGTCACATAACTTCAGGCACAACCCAGGTGTGTATCAGCTCACCCTGTCACAATTGGCATGTGATTGTCACCACACATCTGTCACAAGCCTCTTATGATTGTCACATCACACCTGTCATAATGCCTGAGTGATTGTCACCTCATGTGTGTCATAACATGCAATTATCCAAAAATGTCAGTCACATTGTGCCTGTTATTGGTCACACCATTTCTACTTCAACACATGTGGCAGTGTCACCTGACATATGTCACACCTCGAGTGTGATTGTCACCTCACATTTGTCACATGTGTTATGGAGTGTCACATCATATCTGTCACATTACACATGGGAGTGAAATATCACATGAGGCACAACCCACTTGTGTGTCACCTCACATGGTCACAACCCACATGTTATTGTCACCACACATCTGTCACACATGCTTATGTGGGTCATGTCAAATCTGTTACAATGCCCATGTGATTGTCACCTCATCTGTGTTATAATATGCAAGTGTCACATCATATCTCTCATATCATGCCTGTGATCATCACATCATTTCTGTCTCAACACACGTGGCAGTGTCACCTGATATCTGTCACACCCACAGTGTGATTGTCACCTCACACTTGTCACACGTCTTCTGGGAGTGTCACATCATCCCTGTCACATCTGACATGCGCATGTCACATCACATCAGTCAAAACCCATATGTATGTGATCTCAGATGGTCACAATCTGCATATGATTGTCACCACACACTGGTCACAAGCCACTTATGAGTCTCACATCACAACTGTCACAATGCTCAAGTGACTGTCACCTCACATGTGTCTTCACGCACAACTGTCACATCATACCTGTCACATTGCACATGTGATTGTCACATCACATCAGATCCAACCCAGTTGTGTGTCACCTCCCATTGTCACAATTGGCATATGATTGTCACCACACATCTGTCACACATACTTCTGTGTGTTACATCAAAACTGTTATAACACCCATGTGACTGTCACTTCTCCTATGTCAGAATGCACGTGTCACATCATAGCTGTCACATCGTGCCTGTGACTCTCGCATCATTTCTGTCTCAACACATGTGGCAGTGTCACCTGGCATCTGTCACACCCAGAGTGTGTTTGTCACCTCCCATTTGTCAGGTGCCTTACAAAGTGTCATGTTTCCCTGTCACATCACATATGGGACTGTCACGTCACATCCATCACCACCCATTTGTCACCTCATGTGTTCACCACTGGCATATGATTGTCACCACACATCTGTCACAAGCCTCTTATCAGTGTCATATCACAACTGTCACCACACCCATGTGGCCGTTACCTCACATGTGTCATAACATGAAAGCATTATATCGTATCTATCCCATCACACTTATGATTATCACGTCACTTCTGTCTCAGCCCATGTGGGTGTGTCATCTGACATCTGTCATACCCTGAGTGTGAGTGTCACATCACATGTGTCAAATGCCTTCCAGAGTGTCACATCATATCTGTCGCATCACATGTGAGAGTGTCATATCTCATCAGGTACAACCCACTTGTGTCACCTCACATGGTCACAACCAGCATGTGGTTGTCATCACACACCTGTCACACATTGCTTATGTGTGTCACATCACAACTGTCACAACACTCATGTGATTGTTACCTCAACATGTGTCTTAAGAGGCAAGTGTCACATCATAGCTATCACATCATGCCTGTGGCTCTCATATCATTTCTGTCTCAACACATGTGGCATTGTCACCTGATACCTGTCACACTCAGAGTGGTATTGTGACCTCAATTTGTCAGAAGACTTCCAGAAGCATTACAGCATACCTGTCACTTCACATGTGCATGTCACATCATGTCCATCACAACCCACATGCATGTCAACTCAGAAGGTCACAATCAGCATACGATTGTCACCACTCATTTGTCCCAAGCCATTTATGATTGTCACATCACAACTGTCACAACGCTTCTGTGGTTGTCATCCCACATGTATCTTAACATGCAAATGCCCCATCATATGTGTCGCATTGCACCTGTGATTGTCATATCACATCTGTCTCAACACGCATGAGAGTGTCTCCTGACATGTGTCACACCCAGAGAGTGATTGTCACCTCATATAAGTCACATGCCATGCAGGAGTGTCACATCATACCTCTCATATCACACATGTGTGTGTCACATCAGATCAGTTCCAATCAACTTGTGTGTCACCTCACATTGTCACTTGCTTTACAGAGCATCGCATCATACCTGTCGTCACACATGAGAGTCATATCACATCAAGCACAAGCCATTTGTGTGTCACCTCACGTGATCACCACACATGTGTCACACATGCTTATGTGTGTCACATCAAAACTGTTACAAGGCCCATGTGATTGTCACATCACCTGTGTTGTAACACGCAAGTGCCATAACATATCAGTCACATCATGTCTGTTATTGTCACAGCATTTCTGCCTCAACAAATGTGGCAGTGTCATCTGACATCTGTTACACCCATAGTGTGTTACCTCACATTTGGCACATGCTTTACAGAGTGACACATCCTATCTGTCATCACACATGAGAGTGTCATATCACATCAGGCACAGCCCACTTGTGTGTCACCTCACATGGTCACAACTGGCATGTGATTGTCACCGCACATCTGTCACAAGCTGCTTATGACGGTCACATCACAACTGTCACAATGTTCATGTATTTGTCACCTCATGTGTCTTAATGCCCAAGGGTCACATCATACCTGTGTCATTGCACATGTGATTGTCACATCACATGGGTCTCAACACACTTGAGAGTGTCACCTGACTCCTGTGACACACAGAGTGTGATTGTCACCTCATATTAGTCACATGCCTCCCAGGAGTGTCACATCACACCAGTCACATTGCACATGCGTGTGTCACACCGTAACAGTTCCTAATTCACTTGTGTGTCACCTCACATGGTCACAATTGGCATGTCAATGTCACCACACATCTGTCACAAGACTCATGATTGTCACATCACACCTGTCCCAATGCCTGTGTGATTGTCACCTCATGGGTGTCATAATGTGCAAGTGTCACAACATTTCAGTCACATTGTGCCTGTTAGGGTCACACTATTTCTGTCTCGACACACATGGCAGTGTTACCTGACATCTGTCTCAACAAGAGTGTGATTAGCACATCACATTTGTCACATGACTTCTGGAGTGTCATGTCATATGTGTCCCATCATATGAGTGTGTCATAGCACATCAGGCACAACCCACTTGTGTGTCACCTCACATGGTCACAACCAGCAAGTGGTTGACACCACACAGCTGTCACACACCACTTATGTGTGTCCCATCCAAACTGTCACCATGCCCATGTGATGGTCACCTCATCTGTGTCATAACAGGCAAGTGTCACATATCTGTCACATCATGCCTGTGGCTGTCACCTATTTGTCTCAACACACATGACAGTGTCACATGACATCTGTCACACCAAGAGTGTGATTGTCACCTCACATTTGTCATGTGCTTTATGGAGTGCCACATCATATCTGTCATCACACATGACAGTGTCATATCACATCAGGCACAAGCCCCTTGTGTGTCATCTCACATAGTCACAACCAGCATGTGGGTTTTCTCACACACTGCTTATGTGGGTCACATCACTGCTGTCACTGTGCCCTTGTGATTGTCACCTCCTCTGTGTCATCATGCACAACTGTCACATCATATCTGTCACATTGAGCCTGTGACTGTCATGCCATTTCTGTCTCAACACACATGGCAGTGTCAC
This sequence comes from Hippopotamus amphibius kiboko, assembly GCF_030028045.1. Lineage (NCBI taxonomy): Eukaryota > Metazoa > Chordata > Mammalia > Artiodactyla > Hippopotamidae > Hippopotamus > Hippopotamus amphibius. Next base: position 53,455,375 of record NC_080192.1, on the reverse strand, counting down.
ATGACATCTGTCACACCAAGACTGTGATTGTCACCTCACATTTGTCACATGCATTACAGAGTATCACACAGTATATGTCATTACACATGAGAATGTCACATAACTTCAGGCACAACCCAGGTGTGTATCAGCTCACCCTGTCACAATTGGCATGTGATTGTCACCACACATCTGTCACAAGCCTCTTATGATTGTCACATCACACCTGTCATAATGCCTGAGTGATTGTCACCTCATGTGTGTCATAACATGCAATTATCCAAAAATGTCAGTCACATTGTGCCTGTTATTGGTCACACCATTTCTACTTCAACACATGTGGCAGTGTCACCTGACATATGTCACACCTCGAGTGTGATTGTCACCTCACATTTGTCACATGTGTTATGGAGTGTCACATCATATCTGTCACATTACACATGGGAGTGAAATATCACATGAGGCACAACCCACTTGTGTGTCACCTCACATGGTCACAACCCACATGTTATTGTCACCACACATCTGTCACACATGCTTATGTGGGTCATGTCAAATCTGTTACAATGCCCATGTGATTGTCACCTCATCTGTGTTATAATATGCAAGTGTCACATCATATCTCTCATATCATGCCTGTGATCATCACATCATTTCTGTCTCAACACACGTGGCAGTGTCACCTGATATCTGTCACACCCACAGTGTGATTGTCACCTCACACTTGTCACACGTCTTCTGGGAGTGTCACATCATCCCTGTCACATCTGACATGCGCATGTCACATCACATCAGTCAAAACCCATATGTATGTGATCTCAGATGGTCACAATCTGCATATGATTGTCACCACACACTGGTCACAAGCCACTTATGAGTCTCACATCACAACTGTCACAATGCTCAAGTGACTGTCACCTCACATGTGTCTTCACGCACAACTGTCACATCATACCTGTCACATTGCACATGTGATTGTCACATCACATCAGATCCAACCCAGTTGTGTGTCACCTCCCATTGTCACAATTGGCATATGATTGTCACCACACATCTGTCACACATACTTCTGTGTGTTACATCAAAACTGTTATAACACCCATGTGACTGTCACTTCTCCTATGTCAGAATGCACGTGTCACATCATAGCTGTCACATCGTGCCTGTGACTCTCGCATCATTTCTGTCTCAACACATGTGGCAGTGTCACCTGGCATCTGTCACACCCAGAGTGTGTTTGTCACCTCCCATTTGTCAGGTGCCTTACAAAGTGTCATGTTTCCCTGTCACATCACATATGGGACTGTCACGTCACATCCATCACCACCCATTTGTCACCTCATGTGTTCACCACTGGCATATGATTGTCACCACACATCTGTCACAAGCCTCTTATCAGTGTCATATCACAACTGTCACCACACCCATGTGGCCGTTACCTCACATGTGTCATAACATGAAAGCATTATATCGTATCTATCCCATCACACTTATGATTATCACGTCACTTCTGTCTCAGCCCATGTGGGTGTGTCATCTGACATCTGTCATACCCTGAGTGTGAGTGTCACATCACATGTGTCAAATGCCTTCCAGAGTGTCACATCATATCTGTCGCATCACATGTGAGAGTGTCATATCTCATCAGGTACAACCCACTTGTGTCACCTCACATGGTCACAACCAGCATGTGGTTGTCATCACACACCTGTCACACATTGCTTATGTGTGTCACATCACAACTGTCACAACACTCATGTGATTGTTACCTCAACATGTGTCTTAAGAGGCAAGTGTCACATCATAGCTATCACATCATGCCTGTGGCTCTCATATCATTTCTGTCTCAACACATGTGGCATTGTCACCTGATACCTGTCACACTCAGAGTGGTATTGTGACCTCAATTTGTCAGAAGACTTCCAGAAGCATTACAGCATACCTGTCACTTCACATGTGCATGTCACATCATGTCCATCACAACCCACATGCATGTCAACTCAGAAGGTCACAATCAGCATACGATTGTCACCACTCATTTGTCCCAAGCCATTTATGATTGTCACATCACAACTGTCACAACGCTTCTGTGGTTGTCATCCCACATGTATCTTAACATGCAAATGCCCCATCATATGTGTCGCATTGCACCTGTGATTGTCATATCACATCTGTCTCAACACGCATGAGAGTGTCTCCTGACATGTGTCACACCCAGAGAGTGATTGTCACCTCATATAAGTCACATGCCATGCAGGAGTGTCACATCATACCTCTCATATCACACATGTGTGTGTCACATCAGATCAGTTCCAATCAACTTGTGTGTCACCTCACATTGTCACTTGCTTTACAGAGCATCGCATCATACCTGTCGTCACACATGAGAGTCATATCACATCAAGCACAAGCCATTTGTGTGTCACCTCACGTGATCACCACACATGTGTCACACATGCTTATGTGTGTCACATCAAAACTGTTACAAGGCCCATGTGATTGTCACATCACCTGTGTTGTAACACGCAAGTGCCATAACATATCAGTCACATCATGTCTGTTATTGTCACAGCATTTCTGCCTCAACAAATGTGGCAGTGTCATCTGACATCTGTTACACCCATAGTGTGTTACCTCACATTTGGCACATGCTTTACAGAGTGACACATCCTATCTGTCATCACACATGAGAGTGTCATATCACATCAGGCACAGCCCACTTGTGTGTCACCTCACATGGTCACAACTGGCATGTGATTGTCACCGCACATCTGTCACAAGCTGCTTATGACGGTCACATCACAACTGTCACAATGTTCATGTATTTGTCACCTCATGTGTCTTAATGCCCAAGGGTCACATCATACCTGTGTCATTGCACATGTGATTGTCACATCACATGGGTCTCAACACACTTGAGAGTGTCACCTGACTCCTGTGACACACAGAGTGTGATTGTCACCTCATATTAGTCACATGCCTCCCAGGAGTGTCACATCACACCAGTCACATTGCACATGCGTGTGTCACACCGTAACAGTTCCTAATTCACTTGTGTGTCACCTCACATGGTCACAATTGGCATGTCAATGTCACCACACATCTGTCACAAGACTCATGATTGTCACATCACACCTGTCCCAATGCCTGTGTGATTGTCACCTCATGGGTGTCATAATGTGCAAGTGTCACAACATTTCAGTCCCATTGTGCCTGTTAGGGTCACACTATTTCTGTCTCGACACACATGGCAGTGTTACCTGACATCTGTCTCAACAAGAGTGTGATTAGCACATCACATTTGTCACATGACTTCTGGAGTGTCATGTCATATGTGTCCCATCACATGAGTGTGTCATAGCACATCAGGCACAACCCACTTGTGTGTCACCTCACATGGTCACAACCAGCAAGTGGTTGACACCACACAGCTGTCACACACCACTTATGTGTGTCCCATCCAAACTGTCACCATGCCCATGTGATGGTCACCTCATCTGTGTCATAACAGGCAAGTGTCACATATCTGTCACATCATGCCTGTGGCTGTCACCTATTTGTCTCAACACACATGTCAGTGTCACATGACATCTGTCACACCAAGAGTGTGATTGTCACCTCACATTTGTCATGTGCTTTATGGAGTGCCACATCATATCTGTCATCACACATGACAGTGTCATATCACATCAGGCACAAGCCCCTTGTGTGTCATCTCACATAGTCACAACCAGCATGTGGGTTTTCTCACACACTGCTTATGTGGGTCACATCACTGCTGTCACTGTGCCCTTGTGATTGTCACCTCCTCTGTGTCATCATGCACAACTGTCACATCATATCTGTCACATTGAGCCTGTGACTGTCATGCCATTTCTGTCTCAACACACGTGGCAGTGTCACATGACATCTGTCACACCAAGACTGTGATTGTCACCTCACATTTGTCACATGCATTACAGAGTATCACACAGTATATGTCATTACACATGAGAATGTCACATAACTTCAGGCACAACCCAGGTGTGTATCAGCTCACCCTGTCACAATTGGCATGTGATTGTCACCGCACATCTGTCACAAGCCTCTTATGATTGTCACATCACACCTGTCATAATGCCTGAGTGATTGTCACCTCATGTGTGTCATAACATGCAATTATCCAAAAATGTCAGTCACATTGTGCCTGTTATTGGTCACACCATTTCTACTTCAACACATGTGGCAGTGTCACCTGACATATGTCACACCTCGAGTGTGATTGTCACCTCACATTTGTCACATGTGTTATGGAGTGTCACATCATATCTGTCACATTACACATGGGAGTGAAATATCACATGAGGCACAACCCACTTGTGTGTCACCTCACATGGTCACAACCCACATGTTATTGTCACCACACATCTGTCACACATGCTTATGTGGGTCACGTCAAATCTGTTACAATGCCCATGTGATTGTCACCTCATCTGTGTTATAATATGCAAGTGTCACATCATATCTCTCATATCATGCCTGTGATCATCACATCATTTCTGTCTCAACACACGTGGCAGTGTCACCTGATATCTGTCACACCCACAGTGTGATTGTCACCTCACACTTGTCACACGTCTTCTGGGAGTGTCACATCATCCCTGTCACATCTGACATGTGCATGTCACATCACATCAGTCAAAACCCATATGTATGTGATCTCAGATGGTCACAATCTGCATATGATTGTCACCACACACTGGTCACAAGCCACTTATGAGTCTCACATCACAACTGTCACAATGCTCAAGTGACTGTCACCTCACATGTGTCTTCACGCACAACTGTCACATCATACCTGTCACATTGCACATGTGATTGTCACATCACATCAGATCCAACCCAGTTGTGTGTCACCTCCCATTGTCACAATTGGCATATGATTGTCACCACACATCTGTCACACATACTTCTGTGTGTTACATCAAAACTGTTATAACACCCATGTGACTGTCACTTCTCCTATGTCAGAATGCACGTGTCACATCATATCTGTCACATCGTGCCTGTGACTCTTGCATCATTTCTGTCTCAACACATGTGGCAGTGTCACCTGGCATCTGTCACACCCAGAGTGTGTTTGTCACCTCCCATTTGTCAGGTGCCTTACAAAGTGTCATGTTTCCCTGTCACATCACATATGGGACTGTCACGTCACATCCATCACCACCCATTTGTCACCTCATGTGTTCACCACTGGCATATGATTGTCACCACACATCTGTCACAAGCCTCTTATCAGTGTCATATCACAACTGTCACCACACCCATGTGGCCGTTACCTCACATGTGTCATAACATGAAAGCATTATATCGTATCTATCCCATCACACTTATGATTATCACATCACTTCTGTCTCAGCCCATGTGGGTGTGTCATCTGACATCTGTCATACCCTGAGTGTGAGTGTCACATCACATGTGTCAAATGCCTTCCAGAGTGTCACATCATATCTGTCGCATCACATGTGAGAGTGTCATATCTCATCAGGTACAACCCACTTGTGTCACCTCACATGGTCACAACCAGCATGTGGTTGTCATCACACACCTGTCACACATTGCTTATGTGTGTCACATCACAACTGTCACAACACTCATGTGATTGTTACCTCAACATGTGTCTTAAGAGGCAAGTGTCACATCATAGCTATCACATCATGCCTGTGGCTCTCATATCATTTCTGTCTCAACACATGTGGCATTGTCACCTGATACCTGTCACACTCAGAGTGGTATTGTGACCTCAATTTGTCAGAAGACTTCCAGAAGCATTACAGCATACCTGTCACTTCACATGTGCATGTCACATCATGTCCATCACAACCCACATGCATGTCAACTCAGAAGGTCACAATCAGCATACGATTGTCACCACTCATTTGTCCCAAGCCATTTATGATTGTCACATCACAACTGTCACAACGCTTCTGTGGTTGTCATCCCACATGTATCTTAACATGCAAATGCCCCATCATATGTGTCGCATTGCACCTGTGATTGTCATATCACATCTGTCTCAACACGCATGAGAGTGTCTCCTGACATGTGTCACACCCAGAGAGTGATTGTCACCTCATATAAGTCACATGCCATGCAGGAGTGTCACATCATACCTCTCATATCACACATGTGTGTGTCACATCAGATCAGTTCCAATCAACTTGTGTGTCACCTCACATTGTCACTTGCTTTACAGAGCATCGCATCATACCTGTCGTCACACATGAGAGTCATATCACATCAAGCACAAGCCATTTGTGTGTCACCTCACGTGATCACCACACATGTGTCACACATGCTTATGTGTGTCACATCAAAACTGTTACAAGGCCCATGTGATTGTCACATCACCTGTGTTGTAACACGCAAGTGCCATAACATATCAGTCACATCATGTCTGTTATTGTCACAGCATTTCTGCCTCAACAAATGTGGCAGTGTCATCTGACATCTGTTACACCCATAGTGTGTTACCTCACATTTGGCACATGCTTTACAGAGTGACACATCCTATCTGTCATCACACATGAGAGTGTCATATCACATCAGGCACAGCCCACTTGTGTGTCACCTCACATGGTCACAACTGGCATGTGATTGTCACCGCACATCTGTCACAAGCTGCTTATGACGGTCACATCACAACTGTCACAATGTTCATGTATTTGTCACCTCATGTGTCTTAATGCCCAAGGGTCACATCATACCTGTGTCATTGCACATGTGATTGTCACATCACATGGGTCTCAACACACTTGAGAGTGTCACCTGACTCCTGTGACACACAGAGTGTGATTGTCACCTCATATTAGTCACATGCCTCCCAGGAGTGTCACATCACACCAGTCACATTGCACATGCGTGTGTCACACCGTAACAGTTCCTAATTCACTTGTGTGTCACCTCACATGGTCACAATTGGCATGTCAATGTCACCACACATCTGTCACAAGACTCATGATTGTCACATCACACCTGTCCCAATGCCTGTGTGATTGTCACCTCATGGGTGTCATAATGTGCAAGTGTCACAACATTTCAGTCCCATTGTGCCTGTTAGGGTCACACTATTTCTGTCTCGACACACATGGCAGTGTTACCTGACATCTGTCTCAACAAGAGTGTGATTAGCACATCACATTTGTCACATGACTTCTGGAGTGTCATGTCATATGTGTCCCATCACATGAGTGTGTCATAGCACATCAGGCACAACCCACTTGTGTGTCACCTCACATGGTCACAACCAGCAAGTGGTTGACACCACACAGCTGTCACACACCACTTATGTGTGTCCCATCCAAACTGTCACCATGCCCATGTGATGGTCACCTCATCTGTGTCATAACAGGCAAGTGTCACATATCTGTCACATCATGCCTGTGGCTGTCACCTATTTGTCTCAACACACATGTCAGTGTCACATGACATCTGTCACACCAAGAGTGTGATTGTCACCTCACATTTGTCATGTGCTTTATGGAGTGCCACATCATATCTGTCATCACACATGACAGTGTCATATCACATCAGGCACAAGCCCCTTGTGTGTCATCTCACATAGTCACAACCAGCATGTGGGTTTTCTCACACACTGCTTATGTGGGTCACATCACTGCTGTCACTGTGCCCTTGTGATTGTCACCTCCTCTGTGTCATCATGCACAACTGTCACATCATATCTGTCACATTGAGCCTGTGACTGTCATGCCATTTCTGTCTCAACACACATGGCAGTGTCACATGACATCTGTCACACCAAGACTGTGATTGTCACCTCACATTTGTCACATGCATTACAGAGTATCACACAGTATATGTCATTACACATGAGAATGTCACATAACTTCAGGCACAACCCAGGTGTGTATCAGCTCACCCTGTCACAATTGGCATGTGATTGTCACCGCACATCTGTCACAAGCCTCTTATGATTGTCACATCACACCTGTCATAATGCCTGAGTGATTGTCACCTCATGTGTGTCATAACATGCAATTATCCAAAAATGTCAGTCACATTGTGCCTGTTATTGGTCACACCATTTCTACTTCAACACATGTGGCAGTGTCACCTGACATCTGTCACACCAAGAGTGTGATTGTCACCTCACATTTGTCATGTGCTTTATGGAGTGCCACATCATATCTGTCATCACACATGACAGTGTCATATCACATCAGGCACAAGCCCCTTGTGTGTCATCTCACATAGTCACAACCAGCATGTGGGTTTTCTCACACACTGCTTATGTGGGTCACATCACTGCTGTCACTGTGCCCTTGTGATTGTCACCTCCTCTGTGTCATCATGCACAACTGTCACATCATATCTGTCACATTGAGCCTGTGACTGTCATGCCATTTCTGTCTCAACACACATGGCAGTGTCACATGACATCTGTCACACCAAGACTGTGATTGTCACCTCACATTTGTCACATGCATTACAGAGTATCACACAGTATATGTCATTACACATGAGAATGTCACATAACTTCAGGCACAACCCACGTGTGTATCAGCTCACCCTGTCACAATTGGCATGTGATTGTCACCACACATCTGTCACAAGCCTCTTATGATTGTCACATCACACCTGTCATAATGCCTGAGTGATTGTCACCTCATGTGTGTCATAACATGCAATTATCCAAAAATGTCAGTCACATTGTGCCTGTTATTGGTCACACCATTTCTACTTCAACACATGTGGCAGTGTCACCTGACATATGTCACACCTCGAGTGTGATTGTCACCTCACATTTGTCACATGTGTTATGGAGTGTCACATCATATCTGTCACATTACACATGGGAGTGAAATATCACATGAGGCACAACCCACTTGTGTGTCACCTCACATGGTCACAACCCACATGTTATTGTCACCACACATCTGTCACACATGCTTATGTGGGTCACGTCAAATCTGTTACAATGCCCATGTGATTGTCACCTCATCTGTGTTATAATATGCAAGTGTCACATCATATCTCTCATATCATGCCTGTGATCATCACATCATTTCTGTCTCAACACACGTGGCAGTGTCACCTGATATCTGTCACACCCACAGTGTGATTGTCACCTCACACTTGTCACACATCTTCTGGGAGTGTCACATCATCCCTGTCACATCTGACATGTGCATGTCACATCACATCAGTCAAAACCCATATGTATGTGATCTCAGATGGTCACAATCTGCATATGATTGTCACCACACACTGGTCACAAGCCACTTATGAGTCTCACATCACAACTGTCACAATGCTCAAGTGACTGTCACCTCACATGTGTCTTCACGCACAACTGTCACATCATACCTGTCACATTGCACATGTGATTGTCACATCACATCAGATCCAACCCAGTTGTGTGTCACCTCCCATTGTCACAATTGGCATATGATTGTCACCACACATCTGTCACACATACTTCTGTGTGTTACATCAAAACTGTTATAACACCCATGTGACTGTCACTTCTCCTATGTCAGAATGCACGTGTCACATCATATCTGTCACATCGTGCCTGTGACTCTCGCATCATTTCTGTCTCAACACATGTGGCAGTGTCACCTGGCATCTGTCACACCCAGAGTGTGTTTGTCACCTCCCATTTGTCAGGTGCCTTACAAAGTGTCATGTTTCCCTGTCACATCACATATGGGACTGTCACGTCACATCCATCACCACCCATTTGTCACCTCATGTGTTCACCACTGGCATATGATTGTCACCACACATCTGTCACAAGCCTCTTATCAGTGTCATATCACAACTGTCACCACACCCATGTGGCCGTTACCTCACATGTGTCATAACATGAAAGCATTATATCGTATCTATCCCATCACACTTATGATTATCACGTCACTTCTGTCTCAGCCCATGTGGGTGTGTCATCTGACATCTGTCATACCCTGAGTGTGAGTGTCACATCACATGTGTCAAATGCCTTCCAGAGTGTCACATCATATCTGTCGCATCACATGTGAGAGTGTCATATCTCATCAGGTACAACCCACTTGTGTCACCTCACATGGTCACAACCAGCATGTGGTTGTCATCACACACCTGTCACACATTGCTTATGTGTGTCACATCACAACTGTCACAACACTCATGTGATTGTTACCTCAACATGTGTCTTAACAGGCAAGTGTCACATCATAGCTATCACATCATGCCTGTGGCTCTCATATCATTTCTGTCTCAACACATGTGGCATTGTCACCTGATACCTGTCACACTCAGAGTGTTATTGTGACCTCAATTTGTCAGAAGACTTCCAGAAGCATTACAGCATACCTGTCACTTCACATGTGCATGTCACATCATGTCCATCACAACCCACATGCATGTCAACTCAGAAGGTCACAATCAGCATACGATTGTCACCACTCATTTGTCCCAAGCCATTTATGATTGTCACATCACAACTGTCACAACGCTTCTGTGGTTGTCATCCCACATGTATCTTAACATGCAAATGCCCCATCATATGTGTCGCATTGCACCTGTGATTGTCATATCACATCTGTCTCAACACGCATGAGAGTGTCTCCTGACATGTGTCACACCCAGAGAGTGATTGTCACCTCATATAAGTCACATGCCATGCAGGAGTGTCACATCATACCTCTCATATCACACATGTGTGTGTCACATCAGATCAGTTCCAATCAACTTGTGTGTCACCTCACATTGTCACTTGCTTTACAGAGCATCGCATCATACCTGTCGTCACACATGAGAGTCATATCACATCAAGCACAAGCCATTTGTGTGTCACCTCACGTGATCACCACACATGTGTCACACATGCTTATGTGTGTCACATCAAAACTGTTACAAGGCCCATGTGATTGTCACATCACCTGTGTTGTAACACGCAAGTGCCATAACATATCAGTCACATCATGTCTGTTATTGTCACAGCATTTCTGCCTCAACAAATGTGGCAGTGTCATCTGACATCTGTTACACCCATAGTGTGTTACCTCACATTTGGCACATGCTTTACAGAGTGACACATCCTATCTGTCATCACACATGAGAGTGTCATATCACATCAGGCACAGCCCACTTGTGTGTCACCTCACATGGTCACAACTGGCATGTGATTGTCACCGCACATCTGTCACAAGCTGCTTATGACGGTCACATCACAACTGTCACAATGTTCATGTATTTGTCACCTCATGTGTCTTAATGCCCAAGGGTCACATCATACCTGTGTCATTGCACATGTGATTGTCACATCACATGGGTCTCAACACACTTGAGAGTGTCACCTGACTCCTGTGACACACAGAGTGTGATTGTCCCCTCATATTAGTCACATGCCTCCCAGGAGTGTCACATCACACCAGTCACATTGCACATGCGTGTGTCACATCATAACAGTTCCAAATTCACTTGTGTGTCACCTCACATGGTCACAATTGGCATGTCAATGTCACCACACATCTGTCACAAGACTCATGATTGTCACATCACACCTGTCCCAATGCCTGTGTGATTGTCACCTCATGGGTGTCATAATGTGCAAGTGTCACAACATTTCAGTCCCATTGTGCCTGTTAGGGTCACACTATTTCTGTCTCGACACACATGGCAGTGTTACCTGACATCTGTCTCAACAAGAGTGTGATTAGCACATCACATTTGTCACATGACTTCTGGAGTGTCATGTCATATGTGTCCCATCACATGAGTGTGTCATAGCACATCAGGCACAACCCACTTGTGTGTCACCTCACATGGTCACAACCAGCAAGTGGTTGACACCACACAGCTGTCACACACCACTTATGTGTGTCCCATCCAAACTGTCACCATGCCCATGTGATGGTCACCTCATCTGTGTCATAACAGGCAAGTGTCACATATCTGTCACATCATGCCTGTGGCTGTCACCTATTTGTCTCAACACACATGTCAGTGTCACATGACATCTGTCACACCAAGAGTGTGATTGTCACCTCACATTTGTCATGTGCTTTATGGAGTGCCACATCATATCTGTCATCACACATGACAGTGTCATATCACATCAGGCACAAGCCCCTTGTGTGTCATCTCACATAGTCACAACCAGCATGTGGGTTTTCTCACACACTGCTTATGTGGGTCACATCACTGCTGTCACTGTGCCCTTGTGATTGTCACCTCCTCTGTGTCATCATGCACAACTGTCACATCATATCTGTCACATTGAGCCTGTGACTGTCATGCCATTTCTGTCTCAACACACATGGCAGTGTCACATGACATCTGTCACACCAAGACTGTGATTGTCACCTCACATTTGTCACATGCATTACAGAGTATCACACAGTATATGTCATTACACATGAGAATGTCACATAACTTCAGGCACAACCCACGTGTGTATCAGCTCACCCTGTCACAATTGGCATGTGATTGTCACCACACATCTGTCACAAGCCTCTTATGATTGTCACATCACACCTGTCATAATGCCTGAGTGATTGTCACCTCATGTGTGTCATAACATGCAATTATCCAAAAATTTCAGTCACATTGTGCCTGTTATTGGTCACACCATTTCTACTTCAACACATGTGGCAGTGTCACCTGACATATGTCACACCTCGAGTGTGATTGTCACCTCACATTTGTCACATGTGTTATGGAGTGTCACATCATATCTGTCACATTACACATGGGAGTGAAATATCACATGAGGCACAACCCACTTGTGTGTCACCTCACATGGTCACAACCCACATGTTATTGTCACCACACATCTGTCACACATGCTTATGTGGGTCACGTCAAATCTGTTACAATGCCCATGTGATTGTCACCTCATCTGTGTTATAATATGCAAGTGTCACATCATATCTCTCATATCATGCCTGTGATCATCACATCATTTCTGTCTCAACACACGTGGCAGTGTCACCTGATATCTGTCACACCCACAGTGTGATTGTCACCTCACACTTGTCACACGTCTTCTGGGAGTGTCACATCATCCCTGTCACATCTGACATGTGCATGTCACATCACATCAGTCAAAACCCATATGTATGTGATCTCAGATGGTCACAATCTGCATATGATTGTCACCACACACTGTTCACAAGCCACTTATGAGTCTCACATCACAACTGTCACAATGCTCAAGTGACTGTCACCTCACATGTGTCTTCATGCACAACTGTCACATCATACCTGTCACATTGCACATGTGATTGTCACATCACATCAGATCCAACCCAGTTGTGTGTCACCTCCCATTGTCACAATTGGCATATGATTGTCACCACACATCTGTCACACATACTTCTGTGTGTTACATCAAAACTGTTATAACACCCATGTGACTGTCACTTCTCCTATGTCAGAATGCACGTGTCACATCATAGCTGTCACATCGTGCCTGTGACTCTCGCATCATTTCTGTCTCAACACATGTGGCAGTGTCACCTGGCATCTGTCACACCCAGAGTGTGTTTGTCACCTCCCATTTGTCAGGTGCCTTACAAAGTGTCATGTTTCCCTGTCACATCACATATGGGACTGTCACGTCACATCCATCACCACCCATTTGTCACCTCATGTGTTCACCACTGGCATATGATTGTCACCACACATCTGTCACAAGCCTCTTATCAGTGTCATATCACAACTGTCACCACACCCATGTGGCCGTTACCTCACATGTGTCATAACATGAAAGCATTATATCGTATCTATCCCATCACACTTATGATTATCACGTCACTTCTGTCTCAGCCCATGTGGGTGTGTCATCTGACATCTGTCATACCCTGAGTGTGAGTGTCACATCACATGTGTCAAATGCCTTCCAGAGTGTCACATCATATCTGTCGCATCACATGTGAGAGTGTCATATCTCATCAGGTACAACCCACTTGTGTCACCTCACATGGTCACAACCAGCATGTGGTTGTCATCACACACCTGTCACACATTGCTTATGTGTGTCACATCACAACTGTCACAACACTCATGTGATTGTTACCTCAACATGTGTCTTAAGAGGCAAGTGTCACATCATAGCTATCACATCATGCCTGTGGCTCTCATATCATTTCTGTCTCAACACATGTGGCATTGTCACCTGATACCTGTCACACTCAGAGTGGTATTGTGACCTCAATTTGTCAGAAGACTTCCAGAAGCATTACAGCATACCTGTCACTTCACATGTGCATGTCACATCATGTCCATCACAACCCACATGCATGTCAACTCAGAAGGTCACAATCAGCATACGATTGTCACCACTCATTTGTCCCAAGCCATTTATGATTGTCACATCACAACTGTCACAACGCTTCTGTGGTTGTCATCCCACATGTATCTTAACATGCAAATGCCCCATCATATGTGTCGCATTGCACCTGTGATTGTCATATCACATCTGTCTCAACACGCATGAGAGTGTCTCCTGACATGTGTCACACCCAGAGAGTGATTGTCACCTCATATAAGTCACATGCCATGCAGGAGTGTCACATCATACCTCTCATATCACACATGTGTGTGTCACATCAGATCAGTTCCAATCAACTTGTGTGTCACCTCACATTGTCACTTGCTTTACAGAGCATCGCATCATACCTGTCGTCACACATGAGAGTCATATCACATCAAGCACAAGCCATTTGTGTGTCACCTCACGTGATCACCACACATGTGTCACACATGCTTATGTGTGTCACATCAAAACTGTTACAAGGCCCATGTGATTGTCACATCACCTGTGTTGTAACACGCAAGTGCCATAACATATCAGTCACATCATGTCTGTTATTGTCACAGCATTTCTGCCTCAACAAATGTGGCAGTGTCATCTGACATCTGTTACACCCATAGTGTGTTACCTCACATTTGGCACATGCTTTACAGAGTGACACATCCTATCTGTCATCACACATGAGAGTGTCATATCACATCAGGCACAGCCCACTTGTGTGTCACCTCACATGGTCACAACTGGCATGTGATTGTCACCGCACATCTGTCACAAGCTGCTTATGACGGTCACATCACAACTGTCACAATGTTCATGTATTTGTCACCTCATGTGTCTTAATGCCCAAGGGTCACATCATACCTGTGTCATTGCACATGTGATTGTCACATCACATGGGTCTCAACACACTTGAGAGTGTCACCTGACTCCTGTGACACACAGAGTGTGATTGTCACCTCATATTAGTCACATGCCTCCCAGGAGTGTCACATCACACCAGTCACATTGCACATGCGTGTGTCACACCGTAACAGTTCCTAATTCACTTGTGTGTCACCTCACATGGTCACAATTGGCATGTCAATGTCACCACACATCTGTCACAAGACTCATGATTGTCACATCACACCTGTCCCAATGCCTGTGTGATTGTCACCTCATGGGTGTCATAATGTGCAAGTGTCACAACATTTCAGTCACATTGTGCCTGTTAGGGTCACACTATTTCTGTCTCGACACACATGGCAGTGTTACCTGACATCTGTCTCAACAAGAGTGTGATTAGCACATCACATTTGTCACATGACTTCTGGAGTGTCATGTCATATGTGTCCCATCATATGAGTGTGTCATAGCACATCAGGCACAACCCACTTGTGTGTCACCTCACATGGTCACAACCAGCAAGTGGTTGACACCACACAGCTGTCACACACCACTTATGTGTGTCCCATCCAAACTGTCACCATGCCCATGTGATGGTCACCTCATCTGTGTCATAACAGGCAAGTGTCACATATCTGTCACATCATGCCTGTGGCTGTCACCTATTTGTCTCAACACACATGACAGTGTCACATGACATCTGTCACACCAAGAGTGTGATTGTCACCTCACATTTGTCATGTGCTTTATGGAGTGCCACATCATATCTGTCATCACACATGACAGTGTCATATCACATCAGGCACAAGCCCCTTGTGTGTCATCTCACATAGTCACAACCAGCATGTGGGTTTTCTCACACACTGCTTATGTGGGTCACATCACTGCTGTCACTGTGCCCTTGTGATTGTCACCTCCTCTGTGTCATCATGCACAACTGTCACATCATATCTGTCACATTGAGCCTGTGACTGTCATGCCATTTCTGTCTCAACACACATGGCAGTGTCACATGACATCTGTCACACCAAGACTGTGATTGTCACCTCACATTTGTCACATGCATTACAGAGTATCACACAGTATATGTCATTACACATGAGAATGTCACATAACTTCAGGCACAACCCAGGTGTGTATCAGCTCACCCTGTCACAATTGGCATGTGATTGTCACCACACATCTGTCACAAGCCTCTTATGATTGTCACATCACACCTGTCATAATGCCTGAGTGATTGTCACCTCATGTGTGTCATAACATGCAATTATCCAAAAATGTCAGTCACATTGTGCCTGTTATTGGTCACACCATTTCTACTTCAACACATGTGGCAGTGTCACCTGACATATGTCACACCTCGAGTGTGATTGTCACCTCACATTTGTCACATGTGTTATGGAGTGTCACATCATATCTGTCACATTACACATGGGAGTGAAATATCACATGAGGCACAACCCACTTGTGTGTCACCTCACATGGTCACAACCCACATGTTATTGTCACCACACATCTGTCACACATGCTTATGTGGGTCATGTCAAATCTGTTACAATGCCCATGTGATTGTCACCTCATCTGTGTTATAATATGCAAGTGTCACATCATATCTCTCATATCATGCCTGTGATCATCACATCATTTCTGTCTCAACACACGTGGCAGTGTCACCTGATATCTGTCACACCCACAGTGTGATTGTCACCTCACACTTGTCACACGTCTTCTGGGAGTGTCACATCATCCCTGTCACATCTGACATGCGCATGTCACATCACATCAGTCAAAACCCATATGTATGTGATCTCAGATGGTCACAATCTGCATATGATTGTCACCACACACTGGTCACAAGCCACTTATGAGTCTCACATCACAACTGTCACAATGCTCAAGTGACTGTCACCTCACATGTGTCTTCACGCACAACTGTCACATCATACCTGTCACATTGCACATGTGATTGTCACATCACATCAGATCCAACCCAGTTGTGTGTCACCTCCCATTGTCACAATTGGCATATGATTGTCACCACACATCTGTCACACATACTTCTGTGTGTTACATCAAAACTGTTATAACACCCATGTGACTGTCACTTCTCCTATGTCAGAATGCACGTGTCACATCATAGCTGTCACATCGTGCCTGTGACTCTCGCATCATTTCTGTCTCAACACATGTGGCAGTGTCACCTGGCATCTGTCACACCCAGAGTGTGTTTGTCACCTCCCATTTGTCAGGTGCCTTACAAAGTGTCATGTTTCCCTGTCACATCACATATGGGACTGTCACGTCACATCCATCACCACCCATTTGTCACCTCATGTGTTCACCACTGGCATATGATTGTCACCACACATCTGTCACAAGCCTCTTATCAGTGTCATATCACAACTGTCACCACACCCATGTGGCCGTTACCTCACATGTGTCATAACATGAAAGCATTATATCGTATCTATCCCATCACACTTATGATTATCACGTCACTTCTGTCTCAGCCCATGTGGGTGTGTCATCTGACATCTGTCATACCCTGAGTGTGAGTGTCACATCACATGTGTCAAATGCCTTCCAGAGTGTCACATCATATCTGTCGCATCACATGTGAGAGTGTCATATCTCATCAGGTACAACCCACTTGTGTCACCTCACATGGTCACAACCAGCATGTGGTTGTCATCACACACCTGTCACACATTGCTTATGTGTGTCACATCACAACTGTCACAACACTCATGTGATTGTTACCTCAACATGTGTCTTAAGAGGCAAGTGTCACATCATAGCTATCACATCATGCCTGTGGCTCTCATATCATTTCTGTCTCAACACATGTGGCATTGTCACCTGATACCTGTCACACTCAGAGTGGTATTGTGACCTCAATTTGTCAGAAGACTTCCAGAAGCATTACAGCATACCTGTCACTTCACATGTGCATGTCACATCATGTCCATCACAACCCACATGCATGTCAACTCAGAAGGTCACAATCAGCATACGATTGTCACCACTCATTTGTCCCAAGCCATTTATGATTGTCACATCACAACTGTCACAACGCTTCTGTGGTTGTCATCCCACATGTATCTTAACATGCAAATGCCCCATCATATGTGTCGCATTGCACCTGTGATTGTCATATCACATCTGTCTCAACACGCATGAGAGTGTCTCCTGACATGTGTCACACCCAGAGAGTGATTGTCACCTCATATAAGTCACATGCCATGCAGGAGTGTCACATCATACCTCTCATATCACACATGTGTGTGTCACATCAGATCAGTTCCAATCAACTTGTGTGTCACCTCACATTGTCACTTGCTTTACAGAGCATCGCATCATACCTGTCGTCACACATGAGAGTCATATCACATCAAGCACAAGCCATTTGTGTGTCACCTCACGTGATCACCACACATGTGTCACACATGCTTATGTGTGTCACATCAAAACTGTTACAAGGCCCATGTGATTGTCACATCACCTGTGTTGTAACACGCAAGTGCCATAACATATCAGTCACATCATGTCTGTTATTGTCACAGCATTTCTGCCTCAACAAATGTGGCAGTGTCATCTGACATCTGTTACACCCATAGTGTGTTACCTCACATTTGGCACATGCTTTACAGAGTGACACATCCTATCTGTCATCACACATGAGAGTGTCATATCACATCAGGCACAGCCCACTTGTGTGTCACCTCACATGGTCACAACTGGCATGTGATTGTCACCGCACATCTGTCACAAGCTGCTTATGACGGTCACATCACAACTGTCACAATGTTCATGTATTTGTCACCTCATGTGTCTTAATGCCCAAGGGTCACATCATACCTGTGTCATTGCACATGTGATTGTCACATCACATGGGTCTCAACACACTTGAGAGTGTCACCTGACTCCTGTGACACACAGAGTGTGATTGTCACCTCATATTAGTCACATGCCTCCCAGGAGTGTCACATCACACCAGTCACATTGCACATGCGTGTGTCACACCGTAACAGTTCCTAATTCACTTGTGTGTCACCTCACATGGTCACAATTGGCATGTCAATGTCACCACACATCTGTCACAAGACTCATGATTGTCACATCACACCTGTCCCAATGCCTGTGTGATTGTCACCTCATGGGTGTCATAATGTGCAAGTGTCACAACATTTCAGTCCCATTGTGCCTGTTAGGGTCACACTATTTCTGTCTCGACACACATGGCAGTGTTACCTGACATCTGTCTCAACAAGAGTGTGATTAGCACATCACATTTGTCACATGACTTCTGGAGTGTCATGTCATATGTGTCCCATCACATGAGTGTGTCATAGCACATCAGGCACAACCCACTTGTGTGTCACCTCACATGGTCACAACCAGCAAGTGGTTGACACCACACAGCTGTCACACACCACTTATGTGTGTCCCATCCAAACTGTCACCATGCCCATGTGATGGTCACCTCATCTGTGTCATAACAGGCAAGTGTCACATATCTGTCACATCATGCCTGTGGCTGTCACCTATTTGTCTCAACACACATGTCAGTGTCACATGACATCTGTCACACCAAGAGTGTGATTGTCACCTCACATTTGTCATGTGCTTTATGGAGTGCCACATCATATCTGTCATCACACATGACAGTGTCATATCACATCAGGCACAAGCCCCTTGTGTGTCATCTCACATAGTCACAACCAGCATGTGGGTTTTCTCACACACTGCTTATGTGGGTCACATCACTGCTGTCACTGTGCCCTTGTGATTGTCACCTCCTCTGTGTCATCATGCACAACTGTCACATCATATCTGTCACATTGAGCCTGTGACTGTCATGCCATTTCTGTCTCAACACACATGGCAGTGTCACATGACATCTGTCACACCAAGACTGTGATTGTCACCTCACATTTGTCACATGCATTACAGAGTATCACACAGTATATGTCATTACACATGAGAATGTCACATAACTTCAGGCACAACCCAGGTGTGTATCAGCTCACCCTGTCACAATTGGCATGTGATTGTCACCGCACATCTGTCACAAGCCTCTTATGATTGTCACATCACACCTGTCATAATGCCTGAGTGATTGTCACCTCATGTGTGTCATAACATGCAATTATCCAAAAATGTCAGTCACATTGTGCCTGTTATTGGTCACACCATTTCTACTTCAACACATGTGGCAGTGTCACCTGACATATGTCACACCTCGAGTGTGATTGTCACCTCACATTTGTCACATGTGTTATGGAGTGTCACATCATATCTGTCACATTACACATGGGAGTGAAATATCACATGAGGCACAACCCACTTGTGTGTCACCTCACATGGTCACAACCCACATGTTATTGTCACCACACATCTGTCACACATGCTTATGTGGGTCACGTCAAATCTGTTACAATGCCCATGTGATTGTCACCTCATCTGTGTTATAATATGCAAGTGTCACATCATATCTCTCATATCATGCCTGTGATCATCACATCATTTCTGTCTCAACACACGTGGCAGTGTCACCTGATATCTGTCACACCCACAGTGTGATTGTCACCTCACACTTGTCACACGTCTTCTGGGAGTGTCACATCATCCCTGTCACATCTGACATGTGCATGTCACATCACATCAGTCAAAACCCATATGTATGTGATCTCAGATGGTCACAATCTGCATATGATTGTCACCACACACTGGTCACAAGCCACTTATGAGTCTCACATCACAACTGTCACAATGCTCAAGTGACTGTCACCTCACATGTGTCTTCACGCACAACTGTCACATCATACCTGTCACATTGCACATGTGATTGTCACATCACATCAGATCCAACCCAGTTGTGTGTCACCTCCCATTGTCACAATTGGCATATGATTGTCACCACACATCTGTCACACATACTTCTGTGTGTTACATCAAAACTGTTATAACACCCATGTGACTGTCACTTCTCCTATGTCAGAATGCACGTGTCACATCATATCTGTCACATCGTGCCTGTGACTCTTGCATCATTTCTGTCTCAACACATGTGGCAGTGTCACCTGGCATCTGTCACACCCAGAGTGTGTTTGTCACCTCCCATTTGTCAGGTGCCTTACAAAGTGTCATGTTTCCCTGTCACATCACATATGGGACTGTCACGTCACATCCATCACCACCCATTTGTCACCTCATGTGTTCACCACTGGCATATGATTGTCACCACACATCTGTCACAAGCCTCTTATCAGTGTCATATCACAACTGTCACCACACCCATGTGGCCGTTACCTCACATGTGTCATAACATGAAAGCATTATATCGTATCTATCCCATCACACTTATGATTATCACATCACTTCTGTCTCAGCCCATGTGGGTGTGTCATCTGACATCTGTCATACCCTGAGTGTGAGTGTCACATCACATGTGTCAAATGCCTTCCAGAGTGTCACATCATATCTGTCGCATCACATGTGAGAGTGTCATATCTCATCAGGTACAACCCACTTGTGTCACCTCACATGGTCACAACCAGCATGTGGTTGTCATCACACACCTGTCACACATTGCTTATGTGTGTCACATCACAACTGTCACAACACTCATGTGATTGTTACCTCAACATGTGTCTTAAGAGGCAAGTGTCACATCATAGCTATCACATCATGCCTGTGGCTCTCATATCATTTCTGTCTCAACACATGTGGCATTGTCACCTGATACCTGTCACACTCAGAGTGGTATTGTGACCTCAATTTGTCAGAAGACTTCCAGAAGCATTACAGCATACCTGTCACTTCACATGTGCATGTCACATCATGTCCATCACAACCCACATGCATGTCAACTCAGAAGGTCACAATCAGCATACGATTGTCACCACTCATTTGTCCCAAGCCATTTATGATTGTCACATCACAACTGTCACAACGCTTCTGTGGTTGTCATCCCACATGTATCTTAACATGCAAATGCCCCATCATATGTGTCGCATTGCACCTGTGATTGTCATATCACATCTGTCTCAACACGCATGAGAGTGTCTCCTGACATGTGTCACACCCAGAGAGTGATTGTCACCTCATATAAGTCACATGCCATGCAGGAGTGTCACATCATACCTCTCATATCACACATGTGTGTGTCACATCAGATCAGTTCCAATCAACTTGTGTGTCACCTCACATTGTCACTTGCTTTACAGAGCATCGCATCATACCTGTCGTCACACATGAGAGTCATATCACATCAAGCACAAGCCATTTGTGTGTCACCTCACGTGATCACCACACATGTGTCACACATGCTTATGTGTGTCACATCAAAACTGTTACAAGGCCCATGTGATTGTCACATCACCTGTGTTGTAACACGCAAGTGCCATAACATATCAGTCACATCATGTCTGTTATTGTCACAGCATTTCTGCCTCAACAAATGTGGCAGTGTCATCTGACATCTGTTACACCCATAGTGTGTTACCTCACATTTGGCACATGCTTTACAGAGTGACACATCCTATCTGTCATCACACATGAGAGTGTCATATCACATCAGGCACAGCCCACTTGTGTGTCACCTCACATGGTCACAACTGGCATGTGATTGTCACCGCACATCTGTCACAAGCTGCTTATGACGGTCACATCACAACTGTCACAATGTTCATGTATTTGTCACCTCATGTGTCTTAATGCCCAAGGGTCACATCATACCTGTGTCATTGCACATGTGATTGTCACATCACATGGGTCTCAACACACTTGAGAGTGTCACCTGACTCCTGTGACACACAGAGTGTGATTGTCACCTCATATTAGTCACATGCCTCCCAGGAGTGTCACATCACACCAGTCACATTGCACATGCGTGTGTCACACCGTAACAGTTCCTAATTCACTTGTGTGTCACCTCACATGGTCACAATTGGCATGTCAATGTCACCACACATCTGTCACAAGACTCATGAT
Source organism: Hippopotamus amphibius kiboko (assembly GCF_030028045.1). Lineage (NCBI taxonomy): Eukaryota > Metazoa > Chordata > Mammalia > Artiodactyla > Hippopotamidae > Hippopotamus > Hippopotamus amphibius. The sequence goes on along the minus strand of NC_080192.1, from coordinate 53,432,214 downwards.
TGTCACATCACACCTGTCCCAATGCCTGTGTGATTGTCACCTCATGGGTGTCATAATGTGCAAGTGTCACAACATTTCAGTCCCATTGTGCCTGTTAGGGTCACACTATTTCTGTCTCGACACACATGGCAGTGTTACCTGACATCTGTCTCAACAAGAGTGTGATTAGCACATCACATTTGTCACATGACTTCTGGAGTGTCATGTCATATGTGTCCCATCACATGAGTGTGTCATAGCACATCAGGCACAACCCACTTGTGTGTCACCTCACATGGTCACAACCAGCAAGTGGTTGACACCACACAGCTGTCACACACCACTTATGTGTGTCCCATCCAAACTGTCACCATGCCCATGTGATGGTCACCTCATCTCTGTCATAACAGGCAAGTGTCACATATCTGTCACATCATGCCTGTGGCTGTCACCTATTTGTCTCAACACACATGTCAGTGTCACATGACATCTGTCACACCAAGAGTGTGATTGTCACCTCACATTTGTCATGTGCTTTATGGAGTGCCACATCATATCTGTCATCACACATGACAGTGTCATATCACATCAGGCACAAGCCCCTTGTGTGTCATCTCACATAGTCACAACCAGCATGTGGGTTTTCTCACACACTGCTTATGTGGGTCACATCACTGCTGTCACTGTGCCCTTGTGATTGTCACCTCCTCTGTGTCATCATGCACAACTGTCACATCATATCTGTCACATTGAGCCTGTGACTGTCATGCCATTTCTGTCTCAACACACATGGCAGTGTCACATGACATCTGTCACACCAAGACTGTGATTGTCACCTCACATTTGTCACATGCATTACAGAGTATCACACAGTATATGTCATTACACATGAGAATGTCACATAACTTCAGGCACAACCCAGGTGTGTATCAGCTCACCCTGTCACAATTGGCATGTGATTGTCACCGCACATCTGTCACAAGCCTCTTATGATTGTCACATCACACCTGTCATAATGCCTGAGTGATTGTCACCTCATGTGTGTCATAACATGCAATTATCCAAAAATGTCAGTCACATTGTGCCTGTTATTGGTCACACCATTTCTACTTCAACACATGTGGCAGTGTCACCTGACATATGTCACACCTCGAGTGTGATTGTCACCTCACATTTGTCACATGTGTTATGGAGTGTCACATCATATCTGTCACATTACACATGGGAGTGAAATATCACATGAGGCACAACCCACTTGTGTGTCACCTCACATGGTCACAACCCACATGTTATTGTCACCACACATCTGTCACACATGCTTATGTGGGTCATGTCAAATCTGTTACAATGCCCATGTGATTGTCACCTCATCTGTGTTATAATATGCAAGTGTCACATCATATCTCTCATATCATGCCTGTGATCATCACATCATTTCTGTCTCAACACACGTGGCAGTGTCACCTGATATCTGTCACACCCACAGTGTGATTGTCACCTCACACTTGTCACACGTCTTCTGGGAGTGTCACATCATCCCTGTCACATCTGACATGCGCATGTCACATCACATCAGTCAAAACCCATATGTATGTGATCTCAGATGGTCACAATCTGCATATGATTGTCACCACACACTGGTCACAAGCCACTTATGAGTCTCACATCACAACTGTCACAATGCTCAAGTGACTGTCACCTCACATGTGTCTTCACGCACAACTGTCACATCATACCTGTCACATTGCACATGTGATTGTCACATCACATCAGATCCAACCCAGTTGTGTGTCACCTCCCATTGTCACAATTGGCATATGATTGTCACCACACATCTGTCACACATACTTCTGTGTGTTACATCAAAACTGTTATAACACCCATGTGACTGTCACTTCTCCTATGTCAGAATGCACGTGTCACATCATAGCTGTCACATCGTGCCTGTGACTCTCGCATCATTTCTGTCTCAACACATGTGGCAGTGTCACCTGGCATCTGTCACACCCAGAGTGTGTTTGTCACCTCCCATTTGTCAGGTGCCTTACAAAGTGTCATGTTTCCCTGTCACATCACATATGGGACTGTCACGTCACATCCATCACCACCCATTTGTCACCTCATGTGTTCACCACTGGCATATGATTGTCACCACACATCTGTCACAAGCCTCTTATCAGTGTCATATCACAACTGTCACCACACCCATGTGGCCGTTACCTCACATGTGTCATAACATGAAAGCATTATATCGTATCTATCCCATCACACTTATGATTATCACGTCACTTCTGTCTCAGCCCATGTGGGTGTGTCATCTGACATCTGTCATACCCTGAGTGTGAGTGTCACATCACATGTGTCAAATGCCTTCCAGAGTGTCACATCATATCTGTCGCATCACATGTGAGAGTGTCATATCTCATCAGGTACAACCCACTTGTGTCACCTCACATGGTCACAACCAGCATGTGGTTGTCATCACACACCTGTCACACATTGCTTATGTGTGTCACATCACAACTGTCACAACACTCATGTGATTGTTACCTCAACATGTGTCTTAAGAGGCAAGTGTCACATCATAGCTATCACATCATGCCTGTGGCTCTCATATCATTTCTGTCTCAACACATGTGGCATTGTCACCTGATACCTGTCACACTCAGAGTGGTATTGTGACCTCAATTTGTCAGAAGACTTCCAGAAGCATTACAGCATACCTGTCACTTCACATGTGCATGTCACATCATGTCCATCACAACCCACATGCATGTCAACTCAGAAGGTCACAATCAGCATACGATTGTCACCACTCATTTGTCCCAAGCCATTTATGATTGTCACATCACAACTGTCACAACGCTTCTGTGGTTGTCATCCCACATGTATCTTAACATGCAAATGCCCCATCATATGTGTCGCATTGCACCTGTGATTGTCATATCACATCTGTCTCAACACGCATGAGAGTGTCTCCTGACATGTGTCACACCCAGAGAGTGATTGTCACCTCATATAAGTCACATGCCATGCAGGAGTGTCACATCATACCTCTCATATCACACATGTGTGTGTCACATCAGATCAGTTCCAATCAACTTGTGTGTCACCTCACATTGTCACTTGCTTTACAGAGCATCGCATCATACCTGTCGTCACACATGAGAGTCATATCACATCAAGCACAAGCCATTTGTGTGTCACCTCACGTGATCACCACACATGTGTCACACATGCTTATGTGTGTCACATCAAAACTGTTACAAGGCCCATGTGATTGTCACATCACCTGTGTTGTAACACGCAAGTGCCATAACATATCAGTCACATCATGTCTGTTATTGTCACAGCATTTCTGCCTCAACAAATGTGGCAGTGTCATCTGACATCTGTTACACCCATAGTGTGTTACCTCACATTTGGCACATGCTTTACAGAGTGACACATCCTATCTGTCATCACACATGAGAGTGTCATATCACATCAGGCACAGCCCACTTGTGTGTCACCTCACATGGTCACAACTGGCATGTGATTGTCACCGCACATCTGTCACAAGCTGCTTATGACGGTCACATCACAACTGTCACAATGTTCATGTATTTGTCACCTCATGTGTCTTAATGCCCAAGGGTCACATCATACCTGTGTCATTGCACATGTGATTGTCACATCACATGGGTCTCAACACACTTGAGAGTGTCACCTGACTCCTGTGACACACAGAGTGTGATTGTCACCTCATATTAGTCACATGCCTCCCAGGAGTGTCACATCACACCAGTCACATTGCACATGCGTGTGTCACACCGTAACAGTTCCTAATTCACTTGTGTGTCACCTCACATGGTCACAATTGGCATGTCAATGTCACCACACATCTGTCACAAGACTCATGATTGTCACATCACACCTGTCCCAATGCCTGTGTGATTGTCACCTCATGGGTGTCATAATGTGCAAGTGTCACAACATTTCAGTCACATTGTGCCTGTTAGGGTCACACTATTTCTGTCTCGACACACATGGCAGTGTTACCTGACATCTGTCTCAACAAGAGTGTGATTAGCACATCACATTTGTCACATGACTTCTGGAGTGTCATGTCATATGTGTCCCATCATATGAGTGTGTCATAGCACATCAGGCACAACCCACTTGTGTGTCACCTCACATGGTCACAACCAGCAAGTGGTTGACACCACACAGCTGTCACACACCACTTATGTGTGTCCCATCCAAACTGTCACCATGCCCATGTGATGGTCACCTCATCTGTGTCATAACAGGCAAGTGTCACATATCTGTCACATCATGCCTGTGGCTGTCACCTATTTGTCTCAACACACATGACAGTGTCACATGACATCTGTCACACCAAGAGTGTGATTGTCACCTCACATTTGTCATGTGCTTTATGGAGTGCCACATCATATCTGTCATCACACATGACAGTGTCATATCACATCAGGCACAAGCCCCTTGTGTGTCATCTCACATAGTCACAACCAGCATGTGGGTTTTCTCACACACTGCTTATGTGGGTCACATCACTGCTGTCACTGTGCCCTTGTGATTGTCACCTCCTCTGTGTCATCATGCACAACTGTCACATCATATCTGTCACATTGAGCCTGTGACTGTCATGCCATTTCTGTCTCAACACACATGGCAGTGTCACATGACATCTGTCACACCAAGACTGTGATTGTCACCTCACATTTGTCACATGCATTACAGAGTATCACACAGTATATGTCATTACACATGAGAATGTCACATAACTTCAGGCACAACCCAGGTGTGTATCAGCTCACCCTGTCACAATTGGCATGTGATTGTCACCACACATCTGTCACAAGCCTCTTATGATTGTCACATCACACCTGTCATAATGCCTGAGTGATTGTCACCTCATGTGTGTCATAACATGCAATTATCCAAAAATGTCAGTCACATTGTGCCTGTTATTGGTCACACCATTTCTACTTCAACACATGTGGCAGTGTCACCTGACATATGTCACACCTCGAGTGTGATTGTCACCTCACATTTGTCACATGTGTTATGGAGTGTCACATCATATCTGTCACATTACACATGGGAGTGAAATATCACATGAGGCACAACCCACTTGTGTGTCACCTCACATGGTCACAACCCACATGTTATTGTCACCACACATCTGTCACACATGCTTATGTGGGTCATGTCAAATCTGTTACAATGCCCATGTGATTGTCACCTCATCTGTGTTATAATATGCAAGTGTCACATCATATCTCTCATATCATGCCTGTGATCATCACATCATTTCTGTCTCAACACACGTGGCAGTGTCACCTGATATCTGTCACACCCACAGTGTGATTGTCACCTCACACTTGTCACACGTCTTCTGGGAGTGTCACATCATCCCTGTCACATCTGACATGCGCATGTCACATCACATCAGTCAAAACCCATATGTATGTGATCTCAGATGGTCACAATCTGCATATGATTGTCACCACACACTGGTCACAAGCCACTTATGAGTCTCACATCACAACTGTCACAATGCTCAAGTGACTGTCACCTCACATGTGTCTTCACGCACAACTGTCACATCATACCTGTCACATTGCACATGTGATTGTCACATCACATCAGATCCAACCCAGTTGTGTGTCACCTCCCATTGTCACAATTGGCATATGATTGTCACCACACATCTGTCACACATACTTCTGTGTGTTACATCAAAACTGTTATAACACCCATGTGACTGTCACTTCTCCTATGTCAGAATGCACGTGTCACATCATAGCTGTCACATCGTGCCTGTGACTCTCGCATCATTTCTGTCTCAACACATGTGGCAGTGTCACCTGGCATCTGTCACACCCAGAGTGTGTTTGTCACCTCCCATTTGTCAGGTGCCTTACAAAGTGTCATGTTTCCCTGTCACATCACATATGGGACTGTCACGTCACATCCATCACCACCCATTTGTCACCTCATGTGTTCACCACTGGCATATGATTGTCACCACACATCTGTCACAAGCCTCTTATCAGTGTCATATCACAACTGTCACCACACCCATGTGGCCGTTACCTCACATGTGTCATAACATGAAAGCATTATATCGTATCTATCCCATCACACTTATGATTATCACGTCACTTCTGTCTCAGCCCATGTGGGTGTGTCATCTGACATCTGTCATACCCTGAGTGTGAGTGTCACATCACATGTGTCAAATGCCTTCCAGAGTGTCACATCATATCTGTCGCATCACATGTGAGAGTGTCATATCTCATCAGGTACAACCCACTTGTGTCACCTCACATGGTCACAACCAGCATGTGGTTGTCATCACACACCTGTCACACATTGCTTATGTGTGTCACATCACAACTGTCACAACACTCATGTGATTGTTACCTCAACATGTGTCTTAAGAGGCAAGTGTCACATCATAGCTATCACATCATGCCTGTGGCTCTCATATCATTTCTGTCTCAACACATGTGGCATTGTCACCTGATACCTGTCACACTCAGAGTGGTATTGTGACCTCAATTTGTCAGAAGACTTCCAGAAGCATTACAGCATACCTGTCACTTCACATGTGCATGTCACATCATGTCCATCACAACCCACATGCATGTCAACTCAGAAGGTCACAATCAGCATACGATTGTCACCACTCATTTGTCCCAAGCCATTTATGATTGTCACATCACAACTGTCACAACGCTTCTGTGGTTGTCATCCCACATGTATCTTAACATGCAAATGCCCCATCATATGTGTCGCATTGCACCTGTGATTGTCATATCACATCTGTCTCAACACGCATGAGAGTGTCTCCTGACATGTGTCACACCCAGAGAGTGATTGTCACCTCATATAAGTCACATGCCATGCAGGAGTGTCACATCATACCTCTCATATCACACATGTGTGTGTCACATCAGATCAGTTCCAATCAACTTGTGTGTCACCTCACATTGTCACTTGCTTTACAGAGCATCGCATCATACCTGTCGTCACACATGAGAGTCATATCACATCAAGCACAAGCCATTTGTGTGTCACCTCACGTGATCACCACACATGTGTCACACATGCTTATGTGTGTCACATCAAAACTGTTACAAGGCCCATGTGATTGTCACATCACCTGTGTTGTAACACGCAAGTGCCATAACATATCAGTCACATCATGTCTGTTATTGTCACAGCATTTCTGCCTCAACAAATGTGGCAGTGTCATCTGACATCTGTTACACCCATAGTGTGTTACCTCACATTTGGCACATGCTTTACAGAGTGACACATCCTATCTGTCATCACACATGAGAGTGTCATATCACATCAGGCACAGCCCACTTGTGTGTCACCTCACATGGTCACAACTGGCATGTGATTGTCACCGCACATCTGTCACAAGCTGCTTATGACGGTCACATCACAACTGTCACAATGTTCATGTATTTGTCACCTCATGTGTCTTAATGCCCAAGGGTCACATCATACCTGTGTCATTGCACATGTGATTGTCACATCACATGGGTCTCAACACACTTGAGAGTGTCACCTGACTCCTGTGACACACAGAGTGTGATTGTCACCTCATATTAGTCACATGCCTCCCAGGAGTGTCACATCACACCAGTCACATTGCACATGCGTGTGTCACACCGTAACAGTTCCTAATTCACTTGTGTGTCACCTCACATGGTCACAATTGGCATGTCAATGTCACCACACATCTGTCACAAGACTCATGATTGTCACATCACACCTGTCCCAATGCCTGTGTGATTGTCACCTCATGGGTGTCATAATGTGCAAGTGTCACAACATTTCAGTCCCATTGTGCCTGTTAGGGTCACACTATTTCTGTCTCGACACACATGGCAGTGTTACCTGACATCTGTCTCAACAAGAGTGTGATTAGCACATCACATTTGTCACATGACTTCTGGAGTGTCATGTCATATGTGTCCCATCACATGAGTGTGTCATAGCACATCAGGCACAACCCACTTGTGTGTCACCTCACATGGTCACAACCAGCAAGTGGTTGACACCACACAGCTGTCACACACCACTTATGTGTGTCCCATCCAAACTGTCACCATGCCCATGTGATGGTCACCTCATCTGTGTCATAACAGGCAAGTGTCACATATCTGTCACATCATGCCTGTGGCTGTCACCTATTTGTCTCAACACACATGTCAGTGTCACATGACATCTGTCACACCAAGAGTGTGATTGTCACCTCACATTTGTCATGTGCTTTATGGAGTGCCACATCATATCTGTCATCACACATGACAGTGTCATATCACATCAGGCACAAGCCCCTTGTGTGTCATCTCACATAGTCACAACCAGCATGTGGGTTTTCTCACACACTGCTTATGTGGGTCACATCACTGCTGTCACTGTGCCCTTGTGATTGTCACCTCCTCTGTGTCATCATGCACAACTGTCACATCATATCTGTCACATTGAGCCTGTGACTGTCATGCCATTTCTGTCTCAACACACGTGGCAGTGTCACATGACATCTGTCACACCAAGACTGTGATTGTCACCTCACATTTGTCACATGCATTACAGAGTATCACACAGTATATGTCATTACACATGAGAATGTCACATAACTTCAGGCACAACCCAGGTGTGTATCAGCTCACCCTGTCACAATTGGCATGTGATTGTCACCGCACATCTGTCACAAGCCTCTTATGATTGTCACATCACACCTGTCATAATGCCTGAGTGATTGTCACCTCATGTGTGTCATAACATGCAATTATCCAAAAATGTCAGTCACATTGTGCCTGTTATTGGTCACACCATTTCTACTTCAACACATGTGGCAGTGTCACCTGACATATGTCACACCTCGAGTGTGATTGTCACCTCACATTTGTCACATGTGTTATGGAGTGTCACATCATATCTGTCACATTACACATGGGAGTGAAATATCACATGAGGCACAACCCACTTGTGTGTCACCTCACATGGTCACAACCCACATGTTATTGTCACCACACATCTGTCACACATGCTTATGTGGGTCACGTCAAATCTGTTACAATGCCCATGTGATTGTCACCTCATCTGTGTTATAATATGCAAGTGTCACATCATATCTCTCATATCATGCCTGTGATCATCACATCATTTCTGTCTCAACACACGTGGCAGTGTCACCTGATATCTGTCACACCCACAGTGTGATTGTCACCTCACACTTGTCACACGTCTTCTGGGAGTGTCACATCATCCCTGTCACATCTGACATGTGCATGTCACATCACATCAGTCAAAACCCATATGTATGTGATCTCAGATGGTCACAATCTGCATATGATTGTCACCACACACTGGTCACAAGCCACTTATGAGTCTCACATCACAACTGTCACAATGCTCAAGTGACTGTCACCTCACATGTGTCTTCACGCACAACTGTCACATCATACCTGTCACATTGCACATGTGATTGTCACATCACATCAGATCCAACCCAGTTGTGTGTCACCTCCCATTGTCACAATTGGCATATGATTGTCACCACACATCTGTCACACATACTTCTGTGTGTTACATCAAAACTGTTATAACACCCATGTGACTGTCACTTCTCCTATGTCAGAATGCACGTGTCACATCATATCTGTCACATCGTGCCTGTGACTCTTGCATCATTTCTGTCTCAACACATGTGGCAGTGTCACCTGGCATCTGTCACACCCAGAGTGTGTTTGTCACCTCCCATTTGTCAGGTGCCTTACAAAGTGTCATGTTTCCCTGTCACATCACATATGGGACTGTCACGTCACATCCATCACCACCCATTTGTCACCTCATGTGTTCACCACTGGCATATGATTGTCACCACACATCTGTCACAAGCCTCTTATCAGTGTCATATCACAACTGTCACCACACCCATGTGGCCGTTACCTCACATGTGTCATAACATGAAAGCATTATATCGTATCTATCCCATCACACTTATGATTATCACATCACTTCTGTCTCAGCCCATGTGGGTGTGTCATCTGACATCTGTCATACCCTGAGTGTGAGTGTCACATCACATGTGTCAAATGCCTTCCAGAGTGTCACATCATATCTGTCGCATCACATGTGAGAGTGTCATATCTCATCAGGTACAACCCACTTGTGTCACCTCACATGGTCACAACCAGCATGTGGTTGTCATCACACACCTGTCACACATTGCTTATGTGTGTCACATCACAACTGTCACAACACTCATGTGATTGTTACCTCAACATGTGTCTTAAGAGGCAAGTGTCACATCATAGCTATCACATCATGCCTGTGGCTCTCATATCATTTCTGTCTCAACACATGTGGCATTGTCACCTGATACCTGTCACACTCAGAGTGGTATTGTGACCTCAATTTGTCAGAAGACTTCCAGAAGCATTACAGCATACCTGTCACTTCACATGTGCATGTCACATCATGTCCATCACAACCCACATGCATGTCAACTCAGAAGGTCACAATCAGCATACGATTGTCACCACTCATTTGTCCCAAGCCATTTATGATTGTCACATCACAACTGTCACAACGCTTCTGTGGTTGTCATCCCACATGTATCTTAACATGCAAATGCCCCATCATATGTGTCGCATTGCACCTGTGATTGTCATATCACATCTGTCTCAACACGCATGAGAGTGTCTCCTGACATGTGTCACACCCAGAGAGTGATTGTCACCTCATATAAGTCACATGCCATGCAGGAGTGTCACATCATACCTCTCATATCACACATGTGTGTGTCACATCAGATCAGTTCCAATCAACTTGTGTGTCACCTCACATTGTCACTTGCTTTACAGAGCATCGCATCATACCTGTCGTCACACATGAGAGTCATATCACATCAAGCACAAGCCATTTGTGTGTCACCTCACGTGATCACCACACATGTGTCACACATGCTTATGTGTGTCACATCAAAACTGTTACAAGGCCCATGTGATTGTCACATCACCTGTGTTGTAACACGCAAGTGCCATAACATATCAGTCACATCATGTCTGTTATTGTCACAGCATTTCTGCCTCAACAAATGTGGCAGTGTCATCTGACATCTGTTACACCCATAGTGTGTTACCTCACATTTGGCACATGCTTTACAGAGTGACACATCCTATCTGTCATCACACATGAGAGTGTCATATCACATCAGGCACAGCCCACTTGTGTGTCACCTCACATGGTCACAACTGGCATGTGATTGTCACCGCACATCTGTCACAAGCTGCTTATGACGGTCACATCACAACTGTCACAATGTTCATGTATTTGTCACCTCATGTGTCTTAATGCCCAAGGGTCACATCATACCTGTGTCATTGCACATGTGATTGTCACATCACATGGGTCTCAACACACTTGAGAGTGTCACCTGACTCCTGTGACACACAGAGTGTGATTGTCACCTCATATTAGTCACATGCCTCCCAGGAGTGTCACATCACACCAGTCACATTGCACATGCGTGTGTCACACCGTAACAGTTCCTAATTCACTTGTGTGTCACCTCACATGGTCACAATTGGCATGTCAATGTCACCACACATCTGTCACAAGACTCATGATTGTCACATCACACCTGTCCCAATGCCTGTGTGATTGTCACCTCATGGGTGTCATAATGTGCAAGTGTCACAACATTTCAGTCCCATTGTGCCTGTTAGGGTCACACTATTTCTGTCTCGACACACATGGCAGTGTTACCTGACATCTGTCTCAACAAGAGTGTGATTAGCACATCACATTTGTCACATGACTTCTGGAGTGTCATGTCACATGTGTCCCATCACATGAGTGTGTCATAGCACATCAGGCACAACCCACTTGTGTGTCACCTCACATGGTCACAACCAGCAAGTGGTTGACACCACACAGCTGTCACACACCACTTATGTGTGTCCCATCCAAACTGTCACCATGCCCATGTGATGGTCACCTCATCTGTGTCATAACAGGCAAGTGTCACATATCTGTCACATCATGCCTGTGGCTGTCACCTATTTGTCTCAACACACATGTCAGTGTCACATGACATCTGTCACACCAAGAGTGTGATTGTCACCTCACATTTGTCATGTGCTTTATGGAGTGCCACATCATATCTGTCATCACACATGACAGTGTCATATCACATCAGGCACAAGCCCCTTGTGTGTCATCTCACATAGTCACAACCAGCATGTGGGTTTTCTCACACACTGCTTATGTGGGTCACATCACTGCTGTCACTGTGCCCTTGTGATTGTCACCTCCTCTGTGTCATCATGCACAACTGTCACATCATATCTGTCACATTGAGCCTGTGACTGTCATGCCATTTCTGTCTCAACACACATGGCAGTGTCACATGACATCTGTCACACCAAGACTGTGATTGTCACCTCACATTTGTCACATGCATTACAGAGTATCACACAGTATATGTCATTACACATGAGAATGTCACATAACTTCAGGCACAACCCAGGTGTGTATCAGCTCACCCTGTCACAATTGGCATGTGATTGTCACCGCACATCTGTCACAAGCCTCTTATGATTGTCACATCACACCTGTCATAATGCCTGAGTGATTGTCACCTCATGTGTGTCATAACATGCAATTATCCAAAAATGTCAGTCACATTGTGCCTGTTATTGGTCACACCATTTCTACTTCAACACATGTGGCAGTGTCACCTGACATCTGTCACACCAAGAGTGTGATTGTCACCTCACATTTGTCATGTGCTTTATGGAGTGCCACATCATATCTGTCATCACACATGACAGTGTCATATCACATCAGGCACAAGCCCCTTGTGTGTCATCTCACATAGTCACAACCAGCATGTGGGTTTTCTCACACACTGCTTATGTGGGTCACATCACTGCTGTCACTGTGCCCTTGTGATTGTCACCTCCTCTGTGTCATCATGCACAACTGTCACATCATATCTGTCACATTGAGCCTGTGACTGTCATGCCATTTCTGTCTCAACACACATGGCAGTGTCACATGACATCTGTCACACCAAGACTGTGATTGTCACCTCACATTTGTCACATGCATTACAGAGTATCACACAGTATATGTCATTACACATGAGAATGTCACATAACTTCAGGCACAACCCACGTGTGTATCAGCTCACCCTGTCACAATTGGCATGTGATTGTCACCACACATCTGTCACAAGCCTCTTATGATTGTCACATCACACCTGTCATAATGCCTGAGTGATTGTCACCTCATGTGTGTCATAACATGCAATTATCCAAAAATGTCAGTCACATTGTGCCTGTTATTGGTCACACCATTTCTACTTCAACACATGTGGCAGTGTCACCTGACATATGTCACACCTCGAGTGTGATTGTCACCTCACATTTGTCACATGTGTTATGGAGTGTCACATCATATCTGTCACATTACACATGGGAGTGAAATATCACATGAGGCACAACCCACTTGTGTGTCACCTCACATGGTCACAACCCACATGTTATTGTCACCACACATCTGTCACACATGCTTATGTGGGTCACGTCAAATCTGTTACAATGCCCATGTGATTGTCACCTCATCTGTGTTATAATATGCAAGTGTCACATCATATCTCTCATATCATGCCTGTGATCATCACATCATTTCTGTCTCAACACACGTGGCAGTGTCACCTGATATCTGTCACACCCACAGTGTGATTGTCACCTCACACTTGTCACACATCTTCTGGGAGTGTCACATCATCCCTGTCACATCTGACATGTGCATGTCACATCACATCAGTCAAAACCCATATGTATGTGATCTCAGATGGTCACAATCTGCATATGATTGTCACCACACACTGGTCACAAGCCACTTATGAGTCTCACATCACAACTGTCACAATGCTCAAGTGACTGTCACCTCACATGTGTCTTCACGCACAACTGTCACATCATACCTGTCACATTGCACATGTGATTGTCACATCACATCAGATCCAACCCAGTTGTGTGTCACCTCCCATTGTCACAATTGGCATATGATTGTCACCACACATCTGTCACACATACTTCTGTGTGTTACATCAAAACTGTTATAACACCCATGTGACTGTCACTTCTCCTATGTCAGAATGCACGTGTCACATCATATCTGTCACATCGTGCCTGTGACTCTCGCATCATTTCTGTCTCAACACATGTGGCAGTGTCACCTGGCATCTGTCACACCCAGAGTGTGTTTGTCACCTCCCATTTGTCAGGTGCCTTACAAAGTGTCATGTTTCCCTGTCACATCACATATGGGACTGTCACGTCACATCCATCACCACCCATTTGTCACCTCATGTGTTCACCACTGGCATATGATTGTCACCACACATCTGTCACAAGCCTCTTATCAGTGTCATATCACAACTGTCACCACACCCATGTGGCCGTTACCTCACATGTGTCATAACATGAAAGCATTATATCGTATCTATCCCATCACACTTATGATTATCACGTCACTTCTGTCTCAGCCCATGTGGGTGTGTCATCTGACATCTGTCATACCCTGAGTGTGAGTGTCACATCACATGTGTCAAATGCCTTCCAGAGTGTCACATCATATCTGTCGCATCACATGTGAGAGTGTCATATCTCATCAGGTACAACCCACTTGTGTCACCTCACATGGTCACAACCAGCATGTGGTTGTCATCACACACCTGTCACACATTGCTTATGTGTGTCACATCACAACTGTCACAACACTCATGTGATTGTTACCTCAACATGTGTCTTAACAGGCAAGTGTCACATCATAGCTATCACATCATGCCTGTGGCTCTCATATCATTTCTGTCTCAACACATGTGGCATTGTCACCTGATACCTGTCACACTCAGAGTGTTATTGTGACCTCAATTTGTCAGAAGACTTCCAGAAGCATTACAGCATACCTGTCACTTCACATGTGCATGTCACATCATGTCCATCACAACCCACATGCATGTCAACTCAGAAGGTCACAATCAGCATACGATTGTCACCACTCATTTGTCCCAAGCCATTTATGATTGTCACATCACAACTGTCACAACGCTTCTGTGGTTGTCATCCCACATGTATCTTAACATGCAAATGCCCCATCATATGTGTCGCATTGCACCTGTGATTGTCATATCACATCTGTCTCAACACGCATGAGAGTGTCTCCTGACATGTGTCACACCCAGAGAGTGATTGTCACCTCATATAAGTCACATGCCATGCAGGAGTGTCACATCATACCTCTCATATCACACATGTGTGTGTCACATCAGATCAGTTCCAATCAACTTGTGTGTCACCTCACATTGTCACTTGCTTTACAGAGCATCGCATCATACCTGTCGTCACACATGAGAGTCATATCACATCAAGCACAAGCCATTTGTGTGTCACCTCACGTGATCACCACACATGTGTCACACATGCTTATGTGTGTCACATCAAAACTGTTACAAGGCCCATGTGATTGTCACATCACCTGTGTTGTAACACGCAAGTGCCATAACATATCAGTCACATCATGTCTGTTATTGTCACAGCATTTCTGCCTCAACAAATGTGGCAGTGTCATCTGACATCTGTTACACCCATAGTGTGTTACCTCACATTTGGCACATGCTTTACAGAGTGACACATCCTATCTGTCATCACACATGAGAGTGTCATATCACATCAGGCACAGCCCACTTGTGTGTCACCTCACATGGTCACAACTGGCATGTGATTGTCACCGCACATCTGTCACAAGCTGCTTATGACGGTCACATCACAACTGTCACAATGTTCATGTATTTGTCACCTCATGTGTCTTAATGCCCAAGGGTCACATCATACCTGTGTCATTGCACATGTGATTGTCACATCACATGGGTCTCAACACACTTGAGAGTGTCACCTGACTCCTGTGACACACAGAGTGTGATTGTCCCCTCATATTAGTCACATGCCTCCCAGGAGTGTCACATCACACCAGTCACATTGCACATGCGTGTGTCACATCATAACAGTTCCAAATTCACTTGTGTGTCACCTCACATGGTCACAATTGGCATGTCAATGTCACCACACATCTGTCACAAGACTCATGATTGTCACATCACACCTGTCCCAATGCCTGTGTGATTGTCACCTCATGGGTGTCATAATGTGCAAGTGTCACAACATTTCAGTCCCATTGTGCCTGTTAGGGTCACACTATTTCTGTCTCGACACACATGGCAGTGTTACCTGACATCTGTCTCAACAAGAGTGTGATTAGCACATCACATTTGTCACATGACTTCTGGAGTGTCATGTCATATGTGTCCCATCACATGAGTGTGTCATAGCACATCAGGCACAACCCACTTGTGTGTCACCTCACATGGTCACAACCAGCAAGTGGTTGACACCACACAGCTGTCACACACCACTTATGTGTGTCCCATCCAAACTGTCACCATGCCCATGTGATGGTCACCTCATCTGTGTCATAACAGGCAAGTGTCACATATCTGTCACATCATGCCTGTGGCTGTCACCTATTTGTCTCAACACACATGTCAGTGTCACATGACATCTGTCACACCAAGAGTGTGATTGTCACCTCACATTTGTCATGTGCTTTATGGAGTGCCACATCATATCTGTCATCACACATGACAGTGTCATATCACATCAGGCACAAGCCCCTTGTGTGTCATCTCACATAGTCACAACCAGCATGTGGGTTTTCTCACACACTGCTTATGTGGGTCACATCACTGCTGTCACTGTGCCCTTGTGATTGTCACCTCCTCTGTGTCATCATGCACAACTGTCACATCATATCTGTCACATTGAGCCTGTGACTGTCATGCCATTTCTGTCTCAACACACATGGCAGTGTCACATGACATCTGTCACACCAAGACTGTGATTGTCACCTCACATTTGTCACATGCATTACAGAGTATCACACAGTATATGTCATTACACATGAGAATGTCACATAACTTCAGGCACAACCCACGTGTGTATCAGCTCACCCTGTCACAATTGGCATGTGATTGTCACCACACATCTGTCACAAGCCTCTTATGATTGTCACATCACACCTGTCATAATGCCTGAGTGATTGTCACCTCATGTGTGTCATAACATGCAATTATCCAAAAATGTCAGTCACATTGTGCCTGTTATTGGTCACACCATTTCTACTTCAACACATGTGGCAGTGTCACCTGACATATGTCACACCTCGAGTGTGATTGTCACCTCACATTTGTCACATGTGTTATGGAGTGTCACATCATATCTGTCACATTACACATGGGAGTGAAATATCACATGAGGCACAACCCACTTGTGTGTCACCTCACATGGTCACAACCCACATGTTATTGTCACCACACATCTGTCACACATGCTTATGTGGGTCACGTCAAATCTGTTACAATGCCCATGTGATTGTCACCTCATCTGTGTTATAATATGCAAGTGTCACATCATATCTCTCATATCATGCCTGTGATCATCACATCATTTCTGTCTCAACACACGTGGCAGTGTCACCTGATATCTGTCACACCCACAGTGTGATTGTCACCTCACACTTGTCACACGTCTTCTGGGAGTGTCACATCATCCCTGTCACATCTGACATGTGCATGTCACATCACATCAGTCAAAACCCATATGTATGTGATCTCAGATGGTCACAATCTGCATATGATTGTCACCACACACTGTTCACAAGCCACTTATGAGTCTCACATCACAACTGTCACAATGCTCAAGTGACTGTCACCTCACATGTGTCTTCATGCACAACTGTCACATCATACCTGTCACATTGCACATGTGATTGTCACATCACATCAGATCCAACCCAGTTGTGTGTCACCTCCCATTGTCACAATTGGCATATGATTGTCACCACACATCTGTCACACATACTTCTGTGTGTTACATCAAAACTGTTATAACACCCATGTGACTGTCACTTCTCCTATGTCAGAATGCACGTGTCACATCATAGCTGTCACATCGTGCCTGTGACTCTCGCATCATTTCTGTCTCAACACATGTGGCAGTGTCACCTGGCATCTGTCACACCCAGAGTGTGTTTGTCACCTCCCATTTGTCAGGTGCCTTACAAAGTGTCATGTTTCCCTGTCACATCACATATGGGACTGTCACGTCACATCCATCACCACCCATTTGTCACCTCATGTGTTCACCACTGGCATATGATTGTCACCACACATCTGTCACAAGCCTCTTATCAGTGTCATATCACAACTGTCACCACACCCATGTGGCCGTTACCTCACATGTGTCATAACATGAAAGCATTATATCGTATCTATCCCATCACACTTATGATTATCACGTCACTTCTGTCTCAGCCCATGTGGGTGTGTCATCTGACATCTGTCATACCCTGAGTGTGAGTGTCACATCACATGTGTCAAATGCCTTCCAGAGTGTCACATCATATCTGTCGCATCACATGTGAGAGTGTCATATCTCATCAGGTACAACCCACTTGTGTCACCTCACATGGTCACAACCAGCATGTGGTTGTCATCACACACCTGTCACACATTGCTTATGTGTGTCACATCACAACTGTCACAACACTCATGTGATTGTTACCTCAACATGTGTCTTAAGAGGCAAGTGTCACATCATAGCTATCACATCATGCCTGTGGCTCTCATATCATTTCTGTCTCAACACATGTGGCATTGTCACCTGATACCTGTCACACTCAGAGTGGTATTGTGACCTCAATTTGTCAGAAGACTTCCAGAAGCATTACAGCATACCTGTCACTTCACATGTGCATGTCACATCATGTCCATCACAACCCACATGCATGTCAACTCAGAAGGTCACAATCAGCATACGATTGTCACCACTCATTTGTCCCAAGCCATTTATGATTGTCACATCACAACTGTCACAACGCTTCTGTGGTTGTCATCCCACATGTATCTTAACATGCAAATGCCCCATCATATGTGTCGCATTGCACCTGTGATTGTCATATCACATCTGTCTCAACACGCATGAGAGTGTCTCCTGACATGTGTCACACCCAGAGAGTGATTGTCACCTCATATAAGTCACATGCCATGCAGGAGTGTCACATCATACCTCTCATATCACACATGTGTGTGTCACATCAGATCAGTTCCAATCAACTTGTGTGTCACCTCACATTGTCACTTGCTTTACAGAGCATCGCATCATACCTGTCGTCACACATGAGAGTCATATCACATCAAGCACAAGCCATTTGTGTGTCACCTCACGTGATCACCACACATGTGTCACACATGCTTATGTGTGTCACATCAAAACTGTTACAAGGCCCATGTGATTGTCACATCACCTGTGTTGTAACACGCAAGTGCCATAACATATCAGTCACATCATGTCTGTTATTGTCACAGCATTTCTGCCTCAACAAATGTGGCAGTGTCATCTGACATCTGTTACACCCATAGTGTGTTACCTCACATTTGGCACATGCTTTACAGAGTGACACATCCTATCTGTCATCACACATGAGAGTGTCATATCACATCAGGCACAGCCCACTTGTGTGTCACCTCACATGGTCACAACTGGCATGTGATTGTCACCGCACATCTGTCACAAGCTGCTTATGACGGTCACATCACAACTGTCACAATGTTCATGTATTTGTCACCTCATGTGTCTTAATGCCCAAGGGTCACATCATACCTGTGTCATTGCACATGTGATTGTCACATCACATGGGTCTCAACACACTTGAGAGTGTCACCTGACTCCTGTGACACACAGAGTGTGATTGTCACCTCATATTAGTCACATGCCTCCCAGGAGTGTCACATCACACCAGTCACATTGCACATGCGTGTGTCACACCGTAACAGTTCCTAATTCACTTGTGTGTCACCTCACATGGTCACAATTGGCATGTCAATGTCACCACACATCTGTCACAAGACTCATGATTGTCACATCACACCTGTCCCAATGCCTGTGTGATTGTCACCTCATGGGTGTCATAATGTGCAAGTGTCACAACATTTCAGTCACATTGTGCCTGTTAGGGTCACACTATTTCTGTCTCGACACACATGGCAGTGTTACCTGACATCTGTCTCAACAAGAGTGTGATTAGCACATCACATTTGTCACATGACTTCTGGAGTGTCATGTCATATGTGTCCCATCATATGAGTGTGTCATAGCACATCAGGCACAACCCACTTGTGTGTCACCTCACATGGTCACAACCAGCAAGTGGTTGACACCACACAGCTGTCACACACCACTTATGTGTGTCCCATCCAAACTGTCACCATGCCCATGTGATGGTCACCTCATCTGTGTCATAACAGGCAAGTGTCACATATCTGTCACATCATGCCTGTGGCTGTCACCTATTTGTCTCAACACACATGACAGTGTCACATGACATCTGTCACACCAAGAGTGTGATTGTCACCTCACATTTGTCATGTGCTTTATGGAGTGCCACATCATATCTGTCATCACACATGACAGTGTCATATCACATCAGGCACAAGCCCCTTGTGTGTCATCTCACATAGTCACAACCAGCATGTGGGTTTTCTCACACACTGCTTATGTGGGTCACATCACTGCTGTCACTGTGCCCTTGTGATTGTCACCTCCTCTGTGTCATCATGCACAACTGTCACATCATATCTGTCACATTGAGCCTGTGACTGTCATGCCATTTCTGTCTCAACACACATGGCAGTGTCACATGACATCTGTCACACCAAGACTGTGATTGTCACCTCACATTTGTCACATGCATTACAGAGTATCACACAGTATATGTCATTACACATGAGAATGTCACATAACTTCAGGCACAACCCAGGTGTGTATCAGCTCACCCTGTCACAATTGGCATGTGATTGTCACCACACATCTGTCACAAGCCTCTTATGATTGTCACATCACACCTGTCATAATGCCTGAGTGATTGTCACCTCATGTGTGTCATAACATGCAATTATCCAAAAATGTCAGTCACATTGTGCCTGTTATTGGTCACACCATTTCTACTTCAACACATGTGGCAGTGTCACCTGACATATGTCACACCTCGAGTGTGATTGTCACCTCACATTTGTCACATGTGTTATGGAGTGTCACATCATATCTGTCACATTACACATGGGAGTGAAATATCACATGAGGCACAACCCACTTGTGTGTCACCTCACATGGTCACAACCCACATGTTATTGTCACCACACATCTGTCACACATGCTTATGTGGGTCATGTCAAATCTGTTACAATGCCCATGTGATTGTCACCTCATCTGTGTTATAATATGCAAGTGTCACATCATATCTCTCATATCATGCCTGTGATCATCACATCATTTCTGTCTCAACACACGTGGCAGTGTCACCTGATATCTGTCACACCCACAGTGTGATTGTCACCTCACACTTGTCACACGTCTTCTGGGAGTGTCACATCATCCCTGTCACATCTGACATGCGCATGTCACATCACATCAGTCAAAACCCATATGTATGTGATCTCAGATGGTCACAATCTGCATATGATTGTCACCACACACTGGTCACAAGCCACTTATGAGTCTCACATCACAACTGTCACAATGCTCAAGTGACTGTCACCTCACATGTGTCTTCACGCACAACTGTCACATCATACCTGTCACATTGCACATGTGATTGTCACATCACATCAGATCCAACCCAGTTGTGTGTCACCTCCCATTGTCACAATTGGCATATGATTGTCACCACACATCTGTCACACATACTTCTGTGTGTTACATCAAAACTGTTATAACACCCATGTGACTGTCACTTCTCCTATGTCAGAATGCACGTGTCACATCATAGCTGTCACATCGTGCCTGTGACTCTCGCATCATTTCTGTCTCAACACATGTGGCAGTGTCACCTGGCATCTGTCACACCCAGAGTGTGTTTGTCACCTCCCATTTGTCAGGTGCCTTACAAAGTGTCATGTTTCCCTGTCACATCACATATGGGACTGTCACGTCACATCCATCACCACCCATTTGTCACCTCATGTGTTCACCACTGGCATATGATTGTCACCACACATCTGTCACAAGCCTCTTATCAGTGTCATATCACAACTGTCACCACACCCATGTGGCCGTTACCTCACATGTGTCATAACATGAAAGCATTATATCGTATCTATCCCATCACACTTATGATTATCACGTCACTTCTGTCTCAGCCCATGTGGGTGTGTCATCTGACATCTGTCATACCCTGAGTGTGAGTGTCACATCACATGTGTCAAATGCCT
Source organism: Hippopotamus amphibius kiboko (assembly GCF_030028045.1). Taxonomy (NCBI): domain Eukaryota; kingdom Metazoa; phylum Chordata; class Mammalia; order Artiodactyla; family Hippopotamidae; genus Hippopotamus; species Hippopotamus amphibius. The sequence goes on along the minus strand of NC_080192.1, from coordinate 53,409,803 downwards.
TCCAGAGTGTCACATCATATCTGTCGCATCACATGTGAGAGTGTCATATCTCATCAGGTACAACCCACTTGTGTCACCTCACATGGTCACAACCAGCATGTGGTTGTCATCACACACCTGTCACACATTGCTTATGTGTGTCACATCACAACTGTCACAACACTCATGTGATTGTTACCTCAACATGTGTCTTAAGAGGCAAGTGTCACATCATAGCTATCACATCATGCCTGTGGCTCTCATATCATTTCTGTCTCAACACATGTGGCATTGTCACCTGATACCTGTCACACTCAGAGTGGTATTGTGACCTCAATTTGTCAGAAGACTTCCAGAAGCATTACAGCATACCTGTCACTTCACATGTGCATGTCACATCATGTCCATCACAACCCACATGCATGTCAACTCAGAAGGTCACAATCAGCATACGATTGTCACCACTCATTTGTCCCAAGCCATTTATGATTGTCACATCACAACTGTCACAACGCTTCTGTGGTTGTCATCCCACATGTATCTTAACATGCAAATGCCCCATCATATGTGTCGCATTGCACCTGTGATTGTCATATCACATCTGTCTCAACACGCATGAGAGTGTCTCCTGACATGTGTCACACCCAGAGAGTGATTGTCACCTCATATAAGTCACATGCCATGCAGGAGTGTCACATCATACCTCTCATATCACACATGTGTGTGTCACATCAGATCAGTTCCAATCAACTTGTGTGTCACCTCACATTGTCACTTGCTTTACAGAGCATCGCATCATACCTGTCGTCACACATGAGAGTCATATCACATCAAGCACAAGCCATTTGTGTGTCACCTCACGTGATCACCACACATGTGTCACACATGCTTATGTGTGTCACATCAAAACTGTTACAAGGCCCATGTGATTGTCACATCACCTGTGTTGTAACACGCAAGTGCCATAACATATCAGTCACATCATGTCTGTTATTGTCACAGCATTTCTGCCTCAACAAATGTGGCAGTGTCATCTGACATCTGTTACACCCATAGTGTGTTACCTCACATTTGGCACATGCTTTACAGAGTGACACATCCTATCTGTCATCACACATGAGAGTGTCATATCACATCAGGCACAGCCCACTTGTGTGTCACCTCACATGGTCACAACTGGCATGTGATTGTCACCGCACATCTGTCACAAGCTGCTTATGACGGTCACATCACAACTGTCACAATGTTCATGTATTTGTCACCTCATGTGTCTTAATGCCCAAGGGTCACATCATACCTGTGTCATTGCACATGTGATTGTCACATCACATGGGTCTCAACACACTTGAGAGTGTCACCTGACTCCTGTGACACACAGAGTGTGATTGTCACCTCATATTAGTCACATGCCTCCCAGGAGTGTCACATCACACCAGTCACATTGCACATGCGTGTGTCACACCGTAACAGTTCCTAATTCACTTGTGTGTCACCTCACATGGTCACAATTGGCATGTCAATGTCACCACACATCTGTCACAAGACTCATGATTGTCACATCACACCTGTCCCAATGCCTGTGTGATTGTCACCTCATGGGTGTCATAATGTGCAAGTGTCACAACATTTCAGTCCCATTGTGCCTGTTAGGGTCACACTATTTCTGTCTCGACACACATGGCAGTGTTACCTGACATCTGTCTCAACAAGAGTGTGATTAGCACATCACATTTGTCACATGACTTCTGGAGTGTCATGTCATATGTGTCCCATCACATGAGTGTGTCATAGCACATCAGGCACAACCCACTTGTGTGTCACCTCACATGGTCACAACCAGCAAGTGGTTGACACCACACAGCTGTCACACACCACTTATGTGTGTCCCATCCAAACTGTCACCATGCCCATGTGATGGTCACCTCATCTGTGTCATAACAGGCAAGTGTCACATATCTGTCACATCATGCCTGTGGCTGTCACCTATTTGTCTCAACACACATGTCAGTGTCACATGACATCTGTCACACCAAGAGTGTGATTGTCACCTCACATTTGTCATGTGCTTTATGGAGTGCCACATCATATCTGTCATCACACATGACAGTGTCATATCACATCAGGCACAAGCCCCTTGTGTGTCATCTCACATAGTCACAACCAGCATGTGGGTTTTCTCACACACTGCTTATGTGGGTCACATCACTGCTGTCACTGTGCCCTTGTGATTGTCACCTCCTCTGTGTCATCATGCACAACTGTCACATCATATCTGTCACATTGAGCCTGTGACTGTCATGCCATTTCTGTCTCAACACACATGGCAGTGTCACATGACATCTGTCACACCAAGACTGTGATTGTCACCTCACATTTGTCACATGCATTACAGAGTATCACACAGTATATGTCATTACACATGAGAATGTCACATAACTTCAGGCACAACCCAGGTGTGTATCAGCTCACCCTGTCACAATTGGCATGTGATTGTCACCGCACATCTGTCACAAGCCTCTTATGATTGTCACATCACACCTGTCATAATGCCTGAGTGATTGTCACCTCATGTGTGTCATAACATGCAATTATCCAAAAATGTCAGTCACATTGTGCCTGTTATTGGTCACACCATTTCTACTTCAACACATGTGGCAGTGTCACCTGACATATGTCACACCTCGAGTGTGATTGTCACCTCACATTTGTCACATGTGTTATGGAGTGTCACATCATATCTGTCACATTACACATGGGAGTGAAATATCACATGAGGCACAACCCACTTGTGTGTCACCTCACATGGTCACAACCCACATGTTATTGTCACCACACATCTGTCACACATGCTTATGTGGGTCACGTCAAATCTGTTACAATGCCCATGTGATTGTCACCTCATCTGTGTTATAATATGCAAGTGTCACATCATATCTCTCATATCATGCCTGTGATCATCACATCATTTCTGTCTCAACACACGTGGCAGTGTCACCTGATATCTGTCACACCCACAGTGTGATTGTCACCTCACACTTGTCACACGTCTTCTGGGAGTGTCACATCATCCCTGTCACATCTGACATGTGCATGTCACATCACATCAGTCAAAACCCATATGTATGTGATCTCAGATGGTCACAATCTGCATATGATTGTCACCACACACTGGTCACAAGCCACTTATGAGTCTCACATCACAACTGTCACAATGCTCAAGTGACTGTCACCTCACATGTGTCTTCACGCACAACTGTCACATCATACCTGTCACATTGCACATGTGATTGTCACATCACATCAGATCCAACCCAGTTGTGTGTCACCTCCCATTGTCACAATTGGCATATGATTGTCACCACACATCTGTCACACATACTTCTGTGTGTTACATCAAAACTGTTATAACACCCATGTGACTGTCACTTCTCCTATGTCAGAATGCACGTGTCACATCATATCTGTCACATCGTGCCTGTGACTCTTGCATCATTTCTGTCTCAACACATGTGGCAGTGTCACCTGGCATCTGTCACACCCAGAGTGTGTTTGTCACCTCCCATTTGTCAGGTGCCTTACAAAGTGTCATGTTTCCCTGTCACATCACATATGGGACTGTCACGTCACATCCATCACCACCCATTTGTCACCTCATGTGTTCACCACTGGCATATGATTGTCACCACACATCTGTCACAAGCCTCTTATCAGTGTCATATCACAACTGTCACCACACCCATGTGGCCGTTACCTCACATGTGTCATAACATGAAAGCATTATATCGTATCTATCCCATCACACTTATGATTATCACATCACTTCTGTCTCAGCCCATGTGGGTGTGTCATCTGACATCTGTCATACCCTGAGTGTGAGTGTCACATCACATGTGTCAAATGCCTTCCAGAGTGTCACATCATATCTGTCGCATCACATGTGAGAGTGTCATATCTCATCAGGTACAACCCACTTGTGTCACCTCACATGGTCACAACCAGCATGTGGTTGTCATCACACACCTGTCACACATTGCTTATGTGTGTCACATCACAACTGTCACAACACTCATGTGATTGTTACCTCAACATGTGTCTTAAGAGGCAAGTGTCACATCATAGCTATCACATCATGCCTGTGGCTCTCATATCATTTCTGTCTCAACACATGTGGCATTGTCACCTGATACCTGTCACACTCAGAGTGGTATTGTGACCTCAATTTGTCAGAAGACTTCCAGAAGCATTACAGCATACCTGTCACTTCACATGTGCATGTCACATCATGTCCATCACAACCCACATGCATGTCAACTCAGAAGGTCACAATCAGCATACGATTGTCACCACTCATTTGTCCCAAGCCATTTATGATTGTCACATCACAACTGTCACAACGCTTCTGTGGTTGTCATCCCACATGTATCTTAACATGCAAATGCCCCATCATATGTGTCGCATTGCACCTGTGATTGTCATATCACATCTGTCTCAACACGCATGAGAGTGTCTCCTGACATGTGTCACACCCAGAGAGTGATTGTCACCTCATATAAGTCACATGCCATGCAGGAGTGTCACATCATACCTCTCATATCACACATGTGTGTGTCACATCAGATCAGTTCCAATCAACTTGTGTGTCACCTCACATTGTCACTTGCTTTACAGAGCATCGCATCATACCTGTCGTCACACATGAGAGTCATATCACATCAAGCACAAGCCATTTGTGTGTCACCTCACGTGATCACCACACATGTGTCACACATGCTTATGTGTGTCACATCAAAACTGTTACAAGGCCCATGTGATTGTCACATCACCTGTGTTGTAACACGCAAGTGCCATAACATATCAGTCACATCATGTCTGTTATTGTCACAGCATTTCTGCCTCAACAAATGTGGCAGTGTCATCTGACATCTGTTACACCCATAGTGTGTTACCTCACATTTGGCACATGCTTTACAGAGTGACACATCCTATCTGTCATCACACATGAGAGTGTCATATCACATCAGGCACAGCCCACTTGTGTGTCACCTCACATGGTCACAACTGGCATGTGATTGTCACCGCACATCTGTCACAAGCTGCTTATGACGGTCACATCACAACTGTCACAATGTTCATGTATTTGTCACCTCATGTGTCTTAATGCCCAAGGGTCACATCATACCTGTGTCATTGCACATGTGATTGTCACATCACATGGGTCTCAACACACTTGAGAGTGTCACCTGACTCCTGTGACACACAGAGTGTGATTGTCACCTCATATTAGTCACATGCCTCCCAGGAGTGTCACATCACACCAGTCACATTGCACATGCGTGTGTCACACCGTAACAGTTCCTAATTCACTTGTGTGTCACCTCACATGGTCACAATTGGCATGTCAATGTCACCACACATCTGTCACAAGACTCATGATTGTCACATCACACCTGTCCCAATGCCTGTGTGATTGTCACCTCATGGGTGTCATAATGTGCAAGTGTCACAACATTTCAGTCCCATTGTGCCTGTTAGGGTCACACTATTTCTGTCTCGACACACATGGCAGTGTTACCTGACATCTGTCTCAACAAGAGTGTGATTAGCACATCACATTTGTCACATGACTTCTGGAGTGTCATGTCATATGTGTCCCATCACATGAGTGTGTCATAGCACATCAGGCACAACCCACTTGTGTGTCACCTCACATGGTCACAACCAGCAAGTGGTTGACACCACACAGCTGTCACACACCACTTATGTGTGTCCCATCCAAACTGTCACCATGCCCATGTGATGGTCACCTCATCTCTGTCATAACAGGCAAGTGTCACATATCTGTCACATCATGCCTGTGGCTGTCACCTATTTGTCTCAACACACATGTCAGTGTCACATGACATCTGTCACACCAAGAGTGTGATTGTCACCTCACATTTGTCATGTGCTTTATGGAGTGCCACATCATATCTGTCATCACACATGACAGTGTCATATCACATCAGGCACAAGCCCCTTGTGTGTCATCTCACATAGTCACAACCAGCATGTGGGTTTTCTCACACACTGCTTATGTGGGTCACATCACTGCTGTCACTGTGCCCTTGTGATTGTCACCTCCTCTGTGTCATCATGCACAACTGTCACATCATATCTGTCACATTGAGCCTGTGACTGTCATGCCATTTCTGTCTCAACACACATGGCAGTGTCACATGACATCTGTCACACCAAGACTGTGATTGTCACCTCACATTTGTCACATGCATTACAGAGTATCACACAGTATATGTCATTACACATGAGAATGTCACATAACTTCAGGCACAACCCAGGTGTGTATCAGCTCACCCTGTCACAATTGGCATGTGATTGTCACCGCACATCTGTCACAAGCCTCTTATGATTGTCACATCACACCTGTCATAATGCCTGAGTGATTGTCACCTCATGTGTGTCATAACATGCAATTATCCAAAAATGTCAGTCACATTGTGCCTGTTATTGGTCACACCATTTCTACTTCAACACATGTGGCAGTGTCACCTGACATCTGTCACACCAAGAGTGTGATTGTCACCTCACATTTGTCATGTGCTTTATGGAGTGCCACATCATATCTGTCATCACACATGACAGTGTCATATCACATCAGGCACAAGCCCCTTGTGTGTCATCTCACATAGTCACAACCAGCATGTGGGTTTTCTCACACACTGCTTATGTGGGTCACATCACTGCTGTCACTGTGCCCTTGTGATTGTCACCTCCTCTGTGTCATCATGCACAACTGTCACATCATATCTGTCACATTGAGCCTGTGACTGTCATGCCATTTCTGTCTCAACACACATGGCAGTGTCACATGACATCTGTCACACCAAGACTGTGATTGTCACCTCACATTTGTCACATGCATTACAGAGTATCACACAGTATATGTCATTACACATGAGAATGTCACATAACTTCAGGCACAACCCACGTGTGTATCAGCTCACCCTGTCACAATTGGCATGTGATTGTCACCACACATCTGTCACAAGCCTCTTATGATTGTCACATCACACCTGTCATAATGCCTGAGTGATTGTCACCTCATGTGTGTCATAACATGCAATTATCCAAAAATGTCAGTCACATTGTGCCTGTTATTGGTCACACCATTTCTACTTCAACACATGTGGCAGTGTCACCTGACATATGTCACACCTCGAGTGTGATTGTCACCTCACATTTGTCACATGTGTTATGGAGTGTCACATCATATCTGTCACATTACACATGGGAGTGAAATATCACATGAGGCACAACCCACTTGTGTGTCACCTCACATGGTCACAACCCACATGTTATTGTCACCACACATCTGTCACACATGCTTATGTGGGTCACGTCAAATCTGTTACAATGCCCATGTGATTGTCACCTCATCTGTGTTATAATATGCAAGTGTCACATCATATCTCTCATATCATGCCTGTGATCATCACATCATTTCTGTCTCAACACACGTGGCAGTGTCACCTGATATCTGTCACACCCACAGTGTGATTGTCACCTCACACTTGTCACACATCTTCTGGGAGTGTCACATCATCCCTGTCACATCTGACATGTGCATGTCACATCACATCAGTCAAAACCCATATGTATGTGATCTCAGATGGTCACAATCTGCATATGATTGTCACCACACACTGGTCACAAGCCACTTATGAGTCTCACATCACAACTGTCACAATGCTCAAGTGACTGTCACCTCACATGTGTCTTCACGCACAACTGTCACATCATACCTGTCACATTGCACATGTGATTGTCACATCACATCAGATCCAACCCAGTTGTGTGTCACCTCCCATTGTCACAATTGGCATATGATTGTCACCACACATCTGTCACACATACTTCTGTGTGTTACATCAAAACTGTTATAACACCCATGTGACTGTCACTTCTCCTATGTCAGAATGCACGTGTCACATCATATCTGTCACATCGTGCCTGTGACTCTCGCATCATTTCTGTCTCAACACATGTGGCAGTGTCACCTGGCATCTGTCACACCCAGAGTGTGTTTGTCACCTCCCATTTGTCAGGTGCCTTACAAAGTGTCATGTTTCCCTGTCACATCACATATGGGACTGTCACGTCACATCCATCACCACCCATTTGTCACCTCATGTGTTCACCACTGGCATATGATTGTCACCACACATCTGTCACAAGCCTCTTATCAGTGTCATATCACAACTGTCACCACACCCATGTGGCCGTTACCTCACATGTGTCATAACATGAAAGCATTATATCGTATCTATCCCATCACACTTATGATTATCACGTCACTTCTGTCTCAGCCCATGTGGGTGTGTCATCTGACATCTGTCATACCCTGAGTGTGAGTGTCACATCACATGTGTCAAATGCCTTCCAGAGTGTCACATCATATCTGTCGCATCACATGTGAGAGTGTCATATCTCATCAGGTACAACCCACTTGTGTCACCTCACATGGTCACAACCAGCATGTGGTTGTCATCACACACCTGTCACACATTGCTTATGTGTGTCACATCACAACTGTCACAACACTCATGTGATTGTTACCTCAACATGTGTCTTAAGAGGCAAGTGTCACATCATAGCTATCACATCATGCCTGTGGCTCTCATATCATTTCTGTCTCAACACATGTGGCATTGTCACCTGATACCTGTCACACTCAGAGTGTTATTGTGACCTCAATTTGTCAGAAGACTTCCAGAAGCATTACAGCATACCTGTCACTTCACATGTGCATGTCACATCATGTCCATCACAACCCACATGCATGTCAACTCAGAAGGTCACAATCAGCATACGATTGTCACCACTCATTTGTCCCAAGCCATTTATGATTGTCACATCACAACTGTCACAACGCTTCTGTGGTTGTCATCCCACATGTATCTTAACATGCAAATGCCCCATCATATGTGTCGCATTGCACCTGTGATTGTCATATCACATCTGTCTCAACACGCATGAGAGTGTCTCCTGACATGTGTCACACCCAGAGAGTGATTGTCACCTCATATAAGTCACATGCCATGCAGGAGTGTCACATCATACCTCTCATATCACACATGTGTGTGTCACATCAGATCAGTTCCAATCAACTTGTGTGTCACCTCACATTGTCACTTGCTTTACAGAGCATCGCATCATACCTGTCGTCACACATGAGAGTCATATCACATCAAGCACAAGCCATTTGTGTGTCACCTCACGTGATCACCACACATGTGTCACACATGCTTATGTGTGTCACATCAAAACTGTTACAAGGCCCATGTGATTGTCACATCACCTGTGTTGTAACACGCAAGTGCCATAACATATCAGTCACATCATGTCTGTTATTGTCACAGCATTTCTGCCTCAACAAATGTGGCAGTGTCATCTGACATCTGTTACACCCATAGTGTGTTACCTCACATTTGGCACATGCTTTACAGAGTGACACATCCTATCTGTCATCACACATGAGAGTGTCATATCACATCAGGCACAGCCCACTTGTGTGTCACCTCACATGGTCACAACTGGCATGTGATTGTCACCGCACATCTGTCACAAGCTGCTTATGACGGTCACATCACAACTGTCACAATGTTCATGTATTTGTCACCTCATGTGTCTTAATGCCCAAGGGTCACATCATACCTGTGTCATTGCACATGTGATTGTCACATCACATGGGTCTCAACACACTTGAGAGTGTCACCTGACTCCTGTGACACACAGAGTGTGATTGTCCCCTCATATTAGTCACATGCCTCCCAGGAGTGTCACATCACACCAGTCACATTGCACATGCGTGTGTCACATCATAACAGTTCCAAATTCACTTGTGTGTCACCTCACATGGTCACAATTGGCATGTCAATGTCACCACACATCTGTCACAAGACTCATGATTGTCACATCACACCTGTCCCAATGCCTGTGTGATTGTCACCTCATGGGTGTCATAATGTGCAAGTGTCACAACATTTCAGTCCCATTGTGCCTGTTAGGGTCACACTATTTCTGTCTCGACACACATGGCAGTGTTACCTGACATCTGTCTCAACAAGAGTGTGATTAGCACATCACATTTGTCACATGACTTCTGGAGTGTCATGTCATATGTGTCCCATCACATGAGTGTGTCATAGCACATCAGGCACAACCCACTTGTGTGTCACCTCACATGGTCACAACCAGCAAGTGGTTGACACCACACAGCTGTCACACACCACTTATGTGTGTCCCATCCAAACTGTCACCATGCCCATGTGATGGTCACCTCATCTGTGTCATAACAGGCAAGTGTCACATATCTGTCACATCATGCCTGTGGCTGTCACCTATTTGTCTCAACACACATGTCAGTGTCACATGACATCTGTCACACCAAGAGTGTGATTGTCACCTCACATTTGTCATGTGCTTTATGGAGTGCCACATCATATCTGTCATCACACATGACAGTGTCATATCACATCAGGCACAAGCCCCTTGTGTGTCATCTCACATAGTCACAACCAGCATGTGGGTTTTCTCACACACTGCTTATGTGGGTCACATCACTGCTGTCACTGTGCCCTTGTGATTGTCACCTCCTCTGTGTCATCATGCACAACTGTCACATCATATCTGTCACATTGAGCCTGTGACTGTCATGCCATTTCTGTCTCAACACACATGGCAGTGTCACATGACATCTGTCACACCAAGACTGTGATTGTCACCTCACATTTGTCACATGCATTACAGAGTATCACACAGTATATGTCATTACACATGAGAATGTCACATAACTTCAGGCACAACCCACGTGTGTATCAGCTCACCCTGTCACAATTGGCATGTGATTGTCACCACACATCTGTCACAAGCCTCTTATGATTGTCACATCACACCTGTCATAATGCCTGAGTGATTGTCACCTCATGTGTGTCATAACATGCAATTATCCAAAAATTTCAGTCACATTGTGCCTGTTATTGGTCACACCATTTCTACTTCAACACATGTGGCAGTGTCACCTGACATATGTCACACCTCGAGTGTGATTGTCACCTCACATTTGTCACATGTGTTATGGAGTGTCACATCATATCTGTCACATTACACATGGGAGTGAAATATCACATGAGGCACAACCCACTTGTGTGTCACCTCACATGGTCACAACCCACATGTTATTGTCACCACACATCTGTCACACATGCTTATGTGGGTCACGTCAAATCTGTTACAATGCCCATGTGATTGTCACCTCATCTGTGTTATAATATGCAAGTGTCACATCATATCTCTCATATCATGCCTGTGATCATCACATCATTTCTGTCTCAACACACGTGGCAGTGTCACCTGATATCTGTCACACCCACAGTGTGATTGTCACCTCACACTTGTCACACGTCTTCTGGGAGTGTCACATCATCCCTGTCACATCTGACATGTGCATGTCACATCACATCAGTCAAAACCCATATGTATGTGATCTCAGATGGTCACAATCTGCATATGATTGTCACCACACACTGTTCACAAGCCACTTATGAGTCTCACATCACAACTGTCACAATGCTCAAGTGACTGTCACCTCACATGTGTCTTCATGCACAACTGTCACATCATACCTGTCACATTGCACATGTGATTGTCACATCACATCAGATCCAACCCAGTTGTGTGTCACCTCCCATTGTCACAATTGGCATATGATTGTCACCACACATCTGTCACACATACTTCTGTGTGTTACATCAAAACTGTTATAACACCCATGTGACTGTCACTTCTCCTATGTCAGAATGCACGTGTCACATCATATCTGTCACATCGTGCCTGTGACTCTCGCATCATTTCTGTCTCAACACATGTGGCAGTGTCACCTGGCATCTGTCACACCCAGAGTGTGTTTGTCACCTCCCATTTGTCAGGTGCCTTACAAAGTGTCATGTTTCCCTGTCACATCACATATGGGACTGTCACGTCACATCCATCACCACCCATTTGTCACCTCATGTGTTCACCACTGGCATATGATTGTCACCACACATCTGTCACAAGCCTCTTATCAGTGTCATATCACAACTGTCACCACACCCATGTGGCCGTTACCTCACATGTGTCATAACATGAAAGCATTATATCGTATCTATCCCATCACACTTATGATTATCACGTCACTTCTGTCTCAGCCCATGTGGGTGTGTCATCTGACATCTGTCATACCCTGAGTGTGAGTGTCACATCACATGTGTCAAATGCCTTCCAGAGTGTCACATCATATCTGTCGCATCACATGTGAGAGTGTCATTTCTCATCAGGTACAACCCACTTGTGTCACCTCACATGGTCACAACCAGCATGTGGTTGTCATCACACACCTGTCACACATTGCTTATGTGTGTCACATCACAACTGTCACAACACTCATGTGATTGTTACCTCAACATGTGTCTTAAGAGGCAAGTGTCACATCATAGCTATCACATCATGCCTGTGGCTCTCATATCATTTCTGTCTCAACACATGTGGCATTGTCACCTGATACCTGTCACACTCAGAGTGTTATTGTGACCTCAATTTGTCAGAAGACTTCCAGAAGCATTACAGCATACCTGTCACTTCACATGTGCATGTCACATCATGTCCATCACAACCCACATGCATGTCAACTCAGAAGGTCACAATCAGCATACGATTGTCACCACTCATTTGTCCCAAGCCATTTATGATTGTCACATCACAACTGTCACAACGCTTCTGTGGTTGTCATCCCACATGTATCTTAACATGCAAATGCCCCATCATATGTGTCGCATTGCACCTGTGATTGTCATATCACATCTGTCTCAACACGCATGAGAGTGTCTCCTGACATGTGTCACACCCAGAGAGTGATTGTCACCTCATATAAGTCACATGCCATGCAGGAGTGTCACATCATACCTCTCATATCACACATGTGTGTGTCACATCAGATCAGTTCCAATCAACTTGTGTGTCACCTCACATTGTCACTTGCTTTACAGAGCATCGCATCATACCTGTCGTCACACATGAGAGTCATATCACATCAAGCACAAGCCATTTGTGTGTCACCTCACGTGATCACCACACATGTGTCACACATGCTTATGTGTGTCACATCAAAACTGTTACAAGGCCCATGTGATTGTCACATCACCTGTGTTGTAACACGCAAGTGCCATAACATATCAGTCACATCATGTCTGTTATTGTCACAGCATTTCTGCCTCAACAAATGTGGCAGTGTCATCTGACATCTGTTACACCCATAGTGTGTTACCTCACATTTGGCACATGCTTTACAGAGTGACACATCCTATCTGTCATCACACATGAGAGTGTCATATCACATCAGGCACAGCCCACTTGTGTGTCACCTCACATGGTCACAACTGGCATGTGATTGTCACCGCACATCTGTCACAAGCTGCTTATGATGGTCACATCACAACTGTCACAATGTTCATGTATTTGTCACCTCATGTGTCTTAATGCCCAAGGGTCACATCATACCTGTGTCATTGCACATGTGATTGTCACATCACATGGGTCTCAACACACTTGAGAGTGTCACCTGACTCCTGTGACACACAGAGTGTGATTGTCCCCTCATATTAGTCACATGCCTCCCAGGAGTGTCACATCACACCAGTCACATTGCACATGCGTGTGTCACATCGTAACAGTTCCAAATTCACTTGTGTGTCACCTCACATGGTCACAATTGGCATGTCAATGTCACCACACATCTGTCACAAGACTCATGATTGTCACATCACACCTGTCCCAATGCCTGTGTGATTGTCACCTCATGGGTGTCATAATGTGCAAGTGTCACAACATTTCAGTCACATTGTGCCTGTTAGGGTCACACTATTTCTGTCTCGACACACATGGCAGTGTTACCTGACATCTGTCTCAACAAGAGTGTGATTAGCACATCACATTTGTCACATGACTTCTGGAGTGTCATGTCATATGTGTCCCATCACATGAGTGTGTCATAGCACATCAGGCACAACCCACTTGTGTGTCACCTCACATGGTCACAACCAGCAAGTGGTTGACACCACACAGCTGTCACACACCACTTATGTGTGTCCCATCCAAACTGTCACCATGCCCATGTGATGGTCACCTCATCTGTGTCATAACAGGCAAGTGTCACATATCTGTCACATCATGCCTGTGGCTGTCACCTATTTGTCTCAACACACATGTCAGTGTCACATGACATCTGTCACACCAAGAGTGTGATTGTCACCTCACATTTGTCATGTGCTTTATGGAGTGCCACATCATATCTGTCATCACACATGACAGTGTCATATCACATCAGGCACAAGCCCCTTGTGTGTCATCTCACATAGTCACAACCAGCATGTGGGTTTTCTCACACACTGCTTATGTGGGTCACATCACTGCTGTCACTGTGCCCTTGTGATTGTCACCTCCTCTGTGTCATCATGCACAACTGTCACATCATATCTGTCACATTGAGCCTGTGACTGTCATGCCATTTCTGTCTCAACACACATGGCAGTGTCACATGACATCTGTCACACCAAGACTGTGATTGTCACCTCACATTTGTCACATGCATTACAGAGTATCACACAGTATATGTCATTACACATGAGAATGTCACATAACTTCAGGCACAACCCACGTGTGTATCAGCTCACCCTGTCACAATTGGCATGTGATTGTCACCACACATCTGTCACAAGCCTCTTATGATTGTCACATCACACCTGTCATAATGCCTGAGTGATTGTCACCTCATGTGTGTCATAACATGCAATTATCCAACAATGTCAGTCACATTGTGCCTGTTATTGGTCACACCATTTCTACTTCAACACATGTGGCAGTGTCACCTGACATATGTCACACCTCGAGTGTGATTGTCACCTCACATTTGTCACATGTGTTATGGAGTGTCACATCATATCTGTCACATTACACATGGGAGTGAAATATCACATGAGGCACAACCCACTTGTGTGTCACCTCACATGGTCACAACCCACATGTTATTGTCACCACACATCTGTCACACATGCTTATGTGGGTCACGTCAAATCTGTTACAATGCCCATGTGATTGTCACCTCATCTGTGTTATAATATGCAAGTGTCACATCATATCTCTCATATCATGCCTGTGATCATCACATCATTTCTGTCTCAACACACGTGGCAGTGTCACCTGATATCTGTCACACCCACAGTGTGATTGTCACCTCACACTTGTCACACGTCTTCTGGGAGTGTCACATCATCCCTGTCACATCTGACATGTGCATGTCACATCACATCAGTCAAAACCCATATGTATGTGATCTCAGATGGTCACAATCTGCATATGATTGTCACCACACACTGGTCACAAGCCACTTATGAGTCTCACATCACAACTGTCACAATGCTCAAGTGACTGTCACCTCACATGTGTCTTCACGCACAACTGTCACATCATACCTGTCACATTGCACATGTGATTGTCACATCACATCAGATCCAACCCAGTTGTGTGTCACCTCCCATTGTCACAATTGGCATATGATTGTCACCACACATCTGTCACACATACTTCTGTGTGTTACATCAAAACTGTTATAACACCCATGTGACTGTCACTTCTCCTATGTCAGAATGCACGTGTCACATCATAGCTGTCACATCGTGCCTGTGACTCTCGCATCATTTCTGTCTCAACACATGTGGCAGTGTCACCTGGCATCTGTCACACCCAGAGTGTGTTTGTCACCTCCCATTTGTCAGGTGCCTTACAAAGTGTCATGTTTCCCTGTCACATCACATATGGGACTGTCACGTCACATCCATCACCACCCATTTGTCACCTCATGTGTTCACCACTGGCATATGATTGTCACCACACATCTGTCACAAGCCTCTTATCAGTGTCATATCACAACTGTCACCACACCCATGTGGCCATTACCTCACATGTGTCATAACATGAAAGCATTATATCGTATCTATCCCATCACACTTATGATTATCACGTCACTTCTGTCTCAGCCCATGTGGGTGTGTCATCTGACATCTGTCATACCCTGAGTGTGAGTGTCACATCACATGTGTCAAATGCCTTCCAGAGTGTCACATCATATCTGTCGCATCACATGTGAGAGTGTCATATCTCATCAGGTACAACCCACTTGTGTCACCTCACATGGTCACAACCAGCATGTGGTTGTCATCACACACCTGTCACACATTGCTTATGTGTGTCACATCACAACTGTCACAACACTCATGTGATTGTTACCTCAACATGTGTCTTAACAGGCAAGTGTCACATCATAGCTATCACATCATGCCTGTGGCTCTCATATCATTTCTGTCTCAACACATGTGGCATTGTCACCTGATACCTGTCACACTCAGAGTGGTATTGTGACCTCAATTTGTCAGAAGACTTCCAGAAGCATTACAGCATACCTGTCACTTCACATGTGCATGTCACATCATGTCCATCACAACCCACATGCATGTCAACTCAGAAGGTCACAATCAGCATACGATTGTCACCACTCATTTGTCCCAAGCCATTTATGATTGTCACATCACAACTGTCACAACGCTTCTGTGGTTGTCATCCCACATGTATCTTAACATGCAAATGCCCCATCATATGTGTCGCATTGCACCTGTGATTGTCATATCACATCTGTCTCAACACGCATGAGAGTGTCTCCTGACATGTGTCACACCCAGAGAGTGATTGTCACCTCATATAAGTCACATGCCATGCAGGAGTGTCACATCATACCTCTCATATCACACATGTGTGTGTCACATCAGATCAGTTCCAATCAACTTGTGTGTCACCTCACATTGTCACTTGCTTTACAGAGCATCGCATCATACCTGTCGTCACACATGAGAGTCATATCACATCAAGCACAAGCCATTTGTGTGTCACCTCACGTGATCACCACACATGTGTCACACATGCTTATGTGTGTCACATCAAAACTGTTACAAGGCCCATGTGATTGTCACATCACCTGTGTTGTAACACGCAAGTGCCATAACATATCAGTCACATCATGTCTGTTATTGTCACAGCATTTCTGCCTCAACAAATGTGGCAGTGTCATCTGACATCTGTTACACCCATAGTGTGTTACCTCACATTTGGCACATGCTTTACAGAGTGACACATCCTATCTGTCATCACACATGAGAGTGTCATATCACATCAGGCACAGCCCACTTGTGTGTCACCTCACATGGTCACAACTGGCATGTGATTGTCACCGCACATCTGTCACAAGCTGCTTATAACGGTCACATCACAACTGTCACAATGTTCATGTATTTGTCACCTCATGTGTCTTAATGCCCAAGGGTCACATCATACCTGTGTCATTGCACATGTGATTGTCACATCACATGGGTCTCAACACACTTGAGAGTGTCACCTGACTCCTGTGACACACAGAGTGTGATTGTCACCTCATATTAGTCACATGCCTCCCAGGAGTGTCACATCACACCAGTCACATTGCACATGCGTGT
This sequence comes from Hippopotamus amphibius kiboko, assembly GCF_030028045.1. Classification (NCBI taxonomy): domain Eukaryota; kingdom Metazoa; phylum Chordata; class Mammalia; order Artiodactyla; family Hippopotamidae; genus Hippopotamus; species Hippopotamus amphibius. The sequence goes on along the minus strand of NC_080192.1, from coordinate 53,392,191 downwards.
GTCACACCGTAACAGTTCCTAATTCACTTGTGTGTCACCTCACATGGTCACAATTGGCATGTCAATGTCACCACACATCTGTCACAAGACTCATGATTGTCACATCACACCTGTCCCAATGCCTGTGTGATTGTCACCTCATGGGTGTCATAATGTGCAAGTGTCACAACATTTCAGTCCCATTGTGCCTGTTAGGGTCACACTATTTCTGTCTCGACACACATGGCAGTGTTACCTGACATCTGTCTCAACAAGAGTGTGATTAGCACATCACATGTGTCACATGACTTCTGGAGTGTCATGTCATATGTGTCCCATCACATGAGTGTGTCATAGCACATCAGGCACAACCCACTTGTGTGTCACCTCACATGGTCACAACCAGCAAGTGGTTGACACCACACAGCTGTCACACACCACTTATGTGTGTCCCATCCAAACTGTCACCATGCCCATGTGATGGTCACCTCATCTGTGTCATAACAGGCAAGTGTCACATATCTGTCACATCATGCCTGTGGCTGTCACCTATTTGTCTCAACACACATGTCAGTGTCACATGACATCTGTCACACCAAGAGTGTGATTGTCACCTCACATTTGTCATGTGCTTTATGGAGTGCCACATCATATCTGTCATCACACATGACAGTGTCATATCACATCAGGCACAAGCCCCTTGTGTGTCATCTCACATAGTCACAACCAGCATGTGGGTTTTCTCACACACTGCTTATGTGGGTCACATCACTGCTGTCACTGTGCCCTTGTGATTGTCACCTCCTCTGTGTCATCATGCACAACTGTCACATCATATCTGTCACATTGAGCCTGTGACTGTCATGCCATTTCTGTCTCAACACACATGGCAGTGTCACATGACATCTGTCACACCAAGACTGTGATTGTCACCTCACATTTGTCACATGCATTACAGAGTATCACACAGTATATGTCATTACACATGAGAATGTCACATAACTTCAGGCACAACCCAGGTGTGTATCAGCTCACCCTGTCACAATTGGCATGTGATTGTCACCACACATCTGTCACAAGCCTCTTATGATTGTCACATCACACCTGTCATAATGCCTGAGTGATTGTCACCTCATGTGTGTCATAACATGCAATTATCCAAAAATGTCAGTCACATTGTGCCTGTTATTGGTCACACCATTTCTACTTCAACACATGTGGCAGTGTCACCTGACATATGTCACACCTCGAGTGTGATTGTCACCTCACATTTGTCACATGTGTTATGGAGTGTCACATCATATCTGTCACATTACACATGGGAGTGAAATATCACATGAGGCACAACCCACTTGTGTGTCACCTCACATGGTCACAACCCACATGTTATTGTCACCACACATCTGTCACACATGCTTATGTGGGTCACGTCAAATCTGTTACAATGCCCATGTGATTGTCACCTCATCTGTGTTATAATATGCAAGTGTCACATCATATCTCTCATATCATGCCTGTGATCATCACATCATTTCTGTCTCAACACACGTGGCAGTGTCACCTGATATCTGTCACACCCACAGTGTGATTGTCACCTCACACTTGTCACACGTCTTCTGGGAGTGTCACATCATCCCTGTCACATCTGACATGTGCATGTCACATCACATCAGTCAAAACCCATATGTATGTGATCTCAGATGGTCACAATCTGCATATGATTGTCACCACACACTGGTCACAAGCCACTTATGAGTCTCACATCACAACTGTCACAATGCTCAAGTGACTGTCACCTCACATGTGTCTTCACGCACAACTGTCACATCATACCTGTCACATTGCACATGTGATTGTCACATCACATCAGATCCAACCCAGTTGTGTGTCACCTCCCATTGTCACAATTGGCATATGATTGTCACCACACATCTGTCACACATACTTCTGTGTGTTACATCAAAACTGTTATAACACCCATGTGACTGTCACTTCTCCTATGTCAGAATGCACGTGTCACATCATATCTGTCACATCGTGCCTGTGACTCTCGCATCATTTCTGTCTCAACACATGTGGCAGTGTCACCTGGCATCTGTCACACCCAGAGTGTGTTTGTCACCTCCCATTTGTCAGGTGCCTTACAAAGTGTCATGTTTCCCTGTCACATCACATATGGGACTGTCACGTCACATCCATCACCACCCATTTGTCACCTCATGTGTTCACCACTGGCATATGATTGTCACCACACATCTGTCACAAGCCTCTTATCAGTGTCATATCACAACTGTCACCACACCCATGTGGCCGTTACCTCACATGTGTCATAACATGAAAGCATTATATCGTATCTATCCCATCACACTTATGATTATCACGTCACTTCTGTCTCAGCCCATGTGGGTGTGTCATCTGACATCTGTCATACCCTGAGTGTGAGTGTCACATCACATGTGTCAAATGCCTTCCAGAGTGTCACATCATATCTGTCGCATCACATGAGAGAGTGTCATATCTCATCAGGTACAACCCACTTGTGTCACCTCACATGGTCACAACCAGCATGTGGTTGTCATCACACACCTGTCACACATTGCTTATGTGTGTCACATCACAACTGTCACAACACTCATGTGATTGTTACCTCAACATGTGTCTTAAGAGGCAAGTGTCACATCATAGCTATCACATCATGCCTGTGGCTCTCATATCATTTCTGTCTCAACACATGTGGCATTGTCACCTGATACCTGTCACACTCAGAGTGGTATTGTGACCTCAATTTGTCAGAAGACTTCCAGAAGCATTACAGCATACCTGTCACTTCACATGTGCATGTCACATCATGTCCATCACAACCCACATGCATGTCAACTCAGAAGGTCACAATCAGCATACGATTGTCACCACTCATTTGTCCCAAGCCATTTATGATTGTCACATCACAACTGTCACAACGCTTCTGTGGTTGTCATCCCACATGTATCTTAACATGCAAATGCCCCATCATATGTGTCGCATTGCACCTGTGATTGTCATATCACATCTGTCTCAACACGCATGAGAGTGTCTCCTGACATGTGTCACACCCAGAGAGTGATTGTCACCTCATATAAGTCACATGCCATGCAGGAGTGTCACATCATACCTCTCATATCACACATGTGTGTGTCACATCAGATCAGTTCCAATCAACTTGTGTGTCACCTCACATTGTCACTTGCTTTACAGAGCATCGCATCATACCTGTCGTCACACATGAGAGTCATATCACATCAAGCACAAGCCATTTGTGTGTCACCTCACGTGATCACCACACATGTGTCACACATGCTTATGTGTGTCACATCAAAACTGTTACAAGGCCCATGTGATTGTCACATCACCTGTGTTGTAACACGCAAGTGCCATAACATATCAGTCACATCATGTCTGTTATTGTCACAGCATTTCTGCCTCAACAAATGTGGCAGTGTCATCTGACATCTGTTACACCCATAGTGTGTTACCTCACATTTGGCACATGCTTTACAGAGTGACACATCCTATCTGTCATCACACATGAGAGTGTCATATCACATCAGGCACAGCCCACTTGTGTGTCACCTCACATGGTCACAACTGGCATGTGATTGTCACCGCACATCTGTCACAAGCTGCTTATGACGGTCACATCACAACTGTCACAATGTTCATGTATTTGTCACCTCATGTGTCTTAATGCCCAAGGGTCACATCATACCTGTGTCATTGCACATGTGATTGTCACATCACATGGGTCTCAACACACTTGAGAGTGTCACCTGACTCCTGTGACACACAGAGTGTGATTGTCCCCTCATATTAGTCACATGCCTCCCAGGAGTGTCACATCACACCAGTCACATTGCACATGCGTGTGTCACATCGTAACAGTTCCAAATTCACTTGTGTGTCACCTCACATGGTCACAATTGGCATGTCAATGTCACCACACATCTGTCACAAGACTCATGATTGTCACATCACACCTGTCCCAATGCCTGTGTGATTGTCACCTCATGGGTGTCATAATGTGCAAGTGTCACAACATTTCAGTCCCATTGTGCCTGTTAGGGTCACACTATTTCTGTCTCGACACACATGGCAGTGTTACCTGACATCTGTCTCAACAAGAGTGTGATTAGCACATCACATTTGTCACATGACTTCTGGAGTGTCATGTCATATGTGTCCCATCACATGAGTGTGTCATAGCACATCAGGCACAACCCACTTGTGTGTCACCTCACATGGTCACAACCAGCAAGTGGTTGACACCACACAGCTGTCACACACCACTTATGTGTGTCCCATCCAAACTGTCACCATGCCCATGTGATGGTCACCTCATCTGTGTCATAACAGGCAAGTGTCACATATCTGTCACATCATGCCTGTGGCTGTCACCTATTTGTCTCAACACACATGTCAGTGTCACATGACATCTGTCACACCAAGAGTGTGATTGTCACCTCACATTTGTCATGTGCTTTATGGAGTGCCACATCATATCTGTCATCACACATGACAGTGTCATATCACATCAGGCACAAGCCCCTTGTGTGTCATCTCACATAGTCACAACCAGCATGTGGGTTTTCTCACACACTGCTTATGTGGGTCACATCACTGCTGTCACTGTGCCCTTGTGATTGTCACCTCCTCTGTGTCATCATGCACAACTGTCACATCATATCTGTCACATTGAGCCTGTGACTGTCATGCCATTTCTGTCTCAACACACATGGCAGTGTCACATGACATCTGTCACACCAAGACTGTGATTGTCACCTCACATTTGTCACATGCATTACAGAGTATCACACAGTATATGTCATTACACATGAGAATGTCACATAACTTCAGGCACAACCCACGTGTGTATCAGCTCACCCTGTCACAATTGGCATGTGATTGTCACCACACATCTGTCACAAGCCTCTTATGATTGTCACATCACACCTGTCATAATGCCTGAGTGATTGTCACCTCATGTGTGTCATAACATGCAATTATCCAAAAATGTCAGTCACATTGTGCCTGTTATTGGTCACACCATTTCTACTTCAACACATGTGGCAGTGTCACCTGACATATGTCACACCTCGAGTGTGATTGTCACCTCACATTTGTCACATGTGTTATGGAGTGTCACATCATATCTGTCACATTACACATGGGAGTGAAATATCACATGAGGCACAACCCACTTGTGTGTCACCTCACATGGTCACAACCCACATGTTATTGTCACCACACATCTGTCACACATGCTTATGTGGGTCACGTCAAATCTGTTACAATGCCCATGTGATTGTCACCTCATCTGTGTTATAATATGCAAGTGTCACATCATATCTCTCATATCATGCCTGTGATCATCACATCATTTCTGTCTCAACACACGTGGCAGTGTCACCTGATATCTGTCACACCCACAGTGTGATTGTCACCTCACACTTGTCACACGTCTTCTGGGAGTGTCACATCATCCCTGTCACATCTGACATGTGCATGTCACATCACATCAGTCAAAACCCATATGTATGTGATCTCAGATGGTCACAATCTGCATATGATTGTCACCACACACTGGTCACAAGCCACTTATGAGTCTCACATCACAACTGTCACAATGCTCAAGTGACTGTCACCTCACATGTGTCTTCACGCACAACTGTCACATCATACCTGTCACATTGCACATGTGATTGTCACATCACATCAGATCCAACCCAGTTGTGTGTCACCTCCCATTGTCACAATTGGCATATGATTGTCACCACACATCTGTCACACATACTTCTGTGTGTTACATCAAAACTGTTATAACACCCATGTGACTGTCACTTCTCCTATGTCAGAATGCACGTGTCACATCATAGCTGTCACATCGTGCCTGTGACTCTCGCATCATTTCTGTCTCAACACATGTGGCAGTGTCACCTGGCATCTGTCACACCCAGAGTGTGTTTGTCACCTCCCATTTGTCAGGTGCCTTACAAAGTGTCATGTTTCCCTGTCACATCACATATGGGACTGTCACGTCACATCCATCACCACCCATTTGTCACCTCATGTGTTCACCACTGGCATATGATTGTCACCACACATCTGTCACAAGCCTCTTATCAGTGTCATATCACAACTGTCACCACACCCATGTGGCCGTTACCTCACATGTGTCATAACATGAAAGCATTATATCGTATCTATCCCATCACACTTATGATTATCACGTCACTTCTGTCTCAGCCCATGTGGGTGTGTCATCTGACATCTGTCATACCCTGAGTGTGAGTGTCACATCACATGTGTCAAATGCCTTCCAGAGTGTCACATCATATCTGTTGCATCACATGTGAGAGTGTCATATCTCATCAGGTACAACCCACTTGTGTCACCTCACATGGTCACAACCAGCATGTGGTTGTCATCACACACCTGTCACACATTGCTTATGTGTGTCACATCACAACTGTCACAACACTCATGTGATTGTTACCTCAACATGTGTCTTAAGAGGCAAGTGTCACATCATAGCTATCACATCATGCCTGTGGCTCTCATATCATTTCTGTCTCAACACATGTGGCATTGTCACCTGATACCTGTCACACTCAGAGTGGTATTGTGACCTCAATTTGTCAGAAGACTTCCAGAAGCATTACAGCATACCTGTCACTTCACATGTGCATGTCACATCATGTCCATCACAACCCACATGCATGTCAACTCAGAAGGTCACAATCAGCATACGATTGTCACCACTCATTTGTCCCAAGCCATTTATGATTGTCACATCTCAACTGTCACAACGCTTCTGTGGTTGTCATCCCACATGTATCTTAACATGCAAATGCCCCATCATATGTGTCGCATTGCACCTGTGATTGTCATATCACATCTGTCTCAACACGCATGAGAGTGTCTCCTGACATGTGTCACACCCAGAGAGTGATTGTCACCTCATATAAGTCACATGCCATGCAGGAGTGTCACATCATACCTCTCATATCACACATGTGTGTGTCACATCAGATCAGTTCCAATCAACTTGTGTGTCACCTCACATTGTCACTTGCTTTACAGAGCATCGCATCATACCTGTCGTCACACATGAGAGTCATATCACATCAAGCACAAGCCATTTGTGTGTCACCTCACGTGATCACCACACATGTGTCACACATGCTTATGTGTGTCACATCAAAACTGTTACAAGGCCCATGTGATTGTCACATCACCTGTGTTGTAACACGCAAGTGCCATAACATATCAGTCACATCATGTCTGTTATTGTCACAGCATTTCTGCCTCAACAAATGTGGCAGTGTCATCTGACATCTGTTACACCCATAGTGTGTTACCTCACATTTGGCACATGCTTTACAGAGTGACACATCCTATCTGTCATCACACATGAGAGTGTCATATCACATCAGGCACAGCCCACTTGTGTGTCACCTCACATGGTCACAACTGGCATGTGATTGTCACCGCACATCTGTCACAAGCTGCTTATGACGGTCACATCACAACTGTCACAATGTTCATGTATTTGTCACCTCATGTGTCTTAATGCCCAAGGGTCACATCATACCTGTGTCATTGCACATGTGATTGTCACATCACATGGGTCTCAACACACTTGAGAGTGTCACCTGACTCCTGTGACACACAGAGTGTGATTGTCCCCTCATATTAGTCACATGCCTCCCAGGAGTGTCACATCACACCAGTCACATTGCACATGCGTGTGTCACATCATAACAGTTCCAAATTCACTTGTGTGTCACCTCACATGGTCACAATTGGCATGTCAATGTCACCACACATCTGTCACAAGACTCATGATTGTCACATCACACCTGTCCCAATGCCTGTGTGATTGTCACCTCATGGGTGTCATAATGTGCAAGTGTCACAACATTTCAGTCCCATTGTGCCTGTTAGGGTCACACTATTTCTGTCTCGACACACATGGCAGTGTTACCTGACATCTGTCTCAACAAGAGTGTGATTAGCACATCACATTTGTCACATGACTTCTGGAGTGTCATGTCATATGTGTCCCATCACATGAGTGTGTCATAGCACATCAGGCACAACCCACTTGTGTGTCACCTCACATGGTCACAACCAGCAAGTGGTTGACACCACACAGCTGTCACACACCACTTATGTGTGTCCCATCCAAACTGTCACCATGCCCATGTGATGGTCACCTCATCTGTGTCATAACAGGCAAGTGTCACATATCTGTCACATCATGCCTGTGGCTGTCACCTATTTGTCTCAACACACATGTCAGTGTCACATGACATCTGTCACACCAAGAGTGTGATTGTCACCTCACATTTGTCATGTGCTTTATGGAGTGCCACATCATATCTGTCATCACACATGACAGTGTCATATCACATCAGGCACAAGCCCCTTGTGTGTCATCTCACATAGTCACAACCAGCATGTGGGTTTTCTCACACACTGCTTATGTGGGTCACATCACTGCTGTCACTGTGCCCTTGTGATTGTCACCTCCTCTGTGTCATCATGCACAACTGTCACATCATATCTGTCACATTGAGCCTGTGACTGTCATGCCATTTCTGTCTCAACACACATGGCAGTGTCACATGACATCTGTCACACCAAGACTGTGATTGTCACCTCACATTTGTCACATGCATTACAGAGTATCACACAGTATATGTCATTACACATGAGAATGTCACATAACTTCAGGCACAACCCAGGTGTGTATCAGCTCACCCTGTCACAATTGGCATGTGATTGTCACCACACATCTGTCACAAGCCTCTTATGATTGTCACATCACACCTGTCATAATGCCTGAGTGATTGTCACCTCATGTGTGTCATAACATGCAATTATCCAAAAATGTCAGTCACATTGTGCCTGTTATTGGTCACACCATTTCTACTTCAACACATGTGGCAGTGTCACCTGACATATGTCACACCTCGAGTGTGATTGTCACCTCACATTTGTCACATGTGTTATGGAGTGTCACATCATATCTGTCACATTACACATGGGAGTGAAATATCACATGAGGCACAACCCACTTGTGTGTCACCTCACATGGTCACAACCCACATGTTATTGTCACCACACATCTGTCACACATGCTTATGTGGGTCACGTCAAATCTGTTACAATGCCCATGTGATTGTCACCTCATCTGTGTTATAATATGCAAGTGTCACATCATATCTCTCATATCATGCCTGTGATCATCACATCATTTCTGTCTCAACACACGTGGCAGTGTCACCTGATATCTGTCACACCCACAGTGTGATTGTCACCTCACACTTGTCACACGTCTTCTGGGAGTGTCACATCATCCCTGTCACATCTGACATGTGCATGTCACATCACATCAGTCAAAACCCATATGTATGTGATCTCAGATGGTCACAATCTGCATATGATTGTCACCACACACTGGTCACAAGCCACTTATGAGTCTCACATCACAACTGTCACAATGCTCAAGTGACTGTCACCTCACATGTGTCTTCACGCACAACTGTCACATCATACCTGTCACATTGCACATGTGATTGTCACATCACATCAGATCCAACCCAGTTGTGTGTCACCTCCCATTGTCACAATTGGCATATGATTGTCACCACACATCTGTCACACATACTTCTGTGTGTTACATCAAAACTGTTATAACACCCATGTGACTGTCACTTCTCCTATGTCAGAATGCACGTGTCACATCATAGCTGTCACATCGTGCCTGTGACTCTCGCATCATTTCTGTCTCAACACATGTGGCAGTGTCACCTGGCATCTGTCACACCCAGAGTGTGTTTGTCACCTCCCATTTGTCAGGTGCCTTACAAAGTGTCATGTTTCCCTGTCACATCACATATGGGACTGTCACGTCACATCCATCACCACCCATTTGTCACCTCATGTGTTCACCACTGGCATATGATTGTCACCACACATCTGTCACAAGCCTCTTATCAGTGTCATATCACAACTGTCACCACACCCATGTGGCCGTTACCTCACATGTGTCATAACATGAAAGCATTATATCGTATCTATCCCATCACACTTATGATTATCACGTCACTTCTGTCTCAGCCCATGTGGGTGTGTCATCTGACATCTGTCATACCCTGAGTGTGAGTGTCACATCACATGTGTCAAATGCCTTCCAGAGTGTCACATCATATCTGTTGCATCACATGTGAGAGTGTCATATCTCATCAGGTACAACCCACTTGTGTCACCTCACATGGTCACAACCAGCATGTGGTTGTCATCACACACCTGTCACACATTGCTTATGTGTGTCACATCACAACTGTCACAACACTCATGTGATTGTTACCTCAACATGTGTCTTAAGAGGCAAGTGTCACATCATAGCTATCACATCATGCCTGTGGCTCTCATATCATTTCTGTCTCAACACATGTGGCATTGTCACCTGATACCTGTCACACTCAGAGTGGTATTGTGACCTCAATTTGTCAGAAGACTTCCAGAAGCATTACAGCATACCTGTCACTTCACATGTGCATGTCACATCATGTCCATCACAACCCACATGCATGTCAACTCAGAAGGTCACAATCAGCATACGATTGTCACCACTCATTTGTCCCAAGCCATTTATGATTGTCACATCTCAACTGTCACAACGCTTCTGTGGTTGTCATCCCACATGTATCTTAACATGCAAATGCCCCATCATATGTGTCGCATTGCACCTGTGATTGTCATATCACATCTGTCTCAACACGCATGAGAGTGTCTCCTGACATGTGTCACACCCAGAGAGTGATTGTCACCTCATATAAGTCACATGCCATGCAGGAGTGTCACATCATACCTCTCATATCACACATGTGTGTGTCACATCAGATCAGTTCCAATCAACTTGTGTGTCACCTCACATTGTCACTTGCTTTACAGAGCATCGCATCATACCTGTCGTCACACATGAGAGTCATATCACATCAAGCACAAGCCATTTGTGTGTCACCTCACGTGATCACCACACATGTGTCACACATGCTTATGTGTGTCACATCAAAACTGTTACAAGGCCCATGTGATTGTCACATCACCTGTGTTGTAACACGCAAGTGCCATAACATATCAGTCACATCATGTCTGTTATTGTCACAGCATTTCTGCCTCAACAAATGTGGCAGTGTCATCTGACATCTGTTACACCCATAGTGTGTTACCTCACATTTGGCACATGCTTTACAGAGTGACACATCCTATCTGTCATCACACATGAGAGTGTCATATCACATCAGGCACAGCCCACTTGTGTGTCACCTCACATGGTCACAACTGGCATGTGATTGTCACCGCACATCTGTCACAAGCTGCTTATGACGGTCACATCACAACTGTCACAATGTTCATGTATTTGTCACCTCATGTGTCTTAATGCCCAAGGGTCACATCATACCTGTGTCATTGCACATGTGATTGTCACATCACATGGGTCTCAACACACTTGAGAGTGTCACCTGACTCCTGTGACACACAGAGTGTGATTGTCCCCTCATATTAGTCACATGCCTCCCAGGAGTGTCACATCACACCAGTCACATTGCACATGCGTGTGTCACATCGTAACAGTTCCAAATTCACTTGTGTGTCACCTCACATGGTCACAATTGGCATGTCAATGTCACCACACATCGGTCACAAGACTCATGATTGTCACATCACACCTGTCCCAATGCCTGTGTGATTGTCACCTCATGGGTGTCATAATGTGCAAGTGTCACAACATTTCAGTCCCATTGTGCCTGTTAGGGTCACACTATTTCTGTCTCGACACACATGGCAGTGTTACCTGACATCTGTCTCAACAAGAGTGTGATTAGCACATCACATTTGTCACATGACTTCTGGAGTGTCATGTCATATGTGTCCCATCACATGAGTGTGTCATAGCACATCAGGCACAACCCACTTGTGTGTCACCTCACATGGTCACAACCAGCAAGTGGTTGACACCACACAGCTGTCACACACCACTTATGTGTGTCCCATCCAAACTGTCACCATGCCCATGTGATGGTCACCTCATCTGTGTCATAACAGGCAAGTGTCACATATCTGTCACATCATGCCTGTGGCTGTCACCTATTTGTCTCAACACACATGTCAGTGTCACATGACATCTGTCACACCAAGAGTGTGATTGTCACCTCACATTTGTCATGTGCTTTATGGAGTGCCACATCATATCTGTCATCACACATGACAGTGTCATATCACATCAGGCACAAGCCCCTTGTGTGTCATCTCACATAGTCACAACCAGCATGTGGGTTTTCTCACACACTGCTTATGTGGGTCACATCACTGCTGTCACTGTGCCCTTGTGATTGTCACCTCCTCTGTGTCATCATGCACAACTGTCACATCATATCTGTCACATTGAGCCTGTGACTGTCATGCCATTTCTGTCTCAACACACATGGCAGTGTCACATGACATCTGTCACACCAAGACTGTGATTGTCACCTCACATTTGTCACATGCATTACAGAGTATCACACAGTATATGTCATTACACATGAGAATGTCACATAACTTCAGGCACAACCCACGTGTGTATCAGCTCACCCTGTCACAATTGGCATGTGATTGTCACCACACATCTGTCACAAGCCTCTTATGATTGTCACATCACACCTGTCATAATGCCTGAGTGATTGTCACCTCATGTGTGTCATAACATGCAATTATCCAACAATGTCAGTCACATTGTGCCTGTTATTGGTCACACCATTTCTACTTCAACACATGTGGCAGTGTCACCTGACATATGTCACACCTCGAGTGTGATTGTCACCTCACATTTGTCACATGTGTTATGGAGTGTCACATCATATCTGTCACATTACACATGGGAGTGAAATATCACATGAGGCACAACCCACTTGTGTGTCACCTCACATGGTCACAACCCACATGTTATTGTCACCACACATCTGTCACACATGCTTATGTGGGTCACGTCAAATCTGTTACAATGCCCATGTGATTGTCACCTCATCTGTGTTATAATATGCAAGTGTCACATCATATCTCTCATATCATGCCTGTGATCATCACATCATTTCTGTCTCAACACACGTGGCAGTGTCACCTGATATCTGTCACACCCACAGTGTGATTGTCACCTCACACTTGTCACACGTCTTCTGGGAGTGTCACATCATCCCTGTCACATCTGACATGTGCATGTCACATCACATCAGTCAAAACCCATATGTATGTGATCTCAGATGGTCACAATCTGCATATGATTGTCACCACACACTGTTCACAAGCCACTTATGAGTCTCACATCACAACTGTCACAATGCTCAAGTGACTGTCACCTCACATGTGTCTTCACGCACAACTGTCACATCATACCTGTCACATTGCACATGTGATTGTCACATCACATCAGATCCAACCCAGTTGTGTGTCACCTCCCATTGTCACAATTGGCATATGATTGTCACCACACATCTGTCACACATACTTCTGTGTGTTACATCAAAACTGTTATAACACCCATGTGACTGTCACTTCTCCTATGTCAGAATGCACGTGTCACTTCATAGCTGTCACATCGTGCCTGTGACTCTCGCATCATTTCTGTCTCAACACATGTGGCAGTGTCACCTGGCATCTGTCACACCCAGAGTGTGTTTGTCACCTCCCATTTGTCAGGTGCCTTACAAAGTGTCATGTTTCCCTGTCACATCACATATGGGACTGTCACGTCACATCCATCACCACCCATTCGTCACCTCATGTGTTCACCACTGGCATATGATTGTCACCACACATCTGTCACAAGCCTCTTATCAGTGTCATATCACAACTGTCACCACACCCATGTGGCCGTTACCTCACATGTGTCATAACATGAAAGCATTATATCGTATCTATCCCATCACACTTATGATTATCACGTCACTTCTGTCTCAGCCCATGTGGGTGTGTCATCTGACATCTGTCATACCCTGAGTGTGAGTGTCACATCACATGTGTCAAATGCCTTCCAGAGTGTCACATCATATCTGTCACATCACATGTGAGAGTGTCATATCTCATCAGGTACAACCCACTTGTGTCACCTCACATGGTCACAACCAGCATGTGGTTGTCATCACACACCTGTCACACATTGCTTATGTGTGTCACATCACAACTGTCACAACACTCATGTGATTGTTACCTCAACATGTGTCTTAACAGGCAAGTGTCACATCATAGCTATCACATCATGCCTGTGGCTCTCATATCATTTCTGTCTCAACACATGTGGCATTGTCACCTGATACCTGTCACACTCAGAGTGGTATTGTGACCTCAATTTGTCAGAAGACTTCCAGAAGCATTACAGCATACCTGTCACTTCACATGTGCATGTCACATCATGTCCATCACAACCCACATGCATGTCAACTCAGAAGGTCACAATCAGCATACGATTGTCACCACTCATTTGTCCCAAGCCATTTATGATTGTCACATCACAACTGTCACAACGCTTCTGTGGTTGTCATCCCACATGTATCTTAACATGCAAATGCCCCATCATATGTGTCGCATTGCACCTGTGATTGTCATATCACATCTGTCTCAACACGCATGAGAGTGTCTCCTGACATGTGTCACACCCAGAGAGTGATTGTCACCTCATATAAGTCACATGCCATGCAGGAGTGTCACATCATACCTCTCATATCACACATGTGTGTGTCACATCAGATCAGTTCCAATCAACTTGTGTGTCACCTCACATTGTCACTTGCTTTACAGAGCATCGCATCATACCTGTCGTCACACATGAGAGTCATATCACATCAAGCACAAGCCATTTGTGTGTCACCTCACGTGATCACCACACATGTGTCACACATGCTTATGTGTGCCACATCAAAACTGTTACAAGGCCCATGTGATTGTCACATCACCTGTGTTGTAACACGCAAGTGCCATAACATATCAGTCACATCATGTCTGTTATTGTCACAGCATTTCTGCCTCAACAAATGTGGCAGTGTCATCTGACATCTGTTACACCCATAGTGTGTTACCTCACATTTGGCACATGCTTTACAGAGTGACACATCCTATCTGTCATCACACATGAGAGTGTCATATCACATCAGGCACAGCCCACTTGTGTGTCACCTCACATGGTCACAACTGGCATGTGATTGTCACCGCACATCTGTCACAAGCTGCTTATGACGGTCACATCACAACTGTCACAATGTTCATGTATTTGTCACCTCATGTGTCTTAATGCCCAAGGGTCACATCATACCTGTGTCATTGCACATGTGATTGTCACATCACATGGGTCTCAACACACTTGAGAGTGTCACCTGACTCCTGTGACACACAGAGTGTGATTGTCCCCTCATATTAGTCACATGCCTCCCAGGAGTGTCACATCACACCAGTCACATTGCACATGCGTGTGTCACATCGTAACAGTTCCAAATTCACTTGTGTGTCACCTCACATGGTCACAATTGGCATGTCAATGTCACCACACATCGGTCACAAGACTCATGATTGTCACATCACACCTGTCCCAATGCCTGTGTGATTGTCACCTCATGGGTGTCATAATGTGCAAGTGTCACAACATTTCAGTCCCATTGTGCCTGTTAGGGTCACACTATTTCTGTCTCGACACACATGGCAGTGTTACCTGACATCTGTCTCAACAAGAGTGTGATTAGCACATCACATGTGTCACATGATTTCTGGAGTGTCATGTCATATGTGTCCCATCACATGAGTGTGTCATAGCACATCAGGCACAACCCACTTGTGTGTCACCTCACATGGTCACAACCAGCAAGTGGTTGACACCACACAGCTGTCACACACCACTTATGTGTGTCCCATCCAAACTGTCACCATGCCCATGTGATGGTCACCTCATCTGTGTCATAACAGGCAAGTGTCACATATCTGTCACATCATGCCTGTGGCTGTCACCTATTTGTCTCAACACACATGTCAGTGTCACATGACATCTGTCACACCAAGAGTGTGATTGTCACCTCACATTTGTCATGTGCTTTATGGAGTGCCACATCATATCTGTCATCACACATGACAGTGTCATATCACATCAGGCACAAGCCCCTTGTGTGTCATCTCACATAGTCACAACCAGCATGTGGGTTTTCTCACACACTGCTTATGTGGGTCACATCACTGCTGTCACTGTGCCCTTGTGATTGTCACCTCCTCTGTGTCATCATGCACAACTGTCACATCATATCTGTCACATTGAGCCTGTGACTGTCATGCCATTTCTGTCTCAACACACATGGCAGTGTCACATGACATCTGTCACACCAAGACTGTGATTGTCACCTCACATTTGTCACATGCATTACAGAGTATCACACAGTATATGTCATTACACATGAGAATGTCACATAACTTCAGGCACAACCCAGGTGTGTATCAGCTCACCCTGTCACAATTGGCATGTGATTGTCACCGCACATCTGTCACAAGCCTCTTATGATTGTCACATCACACCTGTCATAATGCCTGAGTGATTGTCACCTCATGTGTGTCATAACATGCAATTATCCAAAAATGTCAGTCACATTGTGCCTGTTATTGGTCACACCATTTCTACTTCAACACATGTGGCAGTGTCACCTGACATATGTCACACCTCGAGTGTGATTGTCACCTCACATTTGTCACATGTGTTATGGAGTGTCACATCATATCTGTCACATTACACATGGGAGTGAAATATCACATGAGGCACAACCCACTTGTGTGTCACCTCACATGGTCACAACCCACATGTTATTGTCACCACACATCTGTCACACATGCTTATGTGGGTCACGTCAAATCTGTTACAATGCCCATGTGATTGTCACCTCATCTGTGTTATAATATGCAAGTGTCACATCATATCTCTCATATCATGCCTGTGATCATCACATCATTTCTGTCTCAACACACGTGGCAGTGTCACCTGATATCTGTCACACCCCAGTGTGATTGTCACCTCACACTTGTCACACGTCTTCTGGGAGTGTCACATCATCCCTGTCACATCTGACATGTGCATGTCACATCACATCAGTCAAAACCCATATGTATGTGATCTCAGATGGTCACAATCTGCATATGATTGTCACCACACACTGGTCACAAGCCACTTATGAGTCTCACATCACAACTGTCACAATGCTCAAGTGACTGTCACCTCACATGTGTCTTCACGCACAACTGTCACATACCTGTCACATTGCACATGTGATTGTCACATCACATCAGATCCAACCCAGTTGTGTGTCACCTCCCATTGTCACAATTGGCATATGATTGTCACCACACATCTGTCACACATACTTCTGTGTGTTACATCAAAACTGTTATAACACCCATGTGACTGTCACTTCTCCTATGTCAGAATGCACGTGTCACATCATAGCTGTCACATCGTGCCTGTGACTCTCGCATCATTTCTGTCTCAACACATGTGGCAGTGTCACCTGGCATCTGTCACACCCAGAGTGTGTTCGTCACCTCCCATTTGTCAGGTGCCTTACAAAGTGTCATGTTTCCCTGTCACATCACATATGGGACTGTCACGTCACATCCATCACCACCCATTTGTCACCTCATGTGTTCACCACTGGCATATGATTGTCACCACACATCTGTCACAAGCCTCTTATCAGTGTCATATCACAACTGTCACCACACCCATGTGGCCGTTACCTCACATGTGTCATAACATGAAAACATTATATCGTATCTATCCCATCACACTTATGATTATCACGTCACTTCTGTCTCAGCCCATGTGGGTGTGTCATCTGACATCTGTCATACCCTGAGTGTGAGTGTCACATCACATGTGTCAAATGCCTTCCAGAGTGTCACATCATATCTGTCGCATCACATGTGAGAGTGTCATATCTCATCAGGTACAACCCACTTGTGTCACCTCACATGGTCACAACCAGCATGTGGTTGTCATCACACACCTGTCACACATTGCTTATGTGTGTCACATCACAACTGTCACAACACTCATGTGATTGTTACCTCAACATGTGTCTTAAGAGGCAAGTGTCACATCATAGCTATCACATCATGCCTGTGGCTCTCATATCATTTCTGTCTCAACACATGTGGCATTGTCACCTGATACCTGTCACACTCAGAGTGGTATTGTGACCTCAATTTGTCAGAAGACTTCCAGAAGCATTACAGCATACCTGTCACTTCACATGTGCATGTCACATCATGTCCATCACAACCCACATGCATGTCAACTCAGAAGGTCACAATCAGCATACGATTGTCACCACTCATTTGTCCCAAGCCATTTATGATTGTCACATCACAACTGTCACAACGCTTCTGTGGTTGTCATCCCACATGTATCTTAACATGCAAATGCCCCATCATATGTGTCGCATTGCACCTGTGATTGTCATATCACATCTGTCTCAACACGCATGAGAGTGTCTCCTGACATGTGTCACACCCAGAGAGTGATTGTCACCTCATATAAGTCACATGCCATGCAGGAGTGTCACATCATACCTCTCATATCACACATGTGTGTGTCACATCAGATCAGTTCCAATCAACTTGTGTGTCACCTCACATTGTCACTTGCTTTACAGAGCATCGCATCATACCTGTCGTCACACATGAGAGTCATATCACATCAAGCACAAGCCATTTGTGTGTCACCTCACGTGATCACCACACATGTGTCACACATGCTTATGTGTGTCACATCAAAACTGTTACAAGGCCCATGTGATTGTCACATCACCTGTGTTGTAACACGCAAGTGCCATAACATATCAGTCACATCATGTCTGTTATTGTCACAGCATTTCTGCCTCAACAAATGTGGCAGTGTCATCTGACATCTGTTACACCCATAGTGTGTTACCTCACATTTGGCACATGCTTTACAGAGTGACACATCCTATCTGTCATCACACATGAGAGTGTCATATCACATCAGGCACAGCCCACTTGTGTGTCACCTCACATGGTCACAACTGGCATGTGATTGTCACCGCACATCTGTCACAAGCTGCTTATGACGGTCACATCACAACTGTCACAATGTTCATGTATTTGTCACCTCATGTGTCTTAATGCCCAAGGGTCACATCATACCTGTGTCATTGCACATGTGATTGTCACATCACATGGGTCTCAACACACTTGAGAGTGTCACCTGACTCCTGTGACACACAGAGTGTGATTGTCCCCTCATATTAGTCACATGCCTCCCAGGAGTGTCACATCACACCAGTCACATTGCACATGCGTGTGTCACATCGTAACAGTTCCAAATTCACTTGTGTGTCACCTCACATGGTCACAATTGGCATGTCAATGTCACCACACATCTGTCACAAGACTCATGATTGTCACATCACACCTGTCCCAATGCCTGTGTGATTGTCACCTCATGGGTGTCATAATGTGCAAGTGTCACAACATTTCAGTCCCATTGTGCCTGTTAGGGTCACACTATTTCTGTCTCGACACACATGGCAGTGTTACCTGACATCTGTCTCAACAAGAGTGTGATTAGCACATCACATTTGTCACATGACTTCTGGAGTGTCATGTCATATGTGTCCCATCACATGAGTGTGTCATAGCACATCAGGCACAACCCACTTGTGTGTCACCTCACATGGTCACAACCAGCAAGTGGTTGACACCACACAGCTGTCACACACCACTTATGTGTGTCCCATCCAAACTGTCACCATGCCCATGTGATGGTCACCTCATCTGTGTCATAACAGGCAAGTGTCACATATCTGTCACATCATGCCTGTGGCTGTCACCTATTTGTCTCAACACACATGTCAGTGTCACATGACATCTGTCACACCAAGAGTGTGATTGTCACCTCACATTTGTCATGTGCTTTATGGAGTGCCACATCATATCTGTCATCACACATGACAGTGTCATATCACATCAGGCACAAGCCCCTTGTGTGTCATCTCACATAGTCACAACCAGCATGTGGGTTTTCTCACACACTGCTTATGTGGGTCACATCACTGCTGTCACTGTGCCCTTGTGATTGTCACCTCCTCTGTGTCATCATGCACAACTGTCACATCATATCTGTCACATTGAGCCTGTGACTGTCATGCCATTTCTGTCTCAACACACATGGCAGTGTCACATGACATCTGTCACACCAAGACTGTGATTGTCACCTCACATTTGTCACATGCATTACAGAGTATCACACAGTATATGTCATTACACATGAGAATGTCACATAACTTCAGGCACAACCCAGGTGTGTATCAGCTCACCCTGTCACAATTGGCATGTGATTGTCACCACACATCTGTCACAAGCCTCTTATGATTGTCACATCACACCTGTCATAATGCCTGAGTGATTGTCACCTCATGTGTGTCATAACATGCAATTATCCAAAAATGTCAGTCACATTGTGCCTGTTATTGGTCACACCATTTCTACTTCAACACATGTGGCAGTGTCACCTGACATATGTCACACCTCGAGTGTGATTGTCACCTCACATTTGTCACATGTGTTATGGAGTGTCACATCATATCTGTCACATTACACATGGGAGTGAAATATCACATGAGGCACAACCCACTTGTGTGTCACCTCACATGGTCACAACCCACATGTTATTGTCACCACACATCTGTCACACATGCTTATGTGGGTCACGTCAAATCTGTTACAATGCCCATGTGATTGTCACCTCATCTGTGTTATAATATGCAAGTGTCACATCATATCTCTCATATCATGCCTGTGATCATCACATCATTTCTGTCTCAACACACGTGGCAGTGTCACCTGATATCTGTCACACCCACAGTGTGATTGTCACCTCACACTTGTCACACGTCTTCTGGGAGTGTCACATCATCCCTGTCACATCTGACATGTGCATGTCACATCACATCAGTCAAAACCCATATGTATGTGATCTCAGATGGTCACAATCTGCATATGATTGTCACCACACACTGGTCACAAGCCACTTATGAGTCTCACATCACAACTGTCACAATGCTCAAGTGACTGTCACCTCACATGTGTCTTCACGCACAACTGTCACATCATACCTGTCACATTGCACATGTGATTGTCACATCACATCAGATCCAACCCAGTTGTGTGTCACCTCCCATTGTCACAATTGGCATATGATTGTCACCACACATCTGTCACACATACTTCTGTGTGTTACATCAAAACTGTTATAACACCCATGTGACTGTCACTTCTCCTATGTCAGAATGCACGTGTCACATCATAGCTGTCACATCGTGCCTGTGACTCTCGCATCATTTCTGTCTCAACACATGTGGCAGTGTCACCTGGCATCTGTCACACCCAGAGTGTGTTTGTCACCTCCCATTTGTCAGGTGCCTTACAAAGTGTCATGTTTCCCTGTCACATCACATATGGGACTGTCACGTCACATCCATCACCACCCATTTGTCACCTCATGTGTTCACCACTGGCATATGATTGTCACCACACATCTGTCACAAGCCTCTTATCAGTGTCATATCACAACTGTCACCACACCCATGTGGCCGTTACCTCACATGTGTCATAACATGAAAGCATTATATCGTATCTATCCCATCACACTTATGATTATCACGTCACTTCTGTCTCAGCCCATGTGGGTGTGTCATCTGACATCTGTCATACCCTGAGTGTGAGTGTCACATCACATGTGTCAAATGCCTTCCAGAGTGTCACATCATATCTGTCGCATCACATGAGAGAGTGTCATATCTCATCAGGTACAACCCACTTGTGTCACCTCACATGGTCACAACCAGCATGTGGTTGTCATCACACACCTGTCACACATTGCTTATGTGTGTCACATCACAACTGTCACAACACTCATGTGATTGTTACCTCAACATGTGTCTTAAGAGGCAAGTGTCACATCATAGCTATCACATCATGCCTGTGGCTCTCATATCATTTCTGTCTCAACACATGTGGCATTGTCACCTGATACCTGTCACACTCAGAGTGGTATTGTGACCTCAATTTGTCAGAAGACTTCCAGAAGCATTACAGCATACCTGTCACTTCACATGTGCATGTCACATCATGTCCATCACAACCCACATGCATGTCAACTCAGAAGGTCACAATCAGCATACGATTGTCACCACTCATTTGTCCCAAGCCATTTATGATTGTCACATCACAACTGTCACAACGCTTCTGTGGTTGTCATCCCACATGTATCTTAACATGCAAATGCCCCATCATATGTGTCGCATTGCACCTGTGATTGTCATATCACATCTGTCTCAACACGCATGAGAGTGTCTCCTGACATGTGTCACACCCAGAGAGTGATTGTCACCTCATATAAGTCACATGCCATGCAGGAGTGTCACATCATACCTCTCATATCACACATGTGTGTGTCACATCAGATCAGTTCCAATCAACTTGTGTGTCACCTCACATTGTCACTTGCTTTACAGAGCATCGCATCATACCTGTCGTCACACATGAGAGTCATATCACATCAAGCACAAGCCATTTGTGTGTCACCTCACGTGATCACCACACATGTGTCACACATGCTTATGTGTGTCACATCAAAACTGTTACAAGGCCCATGTGATTGTCACATCACCTGTGTTGTAACACGCAAGTGCCATAACATATCAGTCACATCATGTCTGTTATTGTCACAGCATTTCTGCCTCAACAAATGTGGCAGTGTCATCTGACATCTGTTACACCCATAGTGTGTTACCTCACATTTGGCACATGCTTTACAGAGTGACACATCCTATCTGTCATCACACATGAGAGTGTCATATCACATCAGGCACAAGCCCCTTGTGTGTCATCTCACATAGTCACAACCAGCATGTGGGTTTTCTCACACACTGCTTATGTGGGTCACATCACTGCTGTCACTGTGCCCTTGTGATTGTCACCTCCTCTGTGTCATCATGCACAACTGTCACATCATATCTGTCACATTGAGCCTGTGACTGTCATGCCATTTCTGTCTCAACACACATGGCAGTGTCACATGACATCTGTCACACCAAGACTGTGATTGTCACCTCACATTTGTCACATGCATTACAGAGTATCACACAGTATATGTCATTACACATGAGAATGTCACATAACTTCAGGCACAACCCAGGTGTGTATCAGCTCACCCTGTCACAATTGGCATGTGATTGTCACCACACATCTGTCACAAGCCTCTTATGATTGTCACATCACACCTGTCATAATGCCTGAGTGATTGTCACCTCATGTGTGTCATAACATGCAATTATCCAACAATGTCAGTCACATTGTGCCTGTTATTGGTCACACCATTTCTACTTCAACACATGTGGCAGTGTCACCTGACATATGTCACACCTCGAGTGTGATTGTCACCTCACATTTGTCACATGTGTTATGGAGTGTCACATCATATCTGTCACATTACACATGGGAGTGAAATATCACATGAGGCACAACCCACTTGTGTGTCACCTCACATGGTCACAACCCACATGTTATTGTCACCACACATCTGTCACACATGCTTATGTGGGTCACGTCAAATCTGTTACAATGCCCATGTGATTGTCACCTCATCTGTGTTATAATATGCAAGTGTCACATCATATCTCTCATATCATGCCTGTGATCATCACATCATTTCTGTCTCAACACACGTGGCAGTGTCACCTGATATCTGTCACACCCACAGTGTGATTGTCACCTCACACTTGTCACACGTCTTCTGGGAGTGTCACATCATCCCTGTCACATCTGACATGTGCATGTCACATCACATCAGTCAAAACCCATATGTATGTGATCTCAGATGGTCACAATCTGCATATGATTGTCACCACACACTGTTCACAAGCCACTTATGAGTCTCACATCACAACTGTCACAATGCTCAAGTGACTGTCACCTCACATGTGTCTTCACGCACAACTGTCACATCATACCTGTCACATTGCACATGTGATTGTCACATCACATCAGATCCAACCCAGTTGTGTGTCACCTCCCATTGTCACAATTGGCATATGATTGTCACCACACATCTGTCACACATACTTCTGTGTGTTACATCAAAACTGTTATAACACCCATGTGACTGTCACTTCTCCTATGTCAGAATGCACGTGTCACTTCATAGCTGTCACATCGTGCCTGTGACTCTCGCATCATTTCTGTCTCAACACATGTGGCAGTGTCACCTGGCATCTGTCACACCCAGAGTGTGTTTGTCACCTCCCATTTGTCAGGTGCCTTACAAAGTGTCATGTTTCCCTGTCACATCACATATGGGACTGTCACGTCACATCCATCACCACCCATTCGTCACCTCATGTGTTCACCACTGGCATATGATTGTCACCACACATCTGTCACAAGCCTCTTATCAGTGTCATATCACAACTGTCACCACACCCATGTGGCCGTTACCTCACATGTGTCATAACATGAAAGCATTATATCGTATCTATCCCATCACACTTATGATTATCACGTCACTTCTGTCTCAGCCCATGTGGGTGTGTCATCTGACATCTGTCATACCCTGAGTGTGAGTGTCACATCACATGTGTCAAATGCCTTCCAGAGTGTCACATCATATCTGTCACATCACATGTGAGAGTGTCATATCTCATCAGGTACAACCCACTTGTGTCACCTCACATGGTCACAACCAGCATGTGGTTGTCATCACACACCTGTCACACATTGCTTATGTGTGTCACATCACAACTGTCACAACACTCATGTGATTGTTACCTCAACATGTGTCTTAACAGGCAAGTGTCACATCATAGCTATCACATCATGCCTGTGGCTCTCATATCATTTCTGTCTCAACACATGTGGCATTGTCACCTGATACCTGTCACACTCAGAGTGGTATTGTGACCTCAATTTGTCAGAAGACTTCCAGAAGCATTACAGCATACCTGTCACTTCACATGTGCATGTCACATCATGTCCATCACAACCCACATGCATGTCAACTCAGAAGGTCACAATCAGCATACGATTGTCACCACTCATTTGTCCCAAGCCATTTATGATTGTCACATCACAACTGTCACAACGCTTCTGTGGTTGTCATCCCACATGTATCTTAACATGCAAATGCCCCATCATATGTGTCGCATTGCACCTGTGATTGTCATATCACATCTGTCTCAACACGCATGAGAGTGTCTCCTGACATGTGTCACACCCAGAGAGTGATTGTCACCTCATATAAGTCACATGCCATGCAGGAGTGTCACATCATACCTCTCATATCACACATGTGTGTGTCACATCAGATCAGTTCCAATCAACTTGTGTGTCACCTCACATTGTCACTTGCTTTACAGAGCATCGCATCATACCTGTCGTCACACATGAGAGTCATATCACATCAAGCACAAGCCATTTGTGTGTCACCTCACGTGATCACCACACATGTGTCACACATGCTTATGTGTGTCACATCAAAACTGTTACAAGGCCCATGTGATTGTCACATCACCTGTGTTGTAACACGCAAGTGCCATAACATATCAGTCACATCATGTCTGTTATTGTCACAGCATTTCTGCCTCAACAAATGTGGCAGTGTCATCTGACATCTGTTACACCCATAGTGTGTTACCTCACATTTGGCACATGCTTTACAGAGTGACACATCCTATCTGTCATCACACATGAGAGTGTCATATCACATCAGGCACAGCCCACTTGTGTGTCACCTCACATGGTCACAACTGGCATGTGATTGTCACCGCACATCTGTCACAAGCTGCTTATGACGGTCACATCACAACTGTCACAATGTTCATGTATTTGTCACCTCATGTGTCTTAATGCCCAAGGGTCACATCATACCTGTGTCATTGCACATGTGATTGTCACATCACATGGGTCTCAACACACTTGAGAGTGTCACCTGACTCCTGTGACACACAGAGTGTGATTGTCCCCTCATATTAGTCACATGCCTCCCAGGAGTGTCACATCACACCAGTCACATTGCACATGCGTGTGTCACATCGTAACAGTTCCAAATTCACTTGTGTGTCACCTCACATGGTCACAATTGGCATGTCAATGTCACCACACATCTGTCACAAGACTCATGATTGTCACATCACACCTGTCCCAATGCCTGTGTGATTGTCACCTCATGGGTGTCATAATGTGCAAGTGTCACAACATTTCAGTCCCATTGTGCCTGTTAGGGTCACACTATTTCTGTCTCGACACACATGGCAGTGTTACCTGACATCTGTCTCAACAAGAGTGTGATTAGCACATCACATTTGTCACATGACTTCTGGAGTGTCATGTCATATGTGTCCCATCACATGAGTGTGTCATAGCACATCAGGCACAACCCACTTGTGTGTCACCTCACATGGTCACAACCAGCAAGTGGTTGACACCACACAGCTGTCACACACCACTTATGTGTGTCCCATCCAAACTGTCACCATGCCCATGTGATGGTCACCTCATCTGTGTCATAACAGGCAAGTGTCACATATCTGTCACATCATGCCTGTGGCTGTCACCTATTTGTCTCAACACACATGTCAGTGTCACATGACATCTGTCACACCAAGAGTGTGATTGTCACCTCACATTTGTCATGTGCTTTATGGAGTGCCACATCATATCTGTCATCACACATGACAGTGTCATATCACATCAGGCACAAGCCCCTTGTGTGTCATCTCACATAGTCACAACCAGCATGTGGGTTTTCTCACACACTGCTTATGTGGGTCACATCACTGCTGTCACTGTGCCCTTGTGATTGTCACCTCCTCTGTGTCATCATGCACAACTGTCACATCATATCTGTCACATTGAGCCTGTGACTGTCATGCCATTTCTGTCTCAACACACATGGCAGTGTCACATGACATCTGTCACACCAAGACTGTGATTGTCACCTCACATTTGTCACATGCATTACAGAGTATCACACAGTATATGTCATTACACATGAGAATGTCACATAACTTCAGGCACAACCCAGGTGTGTATCAGCTCACCCTGTCACAATTGGCATGTGATTGTCACCACACATCTGTCACAAGCCTCTTATGATTGTCACATCACACCTGTCATAATGCCTGAGTGATTGTCACCTCATGTGTGTCATAACATGCAATTATCCAACAATGTCAGTCACATTGTGCCTGTTATTGGTCACACCATTTCTACTTCAACACATGTGGCAGTGTCACCTGACATATGTCACACCTCGAGTGTGATTGTCACCTCACATTTGTCACATGTGTTATGGAGTGTCACATCATATCTGTCACATTACACATGGGAGTGAAATATCACATGAGGCACAACCCACTTGTGTGTCACCTCACATGGTCACAACCCACATGTTATTGTCACCACACATCTGTCACACATGCTTATGTGGGTCACGTCAAATCTGTTACAATGCCCATGTGATGGTCACCTCATCTGTGTTATAATATGCAAGTGTCACATCATATCTCTCATATCATGCCTGTGATCATCACATCATTTCTGTCTCAACACACGTGGCAGTGTCACCTGATATCTGTCACACCCACAGTGTGATTGTCACCTCACACTTGTCACACGTCTTCTGGGAGTGTCACATCATCCCTGTCACATCTGACATGTGCATGTCACATCACATCAGTCAAAACCCATATGTATGTGATCTCAGATGGTCACAATCTGCATATGATTGTCACCACACACTGGTCACAAGCCACTTATGAGTCTCACATCACAACTGTCACAATGCTCAAGTGACTGTCACCTCACATGTGTCTTCACGCACAACTGTCACATCATACCTGTCACATTGCACATGTGATTGTCACATCACATCAGATCCAACCCAGTTGTGTGTCACCTCCCATTGTCACAATTGGCATATGATTGTCACCACACATCTGTCACACATACTTCTGTGTGTTACATCAAAACTGTTATAACACCCATGTGACTGTCACTTCTCCTATGTCAGAATGCACGTGTCACATCATAGCTGTCACATCGTGCCTGTGACTCTCGCATCATTTCTGTCTCAACACATGTGGCAGTGTCACCTGGCATCTGTCACACCCAGAGTGTGTTTGTCACCTCCCATTTGTCAGGTGCCTTACAAAGTGTCATGTTTCCCTGTCACATCACATATGGGACTGTCACGTCACATCCATCACCACCCATTTGTCACCTCATGTGTTCACCACTGGCATATGATTGTCACCACACATCTGTCACAAGCCTCTTATCAGTGTCATATCACAACTGTCACCACACCCATGTGGCCGTTACCTCACATGTGTCATAACATGAAAGCATTATATCGTATCTATCCCATCACACTTATGATTATCACGTCACTTCTGTCTCAGCCCATGTGGGTGTGTCATCTGACATCTGTCATACCCTGAGTGTGAGTGTCACATCACATGTGTCAAATGCCTTCCAGAGTGTCACATCATATCTGTCGCATCACATGTGAGAGTGTCATATCTCATCAGGTACAACCCACTTGTGTCACCTCACATGGTCACAACCAGCATGTGGTTGTCATCACACACCTGTCACACATTGCTTATGTGTGTCACATCACAACTGTCACAACACTCATGTGATTGTTACCTCAACATGTGTCTTAAGAGGCAAGTGTCACATCATAGCTATCACATCATGCCTGTGGCTCTCATATCATTTCTGTCTCAACACATGTGGCATTGTCACCTGATACCTGTCACACTCAGAGTGGTATTGTGACCTCAATTTGTCAGAAGACTTCCAGAAGCATTACAGCATACCTGTCACTTCACATGTGCATGTCACATCATGTCCATCACAACCCACATGCATGTCAACTCAGAAGGTCACAATCAGCATACGATTGTCACCACTCATTTGTCCCAAGCCATTTATGATTGTCACATCACAACTGTCACAACGCTTCTGTGGTTGTCATCCCACATGTATCTTAACATGCAAATGCCCCATCATATGTGTCGCATTGCACCTGTGATTGTCATATCACATCTGTCTCAACACGCATGAGAGTGTCTCCTGACATGTGTCACACCCAGAGAGTGATTGTCACCTCATATAAGTCACATGCCATGCAGGAGTGTCACATCATACCTCTCATATCACACATGTGTGTGTCACATCAGATCAGTTCCAATCAACTTGTGTGTCACCTCACATTGTCACTTGCTTTACAGAGCATCGCATCATACCTGTCGTCACACATGAGAGTCATATCACATCAAGCACAAGCCATTTGTGTGTCACCTCACGTGATCACCACACATGTGTCACACATGCTTATGTGTGTCACATCAAAACTGTTACAAGGCCCATGTGATTGTCACATCACCTGTGTTGTAACACGCAAGTGCCATAACATATCAGTCACATCATGTCTGTTATTGTCACAGCATTTCTGCCTCAACAAATGTGGCAGTGTCATCTGACATCTGTTACACCCATAGTGTGTTACCTCACATTTGGCACATGCTTTACAGAGTGACACATCCTATCTGTCATCACACATGAGAGTGTCATATCACATCAGGCACAGCCCACTTGTGTGTCACCTCACATGGTCACAACTGGCATGTGATTGTCACCGCACATCTGTCACAAGCTGCTTATGACGGTCACATCACAACTGTCACAATGTTCATGTATTTGTCACCTCATGTGTCTTAATGCCCAAGGGTCACATCATACCTGTGTCATTGCACATGTGATTGTCACATCACATGGGTCTCAACACACTTGAGAGTGTCACCTGACTCCTGTGACACACAGAGTGTGATTGTCCCCTCATATTAGTCACATGCCTCCCAGGAGTGTCACATCACACCAGTCACATTGCACATGCGTGTGTCACATCGTAACAGTTCCAAATTCACTTGTGTGTCACCTCACATGGTCACAATTGGCATGTCAATGTCACCACACATCTGTCACAAGACTCATGATTGTCACATCACACCTGTCCCAATGCCTGTGTGATTGTCACCTCATGGGTGTCATAATGTGCAAGTGTCACAACATTTCAGTCCCATTGTGCCTGTTAGGGTCACACTATTTCTGTCTCGACACACATGGCAGTGTTACCTGACATCTGTCTCAACAAGAGTGTGATTAGCACATCACATTTGTCACATGACTTCTGGAGTGTCATGTCATATGTGTCCCATCACATGAGTGTGTCATAGCACATCAGGCACAACCCACTTGTGTGTCACCTCACATGGTCACAACCAGCAAGTGGTTGACACCACACAGCTGTCACACACCACTTATGTGTGTCACATCCAAACTGTCACCATGCCCATGTGATGGTCACCTCATCTGTGTCATAACAGGCAAGTGTCACATATCTGTCACATCATGCCTGTGGCTGTCACCTATTTGTCTCAACACACATGTCAGTGTCACATGACATCTGTCACACCAAGAGTGTGATTGTCACCTCACATTTGTCATGTGCTTTATGGAGTGCCACATCATATCTGTCATCACACATGACAGTGTCATATCACATCAGGCACAAGCCCCTTGTGTGTCATCTCACATAGTCACAACCAGCATGTGGGTTTTCTCACACACTGCTTATGTGGGTCACATCACTGCTGTCACTGTGCCCTTGTGATTGTCACCTCCTCTGTGTCATCATGCACAACTGTCACATCATATCTGTCACATTGAGCCTGTGACTGTCATGCCATTTCTGTCTCAACACACATGGCAGTGTCACATGACATCTGTCACACCAAGACTGTGATTGTCACCTCACATTTGTCACATGCATTACAGAGTATCACACAGTATATGTCATTACACATGAGAATGTCACATAACTTCAGGCACAACCCACGTGTGTATCAGCTCACCCTGTCACAATTGGCATGTGATTGTCACCACACATCTGTCACAAGCCTCTTATGATTGTCACATCACACCTGTCATAATGCCTGAGTGATTGTCACCTCATGTGTGTCATAACATGCAATTATCCAAAAATGTCAGTCACATTGTGCCTGTTATTGGTCACACCATTTCTACTTCAACACATGTGGCAGTGTCACCTGACATATGTCACACCTCGAGTGTGATTGTCACCTCACATTTGTCACATGTGTTATGGAGTGTCACATCATATCTGTCACATTACACATGGGAGTGAAATATCACATGAGGCACAACCCACTTGTGTGTCACCTCACATGGTCACAACCCACATGTTATTGTCACCACACATCTGTCACACATGCTTATGTGGGTCACGTCAAATCTGTTACAATGCCCATGTGATGGTCACCTCATCTGTGTTATAATATGCAAGTGTCACATCATATCTCTCATATCATGCCTGTGATCATCACATCATTTCTGTCTCAACACACGTGGCAGTGTCACCTGATATCTGTCACACCCACAGTGTGATTGTCACCTCACACTTGTCACACGTCTTCTGGGAGTGTCACATCATCCCTGTCACCTCTGACATGTGCATGTCACATCACATCAGTCAAAACCCATATGTATGTGATCTCAGATGGTCACAATCTGCATATGATTGTCACCACACACTGGTCACAAGCCACTTATGAGTCTCACATCACAACTGTCACAATGCTCAAGTGACTGTCACCTCACATGTGTCTTCACGCACAACTGTCACATCATACCTGTCACATTGCACATGTGATTGTCACATCACATCAGATCCAACCCAGTTGTGTGTCACCTCCCATTGTCACAATTGGCATATGATTGTCACCACACATCTGTCACACATACTTCTGTGTGTTACATCAAAACTGTTATAACACCCATGTGACTGTCACTTCTCCTATGTCAGAATGCACGTGTCACATCATAGCTGTCACATCGTGCCTGTGACTCTCGCATCATTTCTGTCTCAACACATGTGGCAGTGTCACCTGGCATCTGTCACACCCAGAGTGTGTTTGTCACCTCCCATTTGTCAGGTGCCTTACAAAGTGTCATGTTTCCCTGTCACATCACATATGGGACTGTCACGTCACATCCATCACCACCCATTTGTCACCTCATGTGTTCACCACTGGCATATGATTGTCACCACACATCTGTCACAAGCCTCTTATCAGTGTCATATCACAACTGTCACCACACCCATGTGGCCGTTACCTCACATGTGTCATAACATGAAAGCATTATATCGTATCTATCCCATCACACTTATGATTATCACGTCACTTCTGTCTCAGCCCATGTGGGTGTGTCATCTGACATCTGTCATACCCTGAGTGTGAGTGTCACATCACATGTGTCAAATGCCTTCCAGAGTGTCACATCATATCTGTCGCATCACATGAGAGAGTGTCATATCTCATCAGGTACAACCCACTTGTGTCACCTCACATGGTCACAACCAGCATGTGGTTGTCATCACACACCTGTCACACATTGCTTATGTGTGTCACATCACAACTGTCACAACACTCATGTGATTGTTACCTCAACATGTGTCTTAAGAGGCAAGTGTCACATCATAGCTATCACATCATGCCTGTGGCTCTCATATCATTTCTGTCTCAACACATGTGGCATTGTCACCTGATACCTGTCACACTCAGAGTGTTATTGTGACCTCAATTTGTCAGAAGACTTCCAGAAGCATTACAGCATACCTGTCACTTCACATGTGCATGTCACATCATGTCCATCACAACCCACATGCATGTCAACTCAGAAGGTCACAATCAGCATACGATTGTCACCACTCATTTGTCCCAAGCCATTTATGATTGTCACATCACAACTGTCACAACGCTTCTGTGGTTGTCATCCCACATGTATCTTAACATGCAAATGCCCCATCATATGTGTCGCATTGCACCTGTGATTGTCATATCACATCTGTCTCAACACGCATGAGAGTGTCTCCTGACATGTGTCACACCCAGAGAGTGATTGTCACCTCATATAAGTCACATGCCATGCAGGAGTGTCACATCATACCTCTCATATCACACATGTGTGTGTCACATCAGATCAGTTCCAATCAACTTGTGTGTCACCTCACATTGTCACTTGCTTTACAGAGCATCGCATCATACCTGTCGTCACACATGAGAGTCATATCACATCAAGCACAAGCCATTTGTGTGTCACCTCACGTGATCACCACACATGTGTCACACATGCTTATGTGTGTCACATCAAAACTGTTACAAGGCCCATGTGATTGTCACATCACCTGTGTTGTAACACGCAAGTGCCATAACATATCAGTCACATCATGTCTGTTATTGTCACAGCATTTCTGCCTCAACAAATGTGGCAGTGTCATCTGACATCTGTTACACCCATAGTGTGTTACCTCACATTTGGCACATGCTTTACAGAGTGACACATCCTATCTGTCATCACACATGAGAGTGTCATATCACATCAGGCACAGCCCACTTGTGTGTCACCTCACATGGTCACAACTGGCATGTGATTGTCACCGCACATCTGTCACAAGCTGCTTATGACGGTCACATCACAACTGTCACAATGTTCATGTATTTGTCACCTCATGTGTCTTAATGCCCAAGGGTCACATCATACCTGTGTCATTGCACATGTGATTGTCACATCACATGGGTCTCAACACACTTGAGAGTGTCACCTGACTCCTGTGACACACAGAGTGTGATTGTCCCCTCATATTAGTCACATGCCTCCCAGGAGTGTCACATCACACCAGTCACATTGCACATGCGTGTGTCACATCGTAACAGTTCCAAATTCACTTGTGTGTCACCTCACATGGTCACAATTGGCATGTCAATGTCACCACACATCTGTCACAAGACTCATGATTGTCACATCACACCTGTCCCAATGCCTGTGTGATTGTCACCTCATGGGTGTCATAATGTGCAAGTGTCACAACATTTCAGTCCCATTGTGCCTGTTAGGGTCACACTATTTCTGTCTCGACACACATGGCAGTGTTACCTGACATCTGTCTCAACAAGAGTGTGATTAGCACATCACATGTGTCACATGACTTCTGGAGTGTCATGTCATATGTGTCCCATCACATGAGTGTGTCATAGCACATCAGGCACAACCCACTTGTGTGTCACCTCACATGGTCACAACCAGCAAGTGGTTGACACCACACAGCTGTCACACACCACTTATGTGTGTCACATCCAAACTGTCACCATGCCCATGTGATGGTCACCTCATCTGTGTCATAACAGGCAAGTGTCACATATCTGTCACATCATGCCTGTGGCTGTCACCTATTTGTCTCAACACACATGTCAGTGTCACATGACATCTGTCACACCAAGAGTGTGATTGTCACCTCACATTTGTCATGTGCTTTATGGAGTGCCACATCATATCTGTCATCACACATGACAGTGTCATATCACATCAGGCACAAGCCCCTTGTGTGTCATCTCACATAGTCACAACCAGCATGTGGGTTTTCTCACACACTGCTTATGTGGGTCACATCACTGCTGTCACTGTGCCCTTGTGATTGTCACCTCCTCTGTGTCATCATGCACAACTGTCACATCATATCTGTCACATTGAGCCTGTGACTGTCATGCCATTTCTGTCTCAACACACATGGCAGTGTCACATGACATCTGTCACACCAAGACTGTGATTGTCACCTCACATTTGTCACATGCATTACAGAGTATCACACAGTATATGTCATTACACATGAGAATGTCACATAACTTCAGGCACAACCCACGTGTGTATCAGCTCACCCTGTCACAATTGGCATGTGATTGTCACCACACATCTGTCACAAGCCTCTTATGATTGTCACATCACACCTGTCATAATGCCTGAGTGATTGTCACCTCATGTGTGTCATAACATGCAATTATCCAAAAATGTCAGTCACATTGTGCCTGTTATTGGTCACACCATTTCTACTTCAACACATGTGGCAGTGTCACCTGACATATGTCACACCTCGAGTGTGATTGTCACCTCACATTTGTCACATGTGTTATGGAGTGTCACATCATATCTGTCACATTACACATGGGAGTGAAATATCACATGAGGCACAACCCACTTGTGTGTCACCTCACATGGTCACAACCCACATGTTATTGTCACCACACATCTGTCACACATGCTTATGTGGGTCACGTCAAATCTGTTACAATGCCCATGTGATGGTCACCTCATCTGTGTTATAATATGCAAGTGTCACATCATATCTCTCATATCATGCCTGTGATCATCACATCATTTCTGTCTCAACACACGTGGCAGTGTCACCTGATATCTGTCACACCCACAGTGTGATTGTCACCTCACACTTGTCACACGTCTTCTGGGAGTGTCACATCATCCCTGTCACATCTGACATGTGCATGTCACATCACATCAGTCAAAACCCATATGTATGTGATCTCAGATGGTCACAATCTGCATATGATTGTCACCACACACTGGTCACAAGCCACTTATGAGTCTCACATCACAACTGTCACAATGCTCAAGTGACTGTCACCTCACATGTGTCTTCACGCACAACTGTCACATCATACCTGTCACATTGCACATGTGATTGTCACATCACATCAGATCCAACCCAGTTGTGTGTCACCTCCCATTGTCACAATTGGCATATGATTGTCACCACACATCTGTCACACATACTTCTGTGTGTTACATCAAAACTGTTATAACACCCATGTGACTGTCACTTCTCCTATGTCAGAATGCACGTGTCACATCATAGCTGTCACATCGTGCCTGTGACTCTCGCATCATTTCTGTCTCAACACATGTGGCAGTGTCACCTGGCATCTGTCACACCCAGAGTGTGTTTGTCACCTCCCATTTGTCAGGTGCCTTACAAAGTGTCATGTTTCCCTGTCACATCACATATGGGACTGTCACGTCACATCCATCACCACCCATTTGTCACCTCATGTGTTCACCACTGGCATATGATTGTCACCACACATCTGTCACAAGCCTCTTATCAGTGTCATATCACAACTGTCACCACACCCATGTGGCCGTTACCTCACATGTGTCATAACATGAAAGCATTATATCGTATCTATCCCATCACACTTATGATTATCACGTCACTTCTGTCTCAGCCCATGTGGGTGTGTCATCTGACATCTGTCATACCCTGAGTGTGAGTGTCACATCACATGTGTCAAATGCCTTCCAGAGTGTCACATCATATCTGTCGCATCACATGTGAGAGTGTCATATCTCATCAGGTACAACCCACTTGTGTCACCTCACATGGTCACAACCAGCATGTGGTTGTCATCACACACCTGTCACACATTGCTTATGTGTGTCACATCACAACTGTCACAACACTCATGTGATTGTTACCTCAACATGTGTCTTAACAGGCAAGTGTCACATCATAGCTATCACATCATGCCTGTGGCTCTCATATCATTTCTGTCTCAACACATGTGGCATTGTCACCTGATACCTGTCACACTCAGAGTGGTATTGTGACCTCAATTTGTCAGAAGACTTCCAGAAGCATTACAGCATACCTGTCACTTCACATGTGCATGTCACATCATGTCCATCACAACCCACATGCATGTCAACTCAGAAGGTCACAATCAGCATACGATTGTCACCACTCATTTGTCCCAAGCCATTTATGATTGTCACATCACAACTGTCACAACGCTTCTGTGGTTGTCATCCCACATGTATCTTAACATGCAAATGCCCCATCATATGTGTCGCATTGCACCTGTGATTGTCATATCACATCTGTCTCAACACGCATGAGAGTGTCTCCTGACATGTGTCACACCCAGAGAGTGATTGTCACCTCATATAAGTCACATGCCATGCAGGAGTGTCACATCATACCTCTCATATCACACATGTGTGTGTCACATCAGATCAGTTCCAATCAACTTGTGTGTCACCTCACATTGTCACTTGCTTTACAGAGCATCGCATCATACCTGTCGTCACACATGAGAGTCATATCACATCAAGCACAAGCCATTTGTGTGTCACCTCACGTGATCACCACACATGTGTCACACATGCTTATGTGTGTCACATCAAAACTGTTACAAGGCCCATGTGATTGTCACATCACCTGTGTTGTAACACGCAAGTGCCATAACATATCAGTCACATCATGTCTGTTATTGTCACAGCATTTCTGCCTCAACAAATGTGGCAGTGTCATCTGACATCTGTTACACCCATAGTGTGTTACCTCACATTTGGCACATGCTTTACAGAGTGACACATCCTATCTGTCATCACACATGAGAGTGTCATATCACATCAGGCACAGCCCACTTGTGTGTCACCTCACATGGTCACAACTGGCATGTGATTGTCACCGCACATCTGTCACAAGCTGCTTATGACAGTCACATCACAACTGTCACAATGTTCATGTATTTGTCACCTCATGTGTCTTAATGCCCAAGGGTCACATCATACCTGTGTCATTGCACATGTGATTGTCACATCACATGGGTCTCAACACACTTGAGAGTGTCACCTGACTCCTGTGACACACAGAGTGTGATTGTCCCCTCATATTAGTCACATGCCTCCCAGGAGTGTCACATCACACCAGTCACATTGCACATGCGTGTGTCACATCATAACAGTTCCAAATTCACTTGTGTGTCACCTCACATGGTCACAATTGGCATGTCAATGTCACCACACATCTGTCACAAGACTCATGATTGTCACATCACACCTGTCCCAATGCCTGTGTGATTGTCACCTCATGGGTGTCATAATGTGCAAGTGTCACAACATTTCAGTCCCATTGTGCCTGTTAGGGTCACACTATTTCTGTCTCGACACACATGGCAGTGTTACCTGACATCTGTCTCAACAAGAGTGTGATTAGCACATCACATTTGTCACATGACTTCTGGAGTGTCATGTCATATGTGTCCCATCACATGAGTGTGTCATAGCACATCAGGCACAACCCACTTGTGTGTCACCTCACATGGTCACAACCAGCAAGTGGTTGACACCACACAGCTGTCACACACCACTTATGTGTGTCACATCCAAACTGTCACCATGCCCATGTGATGGTCACCTCATCTGTGTCATAACAGGCAAGTGTCACATATCTGTCACATCATGCCTGTGGCTGTCACCTATTTGTCTCAACACACATGTCAGTGTCACATGACATCTGTCACACCAAGAGTGTGATTGTCACCTCACATTTGTCATGTGCTTTATGGAGTGCCACATCATATCTGTCATCACACATGACAGTGTCATATCACATCAGGCACAAGCCCCTTGTGTGTCATCTCACATAGTCACAACCAGCATGTGGGTTTTCTCACACACTGCTTATGTGGGTCACATCACTGCTGTCACTGTGCCCTTGTGATTGTCACCTCCTCTGTGTCATCATGCACAACTGTCACATCATATCTGTCACATTGAGCCTGTGACTGTCATGCCATTTCTGTCTCAACACACATGGCAGTGTCACATGACATCTGTCACACCAAGACTGTGATTGTCACCTCACATTTGTCACATGCATTACAGAGTATCACACAGTATATGTCATTACACATGAGAATGTCACATAACTTCAGGCACAACCCAGGTGTGTATCAGCTCACCCTGTCACAATTGGCATGTGATTGTCACCACACATCTGTCACAAGCCTCTTATGATTGTCACATCACACCTGTCATAATGCCTGAGTGATTGTCACCTCATGTGTGTCATAACATGCAATTATCCAAAAATGTCAGTCACATTGTGCCTGTTATTGGTCACACCATTTCTACTTCAACACATGTGGCAGTGTCACCTGACATATGTCACACCTCGAGTGTGATTGTCACCTCACATTTGTCACATGTGTTATGGAGTGTCACATCATATCTGTCACATTACACATGGGAGTGAAATATCACATGAGGCACAACCCACTTGTGTGTCACCTCACATGGTCACAACCCACATGTTATTGTCACCACACATCTGTCACACATGCTTATGTGGGTCACGTCAAATCTGTTACAATGCCCATGTGATTGTCACCTCATCTGTGTTATAATATGCAAGTGTCACATCATATCTCTCATATCATGCCTGTGATCATCACATCATTTCTGTCTCAACACACGTGGCAGTGTCACCTGATATCTGTCACACCCACAGTGTGATTGTCACCTCACACTTGTCACACGTCTTCTGGGAGTGTCACATCATCCCTGTCACATCTGACATGTGCATGTCACATCACATCAGTCAAAACCCATATGTATGTGATCTCAGATGGTCACAATCTGCATATGATTGTCACCACACACTGGTCACAAGCCACTTATGAGTCTCACATCACAACTGTCACAATGCTCAAGTGACTGTCACCTCACATGTGTCTTCACGCACAACTGTCACATCATACCTGTCACATTGCACATGTGATTGTCACATCACATCAGATCCAACCCAGTTGTGTGTCACCTCCCATTGTCACAATTGGCATATGATTGTCACCACACATCTGTCACACATACTTCTGTGTGTTACATCAAAACTGTTATAACACCCATGTGACTGTCACTTCTCCTATGTCAGAATGCACGTGTCACATCATATCTGTCACATCGTGCCTGTGACTCTCGCATCATTTCTGTCTCAACACATGTGGCAGTGTCACCTGGCATCTGTCACACCCAGAGTGTGTTTGTCACCTCCCATTTGTCAGGTGCCTTACAAAGTGTCATGTTTCCCTGTCACATCACATATGGGACTGTCACGTCACATCCATCACCACCCATTTGTCACCTCATGTGTTCACCACTGGCATATGATTGTCACCACACATCTGTCACAAGCCTCTTATCAGTGTCATATCACAACTGTCACCACACCCATGTGGCCGTTACCTCACATGTGTCATAACATGAAAGCATTATATCGTATCTATCCCATCACACTTATGATTATCACGTCACTTCTGTCTCAGCCCATGTGGGTGTGTCATCTGACATCTGTCATACCCTGAGTGTGAGTGTCACATCACATGTGTCAAATGCCTTCCAGAGTGTCACATCATATCTGTCGCATCACATGTGAGAGTGTCATATCTCATCAGGTACAACCCACTTGTGTCACCTCACATGGTCACAACCAGCATGTGGTTGTCATCACACACCTGTCACACATTGCTTATGTGTGTCACATCACAACTGTCACAACACTCATGTGATTGTTACCTCAACATGTGTCTTAAGAGGCAAGTGTCACATCATAGCTATCACATCATGCCTGTGGCTCTCATATCATTTCTGTCTCAACACATGTGGCATTGTCACCTGATACCTGTCACACTCAGAGTGTTATTGTGACCTCAATTTGTCAGAAGACTTCCAGAAGCATTACAGCATACCTGTCACTTCACATGTGCATGTCACATCATGTCCATCACAACCCACATGCATGTCAACTCAGAAGGTCACAATCAGCATACGATTGTCACCACTCATTTGTCCCAAGCCATTTATGATTGTCACATCACAACTGTCACAACGCTTCTGTGGTTGTCATCCCACATGTATCTTAACATGCAAATGCCCCATCATATGTGTCGCATTGCACCTGTGATTGTCATATCACATCTGTCTCAACACGCATGAGAGTGTCTCCTGACATGTGTCACACCCAGAGAGTGATTGTCACCTCATATAAGTCACATGCCATGCAGGAGTGTCACATCATACCTCTCATATCACACATGTGTGTGTCACATCAGATCAGTTCCAATCAACTTGTGTGTCACCTCACATTGTCACTTGCTTTACAGAGCATCGCATCATACCTGTCGTCACACATGAGAGTCATATCACATCAAGCACAAGCCATTTGTGTGTCACCTCACGTGATCACCACACATGTGTCACACATGCTTATGTGTGTCACATCAAAACTGTTACAAGGCCCATGTGATTGTCACATCACCTGTGTTGTAACACGCAAGTGCCATAACATATCAGTCACATCATGTCTGTTATTGTCACAGCATTTCTGCCTCAACAAATGTGGCAGTGTCATCTGACATCTGTTACACCCATAGTGTGTTACCTCACATTTGGCACATGCTTTACAGAGTGACACATCCTATCTGTCATCACACATGAGAGTGTCATATCACATCAGGCACAGCCCACTTGTGTGTCACCTCACATGGTCACAACTGGCATGTGATTGTCACCGCACATCTGTCACAAGCTGCTTATGACGGTCACATCACAACTGTCACAATGTTCATGTATTTGTCACCTCATGTGTCTTAATGCCCAAGGGTCACATCATACCTGTGTCATTGCACATGTGATTGTCACATCACATGGGTCTCAACACACTTGAGAGTGTCACCTGACTCCTGTGACACACAGAGTGTGATTGTCCCCTCATATTAGTCACATGCCTCCCAGGAGTGTCACATCACACCAGTCACATTGCACATGCGTGTGTCACATCGTAACAGTTCCAAATTCACTTGTGTGTCACCTCACATGGTCACAATTGGCATGTCAATGTCACCACACATCTGTCACAAGACTCATGATTGTCACATCACACCTGTCCCAATGCCTGTGTGATTGTCACCTCATGGGTGTCATAATGTGCAAGTGTCACAACATTTCAGTCCCATTGTGCCTGTTAGGGTCACACTATTTCTGTCTCGACACACATGGCAGTGTTACCTGACATCTGTCTCAACAAGAGTGTGATTAGCACATCACATTTGTCACATGACTTCT
Source organism: Hippopotamus amphibius kiboko (assembly GCF_030028045.1). Classification (NCBI taxonomy): domain Eukaryota; kingdom Metazoa; phylum Chordata; class Mammalia; order Artiodactyla; family Hippopotamidae; genus Hippopotamus; species Hippopotamus amphibius. The sequence continues at coordinate 53,350,185 of NC_080192.1, read as the reverse complement.
GGAGTGTCATGTCATATGTGTCCCATCACATGAGTGTGTCATAGCACATCAGGCACAACCCACTTGTGTGTCACCTCACATGGTCACAACCAGCAAGTGGTTGACACCACACAGCTGTCACACACCACTTATGTGTGTCCCATCCAAACTGTCACCATGCCCATGTGATGGTCACCTCATCTGTGTCATAACAGGCAAGTGTCACATATCTGTCACATCATGCCTGTGGCTGTCACCTATTTGTCTCAACACACATGTCAGTGTCACATGACATCTGTCACACCAAGAGTGTGATTGTCACCTCACATTTGTCATGTGCTTTATGGAGTGCCACATCATATCTGTCATCACACATGACAGTGTCATATCACATCAGGCACAAGCCCCTTGTGTGTCATCTCACATAGTCACAACCAGCATGTGGGTTTTCTCACACACTGCTTATGTGGGTCACATCACTGCTGTCACTGTGCCCTTGTGATTGTCACCTCCTCTGTGTCATCATGCACAACTGTCACATCATATCTGTCACATTGAGCCTGTGACTGTCATGCCATTTCTGTCTCAACACACATGGCAGTGTCACATGACATCTGTCACACCAAGACTGTGATTGTCACCTCACATTTGTCACATGCATTACAGAGTATCACACAGTATATGTCATTACACATGAGAATGTCACATAACTTCAGGCACAACCCAGGTGTGTATCAGCTCACCCTGTCACAATTGGCATGTGATTGTCACCACACATCTGTCACAAGCCTCTTATGATTGTCACATCACACCTGTCATAATGCCTGAGTGATTGTCACCTCATGTGTGTCATAACATGCAATTATCCAAAAATGTCAGTCACATTGTGCCTGTTATTGGTCACACCATTTCTACTTCAACACATGTGGCAGTGTCACCTGACATATGTCACACCTCGAGTGTGATTGTCACCTCACATTTGTCACATGTGTTATGGAGTGTCACATCATATCTGTCACATTACACATGGGAGTGAAATATCACATGAGGCACAACCCACTTGTGTGTCACCTCACATGGTCACAACCCACATGTTATTGTCACCACACATCTGTCACACATGCTTATGTGGGTCACGTCAAATCTGTTACAATGCCCATGTGATGGTCACCTCATCTGTGTTATAATATGCAAGTGTCACATCATATCTCTCATATCATGCCTGTGATCATCACATCATTTCTGTCTCAACACACGTGGCAGTGTCACCTGATATCTGTCACACCCACAGTGTGATTGTCACCTCACACTTGTCACACGTCTTCTGGGAGTGTCACATCATCCCTGTCACCTCTGACATGTGCATGTCACATCACATCAGTCAAAACCCATATGTATGTGATCTCAGATGGTCACAATCTGCATATGATTGTCACCACACACTGGTCACAAGCCACTTATGAGTCTCACATCACAACTGTCACAATGCTCAAGTGACTGTCACCTCACATGTGTCTTCACGCACAACTGTCACATCATACCTGTCACATTGCACATGTGATTGTCACATCACATCAGATCCAACCCAGTTGTGTGTCACCTCCCATTGTCACAATTGGCATATGATTGTCACCACACATCTGTCACACATACTTCTGTGTGTTACATCAAAACTGTTATAACACCCATGTGACTGTCACTTCTCCTATGTCAGAATGCACGTGTCACTTCATAGCTGTCACATCGTGCCTGTGACTCTCGCATCATTTCTGTCTCAACACATGTGGCAGTGTCACCTGGCATCTGTCACACCCAGAGTGTGTTTGTCACCTCCCATTTGTCAGGTGCCTTACAAAGTGTCATGTTTCCCTGTCACATCACATATGGGACTGTCACGTCACATCCATCACCACCCATTCGTCACCTCATGTGTTCACCACTGGCATATGATTGTCACCACACATCTGTCACAAGCCTCTTATCAGTGTCATATCACAACTGTCACCACACCCATGTGGCCGTTACCTCACATGTGTCATAACATGAAAGCATTATATCGTATCTATCCCATCACACTTATGATTATCACGTCACTTCTGTCTCAGCCCATGTGGGTGTGTCATCTGACATCTGTCATACCCTGAGTGTGAGTGTCACATCACATGTGTCAAATGCCTTCCAGAGTGTCACATCATATCTGTCACATCACATGTGAGAGTGTCATATCTCATCAGGTACAACCCACTTGTGTCACCTCACATGGTCACAACCAGCATGTGGTTGTCATCACACACCTGTCACACATTGCTTATGTGTGTCACATCACAACTGTCACAACACTCATGTGATTGTTACCTCAACATGTGTCTTAAGAGGCAAGTGTCACATCATAGCTATCACATCATGCCTGTGGCTCTCATATCATTTCTGTCTCAACACATGTGGCATTGTCACCTGATACCTGTCACACTCAGAGTGTTATTGTGACCTCAATTTGTCAGAAGACTTCCAGAAGCATTACAGCATACCTGTCACTTCACATGTGCATGTCACATCATGTCCATCACAACCCACATGCATGTCAACTCAGAAGGTCACAATCAGCATACGATTGTCACCACTCATTTGTCCCAAGCCATTTATGATTGTCACATCACAACTGTCACAACGCTTCTGTGGTTGTCATCCCACATGTATCTTAACATGCAAATGCCCCATCATATGTGTCGCATTGCACCTGTGATTGTCATATCACATCTGTCTCAACACGCATGAGAGTGTCTCCTGACATGTGTCACACCCAGAGAGTGATTGTCACCTCATATAAGTCACATGCCATGCAGGAGTGTCACATCATACCTCTCATATCACACATGTGTGTGTCACATCAGATCAGTTCCAATCAACTTGTGTGTCACCTCACATTGTCACTTGCTTTACAGAGCATCGCATCATACCTGTCGTCACACATGAGAGTCATATCACATCAAGCACAAGCCATTTGTGTGTCACCTCACGTGATCACCACACATGTGTCACACATGCTTATGTGTGTCACATCAAAACTGTTACAAGGCCCATGTGATTGTCACATCACCTGTGTTGTAACACGCAAGTGCCATAACATATCAGTCACATCATGTCTGTTATTGTCACAGCATTTCTGCCTCAACAAATGTGGCAGTGTCATCTGACATCTGTTACACCCATAGTGTGTTACCTCACATTTGGCACATGCTTTACAGAGTGACACATCCTATCTGTCATCACACATGAGAGTGTCATATCACATCAGGCACAGCCCACTTGTGTGTCACCTCACATGGTCACAACTGGCATGTGATTGTCACCGCACATCTGTCACAAGCTGCTTATGACGGTCACATCACAACTGTCACAATGTTCATGTATTTGTCACCTCATGTGTCTTAATGCCCAAGGGTCACATCATACCTGTGTCATTGCACATGTGATTGTCACATCACATGGGTCTCAACACACTTGAGAGTGTCACCTGACTCCTGTGACACACAGAGTGTGATTGTCCCCTCATATTAGTCACATGCCTCCCAGGAGTGTCACATCACACCAGTCACATTGCACATGCGTGTGTCACATCGTAACAGTTCCAAATTCACTTGTGTGTCACCTCACATGGTCACAATTGGCATGTCAATGTCACCACACATCTGTCACAAGACTCATGATTGTCACATCACACCTGTCCCAATGCCTGTGTGATTGTCACCTCATGGGTGTCATAATGTGCAAGTGTCACAACATTTCAGTCCCATTGTGCCTGTTAGGGTCACACTATTTCTGTCTCGACACACATGGCAGTGTTACCTGACATCTGTCTCAACAAGAGTGTGATTAGCACATCACATTTGTCACATGACTTCTGGAGTGTCATGTCATATGTGTCCCATCACATGAGTGTGTCATAGCACATCAGGCACAACCCACTTGTGTGTCACCTCACATGGTCACAACCAGCAAGTGGTTGACACCACACAGCTGTCACACACCACTTATGTGTGTCCCATCCAAACTGTCACCATGCCCATGTGATGGTCACCTCATCTGTGTCATAACAGGCAAGTGTCACATATCTGTCACATCATGCCTGTGGCTGTCACCTATTTGTCTCAACACACATGTCAGTGTCACATGACATCTGTCACACCAAGAGTGTGATTGTCACCTCACATTTGTCATGTGCTTTATGGAGTGCCACATCATATCTGTCATCACACATGACAGTGTCATATCACATCAGGCACAAGCCCCTTGTGTGTCATCTCACATAGTCACAACCAGCATGTGGGTTTTCTCACACACTGCTTATGTGGGTCACATCACTGCTGTCACTGTGCCCTTGTGATTGTCACCTCCTCTGTGTCATCATGCACAACTGTCACATCATATCTGTCACATTGAGCCTGTGACTGTCATGCCATTTCTGTCTCAACACACATGGCAGTGTCACATGACATCTGTCACACCAAGACTGTGATTGTCACCTCACATTTGTCACATGCATTACAGAGTATCACACAGTATATGTCATTACACATGAGAATGTCACATAACTTCAGGCACAACCCAGGTGTGTATCAGCTCACCCTGTCACAATTGGCATGTGATTGTCACCACACATCTGTCACAAGCCTCTTATGATTGTCACATCACACCTGTCATAATGCCTGAGTGATTGTCACCTCATGTGTGTCATAACATGCAATTATCCAAAAATGTCAGTCACATTGTGCCTGTTATTGGTCACACCATTTCTACTTCAACACATGTGGCAGTGTCACCTGACATATGTCACACCTCGAGTGTGATTGTCACCTCACATTTGTCACATGTGTTATGGAGTGTCACATCATATCTGTCACATTACACATGGGAGTGAAATATCACATGAGGCACAACCCACTTGTGTGTCACCTCACATGGTCACAACCCACATGTTATTGTCACCACACATCTGTCACACATGCTTATGTGGGTCACGTCAAATCTGTTACAATGCCCATGTGATGGTCACCTCATCTGTGTTATAATATGCAAGTGTCACATCATATCTCTCATATCATGCCTGTGATCATCACATCATTTCTGTCTCAACACACGTGGCAGTGTCACCTGATATCTGTCACACCCACAGTGTGATTGTCACCTCACACTTGTCACACGTCTTCTGGGAGTGTCACATCATCCCTGTCACATCTGACATGTGCATGTCACATCACATCAGTCAAAACCCATATGTATGTGATCTCAGATGGTCACAATCTGCATATGATTGTCACCACACACTGGTCACAAGCCACTTATGAGTCTCACATCACAACTGTCACAATGCTCAAGTGACTGTCACCTCACATGTGTCTTCACGCACAACTGTCACATCATACCTGTCACATTGCACATGTGATTGTCACATCACATCAGATCCAACCCAGTTGTGTGTCACCTCCCATTGTCACAATTGGCATATGATTGTCACCACACATCTGTCACACATACTTCTGTGTGTTACATCAAAACTGTTATAACACCCATGTGACTGTCACTTCTCCTATGTCAGAATGCACGTGTCACATCATAGCTGTCACATCGTGCCTGTGACTCTCGCATCATTTCTGTCTCAACACATGTGGCAGTGTCACCTGGCATCTGTCACACCCAGAGTGTGTTTGTCACCTCCCATTTGTCAGGTGCCTTACAAAGTGTCATGTTTCCCTGTCACATCACATATGGGACTGTCACGTCACATCCATCACCACCCATTTGTCACCTCATGTGTTCACCACTGGCATATGATTGTCACCACACATCTGTCACAAGCCTCTTATCAGTGTCATATCACAACTGTCACCACACCCATGTGGCCGTTACCTCACATGTGTCATAACATGAAAGCATTATATCGTATCTATCCCATCACACTTATGATTATCACGTCACTTCTGTCTCAGCCCATGTGGGTGTGTCATCTGACATCTGTCATACCCTGAGTGTGAGTGTCACATCACATGTGTCAAATGCCTTCCAGAGTGTCACATCATATCTGTCGCATCACATGTGAGAGTGTCATATCTCATCAGGTACAACCCACTTGTGTCACCTCACATGGTCACAACCAGCATGTGGTTGTCATCACACACCTGTCACACATTGCTTATGTGTGTCACATCACAACTGTCACAACACTCATGTGATTGTTACCTCAACATGTGTCTTAAGAGGCAAGTGTCACATCATAGCTATCACATCATGCCTGTGGCTCTCATATCATTTCTGTCTCAACACATGTGGCATTGTCACCTGATACCTGTCACACTCAGAGTGGTATTGTGACCTCAATTTGTCAGAAGACTTCCAGAAGCATTACAGCATACCTGTCACTTCACATGTGCATGTCACATCATGTCCATCACAACCCACATGCATGTCAACTCAGAAGGTCACAATCAGCATACGATTGTCACCACTCATTTGTCCCAAGCCATTTATGATTGTCACATCACAACTGTCACAACGCTTCTGTGGTTGTCATCCCACATGTATCTTAACATGCAAATGCCCCATCATATGTGTCGCATTGCACCTGTGATTGTCATATCACATCTGTCTCAACACGCATGAGAGTGTCTCCTGACATGTGTCACACCCAGAGAGTGATTGTCACCTCATATAAGTCACATGCCATGCAGGAGTGTCACATCATACCTCTCATATCACACATGTGTGTGTCACATCAGATCAGTTCCAATCAACTTGTGTGTCACCTCACATTGTCACTTGCTTTACAGAGCATCGCATCATACCTGTCGTCACACATGAGAGTCATATCACATCAAGCACAAGCCATTTGTGTGTCACCTCACGTGATCACCACACATGTGTCACACATGCTTATGTGTGTCACATCAAAACTGTTACAAGGCCCATGTGATTGTCACATCACCTGTGTTGTAACACGCAAGTGCCATAACATATCAGTCACATCATGTCTGTTATTGTCACAGCATTTCTGCCTCAACAAATGTGGCAGTGTCATCTGACATCTGTTACACCCATAGTGTGTTACCTCACATTTGGCACATGCTTTACAGAGTGACACATCCTATCTGTCATCACACATGAGAGTGTCATATCACATCAGGCACAGCCCACTTGTGTGTCACCTCACATGGTCACAACTGGCATGTGATTGTCACCGCACATCTGTCACAAGCTGCTTATGACGGTCACATCACAACTGTCACAATGTTCATGTATTTGTCACCTCATGTGTCTTAATGCCCAAGGGTCACATCATACCTGTGTCATTGCACATGTGATTGTCACATCACATGGGTCTCAACACACTTGAGAGTGTCACCTGACTCCTGTGACACACAGAGTGTGATTGTCCCCTCATATTAGTCACATGCCTCCCAGGAGTGTCACATCACACCAGTCACATTGCACATGCGTGTGTCACATCGTAACAGTTCCAAATTCACTTGTGTGTCACCTCACATGGTCACAATTGGCATGTCAATGTCACCACACATCTGTCACAAGACTCATGATTGTCACATCACACCTGTCCCAATGCCTGTGTGATTGTCACCTCATGGGTGTCATAATGTGCAAGTGTCACAACATTTCAGTCCCATTGTGCCTGTTAGGGTCACACTATTTCTGTCTCGACACACATGGCAGTGTTACCTGACATCTGTCTCAACAAGAGTGTGATTAGCACATCACATTTGTCACATGACTTCTGGAGTGTCATGTCATATGTGTCCCATCACATGAGTGTGTCATAGCACATCAGGCACAACCCACTTGTGTGTCACCTCACATGGTCACAACCAGCAAGTGGTTGACACCACACAGCTGTCACACACCACTTATGTGTGTCACATCCAAACTGTCACCATGCCCATGTGATGGTCACCTCATCTGTGTCATAACAGGCAAGTGTCACATATCTGTCACATCATGCCTGTGGCTGTCACCTATTTGTCTCAACACACATGTCAGTGTCACATGACATCTGTCACACCAAGAGTGTGATTGTCACCTCACATTTGTCATGTGCTTTATGGAGTGCCACATCATATCTGTCATCACACATGACAGTGTCATATCACATCAGGCACAAGCCCCTTGTGTGTCATCTCACATAGTCACAACCAGCATGTGGGTTTTCTCACACACTGCTTATGTGGGTCACATCACTGCTGTCACTGTGCCCTTGTGATTGTCACCTCCTCTGTGTCATCATGCACAACTGTCACATCATATCTGTCACATTGAGCCTGTGACTGTCATGCCATTTCTGTCTCAACACACATGGCAGTGTCACATGACATCTGTCACACCAAGACTGTGATTGTCACCTCACATTTGTCACATGCATTACAGAGTATCACACAGTATATGTCATTACACATGAGAATGTCACATAACTTCAGGCACAACCCACGTGTGTATCAGCTCACCCTGTCACAATTGGCATGTGATTGTCACCACACATCTGTCACAAGCCTCTTATGATTGTCACATCACACCTGTCATAATGCCTGAGTGATTGTCACCTCATGTGTGTCATAACATGCAATTATCCAAAAATGTCAGTCACATTGTGCCTGTTATTGGTCACACCATTTCTACTTCAACACATGTGGCAGTGTCACCTGACATATGTCACACCTCGAGTGTGATTGTCACCTCACATTTGTCACATGTGTTATGGAGTGTCACATCATATCTGTCACATTACACATGGGAGTGAAATATCACATGAGGCACAACCCACTTGTGTGTCACCTCACATGGTCACAACCCACATGTTATTGTCACCACACATCTGTCACACATGCTTATGTGGGTCACGTCAAATCTGTTACAATGCCCATGTGATGGTCACCTCATCTGTGTTATAATATGCAAGTGTCACATCATATCTCTCATATCATGCCTGTGATCATCACATCATTTCTGTCTCAACACACGTGGCAGTGTCACCTGATATCTGTCACACCCACAGTGTGATTGTCACCTCACACTTGTCACACGTCTTCTGGGAGTGTCACATCATCCCTGTCACCTCTGACATGTGCATGTCACATCACATCAGTCAAAACCCATATGTATGTGATCTCAGATGGTCACAATCTGCATATGATTGTCACCACACACTGGTCACAAGCCACTTATGAGTCTCACATCACAACTGTCACAATGCTCAAGTGACTGTCACCTCACATGTGTCTTCACGCACAACTGTCACATCATACCTGTCACATTGCACATGTGATTGTCACATCACATCAGATCCAACCCAGTTGTGTGTCACCTCCCATTGTCACAATTGGCATATGATTGTCACCACACATCTGTCACACATACTTCTGTGTGTTACATCAAAACTGTTATAACACCCATGTGACTGTCACTTCTCCTATGTCAGAATGCACGTGTCACATCATAGCTGTCACATCGTGCCTGTGACTCTCGCATCATTTCTGTCTCAACACATGTGGCAGTGTCACCTGGCATCTGTCACACCCAGAGTGTGTTTGTCACCTCCCATTTGTCAGGTGCCTTACAAAGTGTCATGTTTCCCTGTCACATCACATATGGGACTGTCACGTCACATCCATCACCACCCATTTGTCACCTCATGTGTTCACCACTGGCATATGATTGTCACCACACATCTGTCACAAGCCTCTTATCAGTGTCATATCACAACTGTCACCACACCCATGTGGCCGTTACCTCACATGTGTCATAACATGAAAGCATTATATCGTATCTATCCCATCACACTTATGATTATCACGTCACTTCTGTCTCAGCCCATGTGGGTGTGTCATCTGACATCTGTCATACCCTGAGTGTGAGTGTCACATCACATGTGTCAAATGCCTTCCAGAGTGTCACATCATATCTGTCGCATCACATGAGAGAGTGTCATATCTCATCAGGTACAACCCACTTGTGTCACCTCACATGGTCACAACCAGCATGTGGTTGTCATCACACACCTGTCACACATTGCTTATGTGTGTCACATCACAACTGTCACAACACTCATGTGATTGTTACCTCAACATGTGTCTTAAGAGGCAAGTGTCACATCATAGCTATCACATCATGCCTGTGGCTCTCATATCATTTCTGTCTCAACACATGTGGCATTGTCACCTGATACCTGTCACACTCAGAGTGTTATTGTGACCTCAATTTGTCAGAAGACTTCCAGAAGCATTACAGCATACCTGTCACTTCACATGTGCATGTCACATCATGTCCATCACAACCCACATGCATGTCAACTCAGAAGGTCACAATCAGCATACGATTGTCACCACTCATTTGTCCCAAGCCATTTATGATTGTCACATCACAACTGTCACAACGCTTCTGTGGTTGTCATCCCACATGTATCTTAACATGCAAATGCCCCATCATATGTGTCGCATTGCACCTGTGATTGTCATATCACATCTGTCTCAACACGCATGAGAGTGTCTCCTGACATGTGTCACACCCAGAGAGTGATTGTCACCTCATATAAGTCACATGCCATGCAGGAGTGTCACATCATACCTCTCATATCACACATGTGTGTGTCACATCAGATCAGTTCCAATCAACTTGTGTGTCACCTCACATTGTCACTTGCTTTACAGAGCATCGCATCATACCTGTCGTCACACATGAGAGTCATATCACATCAAGCACAAGCCATTTGTGTGTCACCTCACGTGATCACCACACATGTGTCACACATGCTTATGTGTGTCACATCAAAACTGTTACAAGGCCCATGTGATTGTCACATCACCTGTGTTGTAACACGCAAGTGCCATAACATATCAGTCACATCATGTCTGTTATTGTCACAGCATTTCTGCCTCAACAAATGTGGCAGTGTCATCTGACATCTGTTACACCCATAGTGTGTTACCTCACATTTGGCACATGCTTTACAGAGTGACACATCCTATCTGTCATCACACATGAGAGTGTCATATCACATCAGGCACAGCCCACTTGTGTGTCACCTCACATGGTCACAACTGGCATGTGATTGTCACCGCACATCTGTCACAAGCTGCTTATGACGGTCACATCACAACTGTCACAATGTTCATGTATTTGTCACCTCATGTGTCTTAATGCCCAAGGGTCACATCATACCTGTGTCATTGCACATGTGATTGTCACATCACATGGGTCTCAACACACTTGAGAGTGTCACCTGACTCCTGTGACACACAGAGTGTGATTGTCCCCTCATATTAGTCACATGCCTCCCAGGAGTGTCACATCACACCAGTCACATTGCACATGCGTGTGTCACATCGTAACAGTTCCAAATTCACTTGTGTGTCACCTCACATGGTCACAATTGGCATGTCAATGTCACCACACATCGGTCACAAGACTCATGATTGTCACATCACACCTGTCCCAATGCCTGTGTGATTGTCACCTCATGGGTGTCATAATGTGCAAGTGTCACAACATTTCAGTCCCATTGTGCCTGTTAGGGTCACACTATTTCTGTCTCGACACACATGGCAGTGTTACCTGACATCTGTCTCAACAAGAGTGTGATTAGCACATCACATGTGTCACATGATTTCTGGAGTGTCATGTCATATGTGTCCCATCACATGAGTGTGTCATAGCACATCAGGCACAACCCACTTGTGTGTCACCTCACATGGTCACAACCAGCAAGTGGTTGACACCACACAGCTGTCACACACCACTTATGTGTGTCCCATCCAAACTGTCACCATGCCCATGTGATGGTCACCTCATCTGTGTCATAACAGGCAAGTGTCACATATCTGTCACATCATGCCTGTGGCTGTCACCTATTTGTCTCAACACACATGTCAGTGTCACATGACATCTGTCACACCAAGAGTGTGATTGTCACCTCACATTTGTCATGTGCTTTATGGAGTGCCACATCATATCTGTCATCACACATGACAGTGTCATATCACATCAGGCACAAGCCCCTTGTGTGTCATCTCACATAGTCACAACCAGCATGTGGGTTTTCTCACACACTGCTTATGTGGGTCACATCACTGCTGTCACTGTGCCCTTGTGATTGTCACCTCCTCTGTGTCATCATGCACAACTGTCACATCATATCTGTCACATTGAGCCTGTGACTGTCATGCCATTTCTGTCTCAACACACATGGCAGTGTCACATGACATCTGTCACACCAAGACTGTGATTGTCACCTCACATTTGTCACATGCATTACAGAGTATCACACAGTATATGTCATTACACATGAGAATGTCACATAACTTCAGGCACAACCCAGGTGTGTATCAGCTCACCCTGTCACAATTGGCATGTGATTGTCACCACACATCTGTCACAAGCCTCTTATGATTGTCACATCACACCTGTCATAATGCCTGAGTGATTGTCACCTCATGTGTGTCATAACATGCAATTATCCAAAAATGTCAGTCACATTGTGCCTGTTATTGGTCACACCATTTCTACTTCAACACATGTGGCAGTGTCACCTGACATATGTCACACCTCGAGTGTGATTGTCACCTCACATTTGTCACATGTGTTATGGAGTGTCACATCATATCTGTCACATTACACATGGGAGTGAAATATCACATGAGGCACAACCCACTTGTGTGTCACCTCACATGGTCACAACCCACATGTTATTGTCACCACACATCTGTCACACATGCTTATGTGGGTCACGTCAAATCTGTTACAATGCCCATGTGATTGTCACCTCATCTGTGTTATAATATGCAAGTGTCACATCATATCTCTCATATCATGCCTGTGATCATCACATCATTTCTGTCTCAACACACGTGGCAGTGTCACCTGATATCTGTCACACCCCAGTGTGATTGTCACCTCACACTTGTCACACGTCTTCTGGGAGTGTCACATCATCCCTGTCACATCTGACATGTGCATGTCACATCACATCAGTCAAAACCCATATGTATGTGATCTCAGATGGTCACAATCTGCATATGATTGTCACCACACACTGGTCACAAGCCACTTATGAGTCTCACATCACAACTGTCACAATGCTCAAGTGACTGTCACCTCACATGTGTCTTCACGCACAACTGTCACATACCTGTCACATTGCACATGTGATTGTCACATCACATCAGATCCAACCCAGTTGTGTGTCACCTCCCATTGTCACAATTGGCATATGATTGTCACCACACATCTGTCACACATACTTCTGTGTGTTACATCAAAACTGTTATAACACCCATGTGACTGTCACTTCTCCTATGTCAGAATGCACGTGTCACATCATAGCTGTCACATCGTGCCTGTGACTCTCGCATCATTTCTGTCTCAACACATGTGGCAGTGTCACCTGGCATCTGTCACACCCAGAGTGTGTTCGTCACCTCCCATTTGTCAGGTGCCTTACAAAGTGTCATGTTTCCCTGTCACATCACATATGGGACTGTCACGTCACATCCATCACCACCCATTTGTCACCTCATGTGTTCACCACTGGCATATGATTGTCACCACACATCTGTCACAAGCCTCTTATCAGTGTCATATCACAACTGTCACCACACCCATGTGGCCGTTACCTCACATGTGTCATAACATGAAAACATTATATCGTATCTATCCCATCACACTTATGATTATCACGTCACTTCTGTCTCAGCCCATGTGGGTGTGTCATCTGACATCTGTCATACCCTGAGTGTGAGTGTCACATCACATGTGTCAAATGCCTTCCAGAGTGTCACATCATATCTGTCGCATCACATGTGAGAGTGTCATATCTCATCAGGTACAACCCACTTGTGTCACCTCACATGGTCACAACCAGCATGTGGTTGTCATCACACACCTGTCACACATTGCTTATGTGTGTCACATCACAACTGTCACAACACTCATGTGATTGTTACCTCAACATGTGTCTTAAGAGGCAAGTGTCACATCATAGCTATCACATCATGCCTGTGGCTCTCATATCATTTCTGTCTCAACACATGTGGCATTGTCACCTGATACCTGTCACACTCAGAGTGGTATTGTGACCTCAATTTGTCAGAAGACTTCCAGAAGCATTACAGCATACCTGTCACTTCACATGTGCATGTCACATCATGTCCATCACAACCCACATGCATGTCAACTCAGAAGGTCACAATCAGCATACGATTGTCACCACTCATTTGTCCCAAGCCATTTATGATTGTCACATCACAACTGTCACAACGCTTCTGTGGTTGTCATCCCACATGTATCTTAACATGCAAATGCCCCATCATATGTGTCGCATTGCACCTGTGATTGTCATATCACATCTGTCTCAACACGCATGAGAGTGTCTCCTGACATGTGTCACACCCAGAGAGTGATTGTCACCTCATATAAGTCACATGCCATGCAGGAGTGTCACATCATACCTCTCATATCACACATGTGTGTGTCACATCAGATCAGTTCCAATCAACTTGTGTGTCACCTCACATTGTCACTTGCTTTACAGAGCATCGCATCATACCTGTCGTCACACATGAGAGTCATATCACATCAAGCACAAGCCATTTGTGTGTCACCTCACGTGATCACCACACATGTGTCACACATGCTTATGTGTGTCACATCAAAACTGTTACAAGGCCCATGTGATTGTCACATCACCTGTGTTGTAACACGCAAGTGCCATAACATATCAGTCACATCATGTCTGTTATTGTCACAGCATTTCTGCCTCAACAAATGTGGCAGTGTCATCTGACATCTGTTACACCCATAGTGTGTTACCTCACATTTGGCACATGCTTTACAGAGTGACACATCCTATCTGTCATCACACATGAGAGTGTCATATCACATCAGGCACAGCCCACTTGTGTGTCACCTCACATGGTCACAACTGGCATGTGATTGTCACCGCACATCTGTCACAAGCTGCTTATGACGGTCACATCACAACTGTCACAATGTTCATGTATTTGTCACCTCATGTGTCTTAATGCCCAAGGGTCACATCATACCTGTGTCATTGCACATGTGATTGTCACATCACATGGGTCTCAACACACTTGAGAGTGTCACCTGACTCCTGTGACACACAGAGTGTGATTGTCCCCTCATATTAGTCACATGCCTCCCAGGAGTGTCACATCACACCAGTCACATTGCACATGCGTGTGTCACATCGTAACAGTTCCAAATTCACTTGTGTGTCACCTCACATGGTCACAATTGGCATGTCAATGTCACCACACATCTGTCACAAGACTCATGATTGTCACATCACACCTGTCCCAATGCCTGTGTGATTGTCACCTCATGGGTGTCATAATGTGCAAGTGTCACAACATTTCAGTCCCATTGTGCCTGTTAGGGTCACACTATTTCTGTCTCGACACACATGGCAGTGTTACCTGACATCTGTCTCAACAAGAGTGTGATTAGCACATCACATTTGTCACATGACTTCTGGAGTGTCATGTCATATGTGTCCCATCACATGAGTGTGTCATAGCACATCAGGCACAACCCACTTGTGTGTCACCTCACATGGTCACAACCAGCAAGTGGTTGACACCACACAGCTGTCACACACCACTTATGTGTGTCCCATCCAAACTGTCACCATGCCCATGTGATGGTCACCTCATCTGTGTCATAACAGGCAAGTGTCACATATCTGTCACATCATGCCTGTGGCTGTCACCTATTTGTCTCAACACACATGTCAGTGTCACATGACATCTGTCACACCAAGAGTGTGATTGTCACCTCACATTTGTCATGTGCTTTATGGAGTGCCACATCATATCTGTCATCACACATGACAGTGTCATATCACATCAGGCACAAGCCCCTTGTGTGTCATCTCACATAGTCACAACCAGCATGTGGGTTTTCTCACACACTGCTTATGTGGGTCACATCACTGCTGTCACTGTGCCCTTGTGATTGTCACCTCCTCTGTGTCATCATGCACAACTGTCACATCATATCTGTCACATTGAGCCTGTGACTGTCATGCCATTTCTGTCTCAACACACATGGCAGTGTCACATGACATCTGTCACACCAAGACTGTGATTGTCACCTCACATTTGTCACATGCATTACAGAGTATCACACAGTATATGTCATTACACATGAGAATGTCACATAACTTCAGGCACAACCCAGGTGTGTATCAGCTCACCCTGTCACAATTGGCATGTGATTGTCACCACACATCTGTCACAAGCCTCTTATGATTGTCACATCACACCTGTCATAATGCCTGAGTGATTGTCACCTCATGTGTGTCATAACATGCAATTATCCAAAAATGTCAGTCACATTGTGCCTGTTATTGGTCACACCATTTCTACTTCAACACATGTGGCAGTGTCACCTGACATATGTCACACCTCGAGTGTGATTGTCACCTCACATTTGTCACATGTGTTATGGAGTGTCACATCATATCTGTCACATTACACATGGGAGTGAAATATCACATGAGGCACAACCCACTTGTGTGTCACCTCACATGGTCACAACCCACATGTTATTGTCACCACACATCTGTCACACATGCTTATGTGGGTCACGTCAAATCTGTTACAATGCCCATGTGATTGTCACCTCATCTGTGTTATAATATGCAAGTGTCACATCATATCTCTCATATCATGCCTGTGATCATCACATCATTTCTGTCTCAACACACGTGGCAGTGTCACCTGATATCTGTCACACCCACAGTGTGATTGTCACCTCACACTTGTCACACGTCTTCTGGGAGTGTCACATCATCCCTGTCACATCTGACATGTGCATGTCACATCACATCAGTCAAAACCCATATGTATGTGATCTCAGATGGTCACAATCTGCATATGATTGTCACCACACACTGGTCACAAGCCACTTATGAGTCTCACATCACAACTGTCACAATGCTCAAGTGACTGTCACCTCACATGTGTCTTCACGCACAACTGTCACATCATACCTGTCACATTGCACATGTGATTGTCACATCACATCAGATCCAACCCAGTTGTGTGTCACCTCCCATTGTCACAATTGGCATATGATTGTCACCACACATCTGTCACACATACTTCTGTGTGTTACATCAAAACTGTTATAACACCCATGTGACTGTCACTTCTCCTATGTCAGAATGCACGTGTCACATCATAGCTGTCACATCGTGCCTGTGACTCTCGCATCATTTCTGTCTCAACACATGTGGCAGTGTCACCTGGCATCTGTCACACCCAGAGTGTGTTTGTCACCTCCCATTTGTCAGGTGCCTTACAAAGTGTCATGTTTCCCTGTCACATCACATATGGGACTGTCACGTCACATCCATCACCACCCATTTGTCACCTCATGTGTTCACCACTGGCATATGATTGTCACCACACATCTGTCACAAGCCTCTTATCAGTGTCATATCACAACTGTCACCACACCCATGTGGCCGTTACCTCACATGTGTCATAACATGAAAGCATTATATCGTATCTATCCCATCACACTTATGATTATCACGTCACTTCTGTCTCAGCCCATGTGGGTGTGTCATCTGACATCTGTCATACCCTGAGTGTGAGTGTCACATCACATGTGTCAAATGCCTTCCAGAGTGTCACATCATATCTGTCGCATCACATGAGAGAGTGTCATATCTCATCAGGTACAACCCACTTGTGTCACCTCACATGGTCACAACCAGCATGTGGTTGTCATCACACACCTGTCACACATTGCTTATGTGTGTCACATCACAACTGTCACAACACTCATGTGATTGTTACCTCAACATGTGTCTTAAGAGGCAAGTGTCACATCATAGCTATCACATCATGCCTGTGGCTCTCATATCATTTCTGTCTCAACACATGTGGCATTGTCACCTGATACCTGTCACACTCAGAGTGGTATTGTGACCTCAATTTGTCAGAAGACTTCCAGAAGCATTACAGCATACCTGTCACTTCACATGTGCATGTCACATCATGTCCATCACAACCCACATGCATGTCAACTCAGAAGGTCACAATCAGCATACGATTGTCACCACTCATTTGTCCCAAGCCATTTATGATTGTCACATCACAACTGTCACAACGCTTCTGTGGTTGTCATCCCACATGTATCTTAACATGCAAATGCCCCATCATATGTGTCGCATTGCACCTGTGATTGTCATATCACATCTGTCTCAACACGCATGAGAGTGTCTCCTGACATGTGTCACACCCAGAGAGTGATTGTCACCTCATATAAGTCACATGCCATGCAGGAGTGTCACATCATACCTCTCATATCACACATGTGTGTGTCACATCAGATCAGTTCCAATCAACTTGTGTGTCACCTCACATTGTCACTTGCTTTACAGAGCATCGCATCATACCTGTCGTCACACATGAGAGTCATATCACATCAAGCACAAGCCATTTGTGTGTCACCTCACGTGATCACCACACATGTGTCACACATGCTTATGTGTGTCACATCAAAACTGTTACAAGGCCCATGTGATTGTCACATCACCTGTGTTGTAACACGCAAGTGCCATAACATATCAGTCACATCATGTCTGTTATTGTCACAGCATTTCTGCCTCAACAAATGTGGCAGTGTCATCTGACATCTGTTACACCCATAGTGTGTTACCTCACATTTGGCACATGCTTTACAGAGTGACACATCCTATCTGTCATCACACATGAGAGTGTCATATCACATCAGGCACAAGCCCCTTGTGTGTCATCTCACATAGTCACAACCAGCATGTGGGTTTTCTCACACACTGCTTATGTGGGTCACATCACTGCTGTCACTGTGCCCTTGTGATTGTCACCTCCTCTGTGTCATCATGCACAACTGTCACATCATATCTGTCACATTGAGCCTGTGACTGTCATGCCATTTCTGTCTCAACACACATGGCAGTGTCACATGACATCTGTCACACCAAGACTGTGATTGTCACCTCACATTTGTCACATGCATTACAGAGTATCACACAGTATATGTCATTACACATGAGAATGTCACATAACTTCAGGCACAACCCAGGTGTGTATCAGCTCACCCTGTCACAATTGGCATGTGATTGTCACCACACATCTGTCACAAGCCTCTTATGATTGTCACATCACACCTGTCATAATGCCTGAGTGATTGTCACCTCATGTGTGTCATAACATGCAATTATCCAACAATGTCAGTCACATTGTGCCTGTTATTGGTCACACCATTTCTACTTCAACACATGTGGCAGTGTCACCTGACATATGTCACACCTCGAGTGTGATTGTCACCTCACATTTGTCACATGTGTTATGGAGTGTCACATCATATCTGTCACATTACACATGGGAGTGAAATATCACATGAGGCACAACCCACTTGTGTGTCACCTCACATGGTCACAACCCACATGTTATTGTCACCACACATCTGTCACACATGCTTATGTGGGTCACGTCAAATCTGTTACAATGCCCATGTGATTGTCACCTCATCTGTGTTATAATATGCAAGTGTCACATCATATCTCTCATATCATGCCTGTGATCATCACATCATTTCTGTCTCAACACACGTGGCAGTGTCACCTGATATCTGTCACACCCACAGTGTGATTGTCACCTCACACTTGTCACACGTCTTCTGGGAGTGTCACATCATCCCTGTCACATCTGACATGTGCATGTCACATCACATCAGTCAAAACCCATATGTATGTGATCTCAGATGGTCACAATCTGCATATGATTGTCACCACACACTGTTCACAAGCCACTTATGAGTCTCACATCACAACTGTCACAATGCTCAAGTGACTGTCACCTCACATGTGTCTTCACGCACAACTGTCACATCATACCTGTCACATTGCACATGTGATTGTCACATCACATCAGATCCAACCCAGTTGTGTGTCACCTCCCATTGTCACAATTGGCATATGATTGTCACCACACATCTGTCACACATACTTCTGTGTGTTACATCAAAACTGTTATAACACCCATGTGACTGTCACTTCTCCTATGTCAGAATGCACGTGTCACTTCATAGCTGTCACATCGTGCCTGTGACTCTCGCATCATTTCTGTCTCAACACATGTGGCAGTGTCACCTGGCATCTGTCACACCCAGAGTGTGTTTGTCACCTCCCATTTGTCAGGTGCCTTACAAAGTGTCATGTTTCCCTGTCACATCACATATGGGACTGTCACGTCACATCCATCACCACCCATTCGTCACCTCATGTGTTCACCACTGGCATATGATTGTCACCACACATCTGTCACAAGCCTCTTATCAGTGTCATATCACAACTGTCACCACACCCATGTGGCCGTTACCTCACATGTGTCATAACATGAAAGCATTATATCGTATCTATCCCATCACACTTATGATTATCACGTCACTTCTGTCTCAGCCCATGTGGGTGTGTCATCTGACATCTGTCATACCCTGAGTGTGAGTGTCACATCACATGTGTCAAATGCCTTCCAGAGTGTCACATCATATCTGTCACATCACATGTGAGAGTGTCATATCTCATCAGGTACAACCCACTTGTGTCACCTCACATGGTCACAACCAGCATGTGGTTGTCATCACACACCTGTCACACATTGCTTATGTGTGTCACATCACAACTGTCACAACACTCATGTGATTGTTACCTCAACATGTGTCTTAACAGGCAAGTGTCACATCATAGCTATCACATCATGCCTGTGGCTCTCATATCATTTCTGTCTCAACACATGTGGCATTGTCACCTGATACCTGTCACACTCAGAGTGGTATTGTGACCTCAATTTGTCAGAAGACTTCCAGAAGCATTACAGCATACCTGTCACTTCACATGTGCATGTCACATCATGTCCATCACAACCCACATGCATGTCAACTCAGAAGGTCACAATCAGCATACGATTGTCACCACTCATTTGTCCCAAGCCATTTATGATTGTCACATCACAACTGTCACAACGCTTCTGTGGTTGTCATCCCACATGTATCTTAACATGCAAATGCCCCATCATATGTGTCGCATTGCACCTGTGATTGTCATATCACATCTGTCTCAACACGCATGAGAGTGTCTCCTGACATGTGTCACACCCAGAGAGTGATTGTCACCTCATATAAGTCACATGCCATGCAGGAGTGTCACATCATACCTCTCATATCACACATGTGTGTGTCACATCAGATCAGTTCCAATCAACTTGTGTGTCACCTCACATTGTCACTTGCTTTACAGAGCATCGCATCATACCTGTCGTCACACATGAGAGTCATATCACATCAAGCACAAGCCATTTGTGTGTCACCTCACGTGATCACCACACATGTGTCACACATGCTTATGTGTGTCACATCAAAACTGTTACAAGGCCCATGTGATTGTCACATCACCTGTGTTGTAACACGCAAGTGCCATAACATATCAGTCACATCATGTCTGTTATTGTCACAGCATTTCTGCCTCAACAAATGTGGCAGTGTCATCTGACATCTGTTACACCCATAGTGTGTTACCTCACATTTGGCACATGCTTTACAGAGTGACACATCCTATCTGTCATCACACATGAGAGTGTCATATCACATCAGGCACAGCCCACTTGTGTGTCACCTCACATGGTCACAACTGGCATGTGATTGTCACCGCACATCTGTCACAAGCTGCTTATGACGGTCACATCACAACTGTCACAATGTTCATGTATTTGTCACCTCATGTGTCTTAATGCCCAAGGGTCACATCATACCTGTGTCATTGCACATGTGATTGTCACATCACATGGGTCTCAACACACTTGAGAGTGTCACCTGACTCCTGTGACACACAGAGTGTGATTGTCCCCTCATATTAGTCACATGCCTCCCAGGAGTGTCACATCACACCAGTCACATTGCACATGCGTGTGTCACATCGTAACAGTTCCAAATTCACTTGTGTGTCACCTCACATGGTCACAATTGGCATGTCAATGTCACCACACATCTGTCACAAGACTCATGATTGTCACATCACACCTGTCCCAATGCCTGTGTGATTGTCACCTCATGGGTGTCATAATGTGCAAGTGTCACAACATTTCAGTCCCATTGTGCCTGTTAGGGTCACACTATTTCTGTCTCGACACACATGGCAGTGTTACCTGACATCTGTCTCAACAAGAGTGTGATTAGCACATCACATTTGTCACATGACTTCTGGAGTGTCATGTCATATGTGTCCCATCACATGAGTGTGTCATAGCACATCAGGCACAACCCACTTGTGTGTCACCTCACATGGTCACAACCAGCAAGTGGTTGACACCACACAGCTGTCACACACCACTTATGTGTGTCCCATCCAAACTGTCACCATGCCCATGTGATGGTCACCTCATCTGTGTCATAACAGGCAAGTGTCACATATCTGTCACATCATGCCTGTGGCTGTCACCTATTTGTCTCAACACACATGTCAGTGTCACATGACATCTGTCACACCAAGAGTGTGATTGTCACCTCACATTTGTCATGTGCTTTATGGAGTGCCACATCATATCTGTCATCACACATGACAGTGTCATATCACATCAGGCACAAGCCCCTTGTGTGTCATCTCACATAGTCACAACCAGCATGTGGGTTTTCTCACACACTGCTTATGTGGGTCACATCACTGCTGTCACTGTGCCCTTGTGATTGTCACCTCCTCTGTGTCATCATGCACAACTGTCACATCATATCTGTCACATTGAGCCTGTGACTGTCATGCCATTTCTGTCTCAACACACATGGCAGTGTCACATGACATCTGTCACACCAAGACTGTGATTGTCACCTCACATTTGTCACATGCATTACAGAGTATCACACAGTATATGTCATTACACATGAGAATGTCACATAACTTCAGGCACAACCCAGGTGTGTATCAGCTCACCCTGTCACAATTGGCATGTGATTGTCACCACACATCTGTCACAAGCCTCTTATGATTGTCACATCACACCTGTCATAATGCCTGAGTGATTGTCACCTCATGTGTGTCATAACATGCAATTATCCAACAATGTCAGTCACATTGTGCCTGTTATTGGTCACACCATTTCTACTTCAACACATGTGGCAGTGTCACCTGACATATGTCACACCTCGAGTGTGATTGTCACCTCACATTTGTCACATGTGTTATGGAGTGTCACATCATATCTGTCACATTACACATGGGAGTGAAATATCACATGAGGCACAACCCACTTGTGTGTCACCTCACATGGTCACAACCCACATGTTATTGTCACCACACATCTGTCACACATGCTTATGTGGGTCACGTCAAATCTGTTACAATGCCCATGTGATGGTCACCTCATCTGTGTTATAATATGCAAGTGTCACATCATATCTCTCATATCATGCCTGTGATCATCACATCATTTCTGTCTCAACACACGTGGCAGTGTCACCTGATATCTGTCACACCCACAGTGTGATTGTCACCTCACACTTGTCACACGTCTTCTGGGAGTGTCACATCATCCCTGTCACATCTGACATGTGCATGTCACATCACATCAGTCAAAACCCATATGTATGTGATCTCAGATGGTCACAATCTGCATATGATTGTCACCACACACTGGTCACAAGCCACTTATGAGTCTCACATCACAACTGTCACAATGCTCAAGTGACTGTCACCTCACATGTGTCTTCACGCACAACTGTCACATCATACCTGTCACATTGCACATGTGATTGTCACATCACATCAGATCCAACCCAGTTGTGTGTCACCTCCCATTGTCACAATTGGCATATGATTGTCACCACACATCTGTCACACATACTTCTGTGTGTTACATCAAAACTGTTATAACACCCATGTGACTGTCACTTCTCCTATGTCAGAATGCACGTGTCACATCATAGCTGTCACATCGTGCCTGTGACTCTCGCATCATTTCTGTCTCAACACATGTGGCAGTGTCACCTGGCATCTGTCACACCCAGAGTGTGTTTGTCACCTCCCATTTGTCAGGTGCCTTACAAAGTGTCATGTTTCCCTGTCACATCACATATGGGACTGTCACGTCACATCCATCACCACCCATTTGTCACCTCATGTGTTCACCACTGGCATATGATTGTCACCACACATCTGTCACAAGCCTCTTATCAGTGTCATATCACAACTGTCACCACACCCATGTGGCCGTTACCTCACATGTGTCATAACATGAAAGCATTATATCGTATCTATCCCATCACACTTATGATTATCACGTCACTTCTGTCTCAGCCCATGTGGGTGTGTCATCTGACATCTGTCATACCCTGAGTGTGAGTGTCACATCACATGTGTCAAATGCCTTCCAGAGTGTCACATCATATCTGTCGCATCACATGTGAGAGTGTCATATCTCATCAGGTACAACCCACTTGTGTCACCTCACATGGTCACAACCAGCATGTGGTTGTCATCACACACCTGTCACACATTGCTTATGTGTGTCACATCACAACTGTCACAACACTCATGTGATTGTTACCTCAACATGTGTCTTAAGAGGCAAGTGTCACATCATAGCTATCACATCATGCCTGTGGCTCTCATATCATTTCTGTCTCAACACATGTGGCATTGTCACCTGATACCTGTCACACTCAGAGTGGTATTGTGACCTCAATTTGTCAGAAGACTTCCAGAAGCATTACAGCATACCTGTCACTTCACATGTGCATGTCACATCATGTCCATCACAACCCACATGCATGTCAACTCAGAAGGTCACAATCAGCATACGATTGTCACCACTCATTTGTCCCAAGCCATTTATGATTGTCACATCACAACTGTCACAACGCTTCTGTGGTTGTCATCCCACATGTATCTTAACATGCAAATGCCCCATCATATGTGTCGCATTGCACCTGTGATTGTCATATCACATCTGTCTCAACACGCATGAGAGTGTCTCCTGACATGTGTCACACCCAGAGAGTGATTGTCACCTCATATAAGTCACATGCCATGCAGGAGTGTCACATCATACCTCTCATATCACACATGTGTGTGTCACATCAGATCAGTTCCAATCAACTTGTGTGTCACCTCACATTGTCACTTGCTTTACAGAGCATCGCATCATACCTGTCGTCACACATGAGAGTCATATCACATCAAGCACAAGCCATTTGTGTGTCACCTCACGTGATCACCACACATGTGTCACACATGCTTATGTGTGTCACATCAAAACTGTTACAAGGCCCATGTGATTGTCACATCACCTGTGTTGTAACACGCAAGTGCCATAACATATCAGTCACATCATGTCTGTTATTGTCACAGCATTTCTGCCTCAACAAATGTGGCAGTGTCATCTGACATCTGTTACACCCATAGTGTGTTACCTCACATTTGGCACATGCTTTACAGAGTGACACATCCTATCTGTCATCACACATGAGAGTGTCATATCACATCAGGCACAGCCCACTTGTGTGTCACCTCACATGGTCACAACTGGCATGTGATTGTCACCGCACATCTGTCACAAGCTGCTTATGACGGTCACATCACAACTGTCACAATGTTCATGTATTTGTCACCTCATGTGTCTTAATGCCCAAGGGTCACATCATACCTGTGTCATTGCACATGTGATTGTCACATCACATGGGTCTCAACACACTTGAGAGTGTCACCTGACTCCTGTGACACACAGAGTGTGATTGTCCCCTCATATTAGTCACATGCCTCCCAGGAGTGTCACATCACACCAGTCACATTGCACATGCGTGTGTCACATCGTAACAGTTCCAAATTCACTTGTGTGTCACCTCACATGGTCACAATTGGCATGTCAATGTCACCACACATCTGTCACAAGACTCATGATTGTCACATCACACCTGTCCCAATGCCTGTGTGATTGTCACCTCATGGGTGTCATAATGTGCAAGTGTCACAACATTTCAGTCCCATTGTGCCTGTTAGGGTCACACTATTTCTGTCTCGACACACATGGCAGTGTTACCTGACATCTGTCTCAACAAGAGTGTGATTAGCACATCACATTTGTCACATGACTTCTGGAGTGTCATGTCATATGTGTCCCATCACATGAGTGTGTCATAGCACATCAGGCACAACCCACTTGTGTGTCACCTCACATGGTCACAACCAGCAAGTGGTTGACACCACACAGCTGTCACACACCACTTATGTGTGTCACATCCAAACTGTCACCATGCCCATGTGATGGTCACCTCATCTGTGTCATAACAGGCAAGTGTCACATATCTGTCACATCATGCCTGTGGCTGTCACCTATTTGTCTCAACACACATGTCAGTGTCACATGACATCTGTCACACCAAGAGTGTGATTGTCACCTCACATTTGTCATGTGCTTTATGGAGTGCCACATCATATCTGTCATCACACATGACAGTGTCATATCACATCAGGCACAAGCCCCTTGTGTGTCATCTCACATAGTCACAACCAGCATGTGGGTTTTCTCACACACTGCTTATGTGGGTCACATCACTGCTGTCACTGTGCCCTTGTGATTGTCACCTCCTCTGTGTCATCATGCACAACTGTCACATCATATCTGTCACATTGAGCCTGTGACTGTCATGCCATTTCTGTCTCAACACACATGGCAGTGTCACATGACATCTGTCACACCAAGACTGTGATTGTCACCTCACATTTGTCACATGCATTACAGAGTATCACACAGTATATGTCATTACACATGAGAATGTCACATAACTTCAGGCACAACCCACGTGTGTATCAGCTCACCCTGTCACAATTGGCATGTGATTGTCACCACACATCTGTCACAAGCCTCTTATGATTGTCACATCACACCTGTCATAATGCCTGAGTGATTGTCACCTCATGTGTGTCATAACATGCAA